>NC_092318.1:47344642-47980714 GCF_036785885.1 Coffea arabica
TGAAGTTGGGATGTTAGGTTACTGACTTGTGGATACTCCTATGGATCCTAATGTGAAATTAGTAGGAGATCAAGGTACATTACTAGATGATCTTAGGCAATATCGAAGATTTGTGGGTAAATTAAATTATCTCACTGTAACGAGGCCTGACATTTCGTTTGCAGTGAGTGTTGTGAGTCAATTTCTTGATATCCCTCGTACTAGTCATTGGGATGCTGTTATACGGATTCTCAGGTATCTTAAGAGTGCACCTGGAAAAGGATTGCTGTATCAAAATCATGGACACACTGATATTGAAGGATATAGTGATGCAGATTGGGTTGGTTCTGCCTCAGATCGAAAATCGACCACAGGATATTGTGTATTTGTTGGTGGTAATTTAGTGTCGTAGAAGAGTAAGAAGCAAACAGTTGTCTCCAGATCAAGTGCAGAATCTGAATACCGCGCTATGGCTCACACTGTGTGTGAGTTGGTTTGGTTGAATAGCATGTTACTTGAAATTGGGTTTGAGCATAAACAGCCTATGAATTTAGTGTGTAATAATTAGGCAGCTATTCATATTGCGTCTAATCCAGTGTTTCATGAAAGGACAAAACATATTGAAGTTGATTGTCATTTCATTCGAGAGAAATTGCTTGACGGAGTCATCAAGACATCTCATGTACTGTCTGTAAATCAATTGGCTGATGTGTTTACTAAGAGTTTAGGGGGCTCTAGGGTGAAATACATTTGTAACAAGTTGGGTACTTATGATATATATGCTCCAACTCGAGGGGGAGTGTTAAGAAAATAGAAGTATTCTTGTAGATAATAAATTAGTAAGGGTATTCTTGTAAATAGTTTGTTAGGTTTGTCCTCCCAAAATACCTGTTGACAGGATAAATGTGTTATTATCTTTGGTAAAAGCACTAAAAGGTGCTTAAAAGCTTTTCCATTAGGAAAATCTGTTTCTACCAGCAATTTAAAGACTATTTCTGCACAGAAAACAAACAAGCAATAAAAGGTTGGATTTATCTGAATCCACCCAAAAGATCAACCACAAAAATTATGCTATCTGTTGGGTCAAGCTGATCAATAAATGGAACTCAGTTGATTTTTCTATTTACAAATAAGAACTCTTTTGTCATAATGCGAATCATAACTTCAACATCAACTGCAGTTGGAGAAGTCACTAGATAATGGAAACATCCACCATAAGAATATTGCATTACTTAACTTGCCATTTTGTCTCTGATGTGGTAGATGACTTCTGTTTTTGCAGTTGTTGGAGAAACAGCCACTTTTGTGGCTCCCAACAGGCTGACTTTTCTTTCAAATGGGGAGTGGTAAGAATGTTTAATCTTCTTAGTTTTCCTATTGTAGTGCTCAGATCAAAGTTTTGATTGACTTGGAGCTAAGAGCTGCATATGGGTGTTTAAAAATTGGTCTATCTATATGCTGTCATTGTATCATTGTAATTCCCTGATGCATTTGGTGATATGTCCAAGCAAATAAAAGAGGAGGGCTGAATACTGCAATGGTCATGCATGGTCCTATATGAATATTGAATACTATTGCTGCAGCTACTTTTTTTTTCCTTTGATTTTTTGTGCGCATACGGCTACTTTATGATTTTGGCAAAGCTAATTTAGGTTCACTGAGTACTTAGTTTGCCAGTGGGAGTCAAATTTCACGTAAACCAGATTTTTTTGCTTGTTAACCGAGTTTTTGTTATGTTATGGGAGTATGCTTGATGGGTTTTTGGATATTTTTGTGGCCATAATAAGGTTTCTGCTTAACTCCAAGCTCTAGGTGTGATGCCTAATTTTGTTCTCCTTTCGGTTGAAAGAAGAACAAATTAGTTTCTGCTTGCTGATTGACCTTTTCCGTTGAAAGGTTTAAATCATTGGAGACCAAATTAGTTTCTTCTTCTTTGTTTTTTTTCCTCCATTTGCATAAATGTTATCAGATTTAGCTAGATTTAGTTCCTAGTACAAGACTTGCTTGATCTAATGAACATGATCTTAGCCTCATCTGGTACTACTGCACATTCCCACCTAATCAAAGGTTGAAGTTGATAGATATAAGACTGACTGTATTCATTATACGTTTGAATTGGTTTTGTTCTTCTCCCCTCTGATATTTATTACTTCAAATTGTAGTTAGGTCTAGAACTTTTATTACTTTTTGTAATGCCTATTTGAAATTCTCAGCAATAAGTTGATGAAATAATTGTATCCTTCATTTGTGAAGCAGCTTAAGCACCCTGTGTAATGTTCTAGACAATTTTAGCCACTCAAACTGAACTTTCAGTGTAGGCCCGAAATTTTTGAATATGCCACTGTTACCAAAGTTGGTTCTCAATTTTGGGATCCAGGGCTCATCGCCTTGTCTTTCTTGATGAGTAATTACAATTTAGGACTATGATAAATGGAATCCAACTAATATCTTTCCTTATTTGGTTGTAATCGAGAATAATCAGCATTTGCATACATTCTCAATGCCTATTGATCTTTTCAGGATCCGCTATCTTCTCATATTGAGAATGCTAAGATTGATAAGGCTTCTCATGAATGTTCCACAATACCGAGCTTTTGTTGCCACCTTCTTGACCCTCATACCAAGTCTGATGCCATACTTGGGAACCATATTTTGTGTCATGTGCATTTACTGCTCAATTGGCGTACAGGTAAATCAAGTATCCTTTTCTGACTGGATTTATAATGTTTGATTTAGCTGATTTCTTGCTTTTAGACGAAATATATGTGACAAATTCTGTCTAATATTGCTTAATCCATCAAATTCAGCATTAGGCCCAATTAACTTTTATAATCCTCCAATTTAATTATTTTCAGTGCTTTGAGTCCATTAGCCAACTATAATTGTATTATGTGACATCGGCTCTTGTGTATTCTTATAGATACTATTACTGCACATCTTCTCCTTGCAGGTATTTGGCGGGATTGTGAATGCTGGCAACCCCAAGTTGGAGAGCACTGATCTTGCTGATAACGAGTATCCACTGATGTTTCTGGAAATGCATGTATGCATTTATATATCTGTATATATGTAAATGGAGATGTGGTGATATGTACTTGTTTGAGTGCATGCCTAATAATTACACACACACATTGTTCTTTGACAAATTATTGTACCTTTTCCTTCTACAAAGCGAATTGTGTGAATCAGCTTTCCCCCTCTGTATTTTCTTGACAAGTTAGCTATTTACTTTTTAACTTCAACGACTACCCGAATGGAATGGTCACACTCTTCAATTTACTGGTGATGGGGAACTGGCAAGTGTGGATGCAGGTATTATAATTTCCATAATTTTGAGCATTTTTTCATGGTTACCAAAACGTATGCTTTTGTCAAAAAGCTACTTAGCTGTTTTTTTTTCTATTTTTTTTTTTTTTTTGTGATATTTGTCTTTTCAGCAAGCTGCTTATCGAGGTTTTATAAACTGTAATTTATACTGCCTGAGCATTCTTTCTCTATGCCTACCCTTTTGCTGTAAGACCATTAGACCAACCTCATTTGGTTAATGCATGAAGGTTAGTAGGCCTGGCTTTTGCTAGGGATAGGTTTTCAGTAAGGTTTGTCTGGTCCAGATCTTAGTTATTTCAGATTTAGGTTAAGGTGTTAGGTAGTATTATAATAAGCTATTATGTCAGTTTCTTGTTTTTATTAGGAGGGACAAGCAGACAGCAATGTTTAGCGTTAAAATTCACCCTCACTTCATTTTCTCAGTTGACCTTGCGGGTTGATTCTAGCCCTTCTAAGATTAAAGTGTAAAATGCTATTAGTCCTAAGTCCTAACTAATCAAGGAGGTATAAGATCGTGGAGATACCATTGAGGCTCACCCTTAAGCATTACAACTTTCTATCTGAAGTTGCATTTCCTTTGCAATCTGAGGAAGTTCCGTTGCTCATTTATCACATTCAGCTCCATACAGATTCATCAGAGAAGAAAGGATACTTGCAGGAGTTATGAGAAGTTCTCAGTTTCTTGGTAGCAAGTGAGACTTCTTAAGAATTATCAACCATTGTATTTTCGTAAATTTGCTTAGCTTCAGAGGATGGCTGTCCTTTGCCAGTTTACATCACAATTACTGCTTGATTATCTCCCCATATGTTCACAATTCTATGAACTGTTAGAACAATAAATAATTTGCTTGAGAAACTCACCTGAATTGCAAGTTTGTCCATTGACAGATATTATGTACTTGTCCAGAGATTGAATATGTCTACATATTATCTAAATGGCGGGATATTATTAATTGTGCATTCAACTTTGCCTTATATTAACAGATGCTGAAATTTCTATTTTTATGGCTTTGTCTTGCAGCCATTTACATACCATGACTTAGAAATAATGAGAATTTCTTCGTTAGGGCTATTTAGTTGCCATACTGGATTCTCTGATACTTTCATGATAAAATTTCAGAGCTACAGGGATTTGACTGGAACTTCCTGGGCTTATACATACTTTGTCAGCTTCTACCTTATCACTGTTTTGCTGCTTTTAAATTTGGTAAGCTTCTGTTGCAATTTAAAATCCTTACTAGATAATTGAGTGGTCATATTTTACAGTTGTGTGTGGTGTGTCAACCCCTCTACTTGCAAAAGAACTTGATAACAGTAAATGAATGCCTTCCAATTTTCATGGAACTTTTACTGCTTGGGTAAGTATCATCTTTCATATTTGAAAGCAGTTATAAAGTTTGGATACATACATGGCCTATTATCTTGCTTTATTGTGCTTACATTTGTTTTCTTTGTTGATATAAAAATATAGTGTTCTTGCTTTTGAACAGCGTTCTATCCTGTGAGAAAATTAGCAAGTTGGATTCTTTTATTTGATATAACATTTTGGTTGATTCCTGATGTCAAAAGCTAAGACTTTATGCTCTTCATTTTCATTTCAGGTTGTGGCTTTTGTCTTGGAGGCTTTCTTTGCGGAGATGGAGCTTGAAACTTCAGAGAAATGTGAAGACACAGAAACCCAGGTTAGTCTATTTAGTTCATTTGAGCTGCTCTATCAGAGTAGAAATTTTAGGTACCATAAGATTGTGTTCATCAGTAAATCATTTGCTAAAAGGTACTTAATCAAACTGTCATTTTAGGAATTTTTGTTGAATATCTTAGAAATTCTTCGTAGTTCCATTTCCTTCTTATTGTTATTTAATTATGGAGGTCTTCAAGGCTGGCTCTCTATGAAGTGCTTTACAGTTCTGCTCTGCAAGTTTAAATTAGCCACTGGAGGAAATACTTGTGGCCTAGTTCTTGTTGCAAATTAATCTTTTAAGCCGCAAATGTCATATTCAAGCATTAGATCATGTTTCTTCTGGATAAGCGAAACTAATGCAATTCTGCATGCTAGATTGGAAATCGTCAGAGCAGAAAACTAAGAAAAATGAGAACCTTGATGTCTTTACGATGAGGAATTTTTATATGTATGATGATGTCCCAAATGAATTAACATCTGCTAGACTGAGAGCACTAGCCTGTCAATCGCTTGGCAATTTCAGTTGACTTTTTTTTGTTGACTTGATTGGTTTCTTGCAAAATTAAGTCAAGCTTCAGGCTTAAAGGTTTTAAGAGGTATAAACTTTAGTGCCTTATGCCTAGATTCCAACCCTTTTATTTAGTGTGTATATGGAATTAAATGTACATGCCTTGAAGATGTCAAGTTTAGATGTACATAGAAATGAGCATGTAAAATTTTTAAGTTATATATGGTAGCTGGAGTTCTAGCTTAAGCTCAAGCTTAATTCCAAATCAAGTTTGTTTTTACTTCATGAAGACACTAAGCTCGAGCTGAAGAATAAGATTTTGAGCTGTGCATATTGAAATCTCAAAGAAATCCTGTTTAAGCATCGTTTAAAGCTAAGCTGGCATGAAAAAGATTTGCCATCAAGCAACATGCTTACGGGAAGAGGATTTTCACCAGACAACTAATGAACTTTTGCAAACTGGCTTACTTTTAAGGTCTAAACATCCTAGTAGGGTTGTTTGCCAAAACTGATTTTTTTTTTATTGGAAATAAGAAATATTGTTGGTTTTATTGAGGTTCCAGAAATAGAGAAATCAACTTCTAAGAAATTGACTTCTCCTTCTTCTTTACCATTTCCTTCTACTTCTTGTGCTACTATTATTTCTGTTCTTCTCAAATTCTTCACTCTCCTCCCCCTCCCTGTCCCTGTCCCTCTCCCTTTCCTCCTCCTGTCCATAAATTCTTTATGCACATACAATAAGAGAATAAAGTGGAAGAGCAGCCACAAAAGCACACCATGTGATCCCTGCCTCGTCCAGCATCTTTCACTCCCAACCATTTCTCCCATGACCACTGCTGCCACCATCATTGATATCAAACTATCACCGCAGGGGTGCCTTCTTTCATTTGGCGTATTAGCCAATTCCTGGTGCCCAAAATATCACGATCATAAGGATGTTAAAGTAGATCACATCCAAAATATTGCTGGTGTTGTGGGCCAGGCGTTCCTGACTGCCTTCAAATCCTGAGGCTAGCAGCTACAGAAATAAAGCCCTTCTCGTCCTCATCAAAATCAGGAGTAAGAGAAAGCCAAGAAACATCATCAGTAGCAGAAGAAGAAAAGGGACAATTCAAATCAACAAGAAGAGTTGTGCCTTAGTGGTTTTGCAGGGTTATCTGCTTGGAAGAAAGAAATCGACTTTAAATTCGATTTCTATAAGGTCGATGTTAAAGTCGATTTCTCTATTTTGGGAACCTCATTGAGACCCACAATATTTCTTTAGTATCCAATAAAAATAGGAATATTGTGGTAAACATCACCAACCTAGTATCATTAGTCCTTTGACAGAATGTGTAGCAGCTTTCTTTCCTAGATGCTTAAGTTCTGGTTTATCCATTCCATGGACCCCATCTGATGCTTGTGGTATTTTCATTTGCTCTCATTTTCTATATGGAAACATCCATTTAAGCAGTCCAGTATAATTCTTGATTGTCCACCAGTGACAAGGTGAATGATACATAATGCAGTGTGTCATTCTCAGATCATATCTTCAATCACAATTTTCAGAGCAGTTAACCACCTTAGAAAATGATCAATTATAACCAGTCAGCTCAACAAGCTACTAAGATGATTTTCTTGATCTTAGAAATTCTTTCTCCCTCCTGTTTCATCCTATTGATATGACTTGTGGCTTAGATGCATATTTTTTCACCAAGTCATAACCTTTTATTTGTACCACCTTATTCTACAATCAGGAAGGAAGCCGGAAGGAACGCAGACGTAATATTGGGTATGTCTTGTCATTCTATTCAATATGTAATTTTCATTTTAGATGTGGATTATATGAGATACGTTCAATTGACAAGTCATTGACTCTGCAGCATGAAATCACGAAGTCAGAGAGTTGATATGCTTCTCCACCATATGCTAAGTGCTGAGCTGGACAAGACACAATGTTCAACCGAACCAACCCCTTAAACCGTTCGATCCTGGTATTTAAACACAATTCACTAGTTTGTTCCACTGTATTTTATACGCCAAGCATTACTATTGGTATACCTTACCATGTTACTGATAGATGAAGCATTAATTTGTTTCACGATAATACAATGTTTATGAAGTTGAGCACACCTTAGTGGTTGCATTACTGTAAAACGGTAAAATATAACTATCAAAGATTAGAATTTTACTGAGCTTACCGTATATGAAGTTGAGCACGCCTTATTGGTTGCATTATTGTAAAATGGTAAAATATAACTATCAAAGATTAAAATTTTACTGAAGTTAACTTAATGTTTAGAGAGTCTTACCTCATGGTGAAAATTTCAACTGACCAAGGGACTGAAAATTTTCACCTTTTTCCATTTACTTGCAGCATATATATGCATAGAGAGACACAGAGAGAGAGAGAGAGAGAGAGAGAGAGATCAGTATGCTAGTTACTACATGCTGGTAGAACATATCATCATCCTGAAGGATGTCCAAACTCCAAAATTTTCTAAATTTTGAGAGAAATTTTCTGTTTAGCAGATTTGAACCAATAAAACTCTTTACTGCTTTCCTTGGAAAAGAAAAGAAAACAGCAATTATATTTTATCAGGCATAGTTTTGTAAGCATCACCGTATGTCTTCAGATGAGCAAGATTTTGTTACTAAATTGCTGATGTTCGTTCATCTTATTTCCCTCCTCTTTAACAGGGTCTACTAAACAATGGGGAGCACAAACAATCACTCATGAGGTGGTTACTCCCATTCTAGGCCAACAGCTCGTGTTAGAGCTTAAGCCATGTAAAGAATTGATGTTTGAGTTGCCTATAGCATGGTAGAGGAAATGGGATGATGCCGTACTGGTTTTTATTTCTTCAGATCAGTTCTTTGTTTTTGGCTCGCTCCTTTTGCTTTCGTTTTGTTCCCTCCTCTGTCTGCATCTTGATGCAAGGTCATTGTCATTCTCATCTCTTCGTAATAGCTTGTTCCACAGCTTTCTGCAAGTGCCTGTTTAAGATTCCCTTGTGTTTGCCATGGCTATGCGCACATTCTTTCCTTCATCAATAAAAATTTGGTATAAAATGAATGGCGCCTACTACACTAATGAAATATAAAATGTCTAGGTGCCTTTTTTTCCCCCGAGAATCCACATTATTTCTGTTTTTTTTTTTGGAACTCTCTGTTTCGATGGGAGTATTTTTCAAATACAATAAAAAATTTTAAAAAGTATTCTAAAAGGTAATTTAAAAATTAGTTTAATTTTTTTTTAAAATTTTAAAAAATATCTCAAAATATATTCTAGAAACTCTTTTACTCTTAAATATTTCAAAATATTTTCTGAAAATATTCTAAAATATAATCTAAAAACTCTATTACAGCATAATTTTTCAAAAACATCCCCAAAAACAGCTAATTCAAACAGTATTTATTAGACAATTGAGTTACAATACCTTAACGTAGTGGCTAGCTTATATGCATCTACTAATCTACTACTTGGCCACGACCTACTTCTACAATAGAAACTTTATAGTAAAAAGAAAGATGCAGTTGCAAGGATTATTCAAAAAGCAATGGCTTGACACAAGGGGAAGCTCTATCGAGACCCTCTTAAAGCGTCTAGGTACTTCATATTAGTCGATTTAATCACCCAATCCAAAAAAGAGTTTGTAATGCATAATCTTGTACTCTTGAATTGGGTAATACTAGCAGCTTTTCTACCTGATTGTCTAAAGGCAAAATTTTAGGACTAATTTTCCACCACCAAGTCGAAGTCCAGATCTTGTCAACATTTCAAAGATAAAGGGACGGTGACAAAGTTAGCACATTTTTCAGAAAAAAAAAATGAACATCAAATAAAAGGGCATAAACAGTATAAGAAGCGCAAATTGATTGGACGATCCTGTTCAAAGATCGACTTTTAAATCACCTGCAATTTGATAAATACTAAGGCAATAACTAACTGACTTTAAGATCATCTACAATTTGATAAAAATACTAAGTTGATAACTAACTAAAAAACCTGAATATCACAGACGATTACCATTCACCACATCAATTCCTTCTTATTGATTCCAAATAACAGGACCACCCTAAAATGCCACACTCAAACCTGTTCACCAAAACACGAAAGCAAGAAGCTACCTTAGGTGTTTAAAGCCCGAAGGAAAATTTTCAGCAACACTAGAGACAAGTATTAAATTCTGCATATGATGTTTGTCAGGACGGAGCAGCGGCTTATTCCAATAAGTACTTCATCTCGGTGATAGGTCCATACGCCAAATTTACACGTCTATTTGAACACCACGCACAAAATTAGAGATTTATGATATATTCCCTTTTAGCCCCTTGGTTAATCCGAGCTCAGGCCAAGATAGTTTCCAAGGTGCAAGCTCGGCATCTAAGAATGCAGATCAGCCAAAAATTCAAGCCCGATGGAACGAAAAAATAAAGCCACGGATGCACACCCAAACACACTATCAGCAGGCACTAAATAAAAACTTCCATGAAATAGGAGGCATGTTCAGAGATTTGCCAAGATAGTTTCCAAGGTGCAAGCTCGGCATCTGAGAATGCAGATCAGCCAAAAAATTCAAGCCCGATGGAACGAAAAAATAAAGCCACGGACGCACACCCAAACACACTATCAGCAGGCACTAAATAAAAACTTCCATGAAATAAGAGGCATGTTCAGAGATTTGCAAGAAGCATATCAACAATAAAGGCATCCCCTAATCTCTAATATACCTAGCTTATCTACAACTTAATCAAAGTCTGAAAAAGAGTTCTATATATGTAGTAGTGCTGTGCAGTGGTGTGAAAAGCCTGGAGTACCATGCCCGGACTCAGAGCTTCAAAAACAGCCGTATCTTCCATACTCTGTGATCCTACCACCAACATGATCAGCGAGGAAGACGGAACTGTTCCCAGTCCTTTGCACCGTACTTGGTAAAGTTGGAAACGAGTACATTCATCATTTTAGCAACTGCTTCCTTAAAGTCTTTTGACATACTCTTGTCAGCAGCTTCAACATCAGGTGCTTTTCCTTTGACCAGAGAGCCTACTGGAGCACCCTCCATATAAGCTTTACAGGCTGTGAGAATATCACATGCATGAATACGGAAATGACCAGCAACCAAGTCCTCAAAATGCTGTAAGAATAGGTAAACTTTCAAACCAATGAATAGTAAAATAGAGATTAAATCATCATATCAAGATCTTTCACATCATAAAAGGCCACAACTATTGACAGTATTATCACATCATGTACTTTACAAAGTGACGACACAACGGAGAATTTCAAGGGAGCTATCCGGAGTCATAATACACAGCAACAAGATAAAAATAAACCACATCTATAGCAACTGGATGAAGCAGAGCATTAGTGTATTTGTAGTGAGACTCTTTCAAATAAAAATATTTAGCAACTGACCTCTAAGCTATAACTAGAAGGGCTCAATTAATACAAATACAACTCTTTAACAGATATTGAATTTAAGACAACCGAAGTTAGTTGTCACGGTCAGCTCAAATTAAATTGCCAAAGAAAAACAAAAGAAAAACAGACTTAATCCATCTAAAAGCAAAGGAAAAAATGGATGTTCAGAATTAACAAATATTCATGTTGGCAAATGTAAGGATTGGTCAAAAAGGCAGTATAAAGCATACCCTGGGAGGCCTCCTAAGTGTGTACATCATTGTCTTCAACGACAAGATAAATACATTCTCATTGTACTCCTTAGAACGCCTCTCCCCCTCAGCTCCAACATAATGAGTGTCATAACCGGGCTCATTGAAGAAGGGTTTGGCATTCAAAATTAAAGCTTGAATAGATACTAGAACTTGCAGCATGGTTGATGTCTGAGGCATCCACTTCTCATTTCCCTTACCACTCCATGTGTTAAGAAGGCTGAGGCAGACTTTTCCGCAATCATACAAGTTAGGGTTTAGGCGCAAGCCACCAGAATAGTAGTAAACCATCTAAAAGGAAAATAAAAACACACAAGTTTCAAATACGAGGGTGAAAGAGATAAAAGTGAGGTAAAGAGCAAGGGTAAAACAACAGCACGCATACCGGGGGTACATCTGGGTAGTTAGACGGAAAGTGAACATCAAAGACAAAAAGACCATCATGGTATGGAGTTCCCTGTGGTCCTACAATAACGGCCCTTAAGAGATCCATCCTTGCTTCATACACTCTCACAAAAATTGTGTCTGAGAGAAAACAGAATAACATCAATATATCCTTAAGACTTACTAGTATTACACAATCCAGACCACCTATATATCCTTACCACTACTTACCAGGTAAATCCTTCTCCAAAATTTTCCACTCATCGTGTACTTTCTTTGTCCATGCCCTTGGTGGCTACAAGGACAAGAAACATGACGAAATTAAACATCAATACTTGATCAACAAGCAAGAGCTTAAACATTAAGGAATTCCACCAATTCATAAACTGGAAAAAAGATGGAAATGGAAACTTTCTTCATCCTGAAATTACCTGTTGACCTTTAAAGCCCATGTTAGTATAATGATGGTCAGAAAAATCTTCAACGGTATCAAACGATTTGAAAGCTTCATACTTTCTCATAATTTCATCTTCACTCTCCTCTTTCTCTTTGCCATTTGAACTTGACTCTACGGTCACAGCTGAACTGCTTGAAGCAGAAATTTCATTTTTATGGGGACACAGATTCACAAAGGAAGAGCTCCCTCCATCTGCAGAAGGAGCTGCAGTATGAAATTGGGTTGTCACTGCTGGAGGAGTTGGTATACTGGCACTCATGGAAGATGCCTGCAGCCAAGAAACCGAGGCCTCCACACCTGGAGGCAAATCCACATTATCAAACTGTGCTTGCATACTCAAGTAATCACCATCATCATCGTCATCATCGAACATGTAATCATCATTATCATCATAGTCAGAAGCATCATCATCAACTGCATCTTGTTTGTCATTTCCATCATCATGATATGACAAGTCCGAATTTGAACTATTTACATTTTCCACACTAAGAGATCCAGAGCCCGACCCGGCAATACTAGTAAAATTATTAAGATCCTTAGTAACAGCCTCCTGGAGAAAAAACACAAAAACATCATCTTTATCTTGAGTCAGGCAAGCATAGCCTTTATCAGGGCAGGCCGCAATCCAATGATCCAGCCATAAACAAGGACAGAGAGAAAATACAGGAGGAAAAGCAAAACAAAAGGGAATATGTTTAGCAATAGCTGCACATGTAACAGAAACCTATCATCAATCAGAAAAAAAATCCTCCCAGGAATTCAATCAGACCTCATGACCCCCAATGGGGTAAATATTCCAATTGTTCCTTAATCTCCCACAAACAACCTCTAACCAACTTGAAACATCAACTTCTATTATGCAAGATCAGCTCACCCCAAAAGATAATCTCAGAGAGGATTACCTTCTTCAACTATAATCCCCTTGGTCAAACAATCTCAACTCTTACTCTCTAATAACCAATTGCTCCCCGACCCACCAGCTTTTGCACCATTCTTCCTCAGTACATCTTCTCACTTTCTAGTGAAGGATATGCACCAAAACACTACAACAGCTCCAATTGTTTTCCACAGCCGGCCTACCTGACTAGCTAAAAACCACTAGTCCCAGTTCAAAAATCATTGCGATCATACAAATTGAATAAACATCCACAATGTGCTACTTGTGTAACAACAGTCATTAAAATTAAAATTACTCTTCAATATCACAATTTTCACACCTTCATCACAATGATAAAAACAAAAAAGAAAAACAATCAACAGACCTACTAAATTCCAAACGAAGAAACCCTAAAAGACCCAATCTTACAGAAAATTCGACCCTACAATTAGTCAAACACGACGATCATCGAATGAACTCACACAAACTAAAATCCCACAATTAAAACCTCCAATAAAAGCAAAATTCCACACAACATCACCAAAACTCCTCCCAAAACACTAAAACACCAAAAAAAATCCACTTAATTCGAAGAAGTCAGTTACCTCATTTTCTTTAAGCTTCTTCGCGACGTTATCTTCAGACTGATCGATTTCCATCGCCATGATTGTTAGTTTCTTTATTCCCAATTATTGACGCCGAAATCGATGAATAAATATATTTGTATCAAAAAAACCCTCGCGAATTTTTCTTTCCCTCGAGCCGGCGAGGAGGTAGGAGTGTAATTATAGAAAGAGTTATCTGCATCAGTTGTACGTATAGGTAGAGAGAGAGAAAGTGGCCGAGTGGCTTTAGAGAGAGAGCAAAAGAGACCCGTTTCGAGAGGGCTTTACATATATACTGGGTTGGGTTAACGAGTTGAGCGAGTTATTCGCGCGTTATTAGGTAGCCGAGGCTTCGCTCTCGTGTTACGGGCGGACTGTCTTTTCTAGGCCACATTCTGGTGTACTGGGAATGACACGTGTTGATGGATGATTTGTTCGAAAAGGATACCACCAATGGAAATACGAGTCATTAGGGGAGTATGGGAGATGGGGAGTATGGGAATATTTGTTGGAGGATCGTCGATTAGAGAATAGATGCATGACTTGGATGACTTCTGAGTTCCGAAGTTCCAGATATGCCCCTAGTCTTTGTCGCTGTGTCACACTTTGTAAAAGATCTTTTCAATGGGATTGATTGACAGAATGACAATAATTTAATTGTACGACTCTTTATTTTAGTAACGTTTTTTACTCCATATTTGTTTGTCTTTTATTTCAAAAGCTAAAAAGTTTACTAGAAGAAGCGATTACCATTTTTTATTATTGGGGCATCGGTAACGTATAATAGTTATTAAACTCGGTCCGGTTTGGTGGTTCAAATGGTTAGTTCCGTAAATACAAATGTCAGTCGAAACTTGAACCTTATATAGGTATGTAATTTCAAAAAACACGACAATTGATTTAATTGGTAGAGTCCAAAAAAATTATCATATCGAACCATTAATTCAATGATTAATAATTTAAGTACTTTATTTTATTATATTATAAATCACCGATTAAACCAGCACATTCATAATAAAACCACTAACATTATTGAGTTGATGTCGAGCACGAGTTTAACAACTATCTCGAGTAGGACAGAAAACTTTCCTTGAGGTGAATGAAGTCAGCCCTAGTTAGCATCTTGTTACTCATGATATTTATTTGCCTTTATCACTCTAAAAATTTATTAGAAACAAGAAAACCAATAATAGAACAAAAATTAGATAAATCCCTTGAACAGTACAAGTCTTTTCATTCTCTTGTAACGAACTTCAGAAAAGGGGAAAAATCAGTAGTTTAGTTGTCAAATACATAATCTTCGTCTATGAAAAGCACTGGTGATTTCTATGAAATTTTCCCTAAAACTACCAAAAACCCTATCCACACGTAATAATCACATCAAGAATCTTGATACAAATGGGTGAGTTTTGAAGTTTAGCGGTAGTGGGCAACAAAAAGTTGATAAAGAAAACACCGGGTAGTGTGTAGTTGGGCACTTGGGCGGTTGGAAAGTAGGAACTCTTCATTGTATTCAATAGAGGAATTAGAGTCAAGCTGCACATTCTTGGACGACAAGGCCGAAAGTAAAGATATGACCAAGACTAATAAGAGACTTCTGCAGCAAGGATTCGACCCAAGTAATTCGCAGTTCTAGCTTCATGACTCTTTCCTCGATCCTTCTCATCAGCAGATACTACTATTCTGAGTAAAATTTACTAAGGTTTACTGATATAATCATTCCTAGGTGAAAAGTTACTCGTATTGGACTATATGATCAGTGCTACATATTTCAAGAACCAGCAAAAAAGTTCGAAACCTAACAACCCTCCGCCCATTAATTTTAAATGATGGGTTGGGTCAATTGGGTTATGGGTTTTGTTGGGTTTGGTAAGAATAATTCAATTTATTTATTGGACGGGTTGGGTTTTTTATTTGGGTACCCAATACCTAACTTGTTTAAAAGTAATTCAAAATAAAAAATACAAGATTCAATACACATATGTCCAAATATTTGCATTTGGACATGTGTTAATAATTCATTGATTAATTTGTATTCAAAATTCTCATATATATATATATATATTTTTTTTTATTTTCAATCAATTTTTTAAATTTTTATTTAAAAGAAAAAAGAAACTTGAAATAAAACTCATGCTTATATTACTTTTTTATAACAGTAGTTAAACTTGCTCAACTTTTATAATAATTTATTATGCCTTTTAAGAGTATGTTGTTTTCCTCCCCCTTTTTTTCTTTTTTTTTTGTGGTTGTTCCCAAGTTGCAACTTGCTTTTGTTTGTTAATATTTCGTGTACGTATAATATTATACAAATTTCTTTTTTAACCTTTTAGCATTATATAATTTCGGATTCTTCAAATTTACAAACAAAAGCTTACTTTGTATCAGCCTAATTTTTCGACAATTCAAAATAATGCGATCCCGATGTGGTAAAAATGTCATAATAGTTCATGAATTCTCCTCTCATTTATTTCTTAAAAAGTTTGGGATTTTCCTTAATAATTTTTTGGGGACCAATACCAGTTTTAAAGCATATAATATTTTCTACTTTATATAAGAGCTGTGGTAATTCTAAAAGATTAATATGACCATAGCATCAAGTATGATCCTAGATGATTCTAATTAATCAGGTGATGAATTATCTAACTATATCAAATCAATAAAAAAAAATACCTTCTAGTATACATTATATGTATATGGATCATGATATTAACTTCGAATCAATATAGTTGACTTGCGGATTCTATTTTGTTTTGATTAATTATGACAACTTGGGCATGACTAGTCCAACGATTTCATTTCGTCTGAACCAAATACCTCCCATCTTCAACTTCACGAGAAACTTGGAATCAGCAAGACAATTAACTTTCCCTCTTAATTACCGAGTCCAAAAACCAAAATGCAGTAATGTCTCCAGTCATTTAATAAGTTTCAATCAATTAGTAGTATTAAAAAGTATAAAGTAAACAATTTTTTTTAGCTAATCTATTTAAATGTACAATTTATTATCTAAAATTCACAATACAAGTAATATAAAATATTATTCTATTTATGATGTGTTTTCAAGGAACTTAAGAAGTGAGTGTGTGTGAAAATACATTTATGTATGTGAAATGTGTTTATATGTGTGAAAAAAATCTTTTTTTTTGTATGTTAAAATGTATGTGAAAAAAGTTTATGTATTAAAATGTATTAATTAATATGTTAGGTCATATTTGAGTCATGGGTTTGAGATAACCCAATATGACCCAACCCAAAATCAACCCAATCTAAAGTTGGGTGGGTTGGGTATAACCCATTTAAGTGAGAACCCAATATTAATCCGCCCAACCTGCCCAATTGCCAGGTATACATATTTCTTATACTTTCAGTGGAGATTTAAGATGGAGGCACTGGGGGCACGGGCCCCACTATCCCTTTAAACTTCTATAGTATCCATAAAATTTTGATATAATTTCAAGTATGTCTTCAAAATTTTCTTATGAAAGGAGTGAAAGAATTAAGTAATCCTCTAAGTTGGTTCATGAACTAATATTCTAAAAGAATATGCGGGCCACAAAATTTCATTTGAAATAAACTAAAAAAAGATTTTTCATTTCAACTTGTTGGTGAATATTTTTTTTGCTTAAAAAACTAAAAAGAGAGTAGGTAAAAAATTTTAATGTTGTTTTTGCCCCCACTGAGAATTTTTTCTGGCTCCACCGCTGTATACTTTGCACAACTTCAAACATGTTTGTATAGGCATGCCTAGATTAATATTAGTTTTTGTAATGTGTACAGGGCATCGATCTCAAATCATCCCACAAGGGGATTCATTATTAAGTCCATAGTTACTTGGCACAAATCTTGACATGTTCTGTCATTGAGCAAATGTGCAAGGCTGAATCCATCAAAGTAGTAGAACTTATGATGTTAAAAGAACTGACGATTGTCAGATCATAAGTATCACCATCAGGAATAAATGATAATCAAAAACCATCATGACAATGATATATTGGACCTCTCAAGTTGCAGAAGCTTTGAACTTCAAAACATGCAATTCCTATACAATCAAGCTTTCCTTGTAGATTAGGTTGGTGCTAAATCAGCAAGAACAGAATAATTTGCAGATTGTACGCAACATGACACATGATACAAGTTCATAATTCACGGTCAGTATTGATGGTTTCCATTCAAAGAAGTACAACGTTTTGTTTTTCTTCCAAAAAGACGAAGCCATGCAAAAAGTAGAACAAATAGGTTTTAGGTCAGTAAAACGTGCGACCATGCACAAGACATTATTCATGGATATCTGCTTTGTTAATTAGGTAAGGATTATTCCAATTGTTAGTTGGTCAAAAGGGATTGTATGAATTTGGAAGTTGGAACTCCTTTGCCTGATTAGCATGCTGTTTCTTTGACCACAAACTTGAGGCTCAAGAGAACATCTTGTAACAAAGAGACTGTTGTCTTGGTTCACTACTGCTTGATTTTTAGGCTAAATTGAGTCCTGAAGTTCTTAAATACACAGTAATATATTTATATATATAACAGTAATATATATAATTAATTTCTTTCCCATGCAAAAAGTTTGTATTGCATTCAATAGTATAATCAGAAATTACAACACAAATTTTAAAAATCTATAAATATTCAGTTGACAGATAAACTTTTTTTTTTTTACTCGGGATGCAAAAAGAGTTTGGGAATGAAAAAAATAAACTTTTTCATCGCGCTAAGCTAATGAAATTGAATTAGTGGCATTAGGTAATAGGCTAAAATTAAGATATTAATTAATGAAAAAAAGAGTGAAATTTCAAAGCGTTAAGAAAAAAAAACATGTGACCAAACTCAATAATAGGAGCAAGGAAAAAAGAGAAATAGTTGTAGAAAAATAGAAAAAAATGTGACTAATTATAAATTTCCCTAATCACGGATAAAAAGACAATCTTATGATTGAAAAAGAGAATTAAAACCACGGGTTGATTGATTGATTGATTGACTAATTGATTAAATAAGACGAAAGGTATAATTAGCACAAACATATAAATAGTAAAATGACTATAAATTAAGGTAAGTAATTGATACAAATACATATAAGGTAGGTAATTGATAATTGATTGAAATTTACTATGAATAATGGAGTGAAAAAGAACTGTAAATTAATTGTTACAACAAAAAAAAAGAATGAAATCCATCAAAAAAATACATAAACAAAAACAAAATTTTTTTTATCACATGACAAAAAGATAGGACCTCCACTTGATATGATATAGACAAGTACAACTTGACAACCTAACATACAAGAAATTGAACATTATATGCGTGTGCCGGCACGTGCACGCTAGAAACTTACATAAACATAAATTATGGCTGTATTGGTCCTTAATCTTTTCATAATCCGATCAGATACTCTTTCGGTTTGCAATTGAGATTGCTAGTGGTGTCCAATCTCTCATATTTCAGTGGGAGTGCTTCCAGGGATCGACAATGACCTTCAGCATTATCCCAAATGGTAAATGCAGAAGAAGTTTATATATTTGTTGAAGGAAATGTCCGAGGACACTGCGCTTTCTCTTGTCCTATGATTCATGAATGATGTCCACAACTTTGTCATAGTGACTGGCCTCCGTCCTGTTCATTTCTAGTACGACATTGATTTGAGTCCATGTGTTTCCCGATTTCAACAAGACATCCCAACGAACGTGATATCAGTCAACTTTACTCTCGCTAAGGTCAAGAATTACCCAGCTTACCTGTTGCATGGTGTGTGAAAATGAACATTCGGTTGATTTGGTATTGCATCCAACTTGTACAGAAGAAGTGAACAAAAGTAGGTTCACAAGTTGTCTAGATTGGTAATGACAAGTCATTCCTCAGTTGATTAGGTATGGTATCTAACTTATATAGAAGTTGTCAACACAAGTTAGTTCATAGGTTAGATTCAATTGATAAGAACAGGTAATGTGTTCGAATTTCGTTATCGATATGTTTCAAACCTTGCTATCAATGTAAAAATTATATTAGTGGACAATTTGCAGAAGTTTTTATAAGCAACCAATGTTTGCAGGATTATGTTAACAGGCGATCAGTAAGAATTCCTAAATGATTGTGGTTTGGAGGACATTTCTTGATCTGCGGTGATGACCAGAGTCCCATTGGTCGTCATTTCGGGGTCGAATTCAAGTCATTCGATCTCATATTGGGTGATGAAACTAGAGATGGAGAGAGTACCAGGAATTTGACGATGAATTGACATATAACGTCTTCAAAACTAGTACCAAAATGCAATCATTTTGTAATCGGATAAAATATGGAAAATTTGTATTATATATTACATGATATCATCATCTTTGATGATGTGTGAACAACCAATTGGTACAAATCCTTCACATAATAGACTCCTTCGCACCAATTGAGGAACAGCCAATTACTACGCTGCGACATACCATAAGCGCGCCTATGTTGTTGAAATTCCTCTTTCTTTCTTTTTTTGGAGGGATATGTTGTTTAAATTCTTAAGCAGCATTTTCAAGAAAAGCACGTTTTTTTTTTCTTATAATAGCGCCATAATGAGAGAACAAATGTAAAGTATAAACGGTACCTATGTATTAACTGTTAAGCAGAAACAAGTAAACGCTTTCGGCCTTTGCCATCCAATTTAGCACTTGCCACAAATATAAGAGGCATTGCTTTTGAGCTGATTATTCCATAACTAAACACAACTACGCACATAATTAGAGTATAATTGTGTTGTGCTTACGCCAAGCAAACAGACATGGTGGTATGATAGTATCCCATGAAATCTTTAACAAAATTGACACCTTAATTAATATTTATGACTAACTTATGAGTCGCAACAGATCTTCTGTCTCACTTCTTATTCCATTCTCTGTCCACATTTTATTATACCACATTTTATTATATTGCTATTATTGTTTCATAAACATCCTATTTTAATTTTTTTTTGTTTACTTAAATTGATAACTACAAAAAAATAAAAAATTACAATAGTCTAAAAAAATATATAATAGGAAATTAATTCCTCATGCTGCTTCGTACCCAAAAACGAAAAAGAGTAATGCTGCTAATTAGTCGACGCCCTTATTTTCTTTCTTTTTCTCCTTTCCCATCACAAATAAGAAGCCAAAAAAAAGAAAATACCTAAAGAAAAAGTCTTTTATCTCAGGTATGCTCAATTTTATTTTAACGTGTTACGTGAAAAGCCGTCAACGTGGTAATGAATTAACAGTAACGGCGTTTAGATCTCAGCGCGGTAAAAAGTTCTGGCGCTAAGACTTGGCGCCAAAATCTTCCGCCATTACTCAAAAAACGTATTTTCCAGTGCTATAATACAACCGAGCCCCAACAAAACACGCACCAATTCACATAACGTTTCCTAGATCTCGCAATGGTGGTGGCTCTTGGTCCCGGAAAATTCTACGGCAGCAGCCTCCCAAGGCCAAGGTTCTACACAGACGTGAAACTGAACGACGAGAGGGTAGATCCACCGGTTCCAGTCATGGATCCGCTAATGTCGTGGGCTCAGGAGGCTCATTGGTCGATGGGTGGTCTGAGTTTCACGCGCCACCGCCTCCAAGGCAGGATTGAAGGGAACGTTAAGAAGCTCCGGGCTGAAAGAGAGAAGCTTTTTAAGAAAGCCCAGAAGGAGAAGGGGAGCGGTAGTCCGGTGACGCCGCCGGCTCCGGTGGCGGTGAAGCGGAGGAGGAGGATGTTGGTGGATGAGGAGGAGGAAGAGGAGGAGGAGGTGGTGGTGGAGGAGAAGAGGAGGGAACTTAGGAAGACGGCTAGGAAGTTGGGGGATGATTTTGACAGGGTGGCTAATGAGAAAAAGAGGAGTCCGGCTAGGGCTGGTGGTGGTGAGGCGGCAGGGAGAAAGAGAGGCCGGGTTGGCGAGGAGGAAGAAGGGGGTCGGGATGAAATTAAAGGAAAGTTGAAGGGTAAGAAGGAAATTGGAAAAAAGAAGGGAGAGAAGAACATGGCTGTCGCTGCTAAAGGGACTAGAACTTCCCCTAGGTTAGCAAAGAGAGGATGAATTTGACAATCAATGGCGTATTCTGCTGTTAATTTTAGGCTTATAGCTACCTATATACTTAAGAAGAGAGTTATGGTGTAATCTTGCACTAATCTTTTTCTGCTTTTAATTTTTCTTCTCTTGTTCTGGCCTTCTAATTTGTTGTGTATATTCTTCTTGATTATTAGAAAGTGAAAGATCCGGGGTTTTGGCTGTTCTAAAACCTCTTAGCATTTTCATGAAAATTTGCTTATGAATGTACTTTTGGGGGCAGAAACCAGATTTCAAGCAACGCTGTAAGTATACTCAAACCCTTGTTTATAGAGCTTTGCCAAAGATCAATTTCATTTTCTCAAGTAACAAAGCATCCATTTGACAAGTGACTTGATTGATGACTTGAGACTGCAATGACACTAAGGATAAAAAGACTAGTAATTTCTAAACTGAACCGAACATAATAATACTACCATGGATTGGTGAAAATGCCAATTAATTTGAGGTTATTAACATAATACTATATATTGCTAGTGATAATATGCTAATTAATTTGAGATTAAACGTACGCGATTAGCAACTCTTACCAACCCCCCCCCCCCCCCCCCCCCCCTTCTCTCCCACCACATAAAAAAATACTACATGAGATCAAAGTCATAACGCAAATAATTGAGGAAAATAAAAGGAGTCTTGGGCTTCTTTTTAGACTGGATTTGGTGGGTGCGCCAGGCCGAAGGCAATAAGGCGATAAGCTGCTGAAATGGGTTCTTTCCCCTAGAAATATCGTAACAGACACTACACTTGATCTTAGCCGAAAACCAGAGAGGTACGCTCTTCAAGGCCCCAAAAAGATCCTTTTATAGCAAGGCACGCACTTGGATAGATCTAAGATTCTTTTATGATAAGATAAACATTAAGGTAGACTAGCTCTATGTAAATGGGATATGGGGCAGGGACGACATAAATTTAGACGACATGTTTACAAAATCAGATTTACCCAAACTTTTGCCTTGCAGTATGTTTCTGCAGTCCATAAGAGGAACCATGTGGGAAAAAGCACAAGGCAGCATGCCAACTCCATAACCCTCCTAGCATAGGGAGGTTTGTGATTCGGGTTCTTTGCATTCATCTTTGAGTGTCATGTTCAGACCATAAAACCAATTAACAACTTAGGCCCGTATGGATTAGGTATTTTTGAAAGTGTTGTTTAAAAATTTTATTATAACGATATATGTAAAAAAAATTACGATAGATGATTAAACATTTTTAGGGTATTTTTTAGAATGTATTTTGAGATATTTTTAAAATTTAAGAAGGAGAGATTGCACAAGAGGAGGGGAGAGAAAGAGGAAGGAGGAGGAAGGGAAAGGAAATGGAGGAGAGAAGAGGAGGGAGAGGGTGGCGGTGGCGGTGGAGGTGGAGGATGGAAGCGGTCATGGTGCTAGGTGGCGGCGTGCGGTGATGATAGATAGTGGATCGAAAAAGATGGATGTGGTTGATTTATTTTATTTTTTTTAGTTATATTTGAGATTTGTATGAGTTATGTGCTTTTAGGAGTGTTTTTGAGAGTTTGTTACTTTAACATTATATTTGAAAAATTTGTCGGTGAAAAAATGGTAAATCCATGCAACCCTTAATTACAGCTTAAAAAGTGCATACCACTTGTTAAGGAGGATTGGATTTTCATTTGCTTTGATATAAACCATGAATAGGTTTTCCTAACCTATCTCACTATGTGAACCTTGAATTTGGACAGTTTCCTAAAATTATACTTTTGTGAAAAAATTAACACCTAAGACCCTCTTAACAATTGCATCGGATGATAATGATATTCATGATACATCAATATGAAGAAAAATCAATAGAAGCTTATATTTTGTTTCCTTTTTCACTTTTATACTAAAGGACAAATTTCATTCAAATACCATAAAATTTACATCACTTATTCACTGTAACAAAGATCCAGCTTTGGTATCTAGATTATGGTCACCCGAGACAAGCTGCATATTACTTTAGCAAAAGGAATTACAACAGCAAGGAAATAACTTTATCATAATGTCATGTCTCATGAAGCACTGGCCTAACAGCAGACTGGCCATTGGATTCTAAGACACCTGTAAGTTCTGCATATCTGCTAGCAATTGGGTTCAGTTTATTACAAATAATTCCTTGTGAATTGTGCCCATCTTTTGGAATATAAGCAAAGCACTGCTAAAGAACATGCTTTTGATGTAAGAATGAGTGATGCTGAGTTCTAGTTGGTCCAAGATTCCTACTTGTTAGTCTTTTCCTTTTTTTTTTCCCTAATGCAGGGGGTATCCATTTCCTGCGATGATGCAGAGCCCGTCCCAAAGATGCATTACACCATAATAGGAATTGAAACGTGACCTCTGGATAAGGACCCAATAATACTAACGGCCTGGGGGCTTCTACATGTTAATCATGAAAGCAAATGTTCTTGGTCAAGAATTGAAACATTTTTTTGACTTTTTCTGTCAATTTTCGTTTATATTTCTTCATAAGATAGATTAGAAAATGGTTTGTAAAGTTCAAAATATTGAGTAACATCAAAAAAAAAAAAAAAACCATTTGATTGATAAAATAAAGACAAAATTGTACTTATTAAGATACAGTGAGTCTTCAAGAAAGAGAGCAAGCTAATTCTCAAAACCAGTCAAATCACTACCCAAACGAAAAAGGGGGAATTTTTTCTTCTTCTTTTTTCCCAAAAACTGGGTGATTCATAATAATTTTCCCAACCAAAAAGAAACAGCTAAAGAAACTTCAATTTTATCTGTCAAAAAAGGGGAAAAAAAAAAAGAGCGAGTAGTTTACAATGACCATTGACCAATAGTGCAACCGACAATAAACCCGCCAATGTGAATGCACGCTTACCAATGACAAATCGCCATCTGTCAGGCTGTCACCATTCTTCATCCTTCTCCGCCAGCACTATGATCCTTGGGTTAGGGTTTCCACAATGGTACCATTCCTCAATGATTTTGTCTCTCCTTTAACATCGAAATTCTCAATAGATTTGGGGTTTATCTCAAATTGCAGATATCCCCAAATGGGTCTCTCTTAAAATCCCCAATTTCGGTGCCATTGTTTGGGAATTAGCAACAAACCTCAAAACCATGACCTAGGGTTTTGTATTCCAGTTCCCAGTTGTGGATCATCTTGCACACATTGATATCTTATTTTCTTCAATTCCTCCTTTTATTTAATAATTGTTGTATAAATAGCCATATTTTCTTCGTTTTACGTATCAAATTCTCAAACATTCAGGTAGGCTGGTAATAATATATGATCCTGAACCCCCATTTGCATTCTCCTTAATTGGAGTTTTACCAAGATTGATTTTTGGGCTTCACTTTTTTCTTTTTCTTTTGTAGAATATTACAGCTTTAACTTGATTGAAGACTTGAGGTTTGAGCTGGAAATATAGTGGAAACTTGGGTTGAAAGATCGTGGGGTGGTAATTTGGCAAATGGCATCATCCGGATTCTTTATTATATGCACTTTACATTCAGTAATTGCTATAACTTGCGGTGCATTGATAATGTTCTATCTCAATGAAATATCTGCTTTTGGGCACGGTATTGAGACAGCTAAAAAGATGCTGGGATCAACTCCACATGATCAGTTGTTAATACAGATATCCAATTCATTTGCCGGGTTGCTTTTGTTTGTGATTGGATTTTTATTGTTAATGGTGGCTTTTGTCAAGGACAGGGACTTTCAGAGCTTTTTCGCTAAGGGGCTTATTCTCATTCATGTCTTGGTAGCACTCTGGAGAGTTTATTTTGAGAGAAAGCTTGAGGATTTAGCTCATGATTGGCCAAGGCAGCTGGTTGGTGACTTTGCTCTGGCACTCTCGTGGGTGTTCTTTCTTGTATACTCATGGAGAGAAAAGTATGATTAGACGAGTTGAGATGAACAATTATGTTCCTGATTGGCCGAATCACAAGATTTGCTTGGTAGCAGGTCAACCATTCTGAAAAGATTTCTATTGCGTTGCAGAGTAGCATTATGGTGCTTAATGGATCACAGCATACCACCTTTCTTAAAATGCCTGTTTTATTTGCTAAATAAAATGGTGGTTGAATTTTGAAGGGGAGTTTGTTGTCAGCATGAACCTTTGGTTAGCCTGTAATTTATCTCTGATGGAACCGATGTTGCTAGTTTGATTTTCTTTACTGTGTCTGATTTTTCAGAAATGTACTTAACCATAGCATTTGGAATAAATAGAATAGAAATTGATATATGAAGCTTTTATGTTATTTTATGACTTCCAAAAACTATTCTGGTTTTCTATATTGATATATCGGACTGTTAGAAATCATAAAATCCAGGGAAAATTAGTTTGGTCTTGGTAAAGAGATAGAAATATTTTTCTGGATGGTTTGATTTGTCCCTACCATTTGATAATCTGGATACTATTTTGTGATCTGGTCGTCATTCAAACTAATATTGCTATTTTAAGGAGTTGAATTTTGGTCATGGTGATTGAAACATCTGATTGAACAAATTCATGTCATGTTGATTGAAATATCTGATTGAAAGAATTACTTTGCAACAAACAAGGATGTATCACAAAGCTATCCTGACAGTGCAATTTTCTGCCTAGAAAGCAGATTATGTAGCTACTCTGTCCACTATGAGCCTCTCTATCATCAACTTGATTTTCACTAGATCTCAACTGTTGTGCCTCTATAGCTGCATAACTTTGTAGCGACCATCATGTGTGCAGCAGTGCACGCTAGAAGCTAGGACTTGGTTGAGCTTCAGTAGTAAGGGATGGAGACCATGCTATATATGGTTGCTGGCTTTCTCAAACATAATCTTAGTTGTCTGCTCCTGTCAAGACATTGAGATGTTTGGCAGTAGCAAGCATGATAAACCAAATCTCTTTGCCAGAAGCGCTGTCCATTTTGATGTCTGACTTCTGCTTGGATCCGAATCTGAAATCCAATCAAGTTCAGAAAGCAATTCGATTTGGGAATAATTGGAAATATGAATCTGAAATCCACGTCTGTTTAGTGGAATTGCTATGGTGAACATGGATTCTCTGTGTTGTGCCTAGATGATTGCTTAGTGCTCCACAGAGAGGAGGAATAGTCATTAGTAGTTACTAGTGTATTCATCTAAACGGATGAGAAAGTTGAACTGTGTGACAAGCCTATCATATTTTCAGAAAAGTCTTGGCTCTAATTGCATGCTTTGAGTATGTATAAGAACTCCTGCCTTAGAATATAGTTTGATGTGCCACCTTTATGCAAAATCTCGTCCAATAATTGCTGCTAATTCTTGAAACTTCTGTTCTTGAGGATGTTAGCAAGTTAGCATTGTTGTCAAATGGTAACACCTTTTTGGCTCTCATTCTCAAGGATAAATTTGAATATACACCGCCACAGGTGTGAATTGAGGTCAGTTCTTGAGGCAGATTGGGGGGATGATGATATGCTAAACATTGTGCATTAATAACTTCCTCTTCGTTGTGGTATCTATGTGTGTCAGAAGTAGCCTGATGTTGTGTTCATTTCTGTTTTCGCTTTTGAGTTCTTTGCTCTTCATAACAATGACAATTCATTCTAGAATCTATAGATGAAGTTTCAGCGAGCATTATTATTAGCACATTATTTGGCAGTCTTGTTTTGCCTGAAATGAACGTAGAAGTCAAAAATATTGGGGCCACTGATTTGTTGTAGAGCCCAAAAGTCTCCGCTGATTGCAGAGTCTTGATTTCGGGTGGACAAAACAACCAAGTTTTCTTGTGTGATTTGGTAAATTGGTAAAGGGGTGCAGATCCAATTGTGGGTCATGATTGAGGGTTGGAACCAGCTCTTGCCTCAGGAGTCACTAAGGCAACTCCCCATCTTCGTTCTATGTAAGATGAGACTGCAAAAAGGTAGAGGTGGCAATTTGTCCCAAGTCCCAATGGGTTACCCATGCCCAAGGGGACTTTGGGCGGGATGGGTATTGGATTTTGATATTGGGTTTAAAATGGGACAAATCCCAATTGTACCCATTAATTGATGGGAATACTTGGGAAATACTTGGGTACCCATTGGGCTCAAATAACAAGGGCTCTGTTTGGTTTAGCTATTTTTAGGGGGTATTTTTGAAATATTTTATTATAGCAGTGTATATGAAAAATTTTTACTATAAAATTTTTTTGAAATATTTGATATACTAATATGGATGGGATGTTTTTTGAGTTATTGTATATTACTGTAACATTGTATTTGAAAAACTTATTTTTTGAAAAAATAGCCAATCCAAACGGAGTCTTAGATTAAAAAATTATCTTTAACAATTTTTATAGTCATACTAGAGAATATAATCTAGTAGTTTTTCTAGTCATTATCCACAAGAATTTTCAACATTTCAGTCAATTTAGACCTGTCATCTTTGGACAATGATAAGGATAAATATTCAACACCTTAAGTACCTTGGTCATCTTGATATATGTTGGAATATGACTGTATTTCTATTTTTTCCTTTATTTGTTAATCCAATTTTTTATGGGAATCCTGAGTATAAAGCACTTACATGTTTATTTAATAAAACAAAAAAAAATTTAATAAATCAAAAATATTAAAATTATATAAAAAATAAAAATGAATTAAAGGAAAAAAAATATGTAGAAAATAGATTTGGGTATTGGGCGGGATCAATCTAAACCCATCCCAAAGTGATCCCGCCCAAGTTAGTCCCAAAACACATATGGGTAAGGTTGGGCCCAAACCCATATGACTCGGTTCCATCACAAACCCAAGCAAATCCCGCCCATCCCGCCCATTTTGCCACCTCTACAAAAAGGGTTATCAATTATATGAAGCGGTAGAGATCACAAATGACGTGGTAAATATCATTAATTCTAATTGTTGATATTTATTGGGCTCTACTTACTCTTTAAAAAGTGGATCAACTACAACAGTACATCAAGCCCTGATTTCTTCCATAGAAAAGAAAAGAAAAGAAAAGAAAAGGCACCTTTTCAGCTTTATCCATGGATTTCATTAGTGGTTCCGCATATCATATGCATTTGACCGAAGAGATCATGGAACCATAAATTGCTCACCCCAAGTTTGTGACCAAAATCTCTTGAATGTGAGGCCTATACATGTGGAGGAAGATCAAAAGCTGTTGAACGTTTGGCTAAATTTGAAGTTGTTTTCTTCTTTTAAGAGAAGCATTTACCACTTCTTTGAATACATTTGTGCCCTGTTTCAGTAATTTTACTGACTTTCACTACATTTTGTCTATCACCAATCAATCATTTACCAGTTCGTTGAAGGACAGCATTAATGCCGCTCGGCGTGGACCACCAAGAGTAGATATCCCTCTTTCTTTTAAGAAGGACAAGAGTAGCAATACTAAGTCCCAGCACCAAGGAAAAAGAGAATACATTTCCTAGAAAGAGTAAAAGTCACACCAGATTCCATGACCATTCCAGTCCTGAACTTGCGTGTTAGATGGATCATACATGTGGTTTCTTCGCATTCCTAACCTAAGCAGGACGGCAACAATATACTCTTGACAGAACTTTGCTGAAGAAAAAAATTTCAAGTCTCCAACTGTCGATCCTGAGAAAGGAAGAAATGAATTTTCAATGACATGAATTTATTGATAGGACCCTTTCAGTGAAGTAACACTTCTATATATTTTCAAAAGAGTAAACTTTCCAACCGGCTCCTGAACTATTCAATTTGTGCGGCTTGGTCTCTCAACTATAAATTGTCGCAAATAAGCCTCTGAACAAAAGAAAAACTTAATTTAAGGATTTTCGTCAATTTTGGATGTCAAATGTAATGGAATTAGGGGCAAAACCAACCAAACAGAAAAACCAACGTATTATTTAATTAAAAACCATTTATGTTAAGTCAACTAATAACACCGCGTTTAATTTTCTTTCTTTTTTTTCATCTTCCATCTTCTCTAACCCTAATTTGATGAAAAAATCAGTCAACGGGGTCTTTTGGACTGTTTTCATGGGTTGATTTTTTTTGCTTGTTGGTTTTGTCCCTAATTCAGTCACCTTTAAAGACAAAAATTGACGAAAGTTCTTAAACTAAATTTTTTTGTTCAAGGATTTTTTTGTGATAATTTATAATTGAGGGTTAAAACCGTATAAAGGCAATAATTCAGAGGCTGTCCGGAAAGTTTCCTCTTTCCATAATAATTTAGCAAATGCACATTTCCTACTTTGCCACACAAGTGATCGGTTCTATAAGGTCACTAGGCATGTAGGCAATTCTAAGTTTGGTCAATTTTAATGGCACTTTCTTTGGCCTTTTAAATTTTATCATGTTAATTATACAAAAAATATTCTACCTTCAATTGAATTTACAATCACCCATCATTATTGTTTTTTTTTTCCTTTTACATGAGTACAAAAGTCAAAAATAAAGTGTCTTCAACAAATAAAGAAGAGTCTCTAACATTGCTCTTCTAGTATAACAATTTAAGTGACATTATGGGTTCTTGTAAAAACATTTGATTACAGTCATACTAACAAACAAGCTAGATAAAAATCAGATGGAGGGTTGGGTTGGGTAATAAAAGGGGAGAGAAATTGTAAGTTGGATTAGATCACATCGAGGAGGGGAGAAAAAGTGTAAATGAGACGGATTCGAAACCTCCTGCTTACAAAAAAAAACAAAAAGATGAAAATCAATGCAAGAGCCAATCCAAACTTATTCGAGATTGGATAAATTAAGAATAGATCAATGTTAGACATGAAAGTTTTAAAGTCAAAAAAAACCTAGACTGATTGAAGACATCAATTGTTTAATGTTTTTCTATCACTATTTGATCAAACCGGCCAAATGGAGCACCGACCAGAAAAATACATTTGATCTTTTTGGTCCCATGGATAAACACTTACCTGAACCAAGGCCCGTGAACCTAATTTGGGTTTATCTCACTATTACTCCTTAATTTCCTTAATATAATTATTATAACTATTAATTTCTAAAACTAATTTAATATCTATAGAACCACAATATTAAGACTATACATGACCCAATAACAATTCATTAAAAAGTATATAAACCAAGAATTTTTCAATAATAATAATGTATTCCAATTAATTCAAAGTACATAAAAAATATTAATAAAAATATTGTCAAAAGTCAATACATTTTCAAATGTTCTCAATTTACTCGTACGATTTGTCATTCTGAATCTTTTGATATAATTTTGTATATTTAATATTTCTTATATACATATGCAGACTAAATGGTCGGGTTAATATTAGGTTTGAGTTTAATAGGTCCAAACTCAACTTACATTTAATTTGAACTTAATATTTAAATCCAAATTCAACTTAGTCCATGAAAGGCTAGACTACTTTTCAAACTTTTTCCTCAGCCAAATGGGTTGAACTTGAATTTCTGAAAAAACTTGAATTTCTTTCTTAAAAAAAAAAAGCTTGAATTTATCCGACCCTAATGACAGTAGGTCTGTCAACGGGCCAGGTCCGGGCCGAAATTCATTATTCCGGACCCGGACCTGGCATACCAAATCGGATCCGGATTCGACTCGTTTACCCGACGGGTTTTCTACTCTATGTTCCGGATCCGGATCCGACGGGTCTCGGATCCGGGTCCGGGTCTACCCGAAAAAAATTATGAAAATTTACAATTTCTAATAAAAATGAGAAAAAATATATTTGTACACTAATTTCTAACTAATACAAAAAAAAAACTAAATAAGAAAATAAATCAAATTGACTTTACTCAAATACATCACCCTAATCAAATTATATTGATAAATATACATATTTTAAATTATTAATCCATTTATATCCGGATCCGGATCTAATACGGGTCGGAATACTATATTCCGTATCCAACCCATTTTTTGTTTGACAAAACGGATCCGGATCCGAATCCGGGTAACGAAATTAAATCTCTACCCATACCCGTAATAATTTCATGGATCCGGGCCGGGTCCGGATCGTTGACAGGCCTAAATGACAGTTCTACTTGGTCAAACGATCAAGACATTTACTAGTTTCCAAGTAGTTCACCCAAATTCTTCTTCTAATATACTACTACTTGCTTTTTTTCTTTGAATTCGAATATTGAACCGTCCCCAACAACTCATATCATATTAGTATTTGAGGTTGGAATGTTAGATTCCATTCTTGCCAGTAAGTTTGACCGCCCGAAAAGGGCAACTCACAAACTTTAAAGCAAAGAAGCAAAGAATTACTACTAAAATCTTTCTTTAGCTCGTGGGGTTATTGCACTTTACTCTATTGTAATATTCTCAATTTGCTCCTTATTTCAAGTTTGACACGTTTGATCCATTAGACTTCTATACTTTTAAATCTAGTATTGCATGATATTAATTTTATTCAAATCTCAAAGATTTTATTCTCAGGATCGATTCTGTCAATCTTGAAATTTAATGTAAAAAAAAAAAAAGCAGAAGCACTATGTATATAGGAAACTAAATATGCTAGAGAAAAATATATAGCGAAACATAGGCCGCGTTTGATAAGTGAATTTTTTGGGTGTTTGTCTAAAACTTTACTGTAATTTACTGTAAAATTTTTTTAAAAAAATTTTGAAATGTGTAAATTTTTTAATATTTTGAAATGTATATTTTAAAAATTTTAAAAAGTTTTTTGAGGTTACTATAGCTAAAATTTTTTAAAAACTTGTAGCAGACAAACTTGGCAAAAAATTTAAATGCCAAACAAGGCCATAATCAATCAAACCGAGATTATAATGAACTTATGTGATTATAACGAGGTATTTCCAAATATACAAAATTAGTAACGAAGTATTTCCAAATATTACAAATATATAGATTGTTTTTCTTTTTTTAAAATCCAAATAAATGGTAAATAAATTGAGCCCCATCCCCTTTTTTGGAAACTTAGCCCCATGTCCAAAGTTTACCACAGGCTCACAGCACACTACTATAGTCAAAACAGCCTGCTCCTCCGCGAATCTCTTTTTAGTGGTACATAACATTACCACGCGCCAATAGGCCTGTGAAATCACCCCTTCAACCTTTACCTATCTATAGTACAATCTGCTTGCTGTACATCAAGAAAACCAGCCCCTTTTCTCTAAAGGTACTGTTCCTTCCTGCAAGAAGAGGAAAGAGAGCAGAAACACAACTGAAATTACCCAAAACAAAACAACAGTAAACAAAAGAAAAAATCATTAGCCATCAAAATTGAACCTTTGAAGGCCTCAGTCTTTAAGTTTTAACCATCCAAAGCATCCAATCAACCATGGCAGAACAGATTATAGAAGAAGAACCCACAACTTTCCCACCTTCAACTTCACCTCCCTCGCAAAATCAAGCCCAACAAGAGTTACCAACTCCATCGAACACCTCCATGCTTCTCTTAAGGATTATGAGCAAAAGAAGAACATGGGTCTGCCTGTTTTTTGGTGTTTACACGGTTTTGTTATCGCTTTCTTGGAATTTCCTTAAATCAGTTCTTGCTTGGTATGAAACAACTTTGATGAACTCTTCATCAAGTTCAGCATCATCATCAGTTTATTCAGGTTGGCCAGCTTTGTATGCATCAGCTCTTTTAGGTGTGGCTTTTGGAGTGCTCTCCATGGTGACAGCCTTGGCTGTGGCTGTTCCTGCTACTTTGGTTACTTGGATTACTGTGCTGGTTTTGCTGACTTTTTGTGGGAAGCCCAGAAGGACTTTGGTGATGGAAGGCAAGAAATTGACTGCTGATATTACTGGATTTGTAGTGAAGGTTTTGCTCAAAGAAGGGAATATTGTGGCCGCACTTTGTGCTGTTCTTGGATATTTTGCATTTGTTAGGAGAGGCAAAGAAAATGCTACTGCTGGTGACTATTAGATCTGACTCTAAACAATAATTTTTGTGCATGTTTCCTTGACGAAATTCAGATGGTGGTCTTAGACTATTAGGCTGGATTCTGCAGAATTAATATTTGTGGATTTCTGTTACTTGTTGGGTGAAATTTTGCAGAAAAGCAACACTTTTTCCCTTTTTTTTGTTGGGGGGGGGGGGGGGGGTTGGGGGGGATTTCTGCTGATGTTTTATGCTTTGTGCTACAGAGAATGGAAAAAAGAAGGCAGATATGCCATGTAAATTCTTCATTGCACTTAATTTCTTTGTTCATCTGGTTACAGTAGTTCTTTTTAACTACATTAGTATTTAGAACTGGACAGATGTCTCTTTCTGGAAGTTATGGTAGGAGCAAGTGATTAGGTAGTGACATGACCATTCAGCCTTATCTAATTTCTTTGACAAATTCATATGATGTTCGGTGATTGTTGTTTAGAATAGATAAATTTGGGAATTCTTGCTCCCTTCCCCACCACACCCCACACCCCCAAAAAAAAACACCCCCCAAGCCAAAGTTTATGAGTAAGAGAAAGCTTATCCTAACGATCAAAATTGGCTCTGGAAGATTGACTAGCTCTACAAAATTCAATCCTCTGAAACTCTGTAGGGTTGGGACATGAACTAGTTTGAAGGGGTTTACACATATCCGTTGCTAAATACAGGCCTAATTTGATTGAGCTGTACCGGATCAGAAAAGAGATCACAAAAGCCCTCAGGACTTATTTGGATTTTTTTTTTGTTCTTTTCAAAACGCTCTAATTGTTTACATTACTTAAGAGGCATTTGAATCTGTAATTTACCGATTATCAAAATATATTTTAAATATTACAAAATAATTGATGGTTTACAAATTCAAATCCATCTTAAGTCATTTAAGTAATTGGAGGAATCAGAAAGGATTTCAAATCCTTCAATCCAAACGCAAAGTAAAATTAGTAGGAGTATGTCTTTTCACTGGTCAAAATTTTAAGCAGGCCTTTTGTCTCCGGGCCCTTAATGGACGATGTCTTGTAGTATTTCTTTGTTAGATCAACTATCCTTGTTAAAGATGATTCCCTTGGCCCATTAAGTGAGCTTGCAGACTAGATACACACATCACATGGCTCTTTCAGCCGAAGTGCTAATTTGGAAAGGAGGCTACCTGACTTTGAGCCCAATGGGCTAGATTTGGATAGTAAACTAAGCAAGTTAAGAAATTGAATCAAGTCCAGTCCATTTTTTTCATTTTTAGGAAGTCAAACTCAACTCTAATTAATTTTTTCCTAACAAATATCGGACACCGTGATGTCTAGTCTAGTATTAAATGGGCAAATTACATTTTAGCCCCCTGTGGTTTTCGAAAAAACCACATAACCCCCCATCGTTCAAAAAGCTATACATAAACCCCCTGTGGTTTGGGTTGAACTGGCAAATAGACGGAAAGCATCCACCGTAACGATTCGTGGGCAAAACGCGCATGTTCTTCTGGTAGCAGTAGGAAACATACCCATATTACCCCTGACCAATTTGACGTACCCAATAAAGCCTAGATGGGTGCTCCTCATCTCTTTCCATCTTCCGAAATACTTTGTAGCTGACTTTGCACTGAATGTTGGTGAAGGAACCCAAGATAGAGAACGAAGGAAATCTGAAGGTGAGTTCTAACATCAAGGTGCAGTCTTTTCCTTTTCCTGAAATATGACTTGAATGGATTATTAATTTTTTTTCAATAAACTATAGATGTCATGCTCAAGCAGTGCTGGTGGAAGTACTGAAGATCTAAGGTACCAATACCTATTTTGTTCATGTGGGAGAAAAGCAGCGGTAAAAATTGTTGAATCTGACAAACCTTCAAAAGGAAAGCAAAAGAAAGTATCTCAATTAATTTAAGGGATAATTTCAGAAACCTCCCCTGAGAGTTGGACGGGTAACTAGTGTGTCAGAGAGTTGCCATAATCTCCTTAAACCCGCATGCGGGTTTAAAGAGTATTCGGATATTCTCATATGCACCTATGCAAATCGAACCAACCGAATATCTTATCCGTATCCCATTTTTTTAAATAAAAATCTTATAAATTTGAAAAATAAAATCAAATTTAGATGTATTAGGGTTTTAAAAATATTATATAAGTGATAAAAATTTTATAAATTGTAAAAATAAAATCAAATTTAAATAATTAAATGTTATATTTGCATAAGAAATAATACAATAATCATAATAATGATAATACAATAATATTGGTGTAATAAAACTGCCATTAATTTAAATATTTACTTATAATGCCCAAAGAGCCTAATTACCAATTTTTTCTTCTCGCGCTCAAATATAACATTAACCCGTATGCGAGCTAACCTTGAAATAGAAAAAACACAGAATCCCGCTTGCGGGTTTCAGTGTTATTATGCAGGCGGGATTTTAACCTGCTTGCTTGTAAACATGTACCACATTGCTCTGAAATTATCCCTTAATTTAACTACCATTATAGCTATGCGGCAAGAGTTCAAGTATAGACAAATAAGGAGCAGTAAAGGTTCAGACTAAGTTCTAAAGCAAAAAAGCACACATCAAAAGCCAATTTCCAAAAGCCTGCATTAGAAATAGTGAAACACATGATAAGAAAAAAAAACACAATCTGATTAAGAAAAGGACATTTAATAGATTACACACTTCAATGAAAACACATGATTACAAAAAAATACAATCTGATTAAGAAAAGGACATATTGCATATCGCATACTTCCATGGACCACATGACGGCCAATAAGCCGACAAGCAAAAATTATTCAATGTCCAAATTGTCAAAACTTTATCAGCAGCCAAATCACTCTATATTATTGAAAATCAAGCCACCCACATTTGACCCAAATCTGACACTAATCAACAAATCTCAAACTAACAAAGTCGTATTCTACCCATGTTTAGTTGAAATTCCGGTGATTTTAGAACTCCCGAATGCAATTTTCTTTACCCTAATCTTAATGCATAAATTCAATTCTAGTCGATAAAATACTCTATGCTTAAATATGATAATACAGATTGTCCCAAAGCAGCAAAATTTTAAATTAATCAACGCTTAAGCAAAATAATCATTGATTTATTAACTTTCCAATGCCCGCTAGTTTCTGTTCAAAAACCATGCAAGTGCATCTTATATGCTAAAATGATGTCAAAAAACTTACCAGATGCAACAACAGCTTTCGTGATGCTCTTTCACAGCTACTTTTTGGTCTTCAATGGTAGATCTTTGTGGGTTAAATTTCTCTCCTTCATTCGGTGGTCATGTTTTTCTCTCCTTTTCTCACGACAAAGACAGAACAAGGAAGAATCTGACTCATCTGCTTCCTTTTGTATTTATATTAGGGTAATTTGGACATTTTGCCCACGAATCGTTACGGTGGGTGCTTTCCGTCTATTTGCCAGTTCAACCCAAACCACAGGGGGTTTATGTATAGCTTTTTGAACGATGGGGGGGTTATGTGGTTTTTGCGAAAACCACAAGGGGCTAAAATGTAATTTGCCCTATTTTAAAGGCTTAAGATGTTGGGAATATTTGATACTCCCTCCGTTCCATTAAAATTGTTAATTTTTTTTTATTTTGAAATGCCCTAAAATGTTGTCATGTTGAGAAAGTGAAACCATTTTTTGTCTCTTTTCCAAGTATAGTCCGTTTCTTTAATTATATGCATATTATCATTTAAATTCGAAATTTGAATTTTTGGAGATAAGATTGAAAAGACAAGTACAAACATCACAATAAAATTGCTATTCTTAAAAGTTGCATTCCCGATGCATGACAAAATAATTGAGATGGAAGGAATATAAGTCGATGATTGTTTTAGGGTCTATTATAGGAGATAACATAGAGTCATATGAAGGTCAACAAAGATTTACAAGACATAAGCAAGAATAGAAAATGAGAGATTTACAAGACATGAGCAAGAATAGAATATGAGATAAGCTAGACATGACACATTTATACTGGATTTTATAATAACTCCTTAATCTGCAATGAAAGATGAATTTTGGTCCATCCCTTATCATTTTGGACCCTGATTGACACCCAAAAAAAAAAAAAAAAAAATTCAATTTATAAAAAATAAAGGGGGGGGGGGGGGGAGTGTAACTAGTTCTACAAAAATCATATTGAGATTCCATGATTAGTAATTTCCGGATAAAAGATACTATGCCTGTGCTTTAATAATTTTACTAAGAGATATATAGGCATCCCAACCCAGAAAAGAGGGACAAAATATGAAAAAAAAAAGAAGAAAAGCTAAATATGGCCAAATTTTGTCTATTTCTTAAAGAGAAGTGTTCAAATACGCAAAATCTTTCAAATCTAATCTCGCCTGACATTCAAGACGGCATAGATTGAGGAGTCATCATATTTTATTCCCTCTTCACTTTCGTACACGTGCAGGAGCATGAGCTAGACAAGCATGAAACATGGACCTTGACTTGCATTTAGTCCCGATGGAAAGGGAATTGATTGCTCAACATTGGTCATTGAATTAATTAAGTCAATATATTGACAGGGACTAAATTTAAAAATTTTAAAAAAGGACTTAGCACGTATAAATCTTCTACAATATGCTTAACGCTAACAGTTGCTAGACCATTTGAAAATGTTAAAACATCTTAACAATTTCTATACGGGTTTGGCTAACAGGTGTTCTACGAACGCTCATCAAAAGAGGGTTTCTCATGTGTTGTTAATATCTTGCAAAATTGTGTTTGGATAGAAGTTTATTTGAAATAATTATGTATCACTGCTTGAGATGTGATCTATGTTAGATAAAAAAGTGGTTCAGAAAATAAAAAAAAAGTGTATTGGAAAATACGTTTGCGATGGATGCAAGTAAGTAATTTTTGTACAAGTATTTAACTATAAGGAGCACAATGAACATGAATATGTGCATTCATATGATAAATCAAGTATATTTTAGACGTACTAATGAGTACCTTCAGATTACTTGTTAGAAAAAGAAAAATCATTTTTATATATTTTTTGTCGATATCCATAGTTTTAGGCTTAATAGTCTAATATCCGTACTAACTAGCGATTTTATAGCAAATTATTTAATTAGGGATTAATCAAGGATTTGGCTAATGAATGCTCCGGAGCACTCATTAAGATGGTTTCAACTGCTAATTTTTTTTTGGGGTAAAAGTGAAACTAATTCAGAATAATATATAAATGTAGGGCGGTGTGATAAATGTAAGTATGCCTATTCACATAGTAAGTCAGGTATAATTTATGTTTTAACAAGTATTCCATGAGTACTCATTCAAAAAATCTATTAATAAAAGTAAAGCTCCCGGCTACTCGTCACAAAAAATGAATATATTAGTAAAAATAATGCTCGCAGATTCTGATCTGCGGCGGTACCCAGGTCCAAGCTGCCCAGATTTCACCGTGCACGAACCAAAGCTGGTTCATCTCTACTAAACAAAATGAATAGGAAAGGGGAGCAAGGGATGGGATATTAAAAATGAAACATAAGGTTCGAAGTTCCTGATTTGTAGGTGATGCATTAATGGATAATCTAACGATGTTGAGTAACGCCAAAATATATAGATGTTACTTCTGACTAGTACTAGTTATATTTTTTTTTATTACGTTCAAAATCTACTCTTGGATTTTTGGATTGTTTTCAGCCTAATTACATTTTCAGCTTTGTTGAGAAAATGCTCTCAATTGTTGACATGACCAAAAGCCCAAGATCGTGGACTTCAAAATATTAAGCGACTTCTCATCAAGTTATCCTATATCAAAAGAAAAGAAAAAGTGGGATCCTGCATCAGGGCCAGATGAAGTATTTTAGTTGGAGAATCTTGAATTTTTTAATTCCGTACCAAACTTGGATTCAGGTAAAGGATAAGCAAATTAATATGCCATCATTAGGGGAGATTGAAGAAATAAAATTCTTCAAAAATGGAGAAAGGGCATAACCCATTCTTCATTTGCCAGGTGCAAGTCGAGGACTAACCACCTAATCTAAAATGAGCAAGCAAGAACCAGAACCCTTCCAGTTTCTTTATGGTTGCAGACTTTTAATGGAGAGAACACAACTCGATCTTGGAACCTTGGGCTGTGTAGTTTTCTTTCCCCATTAATGAGTTTATCACATACTCCCTCCCTTTTTTTATAACTGACGTTTAAGGTTTTGCACACCAATTAAGAAAAGTTTTTCATTGTTTAAATCTATACACTACTTTCCTTTTGTACCCTCATTAATTGTCCAATTCACCCATGTTTTCTCTCACTAGAGTACTAAATGGTGCTGTTTTACTAGACCAAAAGCAATGCAAACTAACTAGGAGTAGTAATTAAGAACCCTGTATTGGAAAAGAGAGATAAAAGGGTAAAATTGTGAAAAAATAATTAATGCTGCATGGGGATAGTAAAACGACAGATAAAAGTACTCAAGGGCAAATTTCTTAAACGTCAGTTATAAAAAAAGGGAGGGAGTACTAAATAATGTATGGTTTGTTTGACGAGTGGCCATAGGGCATTCGTTAATATATATTTCAGGTGTTATATTTTTAAAAATATAATATTAAGTAGGAAAAGTTGATAAATACAAGGCAGGGTAAGTAAAATTAAATAGAAAAAGTATATAAATATAAGAGAGAATAATAATTATTAGTATGTATATATGTACGATAGATTAGGTGATACTAGGTATATTAACGAATGTCCTAAGGATTCAGATAGAAAATCCCAATAACGTATTGAAAAGTAAAAGCATCATCAAATTCTTAATCTTAAGGCTTCATAGGTCTTATCAATGTTGGTGTAATCATATTATTGTGTGTCCTACCTTTACCCCTAATAATACTAACTTTAGAAGGATATCAACACGTTCCTTTGTAGGAGGTGCAAACTATTCGGACAAGTTTCTTTTAATTTGAGAAACTTCAACAAGATGGTAAACTCATATGCAGTCTAAAAAGGTTAATTAAGTTAGAAAATGATCGTGTCTGCGTTGTGGTGATCAAGAAACATAATTAAAAGGGACAATTAATATTCTATCCCACTCACAGGACGATGATATGCACCATAATGGTACCTCAGCAGGTTTTTGACTGATTTGCCTTTCTTTCGGAGTATTTGGTGTCATAATTACACCTTAATTGCTCTCATCATCTTTGATGATTTGGAGCAGCTAACTGAGAAAACGAATGATGGTCTACTTTTAGTTGGTTATTTCCGTAATCAATTTGCCAAGTCATCAGTTTCAATTTTGGTTGAAACTTTGAAACAGTTGTTAATTTTTATATTTAAATTATTCATATTTGTATAAATTCACAATAAATAAAAAAAACTGTGCTAAGGCATGTGTAAAATTCTAGTTGCTATAATAAATATGAATTTTAGACAGGAACGATTGCAGTAACAATAATGGTTTTTGAAAGGTTCACGATTTTGATCGCTCAAGAAAAAAAAATGTATGGCTCAAATTACAAAATATTCATTGTTTTTAATACTATGTGTGGAGTGTACAAAAAAGATTACTAAATTTATATTGTATTCAAATTGATTTACGTTGTGAACAAATGCATTTACGTTTTATTGAAATGCATGATACACTTTCGAGCTCAATAATTTCTATTGTTACTGAACTTTTTAAGTTTTTGGAGACCTGAAAACTTTGGAAATTACAAACTTCAAATGGTTGGTGGAGTTCTGCTTAGACGTCAAAGGAGAAACTAATTGCATTTGGTAAGGTGAAGAAAGTACCATATTTTACCTCTGCAGGATTTGACTATAGAAAAATTCTTTAGGGGTTGAAATGAGGTTTCAGTTAGTATTTTAACAAGAAATACACACACACATATATATATATATATATATGTATATGTATCTTAATTTACACCAAAAATAGAGATATTGTCTTCCTCTTCCGGAAGCTGAAGAAACTAAGGGAAAATTATTCCACAACACACACACAAATATACACACACATTCATAGGTTATAAAGGAAAGAAACTGTAGACATGATACCTTACTATATATAAAGCAACGTGGAGAGTTTGGCGTAAACAAATTGAGTCATTTAATATATTACCTAATTTATTTTTATTTTTAAAAATAATTATATCATTTCAACTACTCATTTCCAAACAACCACTCCACATCCACTAAAATTAACTATCATTTTTCTAACAAAAAACTACAACTTCACTATAATACAAAAATAGTTTAACTCCTTTAAACTACTATTTTACAACAAAAAACAAATCAAATATTTTTAATATATTTTTTGTTAATTGCATACGTATTAGGTGTGCCTCAAGCATTAATAGTTTATAAAGTAGCTAACTAATTAAGCATCACTATTCTTTTTTTTTTTTTTTTTTTTTGTCGACACAGGGGCGTCCGGGTCAATCCTTACGGGGCCCGACTAATCCCCTGCGGCCTGGGCCTTGGCGCCCCAACCCGACCCAAGCACGGTAAGCATCACTATTCTATTCCAAATAAATATAGATACTTCTTTTTTCTTTTAACAAATATATATATATACTTCAAGATATATCATTGTCAGCCAGAGTTGATTAACTGATTTTTCATTGTTATATGGTTGATAATGCCATTGAATACGGAGCATAGACCCTTTTACATTATGATGCTGATAGAAATGGTTTTATGCTGGACATGTAGCGGATCATACGGCAGTTAAGTCCGGTCTATCAAATTACGATGAAAAGAATATTAGACAAGTCAAAGGAGAGAAAGGAAAAGAACTGAGAAAGTGATGGAAACCATAAAGAGGCGCACCAATTAAGCCCAGAATCCAGATCTCACATGGGGATCAAGACTTGGGTCATCTTTGAAACCCTGCTTTGAAGGCAAGTCCTTTGAAGTTTCAGGTACATCTGGGGGAGAATTGGTGCAATGGCCCCTAGAAGTTCTACAAAATCTCATTTTAGTTCTCAGAAGAGCAAAATTAGAATTAGAGTTACCAATTTCTTTCCAAAAATCATATGCAAATTAGAAAAAGCAATAGGTGTCAAATGTGTCGTCATATATCGACCACAACCAAAACAATTCGACCGACTCTGTCAAGCATAACTTATTTAGAGTTTATATTTGTTTATCAAAATGAGCATCCACATAGTCTATTACTCGATCGTTCTTGCTAGTAATTTAGCATCAATTATCACATCATGCATCACAAATAGACAAACATTTGCATTTTGCAAATATTTCCCAAGTTGGTGCAATCTGGGACAACCGTGATGCACTTTGATCTAAAATTTAAGGGCCAAAATAAAATGCTCTCGAAACTATAAGGTCAGTTATGACGATAATTTAGCATGTCGGTTAACTATGTTGACGGTGCAACAACTGTTCTGCAACTAAAGCTTAAAAAGTCCTTCCAAAGACAGTATATGTTCTTTTGCCCAACTAACAAGTAGAGTATCAAATGGGCACAAGCAAATAAATGACAATCCGTAAGTCCTCTGATAATAAATATGGAGATATTCTTGACAATTATAATCTAATAGTACTAAATTAAGATGCGAGGCACGTATCACCGTTGGCCCATCACTGTTTCTATAAACCTATGATTTATTTCATAGTAAATTAATCTCAATATAAAGCCTGAGTGTTCAAGGAGCAAGGGATCTAATCTAACTAGGTGAAATTTGACACTACATTGCACCTCATGTCCAACACCAACAGATGCTTGTCCTTAATTTTTGACCGGACTTGGGATAATGGGGAACATGTTAGGTATGCTTTCCCTACCTCTCTCCTATATAGTCTAAAGTTTCATTTTCCCAACCATCTCTTTTAACCTTCCAATGGTTTATTCCCCCTACTAGTAACAGGGAACCGAGGCCGAACCGCCAAAGTGATCAATTAGTCATTTCTTCAACCCAACTTTCCCAGGATACAAGTCACAGAGGGGAAAAGAAAAACCATGATTCAGTCTCATGTGAGCTTCTGAAATTTAAAGCCCCATTTATGATTCTTGGACTTCGGTTATCTTCCAAGTGAGTTTTGAGGCACCCTTTTTGGGAAAGAGATCTGGGATTTCTTCAAAATCTTGTCTTTTTCCGTGGAGTGTAAATATTGTGGAAGTTGAAGAGGCTTCAGGGATCAAAGAGTCATATAGGCCGGTGGGATTTCCATAATTTGTTCATTGGAGCTAAGAAAGTTTCCATTTTGGCATTTATTACGCCAAGATTTAGTTGATATTGAGGTGGAAAGCTGTTCAAGAATCAGTTTTTACAACTAGAGGTGCTGTGGTGGTTCTGTTTTTGATTCTTTTATGTCATGGTTAAATCATTTATGAGCAGAATGCTAGCAGGAAATGGCCTGCTATATCCAATTCTTGGCTTTGCATCGTGTATTGCTTTCATATATTTGTCATTTGGGGACCTTTGGATTAATTTCAATACAGAAACAAAGCTGAGTTTTGTGGAGAGGAATGGGACTCACTTCTTTCTGGATGGTAGAGTTTTTCACATTAATGGTTGGAATTCTTACTGGATGATGGACCATGCTGTGGATGAACATAAAAGACCTAGGGTGAAAGCAATGCTGCAAGTTGGAGCGAAGATGGGATTCACTGTTTGTCGGACTTGGGCCTTCAATGATGGTGATTACAATGCTCTCCAGATTTCTCCTGGTCGATTTGATGAAAAAGTTTTCAGAGTAAGCGAGTTTTGTTTCATTTATTGAATTTTTGCATTTGTTTGATTTAGTCACATAGTGTAGCCTTTTCAGGATTTGAGCGTCATAATAATTGCTTACCATTGATCTGTGCCTTTTTGCAGATACTTCTTATCAATCAAATCATTTTACTAATTTATTGGAGCTATGACTAGCTTGAGAATTTTTCTTAATTAACTGCGTAGACGTGAAATCTAAATTTCTAAGCTTTTATTTGAACTATGAAAAGAAATGTGTAAACTTTGTAGGATTAATTTGACGACCCCAAATTTCAGCTGATTCTGGTTCACTGAACAATTTTGTCTGCTCATTTTACTCTTTCGCACTCTTGAAAGCCAAAACGTCTAACCTAGTGAACTGCAATCTGTTATCGCCTTTTCAAACTACTGAAAACTTGAGAAAACACTGAAGTTGATGTCATGATTTTTTTCCCCTTCTGATTAAGCTTTTGATAATTTCCATGGCTTCTGGGATATAAGCATTTATATTTGAATTAAATAACCATTATTTTTTATTTCTTTGGTATTAATTTCTTGACAAATGTAGCGTCATATTTTTCACTTTCGCGTTTACAACTTCATTGACTGCATGAGCTGTGTTATTGTAGGCCTTGGATCATGTAATAGCAGAAGCCAGACGACAAGGAATCAGGCTTATCCTTTGCTTAGTCAACAACTTGAAAGCATATGGTGGAAAGACTCAATACGTCAAATGGGCGTGGGATGAGGGTGTTGGTATAAGCTCTTCTAACGATTCTTTCTTCTACGATCCATCCATCCGTCATTACTTCAAAAACTATGCCAAGGTAACTTGTCAGTATTCCTGTGTCATGTTTGAGTCAATTCTGTTCAGAAAGCTTGAATTTCTTGTCTTATTAGACGGCAGCTGAAAATTACATCACCTATTAGGACTGTTTTAGTTTGAGTTTCCGGTCCAGTTTGTCTTGAATTTCTTGTCTTATTAGACAGCAGCTGAAAATTACATCACCTATTAGGACTATTTTAGCTTGAGTTTCCAGTCCAGTTTTCTTCTGTACATCAAAAAGGTGCTCTTGTTCGGTGCCAAAGTTCATATGACAGTACTCAGACATCATTATTTTGTTGTTTTTAGATCAATCCATTTCCCAGAACCAACAAAAATTTGACAGCACTCCTGAGAAATGGCAAAAAAGATTGTTTTTTTGACTCACTGTCTTTTCAAACGCAAAAACTTATTTGATTTCTTCTGATCTGGGGCGTGGCCAAGCGGCTGCCGAAGATGCAAGAAGAAACGATGAGACATCATGAGTTTCTGCCTAGTGCCTGTGGTGACAGTTAGTGAACGTAGCATTATTTAGTTTTGTGGGACACCTTTACAATGTTATAGGTATTTTATGAGACAATTTAGATCTGAAAAATAAAAATCAAAACTTGTACGAATCCTTAATGTGTTTCTGAATCATTGATGCTGTAATAATAATCACACAATCATATGACAGTAATTTAAGTATTTTAAGTCAATATATTGACAGTTTTGCAATTTTGTAATGAGAGTCCTTCAATTTTTCTTTATTTCTCCGATAATAGCCTATAATAGCACAAATTTTCTGATTACAGCTCCAACAATGTCCCAGAATCTTGTCAGAAACTGGAGTTTTAATCAGTAAATATCAGCTAATTGGGTAAAATGATAAAAAATTTTCTTTTAACACAGTTGGCCAGCGACAAGTATTTGTATTTTTTGTGCAGGAATACGACGATGTAACTAGTTTAACTCGTCTTTACTAGTAAAGATACTAACTTAAATGTTTATTGCAATCTCTTTGCACTGGCTTAAATGATAGACTACATATATGCGTATCAATCTATTAAATAATGCATAGTTTTGTGAGTTGGTCCTTGTTCTTGCTTGAATATTTGCAGCTGCTCAATAATGGTCATGCTTCTTTGTCAGCAATATAAATTATGAAATAATGTTGTTACTGTAAATTCTATCATGTCTCGTAATTTCTATAAATCTTTCTCTTTCCAGACAGTTCTTACAAGAAAGAACACAATCACTGGAATTGAGTACAGGGATGACCCTACTATACTTGCATGGGAATTAATTAATGAACCCCGCTGCATAACTGACCCTTCAGGTGACACTCTCCAAGTAAGTCTTTAGTCGCATCCGCTGCTTTGAATTTGTGTGTTGATGATGGTGTAGTCCAAAAACTATACCAAGTGAATTACAAGCATCCTGTCTTTATTAGCTTCAATTGATTTCCTGAACTCTTCTGGTCTGGAATTCTGCAGTTTGATGTATATATTATTTTGGCCAGTAGTTATAGTGTTTGACACATTGTAGTGACTCCTGGCATTATTTTTGTATGCTTGTGATGATCAAACTAATAAAAGACATTACTATTTTGTTGCTAACTTGCTATTACTGTGATCATTTTAGTAACTCCTATCCCTTATAGCTTAAATTGATTACCTTAATTCTTCTGGCCTGGAATTCTGCAGTTTGATTTATATATTAGTTTGGCCAGAATTTATGGAATTAGACCCATTTTAGTGACTCTGCACGTTAATCAATGTATGCTTGTGATGTTCAAACTAATTACTACAAGCTATTACCATGTTGTTACCACGACCATGATACATTAACTTATCTTGCTTGCTCAATGTGTGGCACATGCTAGTTTTTCTGCTTATTTACGCTACAACTGGTTTGTGACTACATAAGCAGTTTTAACTTCTGATTATTTCTTTAGATACCTAAATCATCAGATTCTGTGGAACATGGTGCTGAGAACTAGTTGTTGCCTGCAAGGCAAGTTTATGTATCCATAGTCTGTAAATTTTCTAGACTTGGATACAATTTTTCTACTATCTTTCCAGAATGCCACTAAAAAATTTACAAAATATCCATCCGCTCGGTCAAAGTTTCAGATAGCTTTTATTTTATTTTCCAAAGTCATTTGGATGAAGGAGGCATTTTCTTCACTGATGTTTCTGCTAGTTATGACTTATTGGCCCATGGGGGAAGTTCTCTTAGTCCAGATGTTGATCTTTTCTCTTCATAATGATTACTTTTATGTCATAAAAATGCAGGACTGGATTGAAGAAATGTCAACTTATGTAAAATCAATTGACGGGAATCATCTCATAACTGTGGGTCTTGAAGGATTCTATGGTCCTAAAAGTCCAAAAAGGTTGACTGTCAATCCAGAATTTTGGGCTGCTGATCTGGGATCTGATTTCATTCGCAATTCCAAGATCTCAACCGTTGATTTTGCCTCTGTCCATATTTATCCTGACCACTGGTAAGCTCCTACTGGTATTGCATTTTAAGCTCTTTTAAAAAATCTCTTGATTTCCATTTCCCTACTGAAGTCACCTTGAGGCAGAAGCTGTGAACCTTGGTTGTTTTCTGGGTAAAAATTTGAGAATAAGTGAATGGAGAAAGCTTTGAAACTGCAATTGGAGTCATATGGCCTGGGACATATCCGGTTCTTTCCCGTCTGTACAGAGATTCAATGCCATTTTGGGTTCTTGTTAGCCGCATGTGCTATATTTAACTTGATATTTTCAGACAGCTACATTTTTTTTATTGGTTAGCTTCATTTTCTTCTCATGGAACAAATGATTTAAAACCATGCTATGGGTTACTTATTTGTAGGTTCCACGATCAAGCCTTTGAAGAAAAACTCAAATTTGTTTCTAAATGGATGCTTTCTCACATTGAAGATGGTGACGGAGAGCTGAAAAAGCCTGTACTTTTTACTGAATTTGGACTGTCAGACGAAAACAAGAATTTTACGCCGTCTCAAAGAGATAAATTCATGAAACTTATTCTTGATATCATCTACAAGTCTGCAAAAAAAGACAAGGCTGGGGCAGGATCCTTCGTATGGCAATTCTTTGTTGGAGGGATGGAAAAGTACTATGACGATTTTGCAATTGTTCCGTGGGAGAGGCCATCAACATATCAGTTATTTACACGACAATCATGTAAGTTAGCTGCAATTCAAGGAGTTTTACCTTCACAGAAGCAACACTTGAAAGATTTCTGTTCGCATAAACAATGATCTAAACATTCGCTTCTTAAGGAATATAGAAGATAAAAAATACGTCTGAATTTCATTTGGTAACTTCACAAATGAATGCCACAGGAGAAATGTGGTCTTTCTTTTGTCACTTCTCCTTAGTCTATATGTAGTAGGCGAGCTACAGGCATTTAGTAGTTGTGCACTTTACTCGCACTCCATTTCTGTATAATTTTGGAGTGTAATACTTTCTGATTCTTTTATGCATTGTTGATAATTTGATATTCAGCTGACTAAGAAATGTGGCCAAGTGAGAAACTAACAATCAACGAGCAGTATACCTTCTAACGAGCAAAATACTTGTTGTATACATACATCTGTCGGTTGTTTGTTTGATATAACATCGTATCTGATCCGGTGGTGACTAGAATCAAAATCATTCAAACTTTTTTGTTACAAAAAAGAAAAAACAAAAGGCGTTGTACTGTTTTTTGTACGCGCTTTCTTGTGTAAATTATATCTGTACTTAAAAAACCAGTTCTGACAATAGTGTCAGAATATTTGGATACCACACCAGTACAGCAAGTTTGACAGAGCAGAAATTACACCCTTTTTCCTTCGAATTTTGTCTCTAAATTTGCCTCAACAGTGGAGGCTTGCCAGTTATTTTGCTCATTGCTAAGTTGGCCTTGGATAGTTAGGGTACCATAACTGCAACAAGAAAGCAACTTCTTCTTGTTGTATGGATGAATGGCCAATATTGTTATACCGACAAAATCATGAAAAGGGGTCTCATGGATCATCAGATATATTTGTGTTGTGTGGAAGAAAAGCAGATAAAGTGAGAACCACACATTTTGATATAATAGTGCTGCAACTGCAGCTCTCCAGCCCGGATTCGCTGAAACTTTTGGGGTCTTAATCTACAAACTCATGCCAAAATGTGAGCCACAAGGCTCACTTTATTTGTGCTTCTCAAGATAATCATATAGTAATTGATTACCTTTGCAAATGCGCCAAAAAAAAAAAGTCTGTTCTACATCGGAAATTCCAAATCCACTAAGGCCTAAATCATTATTGTAATCCTTTGTGGTCCATCCATTCCTACAACAATCGAAATTTTATACTGTCATCTTTGAATGTTTACTCTTTTTTTTTAACTTTTTTTTTTTTTTATCAAATGAGGAGGGGAGTTTAAGAAGGAAGGAAGGAAGGAGAAGCAGAAGTTGAACTTAAAATTTCTAATTTTTGAAATTTCTACCTTCGTTATCTATGAATATTTGCTAATTAACCAAACACAACAATATTTTAAAACATTAATTAGAGGTTTTTTTTCTCTTCAGTTGACTCATATAATATAGCAGTCAAAACAAACGGGCTTGAAACTGAATTCAGGATCAATCAGAATTGTATTAAGCCCACAGCATTTGATAAACTCTACCTTGAATTTCTGAGGAATTCATCCATGTTACAAAACCTTGGATAAGGCATGGATTAGGAGCAAATTTTCTTCCATACAATAGGACTTTATGCGTTGGAAATAAGTAAAAGATGGTCCATCTCATAAGTTTTAGTATTTGGTAGAAATAAGCTCTGAGAATTTTCTTCCAAATTCAACTCTATTGATACAGATACTAACTACATAAGCATGAAATCTTTGTTTCTATTCTATTCTTTAGTTCTTATTTTTTTTCTAGAGGTTTAAAGTCTTCTTTAAATGTAAAAGAGAGGAAACAAAACTCTTCGATTTTCCAAAGACATCTAGACTTCAAGTCTTCTTATTACAGTTAGAAGTTGGTGGCATGTTTACATCCTCAGGAAAATCATCATTCCTGGAAAGATTCTAATGTTAATATTCAATGTAGGACAGATGTAGAGTATCTGACTTGTGGTCTCATTTTCCTGATAGAAACCCAAAGCTGAAAACGATTTAGAAAATAAAAACCTATGGCCGAAATTGGAAACAGCTAAAGAATAAATAGCTTTAGAACCTAGTTATATATATAAAAAAAAATGAAATTTGAGTATAAATCTTAGAAATCTATACCAGTTGGCTTCTTCTAGATTCAAAATGTGAATCAGTCCCCGGTCCAAAATGACTTCATATTATGAGTTTGTAGGACAACTTTGCAAGAAACCTCTAATCTAGAAGTGGTACTCTGATTTCATATTTGCATTATTGTTAGTCCAAGTTTGATGGGTCAGTATTTATGTCTTTCTTCACTAATCTGCAGATTTCAAACGAGTATGATGATGCTGATGGTGATGGGCCTTAATAATAATGCTTGTTGACGGCAAAATAAGTATGAGAAGAAGAAAAAATGAATTGATGATATTGTTTTAAATAATTGGGGTATTGGTGCAAGTTAGAAAGCGTAAATATTTATAGTACTGCAAGAAACATTTGATATAGTCATCTGTCAAACTTGTCAGGCTTCAAGAAGTTTTAATTAATCTGTCCATGACTGATAATTTAGTATATAGTCTTATGTGGAAATTATCCCACTTTCACAGGAACATACGTGTTCTTTTGATTCAGAATAAAATAAAACCTGTGTCCTCTTTTTTTTTAAGGTAAAAATTTGAATGGGCTCGACTCTGATCATCACCACGAATCGAAACATGATTTCGAAACAGTAAATCGTTTACTGAGATTCTTATAAATCATTCACCAACACAGTTGTCAGAGTTGGCTTACACGTATCCCCTCTGCGTTAATGTATCTTTAGTATTCTCTTCGTCCCACTTTGATAGTCCTGTTCTTTTTTTTTTTTACACAGTTTAAGAAAAAGTAGTTAACTTTGTTAGAACAATCAATTTAGGTAGTTATTTTCCTAAAATACCCTCACATTAATTAGAGTATAACTTTATGAGAACTTGAATTGATGGTAAAAAAAGAATCAACTTTTATTAAATGGGGTAGGTTTATAGTAACAACAACTTACATTGAATAAGGGTATTTTAGGAAAATTAAAATATAACTACATTCTTCAATTGGAAAGTGGACTATAATTTGAGACAGACAAAAAAGGAAAACAGGACTGTCAAAGTGGGATGAAAGGAGTATTATTTTGTGCATGACTGCAACTATGGACACACATTGGACCGGACCGGAACCCAGCCTTAGGCAGCTTATGACCACAAAACAGGATTCTATGTATTCTGTTATGAATAAATATGGTACCACAAATGAAATCCTCCTTGCACAACTACTGATGGACACCTTTTAAGCTAGGTTGTTGCAACCACAAGAAACTGACGCAAGTTCTTGAATCATTCACTCCTACTATTACAATTCCTCCAGGAATTGGTAAACTTTTTTCAACTTTTCTCGCTTTCCTATTACAACAACTGCAGGCCATATATGCTGACAAATTATAAAGAAAATGATTTTTTTTGGTGACGCAGGGATATCCCAACATTTTTGCTGGACTAATCCCCTGCGACTGTACAGAGCCCCGTCCATGGATGCACAGTAATATTAGCATAACAGGATTCGAACTGGTGACTTACGGGATGCTATCGTATGTGATCACTAGCGGAGCTCCCTGATGGGAGCATAGAGAAAATGATTGAGTACTAGTTTAGATTTGTGTAAACTGTAATCATGGCATTCTTGAAACATCACCCAAGTTCAATCATTATTTTGTTTTCATTGAATCAATATGTGCAGCTACAAAAAAGAAAAAAAAACACTGATATAGTACTGGAAAAAGATAAACATTTCACATATTAGTGGTAACAAAATTAGATAATCTAAATTGAATTGAAGCTGCTGCAAAGATATATTTATATTTCTTCTCATCTTAAAGCAAATTTGAATTCACAATTCAAATGCTTAATTACTAATTAATCATTTGAGCTATCGTCTTGTCTGTTACTAGAAAAATTCAAAAATTGATTTAAATTTTAGTGGAAGTCTATGAATTATGATCGGTTAGAGTGTTAATGGGAATTTGTCCTAATCGTGCCTTAAGTAAGATGTTGGATGCCATGATTAGGATGCACTTGGCTTAGAGAATTGCTAACCTTAAAACTTAGAAGGCAGAAAAAAAATAAAAGAAGCTTCCTCTTTTAGTCAAATGAAGAAGCAAAAAATATAATAAGAAACAATTACGACTTAGTGTTCAAAGTTGAGGACCTCGTCAAAGTATACGTACGTCACCTATCACAGCTGTTCCTTCAACCTTATGTTCCCATCATCAAATAAATTTTTTCAACAGTCAAACTGATTTATCATTAGAAGAAAACGAAGGTTTTATCATTAGAAAACGTTATTTTTGTTTTTAGTTCTATCTAAGGGTTTATACCAACGTTTTACAAAGCGACTTAGGAGTTGAAGGGTTGGAAGACGGTGGAAATTGTATTCCACAAGTTGAGTACGTGGATCAAGTGGACAACATAAAAATCCCACCTCACATTTGAAGTCAAACCACAGAGCTCAATTGCTGTTTGAAAATGGAAATTGGTGTTGGCATTTTCTCATTGAAATATCAACCCACTTTAGCAATCCCACTCCAAAATTTTCTTCAATTTTTTGTCCACATTAGACCCCATTATATTTTCAAGGGCAAAATATATGGTGGATTCTCGACCTATTAACGTTGTACACTTTTAGCCATTCAATTATTATTCATATATTTTTAGCCCTCTTATTTTAAAAAATGTAAATTTCTAGCCCTTTTGTCGATTTTAACATTTAGTCCTAACGAAATCTATCTCAAATTGATATAATTTTGATTATCTTCAATCTTCCAATTGCATCTAATCACCATTGCAACTACTACATGCAATGAACAACCATAGATTGTTATTGACTAATAATTGACAACTATTATAGTGTTGTTAATATTAGATGAAATTACATTTTTAGAATCTGTTTTTTAATTAGATTCCAATTCTAAACTTCTATGAATCTTGCTAGTTATGAGTAAATTTTTGCTTGTGTATTGTGCATGACGTAGTTTGTGTTGGTTTTAACATTTCGAATGAACAAAAGGGTTAGAAAGATACGCTTTTATGAGTTAGTGGGCTAAAAATATACAAATAATAGTTAGAGGGTTAAAAATATACTGACTTAATAATTTGAGAGCCAACCAGACAATTTGTCCTATTTTCCAATAAAGTAGTGTATCATATATGCCCACCCTATTTGGTTCTAAGGACCAAAACAAGATTCATCTATCTATGGTATACCAATAAACTAGAAACAGAAAAAAAAAATGTTTTTTTGGGGTTCTGGTTACAGTTGATCGACTAGGTACTGAAGTCCAAAAATGACCAATTGAATGATAGGACTGACCTTTCCAAGTGTGGGACGCTTAGTCTTAGGATTGAACTACCAACAATTGAAATTGCCGATGAATGGTTGCTCAACTAATATATGGTGTACCAATTGGTCGCTTTGCTGTTCTGATTGGAAATGTCAAAGAATTAGAAAACAGCAGGTAAAGATAAATAAAATCTAATAATAAGAATTTTATTTTCATCGACATCAAAAGTGTGTAATGCCAAAAGTTGACGTAGAATTGGTGCAGATACAAAAAAAACCATCATGTTTTTTGGTTTCGATATTACAAATTGATGTTTCTTGCATCAATTGATGATGGGTTTTTGTAACTATTTCAGCCAAAATACTAGGGTTTAAGTCTTGAATCTTCATGCATCGATTATCATACCTTGAACTATTTTTCTTTAATTTTTTGGTGATATCTAGGTAATTGTTTCATTAGTAATCACCACAAGATTATTACCCCCTTCATAGGTAAAACTTGAAAGCGAAGCTATACTATAGAAAAGAGACGCAGAAAGCGAATGATGCTTCATGCCGACTTTAAAACTAATCATACTATCACTGTTTATCTCGTTGTCAGGTTTCCATTGGCATTGATTCGACTGTATAACAGAAACGAACAAGCTTGACTCATCAACTTAGCCATTTACATTCCTTCAAAAAAAATTAGTTATATACATTATCAATCAAACAGAAAAAAAAAGAAAAGAAAGAAAGATACATGATCTCTGTACTGAAATTCTGTATGATTGTAAACCCTAAGGAGGTAATTCAGGAAAACCTCCTTACCATGGGCACAGGAAATGAAACCTTTTGAAAAAATAACTTAAATCTTTGTAGAAGAGGTAACCTCTTTCTACTGTTCATTTAATTCCATAAACCATGCATGATTAAATAACTGTTTATTATGTTTCTAGGTTTTTGTATGTTTTGAGATGATTTAGTCTGGATATATAACCAAGACAGTTCGTGTCAACATCTAAACCCATAAAACTACATATAATTGATGGAAATAACAGGATTTATTGAATTATTGATTTGGAATATGCGTGAAAATGTTCGTTGTTTTGGGACAACGACTATGTGTAATTATTAATTTACAAGTATCATAGGAAAAAGAAAATACACAATCTATGAAGACATTAAAGGTTACTCCAAGATAATACATAAGGTTAATATTACATACACTGACAGTGTATACAGTATCTAAAATTCAAATTTAAAATTATATTAGTTGTCATACATCAAACAGTGATAATGTATATGCTGTCAGTGTATAAAAGATTAATTCTAATACCAATTCGACAAAGTTTATTCTATATCCTATTTGCTCCCACGTATCACATCTAACATTTCATTTAAACATGTTGATACTACGCCAAGAAAAAAAATAGAGGATCTATCAGAAAATATCAAATGCACAACTTTCTTTCTATCAATTCAGAAAAATAAATAAAAACAGTTTTTTTGCCCAAAAAAACTTAATTTTCCATTTCGCTTTATACTTACTTTTTAAATTAAAAAACGTATAATCCAATATCATTAGACTCCTAAAGCAACCCAATATTGTGAACTCATTGTTGATCTTGATCCCAATCTTTTGATGTTTACAAAACAAATGGATGATACTAATATTTCTTCAAGATATACTTTTAGTTTTGAAGTTGTTTGATTCCATGAACAAGTGCAATTGAAAGGGGACTAAGTATGCTGAAACTGTCGGATGCTCAAATAGTCAGGATCGGACGTCCGAAAGGATGAAGAACATCAAGAAGGAAACTCTGTCGGACGCTCGTAAGGAAGCATCGGACGCACATCAATCTCATCGGACGTCCTAAAAATTCCACGAAGATTTGATAACTCTCTGGACGACGTTCGGACACAGAAGCTCGGACGATAAAATCCCATCGGACGTCCGAACGACAACTTGGCTGATTTTCGGACGATGGGATCGGACAGTGATTAATCTGTCGGACGTCCGACGTCCCCAACGGCTAGTTGACTGTTCAGCTACTTTCTATCCGTTGGATGCTTTAATGAGGCACTTTCTTGGTTCTATATAAATAGTGGTTGGTCAGATACTTCAGATAACTTTTGCACACTTTGTTTACAAGATCTCAAGAGATATTTTAGCTAGAAAATAGTCTCCAAAGCTAGATTTGTAGTCTTAGTGGTGTGAGATTCATTGTAAGCTTTTCATTTGTGAGTGAATCTTTCATGAGTGTAGCTCTGTGAGGGTTGTCCTGAGAGATAGTAAAACGTCCTGGCTTGACCGAGTGGAGTTCGGGGCAAGGAGGAGGTGAACCTTCCTTTGTACACAAGAGTGATTATAATTCATCAACTTGAAGTAGTTTGTCTCAATTAATCTACAAGCTCAAGAGGAGTTGGGTAGTTAATTGGTTTGCAACTCTTTCCTTTTTATTTACTTATTGTTACGTTTATGATCTTTAATTTGTTTATTTCTTCTACTCACAAGCACTTGTGCTTTCTTATCAACTGTCTCATTGGTTGTCTTCGGGCCTTACACTCATATCCCAATTTAATGACATTACTTAGAGTGCCTAATCGTGGCATTTTATTTCGTACATAACTTCATTTAGTGAACCGTGTCTTCTGTTATTACTATGCTTTTTTATTATCTATGCGTAGCTATGCTTCTTCCCAAACTTGTTGCTATTCTCCTCTTAGAAAAGGAAATAGCACAACTTCTTTGACCTTTGAAAATAGACTATCTCACCCAAATGCAATTTGAGAAACCAAAAGTCAAAAGAATCATACGCGATACTTTTATTTTTAGCCCCTCCAAAATAGCATAACTAATCATAGACATGGCCACGATTCCAAAATTATCGGTTTAGGTTTAAAAATGTGATGGTTCCAGTTCCTTTGGAAGGTGGAATTGAACCAACCTTATAACGGTGGTTACAATTACGGTTTTTGAACTTTCGGTTTCGATTCAAGTTTAATTCTAATTTTATTTTGATTATGGTTATGGTTTCTTCTGGTTACGATTCCGGTTCTTTTAGTTATATTTAAACACTTGTTGTTATAAAATTAATTTTAAAATAAAATATGACAATAAATGCAGAAAAAATAAGTACTTTATTATATTATAATGTGTGAGGAAAAAGAAAAAATGATGCGAATTTTATAAAAAAAAAAATCTGTTGTTGATTAGATTGGATTGCTTTTGAATTTCGATTAGTTATGGAATTTAGACTATCAATGAAATGGGACAATGGGCTCTTAGGCTAAAATTGAGGCTGCTTGTGTTTGATATTGATTATTGATATTGAACTTTAAACTTTTAGGCAATTTAAACAAGTTCTAAACTGCTGATTTTGATTTCGGTTCAAGTTTTTGGTTAACCTGAACCTGAATATTTAGTCATAGTTCAGGTTCTGATTTTGATAATTCGATTCCAATTTGTGTTCCCAATTCTGGTCCGATTCGGATTCAAGTATGTAACTTGGTCCCCCCTAACTAATCACACAGCACATATTACCCCAGTAGCATAACGAATCCACCTGGGGTGAATTAACTTGTCAGCATAGCCAATCCACCAACACTTCACCTGATCTGAGATGCTAGTGGTACTAAAAAAGAATAGAAAAATACTATTCACTGAAGAAGAATATAAAAAAAAAATAATCATAGTGGTCAAAGCAGAAGAAATACTTAACCCCAAGAGTTGCATAGATTTCAGCACCTAGCAACATTCCAAAAGCCAATCACAAATTCGACACCTAAATTTCATCACCCCATGAAAATCCAATCACTTTAAAAGTCAAGACCAGACCACTATATCAATTGCTACGCCATGTAACACTAGATTCCACCATTAATAAACATTCTTAAAGTTGTTTGGTTCAAACAGTTATTAGAAGACCGTGTCAAAGCACAACATTCATACCCTCCCCAGACATTCCAAACAACTTCTTTTACATTTTCTTGTGTTGAAAAAAACAAAGAGAGTCCCACGAATGAGGAAAGTCCCATCCTTTGCCTTTGCCGTAATTTGACTGCAGATATGGTTTGCAAGCTAAATGCAAGCCTAAAGCGTTGCCGGCACCTTGCATTTTCGGATTTCCCCAACCATTATGTGTTAATTGCAATGTGTCCATGAATTATCATTAGTCTGCATTTCACCCCTTAAACTATCAAGTCAATAATAAAAGGTATTTGCCACATCTTGACATAATAAAGTGCTAAAATAGTATATGTGATTAGTTTAGATACAAACCATAAATTAGTGACAGTTCAGGGGTGCATATTGCAATCGAATCTTTAGCCTTCAACTTCCTCAAAAAAAAAAAAAAAACCTTTAACTTTTAACTGAATAAAAGGAAAGTAAAAGTATATGTATATAATATAGTATTATATTGTGTATGCTGGGATTATCGTATAACCGTGTTGAACAGTCAAAAGGGAACAAAGCAAATCATTCTTTCTTCAGAACCAAGTTGTGTTTTTTATTTCGTTCTGGCATTAGTGTACGTGGGGTTAAAAGGCTTTCCCAATCCCAATGAAGAAGTGGTGAAGATCAATTCTTTTAAATATTTTTTTTTTATGTTATCTCATGTGGGTTGTTCTTGTTTCGATTCAAGGTGGTTGAATTGAGGAGTAATTCTATTGAATTTTGTGGAAAGTTTGAGTCTTTTTGGATTGTGAGGTGTTTTGTGGAGAATTGGGCTTCTGGGAATCTTTATCGAAGGCGGTTTCTGCAAGTTTTTGTGCTTGCATGATCGTACGGTGAATTGGGTTTTTGGTAGTTTGATGACTTGTTGAATGGTTTCTGAAACAGAGGGATATCTATGTGGTTAATAATGGTTTGCTGATTTTTCAAGTATAAGGGAAGATTGTTTATTGCTATTGATATTGGTGAATTATGGGAAATCTTTGTGGAAAGCCTTCTTCAACTATCAAGGATGGTGGGGAGAGTCCAAATGGAAGGAAATTAGCGAAAGCTTCGTCGCAAACGGATTTGACCAGAGCAGTTTCATCAAGGAGAGATGAAAGTTTTAGATTGAAGAAGAAATTCAATAGTGGTGAGATAAAAATTCATATGATTGATAGGAAACTGAGTGGTTCAAGAAGGGTTAGAGATGATTACTATGATAAAAATAAAGAGAATTCTGGAGCTCTTGGCAATTATTATCCAGGGCCTGGAAGTGTTCCTAAAGGTTTAGAAGGGGAACAGGTTGCTGCAGGATGGCCTTCTTGGCTTGCTTCTGCAGCTGGTGAGGCTATCAAGGGATGGCTCCCAAGAAAAGCTGATACTTTTGAGAAATTAGATAAGGTATTTTTCTGGTTTTGCATTTGATCACAGCAAGTCTGCAAATAATAAGTTCTTTGTCTGCCTTTTATATTTATTGGTTTTACTTACCTATTGGTTGAGAGATCAGAGACTATGTCTTTTCTTCTTTCTGTTTTTGGATAAAATTGCTTATTTTTGATATTGTTCTTGTTATTTCTGCTGAAATTGATTAAGCTTCGTTTTAACTGATCATTACTCACGTCTTGGTATAAGTTCTCTAGCATTATAATTCGATCTTGGCTTAAAAGTACAATATGTCAGAGGGCTATGCTGTGATCAGTCCGTTTGTCCTCAAAATTTTTGTTTTTTTTTTTTACTCGTTAGTTTTCTACCATGATGAAAGTTAATTTTCTGGCTTTGTTGCCTGGCTCGGGCTGGAAGCTTGATGCTTATCCCCTTCTTAGTCACTAGGCAGAGTACTGGTTGCATAGAGTAGCCTTATTCTCTGAAGTGAAAGGGAGTAATTTTGTTAGTGTTTTACTTGCTGTTAAGCAGTTTATGACAGCTCAGAAATTAACTATTAATATCGATACTATGTGAGTTGAATTATAGGTTGTTGCGCTTTCTTTATAAAGAAGAATGTGGAGTGTATTTTAGTTTTGGTCCATTGTAATTTCAGGAAGATATAAATGTTTAAAAATGAATGTAAAGTAATCTTTCCTTCTTTGTTACCATTTCATTCTGCAGATTAAGATTTTACCTAAAGTTTTATTTGGTTCAATTCCAAGATAAAAGAAAGAAATCTGCATTTCTTGCATCAGTCTTTAAGTAAACAATGTCAATATGACGTTGGTCCTTACTTTTGAAACATTTTTGCTATATTTACCTTTGACCAAGTCAATCGTCAACCTTTCTTTCTTATGGTTTAAGTCTTCCTTTCTGTCATTCATTTTGTAATCTTTTTAATGCCCTAGGTTTGTTCCTTAATCCTTCATTTACCTTTAATTTCAGTTTAAGAAGGTCGTCCGGGTCTTGTAGGTGGTTTACACCTGTAGGAAACAGTATGACTGTCAGTATTGTATTTTTGATATATTAAGTGGGATTAGTTATTTACATGTTTAAAGTTCATAATTCTTGATGGTGAAGTGCTTGTATCTTCTTTCTTTATTCTCTCTGTTGATATTGTTCAATGATTGGGTTTGGATCTTGCGTGATAGCATTTATTTCTTGCAGATTGGTCAAGGAACTTATAGTAGTGTATACAAGGCTCGTGACCTGACACGTAATAAACTGGTTGCCCTTAAGAGAGTTCGGTTTGACAATATGGACACCGAAAGTGTGAAATTTATGGCCAGAGAGATCCTCATTTTGCGAAGGCTTGATCATCCAAATGTAATTAAGCTGGAAGGCTTGGTTGCCTCAAGGACATCTTCTAGTTTATATCTTGTTTTCGAGTACATGGAGCACGATCTAACTGGTCTGGCATCACTTCCTGGTGTTCGGTTTAGTGAACCACAGGTATTTGAACTTTTGTTTTCATGTAATTTAGATGGATTGATTTTTCATTTTGGGTTGAATTGTAAAGGCACCCATCACAGCTCATTGAAGTCTTGGTTTCATTTCATTTATTTGTTCATTCACATAGTGCAATGTTGGCCATGCTGTCAGCCAGTTGTGACTTCCTTAAGCCTTCTTCTTTCAGTCGGATGACATTAACTAACGCCTCCACATTATCTAGGTCAAATGTTACATGCAGCAGCTGCTAAGTGGACTTGATCATTGCCATACTCATAGTGTTCTTCATCGAGATATAAAGGGTTCAAATCTTCTACTTGACAACCATGGCTGCTTGAAGATTGCAGATTTTGGCTTGGCCACCTCTTATGATCGTAATAAAAAAATTCCATTGACAAGTCGTGTTGTGACTCTGTGGTACCGACCACCAGAACTATTACTTGGAGCAAGTCATTATGGAGCTGCAGTGGATCTATGGAGTGCTGGTTGCATTCTTGGAGAACTCTATGCTGGCAAGCCTATTATGCCTGGTAGAACAGAGGTATAGTAAGCACAAACTTCTCCCTCTTATCATAATGGGTTATCACGCTATTGCTTGTTCTTCCTAACTTCTGGTACTTATTTTTGGCTTAAATGTTGCGTGATGCATTCATGTATTTGGTTTATAGGTTGAACAACTTCATAAAATTTTTAAAGTTTGTGGCTCACCATCAGAAGAGTATTGGAGGAAAGCAAAATTACCGCATTCAACGGTATTTAGGCCTCAGCAAACTTATAAGCGGCGTCTTACAGAAACATTTAAGGATTTTCCTCCTGCAGCTATGGGGCTAATGGAGACTTTACTTTCCATAGATCCTGCAGAACGAGGAAGTGCAGCTGTTGCCCTCAAGAGTGAGGTATTCAATCCCTCGCCTGTGTACATACATATACAAGAAGGGGAACTATCATTATTTGCTGAAGCTCGTTTCAGATAATTATTTAGTTCCCTTCCCTTCTAAGAAAACTCTCCTCACGTTATAAAGGAGCTTTTTTTGTTTAATTTTGCAAGTTTCAGAAAGAAAGAGTTAATTTGGTGGTACTAAGTAGGTATCCTACTGTCTGATGATGCATATTATGGTGCCATAAGACTAATATTTCATTGATAACACCTTTTTGAGCTTTTTTAACTTCTATCTCAATTTCCAAACTTTTCACAATCTAGAATTGCTAGCATGACTGATGGTTTGCATCTCTACTAGTTCTTCAAGACGGAGCCATTTGCATGTGATCCTTCAACTTTGCCCAAGTACCCACCCAGTAAGGAGATTGATGCAAAATTACGGGAAGAGGAAGCTAAAAGGTATAGACTTATAAGCTATTCATCTTCCAGGTGGAAATTAGCTTTAAGATTCATTGACTTACTCTTTAGGCAAGCATTTTTTGGGGTAGCATTATTTAAATTTTGGGGGATGTTGTCTTCTCATGTTAAATATTTCTACAATAATTACAAAAAGTTAACATTTTCATGATATCCAAGTGTCATTTTCTGGCTGTCTTAGTGTTTACTGTCTGAAGTTCTCAGTTAGCTGCATTATTTGTTTTCAAGCTTCTGTACCTACCTTTCTTTTTGTGGAAATAAGTCTATTGTTAACATGCATACCTGTTTGAGATTATGCTCATATTGTTTATTGCAATATGCCTTGCAGACAAGGTGCTCAGGGAGTTAAGGGATCTAAAGATTTGCGAGCTGTTCCAGTACCTGATGCTAATGCTGAATTAGTTTCATCAATGAAGGTGATTGGATGATGTTCTAATTTATATATAGTTGGATAGAATTTTCTTTTTCTATAGAGTGATACCATTACGTATTGGTGAAAATATGGTTGTGACGTCTCTTCCATATGGGACAACATTACATATATCGTGTTTTGAAGTTTCCTTAGAATGACACAATAAATTAGTAAGATAAAAAATATTTTGTAGTTACTTAATCATGTAGTTGGGAGGCTTCCATTTTTCTCCATTGTTACAGCTTATCTTCAATTCCATTTCCCAAAGCAAGATATCCTAGATTGGAGATTTCAGGTCAAACAGCCAGGTCTATGCTATGGCACAATTTTCTGTACCTGAATCTCCAAGTGCTTTATGCTTAAATAAAGGAAACAGAACTCAAAAATCTGTATCATGTTCTAAATGAATGGGTTTACATTGTCTTTTACATAGTTAAGTCAGAAATTGGATGTCAGAAATGCATTTAGCTCTCCTCTTTTTCTATAGATAAAATGCTGCATCTTTGAAAACCTTCAGATATTCTGAGAGTTGGGCCATCTTGTAGAACTTTCTGCTTGATTGGAAAATGTCGTAAAGTTAGAAAAATTTTTTTTTTTTGGGTGTAGTAAAGAAAGACAAAGGAATTAGTTTTGCTTCTGAGAAAATGACTTATTGTATGTTGATAAGACTAATCATTATGGTTGTACTGATTTATAATCTTTTCCCTCACATACAATAACACACATAAGAAGGATAGGTAGTTAAATTGGTTAATATTTTGCCACTGTACTAACGTATTGGTTGACTATCTTTCTTAGTCATAACTCTAAACGCGGAGATAAAATCCTTTCCTGTCATACAGAAATGGGCCACTTATCTGCTTATTTCAGCTTTAGTGTTCCTCTCAAAGAAGATTATGACGAGGGTGCTGTTTTTGCACTTATACTATAGTTTTGCTTGTTTCCTGTTTTTTGTCGTTTAGACTGATGTTCGAATTTGGATATTGGGAGAAGGTCTTCTAATTTACCGGGACTAAATATGTATACTTGAGATGAAAAAGATGAAGTAAAAATTGGTTTTGGTTTTTGAATTCTGCTAAAGGACTAAGTAAATGTGAGAATACATAGTGTAATCTTTGAAAGTTCAATTTTACTGTTAATCTACTGTGTATTTTAGACGCGAAAGAAGTGAGAATGCTAATGATTCTAGTTAGTAGTTAGTTAAGTTGTCCTCAACAATTTTTTCTTACAACTGTTCATCTTCTGTTTAGAGAAATGCCCATTCAAAGAATCGCAGTGAGCTGTTCAACCCCCATAAAGAAGAAACTTCCCGTGGTTTTCCTGCTGGTCCACCTAGACTATCAAAGGGCGTTATAGAGACAAGGAAAGCAACCTTGGAACATCCACCACAGAGAATCTCTTATTCTGGTCCTCTTGGTCCTGGATCTGGATGGGCAATGTCTGGAAAGAAATATGATGATATTTCATTTGTTTCAAATAAAGCTGATTTGTCGACTTTGTCTGGATTAGTTGCATCTCGGACTTTGCCATCTGAAGATTCACGGGAAAAGTATGGCTCCCAGCAGGTAGAGATAGCAAATCAAGTAAAAGAATCTTTGAATTTATCTGGGGAACCTATGAAAAAGCATGATCAGAAATGTCGCATGGAGAATTTAGCTAGTTCTCGTCATCTAGAAACTGGAAGAGCCACAAAAGGACCAGTGCTGGTAAGTTTCATATTGACTTTAAGCCTGTGGGAGTGCTGTGAAATGGTTACTTTTTTATCTTTGATTCCTTTTAAGGTCCAATAATACATTGAATTGATTATGTGAACTCTTCATACTTTATTGCAGTTTGTTTTGAGTTATGCTCTAGTGATAGGATTGATTTTGTTTGACCAAGAACTGGTGTTTTTATAACTTCATTTTTTTTAAACTTTTCACTGCTTACAATAATTAAAGTTTGTCAGTGTCACAATGTTTTCTGGACGGATGTCTGCATCTGATCCCAGCATGGTTACTTTTTGTTGGCGAACGAACATTCTATCTTTCCATTCAAGACCTGTATTAGAACACAAACCAAATATGTTTCCCGGTATCAGTCTAACTTGGTTCCGTCTTCTCTTTTTTGTTTATCCATGTCTGCTTTAGCAGGGTCATCCTAGCAAGGCAACCAAGATCCATTTCTCTGGTCCATTGGGCGTCCCTCCAAATAAAGTGGATCAGATGCTAAAGGAGCACGATCGGCAGCTCCAAGAAGCTGTTCGACGGACTAGGATTGAGAGGACAAGAGTAGGTAAAGTAGAGGGCCAAGAGATGCAAATGACAGCAAATCCCGTCTATGCATCCACTCAAGGCGTGAGGTAGATCAGCTTTTACACAACATATTTAGAGAGAGAGAGAGAGGAGTTCCCGGTGTAAAAATTATTAGTTCTTGTATAGCTGTGAAATGATTTTGCTTGATTTCCTTCTAGTTCAGTTATTCCTTGCATAAATTGCATCATAATGAAGAAAATGTAAAGTAGCATCAAAATTTTGAGTTTGCTGCAGAATATGGCTTTTAATTTGGTTTGTGTTGGACTGATGCTCCAATATATCAGGCTACGACAGACTCATAGCCAAGGTAGAGACCATTTTTCGCACCGCAGCTGTCATATCATGTTTCAGCGTATATCAAATTCATAGGAGTTTCACACCATTTTATATGCTACAAAATCTTGTACATCTTTACTTTATAGTAAACAAAAAAAAAAATCCGAGGCTGAAATGGTCCATTTAGATGTATCTGTTCGTTCTAGGACCAGAGAGGGTACACTCAACTTTGAGTTATAGATTTGATATTTCTGGGCTGAGATACGAGCAGCTTTGGACTATAAAACTGCAGCACATGGAACCTGTTCAGATTCGAGGACCTTCTTTGCTGCTTCTTTGATCACTTGTCCGCTAACATAATGTTTTCGACAAACGGGCATATATACTTCAGCGCCAGCAATTAGTTCTGTTTCAGTCTCCTCTGTCTTTCTCAATGTAAAGAAAGCACGTTTACCACAGAGCTCACACCGAGCAGTTAACTTGGTTACAGAGTCAGCAAGGGGTATAACTTCAAGAACGGACCCAAAACTTCTCCTAAAATCATGAGGAGGAAGGTCAGCAAAACATGAAACTTTCCCAGAATCAGAGAAATACAAACTTGAGTTGGTTCAATTTTTTGCCTCACAATTTTATAATGTTCAGAAAAAACATAGACAGAAACAGTACTACCTTAAATAGTCCCCATCCAGCCCAGCAACTATTACAGTCTTGCCATCATGGTCAGCAGCTTTCCGACAGAAATCATGAAGGTCTTCGAAAAACTGTGCTTCGTCTATACCAATTACTTCTAGCTGTATTCATGTTAAAAGTTGGTACTGAGGATACCCTTATGATGGATATGAGAAAATCATGAAAACTTGTTTGCTCCTTTTGAAATATCTTATGTGCATATAAAAAAGAAAGGCCATGCTATTGACGCTGCATTATTTCTTTACTACACGGTTAATTTCAACAGGCCATACCTTATCATATGCCTCAGGACCAAGTTTCTGTCTGAATGATGAAAGATCCGCCATTGGCCAGCATGGTAATTTTTCTCCATCATGCGTCACAATTGAATCCAATGCATATCTAGTATCCTTGTTTGATTTTATTACTGCAACACTTCTGTATTACGGCGTTAAGTAGAAAATCAATGTATAAAGAAGTCATGTTTACATCCACCAAAAATGCCACATTCCGTTCAGACTGTACAATTTCAAACAGGAAGACAGGTATATCATATTTTCGCTAAACCAGCGTCAAGTAATCAAGTTCCAACAAAAGATGTGCACGAAGAGAACAGGAAGATTTTGGGAGATATAATTCACCATAGTGATTGAAAACTTGATGCCTCTGCATTCTTTGGTTCTAACTCAAAGTTCTTAGCCACAAGGTTTACCAAGCCAGTGTCTCCATGAGCCTTACAAACCCCAATTGAAACGCCCTACACAAAAGGGTGGGTGATCCTTACAAGGTGAAATTTTGACAAAATCTAACATATCCACCATAGCTGCATAATGCTTCCCATTTGGCAGAACTCCACATTCTCTCCTCATATACTCATTCACCAACCCTCCATGGCTACAAGCAGCCAAAATTGCAAAAAATCCAACATGATTTGGTCTGAAAACTTCATCTATGGCAGAATAAAATACCAGAAACTCTGCCATTATTGCATGGTGTCCAAATCCAGATATAAAGGGAGTCCCAGGGTACAACTTTTCAGTTAAAACACATAATATCCTCACAGGTGGTCATTCCTCAATCCTAGTACCATCTCACCAAGCACGCCTAACAATGAACACACATCCTAGTGCTTCTCTACAGAACCCGACATATATTCGTACAATCAACACCTAAATTAAAACAGACTGTAAAATTCTTCAAAGATCAAGTTTTTAATACTGCTTGATAGCATCCAATTACCACCAACAAAGTAACAATTCAACGGGAAAACAAAATGAAAAATCAAATAGCTTAAAAATAAATCCTACAAGCAATTATACGATATGCAACAATCAAGAATACAAGCAGGATAACAATATTATCATCACCTTCCATTCGTGCTCTCAGTCTGAATCCTCCTTAGAAGGGTGGTAGTTTTACCAGCAAACATGGGACCCACAATTACGTGAATTTCACCCACCGGAGCAGCGGGTTCCATAATATTCACGTTTTTATGATTATGCTGTTGATGATGATGAGTAGGGCGGTTTTGCAAGGGGGTTTTACCATGAACAGAAGCAGGAAAAAACCGGAAATTTGTTGTGGGGTTGGGGTGCCGATGGTGGGAAAAGATGGGATTTTGATTTTGGAGGGAATGATTTACAGGGATGATGGTCATAGTTGTAGTGGGTTTGGAGAAACATGGGTAGCTGAGAACCCTTGAATATTTCATCATCATTCTTGAAATCAATAGCCTAGAATTCATGATTCCTAGGTTTGGAGAATAATTGTGAACATTTTTGCTGGAGACTCGGGGCTTTTGGGACTTTTGGAGGGAATTTTCCAGGTGGAGAAAGTGCACGGTGTTTTTTTTTTCTTGGTCTTTTTCATATTGATTAGTGGTAAATGGTACACTCAATGGGTGTAATTTAGAAATAAATTATTTTTTATGTGGACTTATTTTGCATATATTTCTTTATTACTGAACATGACTTTGCTTTTTTAAGATTTTTTTTCCTTTAAGACTATAATTATGTTGTATGTTTATGAGTAGTTATATTGGAAAGATATGTAATTACAATGAAAATAAATTATGGTTAAAGTAAAATTTAGGCCGTGTGACTGTGAGAATAAAAATGAAAGTGATAAAAAAACGTTTATATCAAAACTCAATGCTCTCACTTTATATATAGTATAGATTCTATTGAAAACCTAAATAATACTAATAAGTAAGATTTAAAGGAAAATAATAATCTAAACACTTGGGAAAAAAGAAAATCGAAATTTTCAACTCTGTGAAATGTGTAGCTATTTTATTTCATCTTAAATTCCTTCTTTTTTTTTTTTTGTTTGTTTTGGTTTCCTTCTTTTTGTGCGCGTGTGTTTTGATCATGATGCCATTATCTATCAATCTGGCAATAGCAAAATGTATTTGTTGGGAGACCGACTAACTTAAACTAATTTGGAAGGCAAAAAGTATTGTCATAGCTAAAATTTTAAGGCTACACGTAAAATAATAAAATTACCGTCTCAAATAAATTTGTGATAATATTTCTATATAATATGATTCTAAGAAAAGACAATTTTGAAAATTTACCACAAATTCTTCAATTTGATTCAACACTCAAATACTCACAAGTTGTAAACATTCGCCGTCAAAAGCGAAATTTTGGGTGCTCTTGTCGATCACGGCCACATACATAAAGAAAAATTCATATGTTTTTACCCGTACTCATGGTGGTGATTCGAGTCATACTCATTTAAATTATTTTATCTATAAAATTAAAGAAGAAAAATGCACAAGGAGTGGGCCTGAAAAAAGAAAAGGTAGAATTCAGGCTTGAGTTTTTTTTTTAAAAGGGGTAAATTCAGGCTTGAGTGTGGTTCTCATGGATCCTGATCCGTCATACAATGTTTTGTTCTCTTAGGCCCATTAACTTAAAATTTTTAGATTAGTTCTTCTTGGTACAAGGCTTCACTCCATCTAGAGCTCCTGTATGTCGAGTTATCGACTCTATTTGTGTTCCGGTACATTAGAGAACAAAGAGAGAAAGACAGACCAAAACAAAAGAGGCCCAAGAAAAAAAAAAAAAACGCTTTTAGAGATAATTTTAATGGAGCTGGGTCCAGATGATGCTGCAATTGTATAAAAAGAAAGATAAGATCAGCTCTATCCAGATGAGCCTGTTTTGTTTTAAAAGTCGAACATAGAGCCTTATTTTTTTTCTCTCTCTTTTTTTTTTTTTTACTGAATTCTGTTAGCTAAAATGGTTCTATTACCAAAAGTTTTTACTTCAAATCCAAGCTCATGTTTGTAGTGCAGAATTTGCCCAAAGAATATATTGGTTTATAGGATCAGAAGGTGACTTCTAAAGGGTAAAAATTAAGGCATCTTGTACCTCTTATTAGGTTCCATTTGCCTTGTCTGTCTCCTTCATGTACAACTATTTTTTGGCCTTTTCTTGATTCAATGCAGATTTTTCACTTGGGTAGTTTACTAACGATTAGCAGCAAAGCAGTATTAAACCAGGTAATTTGTCCACTTCAATTAGTAATTCTACAGAAGATGGTCATCATCAAGCAATTTTTCAGCATGATGGTTCACTTATTACGGTTGACTGGACTCAAAAACGAGTAGTAATTAAAGCAGAAATAAACCAGGTAATTTCTCCAATTCCATTACTAATTTCAGAAGATCATCATCCCCAAACAAATCTTCATCTAGATTATATGGTATGGTTTGATAGGACTCGAATGATTAGCAAAGAAGAACTTAACCACAAAACTTCTCCACTACCATTAATAAGTCTAAAGAAGATAAAGAATCATCCATGCAACAACACAGTTTCATGAAGTGACATGAAATCATACACGAATAGTCCATTATCTTTGATTCTTCGGATAAGTAAATCATTTTCAGAAGGCGTGCTGTAGGTTAGTCGAGATTAATAGTTAGACGTTTCAAGAACTTTGCTTAAACAAAAAGAAAACATTGGACAAGACTCTTGCACCAATTGTGATACGTTTTGGATTATTGATGGGCAGAAGATCCCACAATTCGTATTAATACAAATCGTTACACTATAATGCTTTGGATTATAGCCATGGATACTTTTTTTTTTTTTTTTCTGTTTTAGTGAGCGAGCGAGGAATAGAATTAAAAAGCGAGAGATTAGAAGTTTGAACCTAGAACCTTAAATTCTTGAGATTTCAAGCTTATTCGTCCATTAGTCCAAGGCCTCGTTAGCATACTTGCCCGTTTAAAAGATTAATCAACCTAAAAGTTGATGTCCAACTAGCCCAATTCTCGTGTGACTTCTTTTTTTCTCTTTTCTTGTGAATTATTTTTTGTTTTTAGAGTACATATCAGAATCTGATGAGTCAGATCTTATATATATATATATATATATATACCGACCAGAATTAAAATACAAGCATTGATGGAAATGCTTCTCAATGTTGAACCCAGGAAGTTATCTCCTGCATGCATGATAACAGCTGGAAATGGATAGTTGTCAGCAGAGTGGCAAACCTTAAAAAAACAGAAGCCGCTCGCAGATTTGGCTGCTGCTTAGAATCAAGATTCTATCCTATACCCATGCATTATCCCCTAGATAACAAATTATGCCCGGTCATTGATAATTTTTTTTTTCATTTTTTATTTACACAAAAGAATTTTGGCCATATTACTTCATCGATCACGGATTAAGAAAATCTAACCTTAAAAATTAAGTACCTCGTACCTCGTACACATTATCAATTGGTATTAATTAAGTAAATTCTGAAACATTATCTGCACGTACTAGAATTTCATCAGATTAATCAATTGGTATTAATTAAGATGGAATCACAATTTCATAGTCAAATATTGGAATCAATTGAAGCATCAAATTATGTGTATACCTGATTCAATTGTTTGGTTGTAATTAAGGGCTTAAACCCTTAGCTCGCGGGAAGCAAAGTATAATGGATGGTCCAAAAGAAATGATTGCAGAGAGAGGAATTGTTTGTAATGCAAATTATTAAACCTGAGAGCAGTTTTTAAAGCTGAGTGGATTGGGCCAACGCATCAACATCAGAAGATAAGCCCACGTGTACTCCGTACAATGATATCAACTCTCCACCTATGGGATTTCGATTTTATCTATGTGGCTATTATTTAACTCTTCAGATTAGGATAAACATCAAGAGCTTAACATTAATTATTAGTATTAGTACTTTGAGCTTTAATAATTGATAGATTCATTAAGAAATTGTTACTTCTAAAGTAAGGGATCCCAGCCAAAAAATATTGAATCAAATGGGCTGGTGTTCTACGTGACTTTGAACTATCTAGCGTCTTTTGCTGATAATAAATCTATATCTATATGTATTCAGGAAGGGATTTTTAGCAGAAACCCTCTCAATGCCTTCTAAACTTGTCATACTTTTTTCTAGATTTTTGTATTTAGTTTAATACATAAAAAAGTAGTGGGTTATAACCCACCTTATCACCAATCAATATTCCCACTATCTCACTCCCACTATCCCACTAGCTTAACTCATATTTTTGTATTTATTTTAATACATAAAAAAGTAGTGGGTTATAACCCCCCTTATCACCAATCAATATTCCCACTATCACCTTATCATCAATCAATATTCCCACTATCTCACTCCTACTATCTCACTATCTTAAGTCATCCTACAATTACTCCTACAAATTCTTCTTTTACTGATCGACTTAATTAACTTATCGAGTTAATTCCCTCACCCTCTCTCTCAGTTTCTTATTTATTTTGGGTTCTCTATTGATTTTGTAAATGTATTGATTTTGTTTCTTTTGTGAGCAGTAGTGGAAGATATTATGTGCAGAGACTCCAGCAGAAATCAACCTTCTTGCGGCCGGCTTAATTTTTCAGGTCAGTCCCCTCTGCCTTTTAAGTATGTTTTGCTTTTGCTTTGTTTTTTGTCATGAATGATATTGCATTGATTTTCTGATAATCCATTATTTCTGAAAATTTTTTACAAAATCTTATGAACGGTTGTTTGCTTATTGTTACACTGTAAAGCAAAGATAAAAAGGTATTGCTTGCTTATATAATTGCGGATGGTATAGGTTCATGATTGAGGGTTCTACTATTTCTAACATAAATTGTATATTATAAAAATTTATTTGTTTGTATTACTGAAATTTTTTTAATTATTTTTTATTGCACATTTATTACATAAAATAAGTGTTACGATAGTTATTTTCATAATTTTATTCCAAAAATGATCGTGCATGAAATAAAAAAAGATTTTTTGATAATTAAAAAAAATAATTAAAAAGGTTTATAATTGGAGAAAAACAATTCAGATGCTACTAATAACTAAGGCACTATACGCCCATTATTAAAATTGGATTAATTTTTAATTTCGTCAGAAATCCTTTTGGCAAAATTGCATTCTAGCATTTCTTTTCTTTATCAACAATGATAATCACAACTACGTGATTCATCTATCTAGCAACAGCACAATTCAACTCATGGAATAAATAGTTCATTGCTTAAAGTACTTAAACGAAATGTTAGAGCCAAGTCCTACTTAACACCTGCAAGTAATATATTACAATTAGAAAAAAGAAAATGATTCAAGAGGAGCAAAAAACTCACCAAGCCCCTAACATATGTGCAATCGTCAAGGCACTTTTGAGCATTTAAAAATGCATTCCTTAGTTCAGGTAACCACTTATCTGTAATTGTTTTCATTTGATTACAATGCAATTCTATTAAATTCTATTGATGCTATTTCTATATTAATTATTGTATTTTTTTGGTTAACAGTTCTCATACAATGTATCACTATTTATACATAAAATAAATACATAAACTATTGATTTTTAATTTAATATATATTTTATTTCTAGATCAAAGAAATGAAAAATCTAACTGTTCTCAAGATCGCCAGGCATCCACATCACCAATGATTTTGCGTGATCATGGTAAATATACAGTTTCTTATATCGTCATACTCATCTTACATACACATTTTTTGGCTGCACTATCTTGCTAAATCAACTATAGATACAATACAATACAATTCTATTACAATTGTTCGATTACAATACAATTGTATTACATTCTATTGATGCTATTTATAGACAACTTAGCAATTTTATAGATTAGCAATTTATTTTATTTTATAGATTACCAATTACTACATGTACCAAAATATTTTTATATAGGGATTACTTCATTAACTATGGGTGCTAATAACAATTCAATTGGTGCGTATTTTTCATTTGATTACAACACAATTGTATTAAATTTTATTGATGCTATTCTATATTAACTATTGTATTTTTTTGTTAACAATTTTCATACAATGATAAAAAAAATTCTCATAAAACCGGAAAAAGACGGTTCTTGAATGATATATACATTCTATTATATTTCAAACTATTGTTAAATAGATATTATATTTTAATTTTATTGGTAAATTTTTTTCACCTTTATTTGTTCACCATTTTATTTTTTTTCCAATAATGTCAGCACCGTGCATAGCACGGGTATTCCCACTAGTTTATATGTAGCCCTGTTTGGAGTTGACGTATTTAGCACTTTTGGGTGTTAAAAGTACTTTTGAGATATTTGATGAATATCATTCCACAAAATTAGGAGTGGATTTTTTAGTGTTAAAAACAGTTTTAGTAAAAATTAAAATTTGGTACTTTTAGAATAGTTTTTATGTTTTAAAAAATAAAAACGTTGAATTTAATTATTTTATCCTATATTGTTAACTAAATAAAGAGATAAACACATTTTAAAATTTTAAAATGACACATTATCCAATAAAAAAAAGTACTTATTGAATTATATATCTTACTAATATACTTAAAAGTACTTGAATACTTAATAAATGCATTTATTAAAAATTTTATTAGGTGAAATACTTTTCAATAAGATACCATAACCACAAATAGGCGTTTTTCTCTTTTTTAAAGGGATCAATAGGAATTCTTACTTATCCCTTTAATGAGTCAAATCCGTAACCTTTCGCTTATGATTGAGGCGTTTTACTAATTAAGTCGCTCTTCATTGTCCACATATGAACTCGTTAATTCATCTTTATTTAGAACAAAGTATCTGAAAATAACAATGAATCCAATTAACTTCTATCCGCAAAAAAGGTGAATACATAAAGACAATCGTAGGTTTCCCAGACTTCTTTAAAATGTGGTTCTGATATGATATTGGCTCGCGATTTTTATGAAAATTTCACCCAATTGAAAAACGTGCTGTTTGCATCCAAGTCGAAAATCGACAAAATGGGATTTGTTGTAGAATGTATGACTCGGTTCATACAAATGTCTTTTTCTACGTAAAAATCATGATAGACTTTGAAAGGTTTTTATTTCTACCCGTTGGCTTAGCTGATACGAAACTTCCAGCTCTGTCCCCCACTTTCTATTTCCTCCTGGAAAGTGGAAATATATTACACGTTTTTCCTTTTTCTCTTTTCTTTTCTAGTTTCAAAAAAAAAAAAAAAAAGATTAGCCAACTAAGCTCAAAAACAGATAGACATGACCGCGGCGTCCAGTTCATTTCGTCCAACTAGGACAAAAGGGGTCCCCATTCTTCTACTATAAAAATGGCATCATTTTAGGCTAATTCGATCATAGCCAACCACGGTCAGTCAGTTAAGCTGCTTGTATCTTTTTCAGAATTTTGTAAACATGGCTGGAGCAACGGCTAAATTTCGCCAAAATTTTGCCCAGAACAAGATGGACAAGTTTTATGGTGATCAAGAAAGTTTTACCGAATTAATTTTTGGGTTCATTGAGGAATTTTCTGAGGATTCATCTGAGAGTTCCTGCAGCTCTACCTTTGAGTTTGACGATAGAGCTATAATTGACGAAGATGTTGATGAGGATGAGAATTTTTCCATCGTCGAGGAGTCCAAAGCTTTCTGGGAATCCCAGGAAGATCTTCTCCAGGTAAAGTTTGTGGTATTTTTATGTTGTATTAACAATTAAGAAGCTTTAGTATTGAGTTGTACTTAACCTTTCCTTTCTTTTCTATAATTATTGCAGACAGCTCTGTGTAGGACTACTTCTATTGAAAAGAAAATCAGGCAGGCAACAAAGGAAGCTGTGAGGGATATAAGTTCAGTTGGTTTGGATTGTGCTTGTGAGAAAATGGTTGGCAATAGTTGTGAGATTTGTTTGAAGAAGGAAATCTGCAATCGCCTTCGAAATGCTGGATATAATTGTGTTGTTTGCAAGTCCAAGTGGAGAAAGTCGCCAGAAATTCCATCAGGTAAATGAAATTGAATGAATTTAATCAACCAAGTTACTGTTAATTTTGATCAAGAAAGAATGAAATGAAGAATTACATTTTGGTCCTCAATATATAGTGTAATTCAATTTGAGCACTTTCATGTTTTGAGTCCCTTTTGTTTTAGCAATGACAATATGTTGTTTCATTACATGTAGACGCAACATTATATACTGTAATTTGCACTAATGTCAGCTCATTTCTTGTCTGAACGTAGAACGATGGTAGTAACATAGCATGTTGGATAGTTCGCATTAAGATGCCGAGAGATTTAACATAAACGTGTGTTAAAGTGAAACCAGATTAAAATTATCTAATTTACAGTGTCGAAATATGAACATGAAAATAAAAGTGATAAATCTGAGACATGAATCACTCGAGTGTTAATGTAATGGAGTTGTTTGTTGTTAATTTCAGGCGAGCACACCTATTTGGAAGTGGTGCAAAACTCAAAAGGTGCTAAAGGAGAAGTGAAGATAATTGTTGAGCTGAATTTTAGAGCCCAATTTGAGATGGCTAGAGCAAGCGAAGAATACAACCGGTTAATCAACCAATTACCCGAAATTTTTGTTGGGAAATTTCTAAGACTACAAAATCTAGTAAAGATCTTATGTGCTGCATCCAAGAAATGCATGAGGGAGAGAAAAATGCACATTGCTCCATGGAGGAAGTATAAGTATGTGCTAGCTAAATGGCACGGCTCACCGGATCAACAAAAAGTGGCTCCAATTTTGTCGCCCGTTAGTCACTTGGGTCGGGCAACGAGGCCAAGAACCTCGATGCTTACTTTTGATTTGGTTGGTAGTTTACAGGGAATACAATGTACCACAATGATCAAAGTAGTATGATAAAAGAGAGTTGCTTTTTTTTTTTTTGTGGCCGCTACAGGTTTTTTATTTAGATGCTAATTTTTGGTCTTTCCAAATAATACAAATAAAAAATACCAAAAAAATTGACACAAGATATATATGTTGTTACGTGTCCAGTGGATTGATTCATTGGCGGGACAAAACCCGATAATATTTTGTATTCAAGCCTCAAAATGTGGTCCTACTAGTTGCTGATCAGGAAGTTATCTTCATCTATCAAGACTTGAAGAAGACAACAGAACTGCTTATGTGATGTTTGGTAGCAGATAAAAGGGTTCTTGGTTGTGACTTGTGAGGATTGCTACTTGAAGAGTAGTCCCCACTTTGGTATAAAAATCATCATTTCCGTAAGGAAATTTGGGCTTTGAAGATAATTTTTTTTTTAATTACAAAAAAGCTTTTTTTATTGTAATTCAAACGAGTGCTAATACAGAAATGATGTTCTTGGTTTACTACTATAGACATTTTCAAATAAAAAAAAAAATCCCAATGGTAAAAGTCAAAAGTGCTACTATCGTGTACCGTACGTGATGAATAAATTGCAGTTTTAGTCCTTGATTTATGGAGGACGTCCGAATTTAGTTCTCTCAAGCCCTTACTTGGCTCGTTAGCCCGTTTCTTTTTCGCCGACTTAGGTTAATTGAGATTTGGGGAATATTCTGGCTGATTAATGTACTTGATACTCGTTTGGTGTCAACAACGATATGTTGGAAAGGTTAAAGATCTCACTTGCATAGCATAATTTTTTCTTATAGACTCCACCCTTTTGAGGCTCTCTTCATAGCATTTTTGAAAAGTAAGGTACTAAATTTGCCAAAGTTAGAATTTTCATGGACTAAATTGAACAGCATCCCAATGTCAAGGACTCCCTTTTTTTATTTTAACTTTTATTTTTGTTTTGGTGCAAGCAAGGACTTAGAGTCTGGATCCTTGCATGCATATCTTTCCTTGGATCTGATTAGTTCCATTTGGGTCAATTCTCTGTAGATTCAAGTTTTGTGGGCATTTTTTTAATAACACAGTTAAATCATCTGACTCCTAAGGAACCCACAACTTGTCATTTCTTGCGAGGATAATGAAAGTAATATTAGGGAATAAAGATAAGGATAAACAATTTTAGGGTTTCCTAGTTTGATTTTCAATCCCTCCCTCTTCCTTTTTCTTTGTGAGGCTGAAATTCTCCCTTAATTTTAAAAAATTAAAAGTAAGGTATAAATTAAAGAGGATCCATTAGTTGAATGTAAGAAATCGAACATTGTTTAGTGGATCATATGAAGTTGCAGCATTTTGAAATGCTATCACAGCAATAAAGATGTCTAGATTGTGTCAAAAGGTTAAAATACAAAGATTTCCAATTTGAAAAGAAAAAAATTTTTAATACAAGACTAAAATTTGGAATTTTCTATTTTTAACATGACATCAATGGCTAAAATCGACCTTTTCTTGGTTTGAAATTGATGGTTAAAATTGCAGTGTCCGTGAACAAAAACTAAATTTCATATCTTTGCTATGAAACTTTCCACTCAAACATATTACTTTCGGAGGAAAAACCCAATGATATATTCATGTAACTAGTCCCAACGCCAAATTCATTAAACAAGGGGACAACGGTAAATTTCGAAGGACATAAGATAGATTTCCCTTCTCCAAACTCCTTTAGGTAATAAATTTCTAAATTATTCGAAGAATTCTAGAAGCCAAGGCCTCTATAGCAGTAGGCAAAAAGTAAATTTAAGTCACAATTTGGTGAAATATTGAATAAGGAAAAAGACTAAAAGACGTTGAAAAGAAAGTGAAAAGTGATCAAAGTAGAAATCATCTATACTGGCTACCATTTTTCACGATTTTGACATAACCATTAATACATGCTCTCTTTTTCTCATGGAAATCATCGTGTCATCCAAAAACCCCTTTCTGACTCATCCTAAAGTACTTCTTGATGTTGACAAATCTTAAGCAAATCAAAGGGTTTTTAGTTTATTAATATAAGAGGTAAGATTCCCTCACTTTTTGAAATTTAGTAATTGATGTTATTTTCCATCTGATGTATGAATCTGCTGCCAACTTGCCATCAATGCAAAATTTTTAAATCAACGAAATGGTCATTGTTATCTTTATTAAAAAAAAAAAAAAGTAACCACATAGTTTTGAGTATTTATTTACTTTCAACATGCAAAATTCCTTATCTTTTCCTTCTTTTTGTGCTAACCACATCAAATTCACTTCGAGTGCACAGCTAATTTTCTAATGATTAAAACATCGAAATTTAAATTTGCTTGAATCCCTTTCTTAGTTTCGTCTTCGCGTTTCTTCATGTCATTATTGTCTGGACTTCTGGTGTCTGCCTATTTAAGTTTCTTCGAAAGAATGGTAGCTGTTGCTGAACTGGATCGAGATACTTAATTGGGTAGATCTTATCTTGTTTTGACCCAAGAAAAGGTAATTAGGATTAAACTTGACACTTGAAGAAGAACCTTTTCAATTATAGATAAAAAGTATCCTACTTTATACTTTTGATATGATTGATTAGTGGTTTGGAACCCATGGTTTCCGTAAAGTTTTTTTTTTATATAAAGATTGTACTTGTTTTCAGCTTTAGTCTTATCAAATTAATTGGGCAAAATAATTTTATTAGTCATATAAATTGAACTTTCGTACCTTCAAGTCTGAAATCTTTCAATTGAGTCCTTGAACTAGCTGGTAGAAATTCATCTAGTAGACCCTGTCGCACAAAAAAGAAGCTCAAATTGTTTAACGGCAGTTAAATATATCCTCACAACTGCAAATTTTGGAGCTTGAGGTGCAATTTAAAGGAGTTATAATTTGTCTATTAGGTGATTTTCATCTGACATTTTAAGGAGCAATTTAGGGATTGGATAAGCATTATACAAGTAATCCACCTCAGAGTACAAGCAAGTCATGCTCATTGGAGTATGAGTTTACTACAGTGCTTTTTGTGAGATGATGACTACATTCGCAAATAATACTTATGTGCCATTAGTGACACTTTCACCCCTTTAACCATTAGTTTAGTACAGTGGTAAGACAAAAAGAGAGGGATGAATTGGGGTAAAGCCATTCGATTGAATTAAATGTGTTTAAAACAATATTATATAATGGGCCAAAATAGAAGAACCATTTGTGGACTGTAACTGTAGGAAGTTTTGTCTTCATCATCGTTAAAACTCAAGAAACATTAATTGAGTTCTTCTAACAAAAGACATTTATTTGAACCAGTAATTGTAGCTTGTTGAAGAGCTCATTAAAGTGTGAGAGGTTAAGAATCATTTGAACTCAACTCACAAATGTAACTGAAAAACCCCCATGTTCTCCACCATTTGTAGATTAGTTTTTGAACTAGGTGGCAATAATGGCAATCACTAATATATGAAATTGTGGTTTCAAATGTTTCTGTTTCCCACCATTAGAGTTAGATTTGCAAAGGTATGCTCATTTTCAATCGTGCTTTTAGCTTTGTGAACTGTATAGCTTTGTTTGCACAATAAAAATTTCTAAATTAGCTTTTGTCATAGCTATTGCAGGTAGGTGAAGTGTGGGTAGTTTTTTTTGTTAGATTGCATTTTGTTTCTCAAGGTACAAGATAATTGTGTATTCCCACTTGATGCATGTCATCAGTTGTTTAAATGTGATTACACTTTTATTGCATTGATTACAGTTGTGTGGCGTCTTTGACAAGTGTGTGAATAATTGATCTAGTTTTCAAATTATATTAGAGATGATGCAATTTTTTATTTCAATAGTTAAGTGTATGAGATAGTGTGTGCGGGTTGAAATTGCTATTTGAATAGACAAGTCTCTATATTCATTTGCTTTTTTATTTTTTTATTGAATTTAGTTGAACTCATGAAATAGAAGTTTTTGGAAGTAACAATTTAGTTGAACTCATGAAATAGAATTTAGTCGAACCAAGCTCCACTCCAGAAGCTTTGACCATAATTGGTGAAACTCAAAGCTCTGCAGAAGGCGCTCAACCATCAACCAAGAAACACTCATGAAATAGAAGTTTTGCAGAAGGTGCTCAACCACCAACCAAGAAGCATCGTACGTAAAGAAGCAGAAATCTAATCATATCCTTTCTCATCCCTATAGTTATTTACCTTCTTTTTCCGAGAAAGCTTGAATTTTTAGAATGTAGGTAAGGGGATTTAATCTCTTGACCTACACCCAAGTAAAGTTTTAAAGATCTCTTGATGGTTAGAGTAGTTGGTTAGCTATTTGCCTACTTACCTCTTAGGACTACTACTTTATCTATCTATCTATCTATCTATGTGAATAATATGAGGTTGAATAGTAGAACCATTCAGTATCAACCCTCAATTTGAACTATAACTATGTCTATTATCCCTTCACTACGATCGTGTAAACTTTTATAATTCTCTCACTGATTTTATGCTATAATAGTATGCAATGTTTTATCTACATCTAGTATGACATTTTTGGCTACCATTAATAGTATGCCTTACCTAAGGAAAAAACAAATTGTCCAACATTACCAAATTATTTAACAACATCACAGGTATAAACTCCCATGCTTTGCATGGGCCTTCTCCCTAGTGTTTTGGATTAAGAAGGACTTAAAGACTTTAAACTAATTTCGAATTTGAGGACTTTATTAAAAGAATTTGATTGTTTCCTGTAAAGTGTATAACTAAACTTTTCCTCAAAGTTTAAAGAGTCTGTAAAGTATCTGTGAGCTCTCAAGAATCTAATTAACTTTAAATTAATTCCATAGAAGTTCTGGAAAGCTAAAGCATGGGAAGGGACATAAAACAAGCAAATCTGAACTTTGGCTGACCCAATTATATGGAGTTACAATACGTTGGTTGTTTGAACCCGTATACAAACGTTTTGTTTTTGAAAAAAGATATATAATGTTTTGGTGACTCCTGACGCATTACAAAAAGTACAATCAAATGCAGACTTTCAATTGGAAAAGAAAAAATTTACGTTGATAGATGATACAAAAATGAAATGTCTTAGAAGCATTGAATAACAGTCATGAACATTTCTTCAGTAAGAAACCATTTTCTAACATATATTGACTTTATACCAATCAGCTGATGCCCGAGTGTAGCTCAAGCCAAAAAGCCACAAAGGGAGTTCGTGATTTAGGTAGACTTTTGTTGTTAAAAAGTGAGCTATAAACCAATAAAGGTACATCTCTTTCGTTGTATTTGCTTTGCTGGATTCTTTCTATCAGACGAATTCTGGAAGACGAATGCTAACTTAGATATGTGGTGTAGTTGTTGTACGAGGATAGTGCAAACTGATTAACGAAAAGATATTTTGTTTAGAGACAGAAACATTTTTGAAATGACCCGTTAAAGAAGAAGTCCAGCGGATGTCTTCTTTAAAGAAGACGACATGGTATATAAGTATGTTATCGTCACCTTAATTGAAAACAGGCTCAACTTGCAGTTCATGAATGTGCAACTTATAGATCCATTTCAGCTTATTCTATATTTTTGCTGCTTTTGGATGTCGCTTTTGCATGCCAACTGGTGAGATAAGGAACTTCAAGTAGCTTAATATAAAATAAAGCCTTTCTTTATCATCGATTGGATCCAATCCATATTTTGTTTTTTCTGCAATTTTTTGGGCCCTTGTGTTTTCTTTCTGATTGATTATTCCCCCCCCCCCCCCCCACACACAAAACCCCTCTTCTCTTCTCTACTTAGTGAATGACCAGCTAGAAGCTTCAATGATTGGATTTTGACAAATATTTTTGCTTTCTTCAGTGTGAATATTTTTTTTTTAGCATCATCAGTGTGAATGTTTTAACTAGTAAGTTAGTTTTAGGCCTTAAAAGATGTGTTTATTGAGTTTAGGTCCCAAAAATTATTGCCCATTGATATTGGATCCCCTTGGATTTAGTAGGAAAAGCACTACAACCCCATGCCTTACCAGTTAAAGTCCCCAAATGATTTCAAATCAATTGCAAAAGCACATGCATATCAGGATACAGAACAAAAAAAGCCGCTTTGTAGATTATTTATGTAGTAGTAGCATTAAAGTGCTCAAATTAATTATCTTTCCACATTATAAGTATACATCCATCATGAGATTAAAGTTCCTCGTAAATTTCCCACTCCAGCTCTTCCATTTCTCAAAAATTTGGTATTATGCTCAACATCTAGCAGATAAATCAGAAAAGGTATGGCAATAGAACCGAAAACAAAGAATTTCTTTTCACAAACTGTTTGGTTTTATTTCTTTCTTTCTTTCTTTTTTTGCAAGCTGATCTTCGTAAGGCGCTATACAGTTGATTAAGTTACAAATGTTGCATATGATTATTGGGAAGACTTTGCATGCAAGTCCATGGTAAGATCATATCTAGTGATGGTTGTTGCGTTTTTAGCTACGCAAACTAATTAAAGGTAAAATATTCAAAAGGGATTATAAGCCGAAATTACCAACGGCCTCAAAATTTTTTTTAAAAAAAAAAAGAAAAAAGGCCACTCAATAACATTTTTTTGCCTCTAGGAGAGGCGTGGAATTTAAAAAATAGGGAGAAAGTAAGAAAGCTTGAATCCAGGCCTCTAATTGCTCAGTGACTTTGATGCACTCAAAGTAGCTCCAAAAAAAAAATGTACCTTAGTTATGAACTTAAAGCCGCAGGATAGGAAGGTTCATCTTCAATTGAAGAGACTAAGAGTAAGGATTGGTTTTGGAATATTCAGATGCCGAATGGCCTAGACTGCTTTCCCACCTAATATTCGCATAAGCTATTGGAATGTCCCATTCTAACATCTGATGACTTTAGCTAGTACTAAAGGGTAAGCATAGATCCTACCCCACCCTCTTGGCCGATGAAGATTGACTCTAAACCTACATGTGAAAATACTTAAGCATTTCATCTTTAAAAAAAAAAAAAGGGTTCTGCAATTACCTATAAAAAAAGTAAAAATCAAGAAGTTGAAGCTATATTAATGGATTGTCTATAGACTACCAATCGGCCTAATGTAGAAAGTTACTCCAGAAAAACAAGAGGGATCACAACAAAATACTTATAACATTTCTCTCCAAGTCTCAACCAATTGCAAATTAATTCTTCTAGTGGACCCAAAACAGCATTATCTCAAGGATATGAGCTAGTAACAGGAACATTATGTACGTTTAATTGATTTAAAAATAGCAAAAAACCCAAGGTCTGCAATAGTAAAATCTATTTTGTATTGCTAGTCGATGTAATGGATATACTAATCCAGATGGGGTGGGGGACTTCTTTACAAATTATTATCTCTTTGACCGAGTCTCTGGTTTATTTGATTCGCATATTTACAGAATCTATTATGACTTCTCCTTTAACCATTTCAATCGAGCAAGAGAAGTTCTAAGGTATTCTTTTATTGTATTGCTACTGTTTAATAAGACTATTGGCGCATATACTCTTGATCCAACACGAGATCAGAAGGAATAAACTCTACAAATAATAAATAAATAAAAAAGACACAAGAGATTTTCAGCTTTAAGCACATACCCAAAAAGGCTTATCATTGGGCTCTTTCTCTCCAATCATCTGAATATTACATTTTTTTCCCAATTCAATCATACAGCACAAACAATAGAACACAAAAATAGTTATTGGTAGCAAACTATTTGTGATGAGTTAACAGTTAACTACTATAATGCTATTTCCTAAAAAGAAAAAAACCCAATATAGTACCATTTCTGTAATGAATGACTGAATATTCCACTGGAATATTACTTGTATCCTACAGAACATAGTTATAGAGTACATAATATACCGCAATAAATTCGAATAAGTCTAACTATACTATAATTTCATATTTGCTTGGCATAAAAAAGGGCACATCCTATATTCACTAGCATGCTATAGAATATCCACATTCGTTTTACATCAATCATTCCGAGTCTGGTGTAGCGGCATGCCTTCAAAGAAAATATAGATAATCATGGGCGCGGCGGCCCGTATGTTAGTCACTAGCGAGTCGTCTTCGGGCCCGAATATGCCCCTCTTTATAAATACCTTAGCCTCTAGGACCATTTTTCACGTGCATTTCTTTCTTGCTAAATTTCAAGTAGCAAAAGCAGTTTCATCTCTTAGCATCTCAAGAAATCATTATCATGGCCGCCATTAACAAAATTCAAGTGGTTTCCAAAGAAATGTTAGGGCAAATAGCAGCAAAAAATGGTGATACCAATCTTTATGAACCCCGAGATGCCGGGGAAATGATTTTTCACTTCTTTGATGAAGTTGAGGAGTTTTCATCTGGTAGTTCATCATGTGGTTCTTCTAGCACTGGCTTTGATGGTAAAGAAGGCGTTTATCATGAGGTTGAGGAGGAGGACGACGAGGCAGCAGCTGTCGACACCGCAGAAAATAGTTCTAAGGCTGAGGTGGCTAAAGCTTTTTGGGACTCACAAGAGGAGCTTTTGCTGGTAATTTAGCTTATATATATATATCTGTGTGTGTGTGTGTGTGTGGCTGCTTTTTCTTGATTCTGTTTTCCTTTGTTTAATATGAATTGAAATTTTACATTCATATTCTTGGTTGTTTTTTGATGCAGTCAACTTTACGTCGGACCACGTCTTTTGAATTAAAAATCAGGAAGGCAACAAAGGAAGCTATAATGGAGTTAAATGCCACTGGTGTTAATTGTGTCTGCCAGAAAAGGGCTGTTGATGGCTGCCGGAAATGTATGCGAAAAGGAGTCTGTGATCGGCTTCAGAAAGGTGGATTTAGTTGCACCATTTGCAAGTCCAAGTGGAAAAGCTCACAGGGGATTCCAGCCGGTAAGTGGAGTTAAATTTATTATTAGTTAATTGAATCGGCCTTGTGTGATTGAAACAAAATAAACTCTTATGAGTAGCTTTTTGCTTACTAAATTTCATTTGTTAGGACCAAATTTTTTTACTTTAGAGCTAGAAATGTGGTCCCGGGTGTTTCATTTCTTGCGGCCACCATGTCACACTTTTGGAAATAAGAAAAAAAATTTTTGTACTTTGATTATTGGATAAAAGGTAGTTTTATAATATGTGTTACAAGAGAAAATGTGTATTGCTATATAAGTTAATCTTATATATATGCATATATGATTATGATTAGATGCATGGCATGTACATAAAATTTGTATTTAATAGTGTATACGTTATTATTGTCTAAAAAATTAATTCATACCATACATTAAAACTTCACGAATTTGCACATCTTAATTAGTGGACCTTACTTATGTAGTTATGTGTAATGGTTCTATAGCGATACAATTAGCAGAAGTTTCAGAACAAAATTGTATGTTTCACTCTTTATAGTGGATAATAAAGCACGTAACAACATTTGATGGGTTTTTTATTTGTGTTTTTCTTGACTTCCCATTTGAAGACATAAAGCCCCATCTTACAGATCTCCTAACTAATTCAATCTTTGCTAATCTTTTAGGGGAGCATACCTACATGGAAGTAGTTCAAGATACAGGACCTAAAAGAAGTGAATTGAAGGTGATCATTGAGTTGAATTTCAAGTCAGAATTCATGATGGCAAGAGGTTGTGAGGAATATAACCGGCTACTTGAACGATTGCCCGATGTATACGTTGGAAAGACTGAAAGACTCAAAACTCTGACCAAAATACTGTGTTCTGCATCAAAGAAGTGCATGAAGGAGAATAAAATGCATATGGCACCATGGAGGAAGCATAAATACATGCAAGCTAAGTGGCTTGGCAAACCTGAAAAGCAACCAACATTAATCTTGCCTGAACTGCATATGGAAATCAGGCCATCAAGGCCCAAGGCCTCCATGCTTACCTTTGACTTTTCGGATAATTTGAAAATCTTGCACCCTGCAACCATGATTAAAGTCTTGTAGTCATAATTTTATGGTCAATTTTGCAAGCTAGATCTCTTATGTTGTACTCTAAATTATGAGAAGCGATGGTAGTAATGAAATTTTGAGAGTTTTGTGTATGATTTCTTTTGAGAAAAAGTATTGGTTTGTAAATAAGGTAAGAGATTTAATTGTTTTGAACGAAATTAAATTGTTTCCAAGCAGATGAAAAAAATGTAGTTTAGTGTAAATGTCAATCTTGTCTAGCATGATGGATGCAAATTCAATCCGTCGTAACCATGGTCTCAAGCTGAATGTTGATTATCTTTCTTGCTACTATCTTCGTTGAAGTTTACGAACATTGTTGGTTTGAGTATCCTTGTAGCTTATCAAGATTTTGCTTTGGATAGTTTTTAAAATATTCACTTGATATATAATCACTTTCTTATCTCCTATATATCACACTGTTACAGTAAGTATATATGTATAAATGTATATATGTATATGCGTGTGTTTATATGTGTGTGTGTTTGTGTATTACAAAAATTTCAAAAATTGCCATAACTTTCTAAATAGCACCTACTGCCTACAGTTTTCAGTACTAATCAAACTTTTATTTTATGTATGTCATATCATCACCTCAATTAAAAACAAGCTCAACTTGCAGTTCATGAATGTGCAATGATATAAATCCATTTCACGGTAAATCTATTCTTTTCGTGATTTTCTTAATTGTGCGTTCGGATGTCTCTTTGCGTGCCAGCTGGTGATTTTTTTAGGGTAAATTATATATAACTTCTTGTGACTTTACATAATGTCAGATGATCCCTTTAAGATTTTAAGATAGCTATATAACCCTCATATAGTTTTCTATAAAGCAAAAAATGGTTGGAATGTATAATTAGTTATGGCAATTATGCAAGATAGATGCGCTCCAAAAGTGCATGTGATCAAATCATAATATCTTCTTAATCCCTCTATGATTTACACAAATGTTGCGTTTGTCCACATGACCCTCCATTAATGGTTCTATCTCAGGCGATTATATTTGTCATTTGATTTAGTATTTAAGTAAGAGCACTACTAGTATTTTAATTAACGACGTTATATAGGTTATTTTCTGTCAAGTTTTGACTTTACATGAAACTATAGAGAGTAAAATTGACATTTTAAAATATTAAAGGGTCATGTACTAATAGATGAAACTATAGTGGAGTTATTTGTAATTTATCATTTTTTTAATCAGGATTTTTGTCCTTATGCCTCTTCAGGTTTGTTTTTCTAATTTTTTTTTTTATCAAAAAGCTGGTTTCTTTGAGGGTATAACCTTTGCTGAAATGGGATGGATATACTGAATTGGGTAGATTTTATCTTGTTTTGACCTAAACAATGTTAATTAGGCTTATACTTGAAACTTGAGGGTGGACCCTTAAGATTATACATTGGCATATACAACAATTTGTGCCTACTTTGTATTCTTCTTATGATGGACTAGCTGTTTGGAGCCCACGGTGTTCCTGAGGCATTGGTTTATTGATTCTACTTAATTTCAACTTTATTATCTTCGCGAAGGCAGACATATATAAAAGTGTTAAATCCTTATTTCATGTTAAGAGTTCACAACCTATGGGGTCTTTAACCGTTGGAAGTTTAAAAATAAGAGTTAATTTTACTTTGGACTTTTAATCTATACTTGATTTTCACTTAAATTTTTAAACTTTAAAGTGAGACACTTTAGTTTTTAAAGTATAAAATTTTTCCTATTTAAGTAAAATCTTTTCTACTTAAGTTTCTAAAGTGCGAACACAAGTTAGTTTAGTCGGTAAGAACGGATCAATTCCTCACAAAAAATCGTGTGTTCAAATTTTGTTGTTAATGTAAAGGCTGCATTGATGGATAATCTATAAGAACTCTTGCAAGTGAAACATGCCTTGACTCGTAATTATGATCGAAATCGAACTCATCCAAACTTTTTTCTATTTTTTTTTAAAAAAAGCCCTAGAGAGAGTTCATCATCTTGGTATATTGAACTGCTGATTTTAATAGTAATACTACGACTTTTGTTGTTAAAGTCAGATATGAACCAATAAATTTGTATCTTTTTCGTTGGATTACTTTGCTGGATTCATGTCATGCCAATTTTGTAAGACGAATGCTAACTTAGATATGTGGTGTAGTTGTTGTACGAGTATAATGCTATTAATAATGAAATGGCAATTTGTTTAGAAGACTGTAACATTTTTTAAATGCCCCGTTAAAAATGAAGTCCAGTGGATGTCTCCTTTACAAAGGACATTATGGTATGTCATCATCACCTTAATTGAAAAACAAGCTCAACTTGTAGTTCACGAATAATGTACTGTTGGAAAAATGGAAAAATCCATTGTAGAGTGAATGAGAAAATCGTTCTCATAATGGCACTCTTGATAGAATTCAAGGATAATTATCTATCATTCATGTACCTGAAGATTTATGTACTTAGAAATTAAGTATTTATGTACTTAATTATTGATACATGAAGTTGGAGTTTTCTTCTCGAGAAAGGATTCATGTACTTAGGAATTAAGTATTTATGTACTTAATTATTGATACATGAATTTGGAGCTTTCTTATCAAAAATACATGTATGTACGTGAAAAGATAATTAAGTGGAATTTAACATTTGTTTCCAATTTCTACAATCACCCTTGGCCAGCATCTATAAATAGATAACTCTCTTTTTGTTTAAAAAACAATCGCTCTCTCTATTTTTCCTTCTTGCATCTTCATCTTTTATAGTGTTCCATATTGCTCTAGTTCGAGTTCGCTGTGGTGAAGAAGTTTGGTGCTAACATTTTCACCTTTAATCCGTTGTATCCTGGGAGATAAATGCCTACTGAACCTCAAGCACTCAACCTGTAGGGGGCGAATCTATTTTAAGGAAATTGTGCTCACAAGTCTCGGATTGTTATTTTCAATCATTTCTTTCTTTCCAGTTTGTATTTATTCTTTCCTATATTGTACTAGCCTCTATCACTAACAGTCTTAAAACAGATTCTGTTCTCAATGGCTGACAATACAGGAAGAGAAACCAACAATTCTACTTCTGATGCCTCTGCCTCTAGCACTATTGTGAAACGACCTGAAGGTATGATTACTCCTACGGTTTCTACCAACCATAGTGAGAAACCTGAGAAGTTCCATGGCCTGAACTTCAAGACATGGCAACAAAAGATGTTATTCTATTTGACAACATTGAATCTCTTGAGATTCTTAAGTGAGGATGCTCCAAAACTGTCTGAAGGCTTAACTGATGCACAAGCTATCAGTGCTGTTGATGCTTGGAAGCACTCCGATTTCCTTTGTCGAAATTATGTCATGAACTGCTTGCATGACTCACTGTATAACGTGTATCAAGTACACAAGACGGCGAAGGCATTATGGGAATCCTTGGATCGGAAATATAAAACCGAAGATGCCGGGGCAAAGAAATTTGTCGTCGAAAAATTTCTAGACTATAAAATGGTGGATTCCAATACTGTTATCAGTCAGGTGCAAGAAATTCAGATTATCTTGCATGAAATTCTAGCTGAAGGCATGATTTTGAGTGAAACCTTTCAAGTAGCTGCTGTTATTGAAAAGCTACCTCCTGGGTGGAAGGATTTCAAGAACTATCACAAGCACAAGCACAAAGAGATGAGTATGGAAGACCTTATTGTTAGACTTCAAATTGAAGAAGACAACAGGGGTTCTGATTGCAAGGCAATAAATTCTTTTGATGCTAAAGCAAATATTGTGGAATATAAGCAAGAGCAAAACTCCAAAGGCAAAAAGTCAAATCGAAATTTTGAGGCAAAAGGGAAAATCTCTAAGCAGAAATTTCAAGGGAAGTGCTTCAACTGTGACAAAAAAGGTCACAAGTCCACTGAATGTAAGCTTCCAAAGAAGAAGAAGCATGAAGCAAACTTGCTTGATAGAATCGAGGGAGACATGGAAAACATGAACCTGACTGCTATTGTTTCTGAAGTGAATATGATGGGGTCAAATCCGAAAGAATGGTGGATTGACACTGGAGCCACAAGACATGTTTGCACAAACAAAGACCTGTTCACTACCTTTGAAAAAATTGAAGGGGAAAAAATGTTCATGGGGAACTCTGCCTCATCTGCTATTGAAGGTCAAGGTAAGGTGTTGCTAAAGATGACTTCTGGCAAAACATTGACTTTGAACGATATTCTGTATGTGCCAGAAATCTGCAAGAACCTTGTTTCTGGATCGTTGCTGAACAAGTATGGCTTTTGCATGGTTTTTGAATCGGATAAAGTTATATCATCCAAATCTGGAATGTATGCAGGGAAAGAATATACAACCGATGGGTTGTTCAAATTGAATGTAATGACTATTGTGAATAATAAGAATAAATCTTCTGCTTATTTGCTTGAGTCTTCCAATTTATGGCATGGTAGACTAGGTCATGTTGATTACGATACTTTGCATAGACTAATTAATTTGGATCATATTCCTTCCTTTCAAATCAATTCAAACCATAAATGCGAGATTTGCGTAGAAGCAAAATTAACAAGGTCATCCTTTCAAACAATTGAAAGAAACACTGAACCCCTTGAATTGATTCACACAGATGTCTGTGATTTGAAATTTGTTCAAACAAGAGGTGGTAATAAATATTTTATCACTTTCATTGATGATTGCACAAAATACTGTTATGTGTATTTGCTTAAAAGTAAAGATGAAGCCTTGGAAAAATTCATTCTCTACAAGAATGAAGTTGAAAATCAACTTAACCGGAGAATTAAAAGGTTAAGAAGTGATCGAGGTGGTGAATATGAAACACCTATTGGTGATTATTGTGCAAAATATGAAATTGTTCATGAAGTAACTGCACCTTACTCACCTCAATCAAATGGTGTTGTTGTACGGAAAAATCGCACATTAAAGGAAATGATGAATACGATGTTAATAAGTTCATGATTACCTCAAAATATGTGGGGTGAAGTTATTTTGTCAAGCAATTACCTTTTAAATAGGGTACCCCGGAAAAAATAAGATAAAACTCCTTATGAGTTATAGAAAGGTAGGAGACCATCCTACAAATACTTGAAAGTGTGGGGATGTCTTGCAAAAGTGGCTATTCCAACACCAAAGAGAATAAAGATAGGTCTTAGAACTGTGGACTGTATCTTTATAGGCTATGCACATAATAGTGCTGCTTATCGGTTTCTTGTGTATAATTCAGAAATTTCGGATATACACAAAAATATGATAATGGAATCAAGAAATGCTTTATTCTTTAAAGATGTGTTTCCTTGTAAATCGAATGGTGCATCAAGTTCATCAAAACGAACACATGAAGAAGTTATGAATCAAGAAAAACATGATCATAACTTGATTCAACAAGATGAACCGAGACGTAACAAAAGGGCTAGAGTGAAAAAATCATTTGGAGATGATTTTACAACTTTTCTATTAGAAAAGGAACCACAAACCTATACAGAAGTTGTAAGTTCTTCTGAAGGATTTTTGTGGAAAGAAGCAATAAAAAGTGAGGTTGATTCTATTTTACAGAATCACACATGGGAGTTAGTGGATCTTCCTCCTGGTTGTAAACCTTTAGGATCCAAATGGATCTTTAAAAGAAAAATGAAACGTGATGACTCTATTGATAAGTATAAAGCCAGACTTGTAATCAAAGGATACAAGCAATAAGAAGGTTTGGATTATTTTGATATTTATTCTCCTGTTACGAGAATAAATTCTATCAGAATGATTCTTGCTACCGCTGCATTGAGAAATCTAGAGATACATCAAATGGATGTAAAGATGGCTTTCTTAAATGGTGATTTAGATGAAGAAATCTACATGGAGCAACCTGAGGGTTTCCTAACTCCGGGAAAAGGAAATAAAGTCTGTAAATTAGTAAAATCATTGTATGGACTAAAACAAATGCCAAAGAAATGGCATGAAAAGTTCGACAATGCAATGATAACTAATTGATACAAACTAAATGAGTGTGACAAATGTGTCTACACTAAAGAAACAGAACATGGCTATGTCATCTTATGTTTTTATGTAGATGACATACTTATTGTTGGTAGTAATGACAAAATGGTCAAGTCTACCAAAGACATGTTAAATTCAAAATTTAACATGAAAGATATGGGGCATGCTGATGTAATGTTAGGAGTTAAAATTACAAGAATATCAGACGGGTTGGTCTTGAGCCAAACTCATTATGTGGACAAGATTCTGAAAAAATTCAATAAGGATGATTCTGAAATTGCAAGAACTCCATTAGACAATAGTTTCCATCTATCTAAGAAAAGAGGAGAGAGTATTTCTCAAGTAGAATACTCAAGAATCATTGGCAATCTAATGTATTTAATGAGTTGTACTAGACCTGACATTGCATATGCAGTGAGCAAATTGAGCAGATTTACAAGCAATCCGAGTGCTGATAATTGGAAAGCAATTTTAAGGGTACTTAAATACCTACGGTACACTCGAAACTATGGACTGCATTACACTAGATATCCTGCTGTTCTAGAAGGGTACGCTGATGCAAATTGGATATCTGATATAAAAGATTCAAAATCCACAAGTGGATATGTGTTCACACTTGCCGGTGGGGCATTATCCTGGAAGTCTTCTTGACGTGCGCGGAGTATACATATACAATTAAGCTCATCCTAATCAAGTTTTACATTTATAAACTCCTAAATACCCCACACGCGATTTATCGCAAGTATACGAATCGTGAGCGAGTATAGGGTATTAAGGGTCGATCCCACAAGGAAGATTGCAATTACCGGTACTACTAAAGCTTCTCTATTATTTAGACTATCAATTAATGATAAGAAATTTAACCTACTGCACTTATACAAGAAATTAACAAATGAAAGCTCCTTAAGTTGTGGTATCCCTAACTACTCATGCAAGTGTTATATTTGGATCATTGAGTACTACATCTAGGCTAATTATGGTGTAATTTCCTTATGCATTTGAATCCTACTTTCGTAGTGAATCAATTATACTTATAACTAATCCATACCTATTCTCATGGTTATGAAATTAGCTACAAGTTCATTTCTTCAATGAAATTACATGAAATAAATCACTAAAAACCACATAGATGCACCTCTACTTTCGTGAGTGTACTTCCTATGTTTAGCACTTCTTGAACTAGTGTTAAATCTCAATTTCCATTGCAGAAACAACACCTTAGATAATCACAATTAATGGTACCAGATTAATCATGATTTAAAGAGCCAAAGTGCTAAATAACTTGCTCAAATCGTAGCAATCAAATAACCAAACAATTAACACTAACAATCATAGAAAGTTCAACCAAACCCAAGGTATAAACTTTAGAAACACATAATGAACACAAAATCCAGAACTTGTATATTAACTAAACTTGGAATCAAATACAAAAGATAAAGAGTTTGGAAGGAATATAACCCTTGTCACATGAGCTTTCTTCCTTGCCTTCTTCATCCTCCATCTTCATCCTAATCTAGATAATAAACAAGAATGGAAAGCTACACTACTCTATACTAAGCTAAACTAACACTAGAGAGATGAAAAAGCTACATTTCTGCAGCTTCAAGCTTTCTCCCGTAGCTCACTCTCTATTTTTTTTGCTATGGACTCCCAATCTCCTTTTTGCAATGAATTTGGCTCTTTTATGATGAAAGGTGGTCAAAAAATGAGGATTACATCTCCCTTTTACAGCTGGGAATGTTTCTCACATGTCTAGCATCCAATGTGAGTTGGTGGAGGTGAAATTGAGTTTTACGCGTACAGAGCAGCCTTTTCTGACCACAATCCGGCCAGTGATCCGAGCTGCTACAGTACCTCGGATCCGTATGGATCCGAGCTCGGTTCCACTAACCCAGAAACAACCGAGGGTTCGGATGAATAGTGGATCCGAGTGTGGATCACTTGCTCTGTTTTTGGCCCAACTTCAACCAATCTTTTCTTGATGTTAGAGGCTGAACCAGCTCATGTCTAAAACACGAAAGTTGTAGCCTTTTGAGTTATCTTTCTAATGCATCAAGAATCACCTCATTTGGATCTGTGTAGGCTGAGATATGACTGAAATACCCTTGCCTGCTCATTGCCCTGTTCCAGCTTCGACCAGTAGAAATTTGCTATTGTAATTCGGCATTTTGACCTGGAAAACATTCAAACTGGATTTAGATGTCTTCACCAAAGTTGTAGATCTATTTCTTATCTTCAAATGGGTTCAAGAATCATCCCAATCCGATCATTGTAACTCAAGTTATAGCCGAAATACGAAAATGAGTCAAAACTGTCAAAATACACAAAATCCAAGTAAAAAGTGATAAAAACCTCATTTAATCACTTAAAAACATTTATTCACCAATTATAGCCAAAATGATTCATATTCTTCCAATAATATAACCAAAGTGACTAAAAATAATATAAAATGTCATACAATTATTACGTAAATTAGTCACTTATCAAACTCCCCCACACTTAAATCATTGCTTGTCCTCAAGCAATTCACACATAATCAAATGCAATGATTCAAGAGGTGAAACAATATATGCACTTTGTCCAATTTAATTCCTCAAGACTTGGAAAATAATTATTATATAATTATTCAATTTACACTAAATACTCATAATATCAAGTAAAGGAAAGATAATTATACCCTAAATTCAACAAGTTAAACTTAATCTCTTACCCTAACCTAATTTCACAAATAAGCAACCCACATAGTCGATTTATAGCCTTCCTCCTCCTATAATCATCTTTTTCTCAAAATTCTATAACTAAGAGGGATTTATTCATACTAATTTTACTTAAATAGTGAAAATGCCTTTTTACGCGAAAATCGACACTTTTAGGTGAAGATCCCCGGTTACTCAACATTTCACTTATTCAAGTTGCTATGCATACTCTTAATTCAAATACCTTTTTACGCGAAAATCGACATTTTTAGATGCCAACCCCCGGTTACTGGGTACGAGAATCATTGGAGTAGAACAATTTTTATTTACTTTCTTTTCTTTTCTTTTTTTTCTTTTTATTTATTTATTTATTTATTTATTTTTCCCTCATAGAAAAATATATAAAAATAATCAAAGGAGGAGTATAACCTTTATCGACTATATCAATCACTTACTTGCAAAATTAAATAAAGAGAAGAAATCTCATTAAACATGTAAAATTATAGGCATAATTTTCCTCACTTTACCAAATATACTTTCTAAAATGTAAAAATTCTAATTGCATAATAACTATTTCCAAGTTAAATGAGGACTAAACCTTCCAAAATACACATAAAGTTTCAACAATTGGAAGAATAAAACACTTAAGGTTGAAATACTTTGCCCTTTTTGAATGAAAATGCAAAAATTTGAAGAACTTTTGGGCCATAGTGAAATATTGGAAAAGATTTTAGAAAAATTTTTACAGAGTTTCTCCTTATAAATGGATGAAAACTCCCTGCCAACAAACCCAATTTCAAGCAAATTATCCACATGGCAAATAATTCAAACACAATTCCAATATTTCTAAGCATTTAAATCCACAAAATATCATCACATAGCATTAGAATGCAAGTTCACATATTTCCTCCCCCACACTTAAACTTCACATTGTCCTCAATGTGAGAAAAGGAAAATAAAGAAAGAGTAAAAGAAAATACTCCCCTTATGACTTGCGCAATCCGAATCCATGTCCAAGTGATGAATTTCCAACCGTATTTGAGAAAGAATGGAAGTTCACTTATTGCACCCTTTTCAATTGAGATCATTTGCATGAACTCTTGCCATTGCCACCTACAAAACACACAAAAACATTAATCGAACAACTAAAACTTACTAAAAACAAGCCAACATGAAGAAAAGTGGAGTTGAAAAGTGATCCAAGCCTTCGTTTTTAAAAGGATCCGATGTCGTTTTTGAAAGGATCCGAGGTCGGATCATTGTGAGTGAGCTCGGATCAAGAAGTTCGAATTTTTTTTCTGATTGCAGAAGTGGATCCGAGGCCTCGGATCCATTGAATCTGCACTTATTGCAGAATTTTTGCAATTTTCAGTTTGACCCCAATTCTTCAAAATACACCCTAGATCATTTCTATGTCAAAATAAATCGTTCACGCACATGTAAAATGATCTAAACATGCATTCTAAACCTCTTTAATGCATCAAAAATCACAATTACTGAATTTGAGGTATTGAGATCTTTGATCAAACTTCGCATTTTTCACCTCATTTGGTCACTTTTGCATCTTTTTCCAAAACCTACAAATGAAAAAATAACAAAATAACTCAAACTCATACTTTAAACATAAAATCACTCCAAAGTAACACCAACTTAAACAAGCATTGGGTTGCCTCCCAATAAGCGCTTCTTTAAAGTCAATAGCTTGACTATTTCTCCTCATTTTTCAAGGAGGTTTAGTTAACGAATAATCCACCATTTTAGGTCGTGGTGGATCATTAAATGGTGACTTTATAGCCAAAGCCACATGATCTAATGATGTGAGAAATGAAAGTGACTTACCTATCCCAAGTGTCCCATAGATATTACCTTGAATATGCACCACTTGAGAACTTACCAAAGGACATGTCATAAGAGTATCTTGGGCAGGAATACCTTTAGAACCTATACTTTCACTGCACTCCTCAAGAGGGGTGAAAAATGAATCATTAAAACTCACCTCTTGAGGCTCAAAGTTAGTTTCAAAGGTATTATCATGTGAAATGGATATTTGCTCATTGAAATATAATTGAGATTCATCATTTTCATCCAAATGCAATCCATTTTCACATACAACATTCTCACCATTCATGCTAGGATTATTTTGCAAATTATTAGAAGAAATAACTTCACACAATACATTCAATTGCTCATGTATATTACCAAAGTGAGAAGCTAATTCATCTAACCTTTCCTCAATCCTATCAAAATGGTCGGAAGTTGCATTTGCTAACTTTTCTATTGCTGAATCAAATTGATTAGAATAATTTTTTGCAGCTAGCTCCCAAAATGCATTAGAATCATTAGCTAATGGTTCACTTTCTAACTCCCAAGGTAGAGGTCCATTAGCTAACTTCTCTATTGCTAACTCCCAAGATGGTTTTGATTCATATTGGACACTTTCAGGTTGGTAATCATAAAAATACGGATAATCACTATATGCACATTGATTTTGCCAACCATAAGCAGGAGACTTGCTCCAATTAGCACTATATTGATCAAAACAAGGATTGTAATGCTCTAATTCATCATAATAATCCATATTTTGTGCTTGCATACATGTATTAGTAGCATGATAACCTCCACACAAGTCACAAATCACATGATAAGAATTAAAAACATTAACATTCCTCCTCTGCTCAATTTCATGCATCATGGTGTCCATTTGAACTTGTAACTTAATTACATCAAATTTTGCCTTTAAGCACCTTAAACCATCTTCAAAAGACATACATTCAGTAAATTCTTGGTTACCTCTATTAAAGGAGCTTTGCACTTGGTAACCATCCATTACTAATCTTCCATTTCTCAAGCATTGTCCTCCAAATTGTCCTACCCTTCTCATCACCTAAAATTGCTTTTAAACAACTTAAGAGCAAAATTAGTAAGAAGAATAGGTGATAAAACACATACACATATAAAACACAGAAAATAACATTCACAGTATAACTAATAATATGTCTAAACTAATAAAGTTGCTCTTCACACCGATATTGCCAAATCTTCCCCGGCAACGGCGCCAAAAACTTGACGTGCGCGGAGTATACATATACAATTAAGCTCATCCTAATCAAGTTTTACATTTATAAACTCCTAAATACCCCACACGCGATTTATCGCAAGTATACGAATCGTGAGCGAGTATAGGGTATTAAGGGTCGATCCCACAAGGAAGATTGCAATTACCGGTACTACTAAAGCTTCTCTATTATTTAGACTATCAATTAATGATAAGAAATTTAACCTACTGCACTTATACAAGAAATTAACAAATGAAAGCTCCTTAGGTTGTGGTATCCCTAACTACTCATGCAAGTGTTATATTTGGATCATTGAGTACTACATCTAGGCTAATTATGGTGTAATTTCCTTATGCATTTGAATCATACTTTCGTAGTGAATCAATTATACTTATAACTAATCCATACCTATTCTCATGGTTATGAAATTAGCTACAAGTTCATTTCTTCAATGAAATTACATGAAATAAATCACTAAAAACTACATAGATGCACCTCTACTTTCGTGAGTGTACTTCCTATGTTTAGCACTTCTTGAACTAGTGTTAAATCTCAATTTCCATTGCAGAAACAACACCTTAGATAATCACAATTAATGGTACCAGATTAATCATGATTTAAAGAGCCAAAGTGCTAAATAACTTGCTCAAATCGTAGCAATCAAATAACCAAACAATTAACACTAACAATCATAGAAAGTTCAACCAAACCCAAGGTATAAACTTTAGAAACACATAATGAACACAAAATCCAGAACTTATATATTAACTAAACTTGGAATCAAATACAAAAGATAAAGAGTTTGGAAGGAATATAACCCTTGTCACATGAGCTTTCTTCCTTGCCTTCTTCATCCTCCATCTTCATCCTAATCTAGATAATAAACAAGAATGGAAAGCTACACTACTCTATACTAAGCTAAACTAACACTAGAGAGATGAAAAAGCTACATTTCTGCAGCTTCAAGCTTTCTCCCGTAGCTCACTCTCTATTTTTTTTGCTATGGACTCCCAATCTCCTTTTTGCAATGAATTTGGCTCTTTTATGATGAAAGGTGGTCAAAAAATGAGGATTACATCTCCCTTTTACAGCTGGGAATGTTTCTCACATGTCTAGCATCCAATGTGAGTTGGTGGAGGTGAAATTGAGTTTTACGCGTACAGAGCAGCCTTTTCTGACCACAATCCGGCCAGTGATCCGAGCTGCTACAGTACCTCGGATCCGTATGGATCCGAGCTCGGTTCCACTAACCCAGAAACAACCGAGGGTTCGGATGAATAGTGGATCCGAGTGTGGATCACTTGCTCTGTTTTTGGCCCAACTTCAACCAATCTTTTCTTGATGTTAGAGGCTGAACCAGCTCATGTCTAAAACACGAAAGTTGTAGCCTTTTGAGTTATCTTTCTAATGCATCAAGAATCACCTCATTTGGATCTGTGTAGGCTGAGATATGACTGAAATACCCTTGCCTGCTCATTGCCCTGTTCCAGCTTCGACCAGTAGAAATTTGCTATTGTAATTCGGCATTTTGACCTGGAAAACATTCAAACTGGATTTAGATGTCTTCACCAAAGTTGTAGATCTATCTCTTATCTTCAAATGGGTTCAAGAATCATCCCAATCCGATCATTGTAACTCAAGTTATAGCCGAAATACGAAAATGAGTCAAAACTGTCAAAATACACAAAATCCAAGTAAAAAGTGATAAAAACCTCATTTAATCACTTAAAAACATTTATTCACCAATTATAGCCAAAATGATTCATATTCTTCCAATAATATAACCAAAGTGACTAAAAATAATATAAAATGTCATACAATTATTACGTAAATTAGTCACTTATCAAACTCCCCCACACTTAAATCATTGCTTGTCCTCAAGCAATTCACACATAATCAAATGCAATGATTCAAGAGGTGAAACAATATATGCACTTTGTCCAATTTAATTCCTCAAGACTTGGAAAATAATTATTATATAATTATTCAATTTACACTAAATACTCATAATATCAAGTAAAGGAAAGATAATTATACCCTAAATTCAACAAGTTAAACTTAATCTCTTACCCTAACCTAATTTCACAAATAAGCAACCCACATAGTCGATTTATAGCCTTCCTCCTCCTATAATCATCTTTTTCTCAAAATTCTATAACTAAGAGGGATTTATTCATACTAATTTTACTTAAATAGTGAAAATGCCTTTTTACGCGAAAATCGACACTTTTAGGTGAAGATCCCCGGTTACTCAACATTTCACTTATTCAAGTTGCTATGCATACTCTTAATTCAAATACCTTTTTACGCGAAAATCGACATTTTTAGATGCCAACCCCCGGTTACTGGGTACGAGAATCATTGGAGTAGAACAATTTTTATTTACTTTCTTTTCTTTTCTTTTTTTTCTTTTTATTTATTTATTTATTTATTTATTTTTCCCTCATAGAAAAATATATAAAAATAATCAAAGGAGGAGTATAACCTTTATCGACTATATCAATCACTTACTTGCAAAATTAAATAAAGAGAAGAAATCTCATTAAACATGTAAAATTATAGGCATAATTTTCCTCACTTTACCAAATATACTTTCTAAAATGTAAAAATTCTAATTGCATAATAACTATTTCCAAGTTAAATGAGGACTAAACCTTCCAAAATACACATAAAGTTTCAACAATTGGAAGAATAAAACACTTAAGGTTGAAATACTTTGCCCTTTTTGAATGAAAATGCAAAAATTTGAAGAACTTTTGGGCCATAGTGAAATATTGGAAAAGATTTTAGAAAAATTTTTACAGAGTTTCTCCTTATAAATGGATGAAAACTCCCTGCCAACAAACCCAATTTCAAGCAAATTATCCACATGGCAAATAATTCAAACACAATTCCAATATTTCTAAGCATTTAAATCCACAAAATATCATCACATAGCATTAGAATGCAAGTTCACATATTTCCTCCCCCACACTTAAACTTCACATTGTCCTCAATGTGAGAAAAGGAAAATAAAGAAAGAGTAAAAGAAAATACTCCCCTTATGACTTGCGCAATCCGAATCCATGTCCAAGTGATGAATTTCCAACCGTATTTGAGAAAGAATGGAAGTTCACTTATTGCACCCTTTTCAATTGAGATCATTTGCATGAACTCTTGCCATTGCCACCTACAAAACACACAAAAACATTAATCGAACAACTAAAACTTACTAAAAACAAGCCAACATGAAGAAAAGTGGAGTTGAAAAGTGATCCAAGCCTTCGTTTTTAAAAGGATCCGATGTCGTTTTTGAAAGGATCCGAGGTCGGATCATTGTGAGTGAGCTCGGATCAAGAAGTTCGAATTTTTTTTCTGATTGCAGAAGTGGATCCGAGGCCTCGGATCCATTGAATCTGCACTTATTGCAGAATTTTTGCAATTTTCAGTTTGACCCCAATTCTTCAAAATACACCCTAGATCATTTCTATGTCAAAATAAATCGTTCACGCACATGTAAAATGATCTAAACATGCATTCTAAACCTCTTTAATGCATCAAAAATCACAATTACTGAATTTGAGGTATTGAGATCTTTGATCAAACTTCGCATTTTTCACCTCATTTGGTCACTTTTGCATCTTTTTCCAAAACCTACAAATGAAAAAATAACAAAATAACTCAAACTCATACTTTAAACATAAAATCACTCCAAAGTAACACCAACTTAAACAAGCATTGGGTTGCCTCCCAATAAGCGCTTCTTTAAAGTCAATAGCTTGACTATTTCTCCTCATTTTTCAAGGAGGTTTAGTTAACGAATAATCCACCATTTTAGGTCGTGGTGGATCATTAAATGGTGACTTTATAGCCAAAGCCACATGATCTAATGATGTGAGAAATGAAAGTGACTTACCTATCCCAAGTGTCCCATAGATATTACCTTGAATATGCACCACTTGAGAACTTACCAAAGGACATGTCATAAGAGTATCTTGGGCAGGAATACCTTTAGAACCTATACTTTCACTGCACTCCTCAAGAGGGGTGAAAAATGAATCATTAAAACTCACCTCTTGAGGCTCAAAGTTAGTTTCAAAGGTATTATCATGTGAAATGGATATTTGCTCATTGAAATATAATTGAGATTCATCATTTTCATCCAAATGCAATCCATTTTCACATACAACATTCTCACCATTCATGCTAGGATTATTTTGCAAATTATTAGAAGAAATAACTTCACACAATACATTCAATTGCTCATGTATATTACCAAAGTGAGAAGCTAATTCATCTAACCTTTCCTCAATCCTATCAAAATGGTCGGAAGTTGCATTTGCTAACTTTTCTATTGCTGAATCAAATTGATTAGAATAATTTTTTGCAGCTAGCTCCCAAAATGCATTAGAATCATTAGCTAATGGTTCACTTTCTAACTCCCAAGGTAGAGGTCCATTAGCTAACTTCTCTATTGCTAACTCCCAAGATGGTTTTGATTCATATTGGACACTTTCAGGTTGGTAATCATAAAAATACGGATAATCACTATATGCACATTGATTTTGCCAACCATAAGCAGGAGACTTGCTCCAATTAGCACTATATTGATCAAAACAAGGATTGTAATGCTCTAATTCATCATAATAATCCATATTTTGTGCTTGCATACATGTATTAGTAGCATGATAACCTCCACACAAGTCACAAATCACATGATAAGAATTAAAAACATTAACATTCCTCCTCTGCTCAATTTCATGCATCATGGTGTCCATTTGAACTTGTAACTTAATTACATCAAATTTTGCCTTTAAGCACCTTAAACCATCTTCAAAAGACATACATTCAGTAAATTCTTGGTTACCTCTATTAAAGGAGCTTTGCACTTGGTAACCATCCATTACTAATCTTCCATTTCTCAAGCATTGTCCTCCAAATTGTCCTACCCTTCTCATCACCTAAAATTGCTTTTAAACAACTTAAGAGCAAAATTAGTAAGAAGAATAGGTGATAAAACACATACACATATAAAACACAGAAAATAACATTCACAGTATAACTAATAATATGTCTAAACTAATAAAGTTGCTCTTCACACCGATATTGCCAAATCTTCCCCGGCAACGGCGCCAAAAACTTGACGTGCGCGGAGTATACATATACAATTAAGCTCATCCTAATCAAGTTTTACATTTATAAACTCCTAAATACCCCACACGCGATTTATCGCAAGTATACGAATCGTGAGCGAGTATAGGGTATTAAGGGTCGATCCCACAAGGAAGATTGCAATTACCGGTACTACTAAAGCTTCTCTATTATTTAGACTATCAATTAATGATAAGAAATTTAACCTACTGCACTTATACAAGAAATTAACAAATGAAAGCTCCTTAGGTTGTGGTATCCCTAACTACTCATGCAAGTGTTATATTTGGATCATTGAGTACTACATCTAGGCTAATTATGGTGTAATTTCCTTATGCATTTGAATCATACTTTCGTAGTGAATCAATTATACTTATAACTAATCCATACCTATTCTCATGGTTATGAAATTAGCTACAAGTTCATTTCTTCAATGAAATTACATGAAATAAATCACTAAAAACTACATAGATGCACCTCTACTTTCGTGAGTGTACTTCCTATGTTTAGCACTTCTTGAACTAGTGTTAAATCTCAATTTCCATTGCAGAAACAACACCTTAGATAATCACAATTAATGGTACCAGATTAATCATGATTTAAAGAGCCAAAGTGCTAAATAACTTGCTCAAATCGTAGCAATCAAATAACCAAACAATTAACACTAACAATCATAGAAAGTTCAACCAAACCCAAGGTATAAACTTTAGAAACACATAATGAACACAAAATCCAGAACTTATATATTAACTAAACTTGGAATCAAATACAAAAGATAAAGAGTTTGGAAGGAATATAACCCTTGTCACATGAGCTTTCTTCCTTGCCTTCTTCATCCTCCATCTTCATCCTAATCTAGATAATAAACAAGAATGGAAAGCTACACTACTCTATACTAAGCTAAACTAACACTAGAGAGATGAAAAAGCTACATTTCTGCAGCTTCAAGCTTTCTCCCGTAGCTCACTCTCTATTTTTTTTGCTATGGACTCCCAATCTCCTTTTTGCAATGAATTTGGCTCTTTTATGATGAAAGGTGGTCAAAAAATGAGGATTACATCTCCCTTTTACAGCTGGGAATGTTTCTCACATGTCTAGCATCCAATGTGAGTTGGTGGAGGTGAAATTGAGTTTTACGCGTACAGAGCAGCCTTTTCTGACCACAATCCGGCCAGTGATCCGAGCTGCTACAGTACCTCGGATCCGTATGGATCCGAGCTCGGTTCCACTAACCCAGAAACAACCGAGGGTTCGGATGAATAGTGGATCCGAGTGTGGATCACTTGCTCTGTTTTTGGCCCAACTTCAACCAATCTTTTCTTGATGTTAGAGGCTGAACCAGCTCATGTCTAAAACACGAAAGTTGTAGCCTTTTGAGTTATCTTTCTAATGCATCAAGAATCACCTCATTTGGATCTGTGTAGGCTGAGATATGACTGAAATACCCTTGCCTGCTCATTGCCCTGTTCCAGCTTCGACCAGTAGAAATTTGCTATTGTAATTCGGCATTTTGACCTGGAAAACATTCAAACTGGATTTAGATGTCTTCACCAAAGTTGTAGATCTATCTCTTATCTTCAAATGGGTTCAAGAATCATCCCAATCCGATCATTGTAACTCAAGTTATAGCCGAAATACGAAAATGAGTCAAAACTGTCAAAATACACAAAATCCAAGTAAAAAGTGATAAAAACCTCATTTAATCACTTAAAAACATTTATTCACCAATTATAGCCAAAATGATTCATATTCTTCCAATAATATAACCAAAGTGACTAAAAATAATATAAAATGTCATACAATTATTACGTAAATTAGTCACTTATCAAACTCCCCCACACTTAAATCATTGCTTGTCCTCAAGCAATTCACACATAATCAAATGCAATGATTCAAGAGGTGAAACAATATATGCACTTTGTCCAATTTAATTCCTCAAGACTTGGAAAATAATTATTATATAATTATTCAATTTACACTAAATACTCATAATATCAAGTAAAGGAAAGATAATTATACCCTAAATTCAACAAGTTAAACTTAATCTCTTACCCTAACCTAATTTCACAAATAAGCAACCCACATAGTCGATTTATAGCCTTCCTCCTCCTATAATCATCTTTTTCTCAAAATTCTATAACTAAGAGGGATTTATTCATACTAATTTTACTTAAATAGTGAAAATGCCTTTTTACGCGAAAATCGACACTTTTAGGTGAAGATCCCCGGTTACTCAACATTTCACTTATTCAAGTTGCTATGCATACTCTTAATTCAAATACCTTTTTACGCGAAAATCGACATTTTTAGATGCCAACCCCCGGTTACTGGGTACGAGAATCATTGGAGTAGAACAATTTTTATTTACTTTCTTTTCTTTTCTTTTTTTTCTTTTTATTTATTTATTTATTTATTTATTTTTCCCTCATAGAAAAATATATAAAAATAATCAAAGGAGGAGTATAACCTTTATCGACTATATCAATCACTTACTTGCAAAATTAAATAAAGAGAAGAAATCTCATTAAACATGTAAAATTATAGGCATAATTTTCCTCACTTTACCAAATATACTTTCTAAAATGTAAAAATTCTAATTGCATAATAACTATTTCCAAGTTAAATGAGGACTAAACCTTCCAAAATACACATAAAGTTTCAACAATTGGAAGAATAAAACACTTAAGGTTGAAATACTTTGCCCTTTTTGAATGAAAATGCAAAAATTTGAAGAACTTTTGGGCCATAGTGAAATATTGGAAAAGATTTTAGAAAAATTTTTACAGAGTTTCTCCTTATAAATGGATGAAAACTCCCTGCCAACAAACCCAATTTCAAGCAAATTATCCACATGGCAAATAATTCAAACACAATTCCAATATTTCTAAGCATTTAAATCCACAAAATATCATCACATAGCATTAGAATGCAAGTTCACATATTTCCTCCCCCACACTTAAACTTCACATTGTCCTCAATGTGAGAAAAGGAAAATAAAGAAAGAGTAAAAGAAAATACTCCCCTTATGACTTGCGCAATCCGAATCCATGTCCAAGTGATGAATTTCCAACCGTATTTGAGAAAGAATGGAAGTTCACTTATTGCACCCTTTTCAATTGAGATCATTTGCATGAACTCTTGCCATTGCCACCTACAAAACACACAAAAACATTAATCGAACAACTAAAACTTACTAAAAACAAGCCAACATGAAGAAAAGTGGAGTTGAAAAGTGATCCAAGCCTTCGTTTTTAAAAGGATCCGATGTCGTTTTTGAAAGGATCCGAGGTCGGATCATTGTGAGTGAGCTCGGATCAAGAAGTTCGAATTTTTTTTCTGATTGCAGAAGTGGATCCGAGGCCTCGGATCCATTGAATCTGCACTTATTGCAGAATTTTTGCAATTTTCAGTTTGACCCCAATTCTTCAAAATACACCCTAGATCATTTCTATGTCAAAATAAATCGTTCACGCACATGTAAAATGATCTAAACATGCATTCTAAACCTCTTTAATGCATCAAAAATCACAATTACTGAATTTGAGGTATTGAGATCTTTGATCAAACTTCGCATTTTTCACCTCATTTGGTCACTTTTGCATCTTTTTCCAAAACCTACAAATGAAAAAATAACAAAATAACTCAAACTCATACTTTAAACATAAAATCACTCCAAAGTAACACCAACTTAAACAAGCATTGGGTTGCCTCCCAATAAGCGCTTCTTTAAAGTCAATAGCTTGACTATTTCTCCTCATTTTTCAAGGAGGTTTAGTTAACGAATAATCCACCATTTTAGGTCGTGGTGGATCATTAAATGGTGACTTTATAGCCAAAGCCACATGATCTAATGATGTGAGAAATGAAAGTGACTTACCTATCCCAAGTGTCCCATAGATATTACCTTGAATATGCACCACTTGAGAACTTACCAAAGGACATGTCATAAGAGTATCTTGGGCAGGAATACCTTTAGAACCTATACTTTCACTGCACTCCTCAAGAGGGGTGAAAAATGAATCATTAAAACTCACCTCTTGAGGCTCAAAGTTAGTTTCAAAGGTATTATCATGTGAAATGGATATTTGCTCATTGAAATATAATTGAGATTCATCATTTTCATCCAAATGCAATCCATTTTCACATACAACATTCTCACCATTCATGCTAGGATTATTTTGCAAATTATTAGAAGAAATAACTTCACACAATACATTCAATTGCTCATGTATATTACCAAAGTGAGAAGCTAATTCATCTAACCTTTCCTCAATCCTATCAAAATGGTCGGAAGTTGCATTTGCTAACTTTTCTATTGCTGAATCAAATTGATTAGAATAATTTTTTGCAGCTAGCTCCCAAAATGCATTAGAATCATTAGCTAATGGTTCACTTTCTAACTCCCAAGGTAGAGGTCCATTAGCTAACTTCTCTATTGCTAACTCCCAAGATGGTTTTGATTCATATTGGACACTTTCAGGTTGGTAATCATAAAAATACGGATAATCACTATATGCACATTGATTTTGCCAACCATAAGCAGGAGACTTGCTCCAATTAGCACTATATTGATCAAAACAAGGATTGTAATGCTCTAATTCATCATAATAATCCATATTTTGTGCTTGCATACATGTATTAGTAGCATGATAACCTCCACACAAGTCACAAATCACATGATAAGAATTAAAAACATTAACATTCCTCCTCTGCTCAATTTCATGCATCATGGTGTCCATTTGAACTTGTAACTTAATTACATCAAATTTTGCCTTTAAGCACCTTAAACCATCTTCAAAAGACATACATTCAGTAAATTCTTGGTTACCTCTATTAAAGGAGCTTTGCACTTGGTAACCATCCATTACTAATCTTCCATTTCTCAAGCATTGTCCTCCAAATTGTCCTACCCTTCTCATCACCTAAAATTGCTTTTAAACAACTTAAGAGCAAAATTAGTAAGAAGAATAGGTGATAAAACACATACACATATAAAACACAGAAAATAACATTCACAGTATAACTAATAATATGTCTAAACTAATAAAGTTGCTCTTCACACCGATATTGCCAAATCTTCCCCGGCAACGGCGCCAAAAACTTGACGTGCGCGGAGTATACATATACAATTAAGCTCATCCTAATCAAGTTTTACATTTATAAACTCCTAAATACCCCACACGCGATTTATCGCAAGTATACGAATCGTGAGCGAGTATAGGGTATTAAGGGTCGATCCCACAAGGAAGATTGCAATTACCGGTACTACTAAAGCTTCTCTATTATTTAGACTATCAATTAATGATAAGAAATTTAACCTACTGCACTTATACAAGAAATTAACAAATGAAAGCTCCTTAGGTTGTGGTATCCCTAACTACTCATGCAAGTGTTATATTTGGATCATTGAGTACTACATCTAGGCTAATTATGGTGTAATTTCCTTATGCATTTGAATCATACTTTCGTAGTGAATCAATTATACTTATAACTAATCCATACCTATTCTCATGGTTATGAAATTAGCTACAAGTTCATTTCTTCAATGAAATTACATGAAATAAATCACTAAAAACTACATAGATGCACCTCTACTTTCGTGAGTGTACTTCCTATGTTTAGCACTTCTTGAACTAGTGTTAAATCTCAATTTCCATTGCAGAAACAACACCTTAGATAATCACAATTAATGGTACCAGATTAATCATGATTTAAAGAGCCAAAGTGCTAAATAACTTGCTCAAATCGTAGCAATCAAATAACCAAACAATTAACACTAACAATCATAGAAAGTTCAACCAAACCCAAGGTATAAACTTTAGAAACACATAATGAACACAAAATCCAGAACTTATATATTAACTAAACTTGGAATCAAATACAAAAGATAAAGAGTTTGGAAGGAATATAACCCTTGTCACATGAGCTTTCTTCCTTGCCTTCTTCATCCTCCATCTTCATCCTAATCTAGATAATAAACAAGAATGGAAAGCTACACTACTCTATACTAAGCTAAACTAACACTAGAGAGATGAAAAAGCTACATTTCTGCAGCTTCAAGCTTTCTCCCGTAGCTCACTCTCTATTTTTTTTGCTATGGACTCCCAATCTCCTTTTTGCAATGAATTTGGCTCTTTTATGATGAAAGGTGGTCAAAAAATGAGGATTACATCTCCCTTTTACAGCTGGGAATGTTTCTCACATGTCTAGCATCCAATGTGAGTTGGTGGAGGTGAAATTGAGTTTTACGCGTACAGAGCAGCCTTTTCTGACCACAATCCGGCCAGTGATCCGAGCTGCTACAGTACCTCGGATCCGTATGGATCCGAGCTCGGTTCCACTAACCCAGAAACAACCGAGGGTTCGGATGAATAGTGGATCCGAGTGTGGATCACTTGCTCTGTTTTTGGCCCAACTTCAACCAATCTTTTCTTGATGTTAGAGGCTGAACCAGCTCATGTCTAAAACACGAAAGTTGTAGCCTTTTGAGTTATCTTTCTAATGCATCAAGAATCACCTCATTTGGATCTGTGTAGGCTGAGATATGACTGAAATACCCTTGCCTGCTCATTGCCCTGTTCCAGCTTCGACCAGTAGAAATTTGCTATTGTAATTCGGCATTTTGACCTGGAAAACATTCAAACTGGATTTAGATGTCTTCACCAAAGTTGTAGATCTATCTCTTATCTTCAAATGGGTTCAAGAATCATCCCAATCCGATCATTGTAACTCAAGTTATAGCCGAAATACGAAAATGAGTCAAAACTGTCAAAATACACAAAATCCAAGTAAAAAGTGATAAAAACCTCATTTAATCACTTAAAAACATTTATTCACCAATTATAGCCAAAATGATTCATATTCTTCCAATAATATAACCAAAGTGACTAAAAATAATATAAAATGTCATACAATTATTACGTAAATTAGTCACTTATCAAACTCCCCCACACTTAAATCATTGCTTGTCCTCAAGCAATTCACACATAATCAAATGCAATGATTCAAGAGGTGAAACAATATATGCACTTTGTCCAATTTAATTCCTCAAGACTTGGAAAATAATTATTATATAATTATTCAATTTACACTAAATACTCATAATATCAAGTAAAGGAAAGATAATTATACCCTAAATTCAACAAGTTAAACTTAATCTCTTACCCTAACCTAATTTCACAAATAAGCAACCCACATAGTCGATTTATAGCCTTCCTCCTCCTATAATCATCTTTTTCTCAAAATTCTATAACTAAGAGGGATTTATTCATACTAATTTTACTTAAATAGTGAAAATGCCTTTTTACGCGAAAATCGACACTTTTAGGTGAAGATCCCCGGTTACTCAACATTTCACTTATTCAAGTTGCTATGCATACTCTTAATTCAAATACCTTTTTACGCGAAAATCGACATTTTTAGATGCCAACCCCCGGTTACTGGGTACGAGAATCATTGGAGTAGAACAATTTTTATTTACTTTCTTTTCTTTTCTTTTTTTTCTTTTTATTTATTTATTTATTTATTTATTTTTCCCTCATAGAAAAATATATAAAAATAATCAAAGGAGGAGTATAACCTTTATCGACTATATCAATCACTTACTTGCAAAATTAAATAAAGAGAAGAAATCTCATTAAACATGTAAAATTATAGGCATAATTTTCCTCACTTTACCAAATATACTTTCTAAAATGTAAAAATTCTAATTGCATAATAACTATTTCCAAGTTAAATGAGGACTAAACCTTCCAAAATACACATAAAGTTTCAACAATTGGAAGAATAAAACACTTAAGGTTGAAATACTTTGCCCTTTTTGAATGAAAATGCAAAAATTTGAAGAACTTTTGGGCCATAGTGAAATATTGGAAAAGATTTTAGAAAAATTTTTACAGAGTTTCTCCTTATAAATGGATGAAAACTCCCTGCCAACAAACCCAATTTCAAGCAAATTATCCACATGGCAAATAATTCAAACACAATTCCAATATTTCTAAGCATTTAAATCCACAAAATATCATCACATAGCATTAGAATGCAAGTTCACATATTTCCTCCCCCACACTTAAACTTCACATTGTCCTCAATGTGAGAAAAGGAAAATAAAGAAAGAGTAAAAGAAAATACTCCCCTTATGACTTGCGCAATCCGAATCCATGTCCAAGTGATGAATTTCCAACCGTATTTGAGAAAGAATGGAAGTTCACTTATTGCACCCTTTTCAATTGAGATCATTTGCATGAACTCTTGCCATTGCCACCTACAAAACACACAAAAACATTAATCGAACAACTAAAACTTACTAAAAACAAGCCAACATGAAGAAAAGTGGAGTTGAAAAGTGATCCAAGCCTTCGTTTTTAAAAGGATCCGATGTCGTTTTTGAAAGGATCCGAGGTCGGATCATTGTGAGTGAGCTCGGATCAAGAAGTTCGAATTTTTTTTCTGATTGCAGAAGTGGATCCGAGGCCTCGGATCCATTGAATCTGCACTTATTGCAGAATTTTTGCAATTTTCAGTTTGACCCCAATTCTTCAAAATACACCCTAGATCATTTCTATGTCAAAATAAATCGTTCACGCACATGTAAAATGATCTAAACATGCATTCTAAACCTCTTTAATGCATCAAAAATCACAATTACTGAATTTGAGGTATTGAGATCTTTGATCAAACTTCGCATTTTTCACCTCATTTGGTCACTTTTGCATCTTTTTCCAAAACCTACAAATGAAAAAATAACAAAATAACTCAAACTCATACTTTAAACATAAAATCACTCCAAAGTAACACCAACTTAAACAAGCATTGGGTTGCCTCCCAATAAGCGCTTCTTTAAAGTCAATAGCTTGACTATTTCTCCTCATTTTTCAAGGAGGTTTAGTTAACGAATAATCCACCATTTTAGGTCGTGGTGGATCATTAAATGGTGACTTTATAGCCAAAGCCACATGATCTAATGATGTGAGAAATGAAAGTGACTTACCTATCCCAAGTGTCCCATAGATATTACCTTGAATATGCACCACTTGAGAACTTACCAAAGGACATGTCATAAGAGTATCTTGGGCAGGAATACCTTTAGAACCTATACTTTCACTGCACTCCTCAAGAGGGGTGAAAAATGAATCATTAAAACTCACCTCTTGAGGCTCAAAGTTAGTTTCAAAGGTATTATCATGTGAAATGGATATTTGCTCATTGAAATATAATTGAGATTCATCATTTTCATCCAAATGCAATCCATTTTCACATACAACATTCTCACCATTCATGCTAGGATTATTTTGCAAATTATTAGAAGAAATAACTTCACACAATACATTCAATTGCTCATGTATATTACCAAAGTGAGAAGCTAATTCATCTAACCTTTCCTCAATCCTATCAAAATGGTCGGAAGTTGCATTTGCTAACTTTTCTATTGCTGAATCAAATTGATTAGAATAATTTTTTGCAGCTAGCTCCCAAAATGCATTAGAATCATTAGCTAATGGTTCACTTTCTAACTCCCAAGGTAGAGGTCCATTAGCTAACTTCTCTATTGCTAACTCCCAAGATGGTTTTGATTCATATTGGACACTTTCAGGTTGGTAATCATAAAAATACGGATAATCACTATATGCACATTGATTTTGCCAACCATAAGCAGGAGACTTGCTCCAATTAGCACTATATTGATCAAAACAAGGATTGTAATGCTCTAATTCATCATAATAATCCATATTTTGTGCTTGCATACATGTATTAGTAGCATGATAACCTCCACACAAGTCACAAATCACATGATAAGAATTAAAAACATTAACATTCCTCCTCTGCTCAATTTCATGCATCATGGTGTCCATTTGAACTTGTAACTTAATTACATCAAATTTTGCCTTTAAGCACCTTAAACCATCTTCAAAAGACATACATTCAGTAAATTCTTGGTTACCTCTATTAAAGGAGCTTTGCACTTGGTAACCATCCATTACTAATCTTCCATTTCTCAAGCATTGTCCTCCAAATTGTCCTACCCTTCTCATCACCTAAAATTGCTTTTAAACAACTTAAGAGCAAAATTAGTAAGAAGAATAGGTGATAAAACACATACACATATAAAACACAGAAAATAACATTCACAGTATAACTAATAATATGTCTAAACTAATAAAGTTGCTCTTCACACCGATATTGCCAAATCTTCCCCGGCAACGGCGCCAAAAACTTGACGTGCGCGGAGTATACATATACAATTAAGCTCATCCTAATCAAGTTTTACATTTATAAACTCCTAAATACCCCACACGCGATTTATCGCAAGTATACGAATCGTGAGCGAGTATAGGGTATTAAGGGTCGATCCCACAAGGAAGATTGCAATTACCGGTACTACTAAAGCTTCTCTATTATTTAGACTATCAATTAATGATAAGAAATTTAACCTACTGCACTTATACAAGAAATTAACAAATGAAAGCTCCTTAGGTTGTGGTATCCCTAACTACTCATGCAAGTGTTATATTTGGATCATTGAGTACTACATCTAGGCTAATTATGGTGTAATTTCCTTATGCATTTGAATCATACTTTCGTAGTGAATCAATTATACTTATAACTAATCCATACCTATTCTCATGGTTATGAAATTAGCTACAAGTTCATTTCTTCAATGAAATTACATGAAATAAATCACTAAAAACTACATAGATGCACCTCTACTTTCGTGAGTGTACTTCCTATGTTTAGCACTTCTTGAACTAGTGTTAAATCTCAATTTCCATTGCAGAAACAACACCTTAGATAATCACAATTAATGGTACCAGATTAATCATGATTTAAAGAGCCAAAGTGCTAAATAACTTGCTCAAATCGTAGCAATCAAATAACCAAACAATTAACACTAACAATCATAGAAAGTTCAACCAAACCCAAGGTATAAACTTTAGAAACACATAATGAACACAAAATCCAGAACTTATATATTAACTAAACTTGGAATCAAATACAAAAGATAAAGAGTTTGGAAGGAATATAACCCTTGTCACATGAGCTTTCTTCCTTGCCTTCTTCATCCTCCATCTTCATCCTAATCTAGATAATAAACAAGAATGGAAAGCTACACTACTCTATACTAAGCTAAACTAACACTAGAGAGATGAAAAAGCTACATTTCTGCAGCTTCAAGCTTTCTCCCGTAGCTCACTCTCTATTTTTTTTGCTATGGACTCCCAATCTCCTTTTTGCAATGAATTTGGCTCTTTTATGATGAAAGGTGGTCAAAAAATGAGGATTACATCTCCCTTTTACAGCTGGGAATGTTTCTCACATGTCTAGCATCCAATGTGAGTTGGTGGAGGTGAAATTGAGTTTTACGCGTACAGAGCAGCCTTTTCTGACCACAATCCGGCCAGTGATCCGAGCTGCTACAGTACCTCGGATCCGTATGGATCCGAGCTCGGTTCCACTAACCCAGAAACAACCGAGGGTTCGGATGAATAGTGGATCCGAGTGTGGATCACTTGCTCTGTTTTTGGCCCAACTTCAACCAATCTTTTCTTGATGTTAGAGGCTGAACCAGCTCATGTCTAAAACACGAAAGTTGTAGCCTTTTGAGTTATCTTTCTAATGCATCAAGAATCACCTCATTTGGATCTGTGTAGGCTGAGATATGACTGAAATACCCTTGCCTGCTCATTGCCCTGTTCCAGCTTCGACCAGTAGAAATTTGCTATTGTAATTCGGCATTTTGACCTGGAAAACATTCAAACTGGATTTAGATGTCTTCACCAAAGTTGTAGATCTATCTCTTATCTTCAAATGGGTTCAAGAATCATCCCAATCCGATCATTGTAACTCAAGTTATAGCCGAAATACGAAAATGAGTCAAAACTGTCAAAATACACAAAATCCAAGTAAAAAGTGATAAAAACCTCATTTAATCACTTAAAAACATTTATTCACCAATTATAGCCAAAATGATTCATATTCTTCCAATAATATAACCAAAGTGACTAAAAATAATATAAAATGTCATACAATTATTACGTAAATTAGTCACTTATCAAACTCCCCCACACTTAAATCATTGCTTGTCCTCAAGCAATTCACACATAATCAAATGCAATGATTCAAGAGGTGAAACAATATATGCACTTTGTCCAATTTAATTCCTCAAGACTTGGAAAATAATTATTATATAATTATTCAATTTACACTAAATACTCATAATATCAAGTAAAGGAAAGATAATTATACCCTAAATTCAACAAGTTAAACTTAATCTCTTACCCTAACCTAATTTCACAAATAAGCAACCCACATAGTCGATTTATAGCCTTCCTCCTCCTATAATCATCTTTTTCTCAAAATTCTATAACTAAGAGGGATTTATTCATACTAATTTTACTTAAATAGTGAAAATGCCTTTTTACGCGAAAATCGACACTTTTAGGTGAAGATCCCCGGTTACTCAACATTTCACTTATTCAAGTTGCTATGCATACTCTTAATTCAAATACCTTTTTACGCGAAAATCGACATTTTTAGATGCCAACCCCCGGTTACTGGGTACGAGAATCATTGGAGTAGAACAATTTTTATTTACTTTCTTTTCTTTTCTTTTTTTTCTTTTTATTTATTTATTTATTTATTTATTTTTCCCTCATAGAAAAATATATAAAAATAATCAAAGGAGGAGTATAACCTTTATCGACTATATCAATCACTTACTTGCAAAATTAAATAAAGAGAAGAAATCTCATTAAACATGTAAAATTATAGGCATAATTTTCCTCACTTTACCAAATATACTTTCTAAAATGTAAAAATTCTAATTGCATAATAACTATTTCCAAGTTAAATGAGGACTAAACCTTCCAAAATACACATAAAGTTTCAACAATTGGAAGAATAAAACACTTAAGGTTGAAATACTTTGCCCTTTTTGAATGAAAATGCAAAAATTTGAAGAACTTTTGGGCCATAGTGAAATATTGGAAAAGATTTTAGAAAAATTTTTACAGAGTTTCTCCTTATAAATGGATGAAAACTCCCTGCCAACAAACCCAATTTCAAGCAAATTATCCACATGGCAAATAATTCAAACACAATTCCAATATTTCTAAGCATTTAAATCCACAAAATATCATCACATAGCATTAGAATGCAAGTTCACATATTTCCTCCCCCACACTTAAACTTCACATTGTCCTCAATGTGAGAAAAGGAAAATAAAGAAAGAGTAAAAGAAAATACTCCCCTTATGACTTGCGCAATCCGAATCCATGTCCAAGTGATGAATTTCCAACCGTATTTGAGAAAGAATGGAAGTTCACTTATTGCACCCTTTTCAATTGAGATCATTTGCATGAACTCTTGCCATTGCCACCTACAAAACACACAAAAACATTAATCGAACAACTAAAACTTACTAAAAACAAGCCAACATGAAGAAAAGTGGAGTTGAAAAGTGATCCAAGCCTTCGTTTTTAAAAGGATCCGATGTCGTTTTTGAAAGGATCCGAGGTCGGATCATTGTGAGTGAGCTCGGATCAAGAAGTTCGAATTTTTTTTCTGATTGCAGAAGTGGATCCGAGGCCTCGGATCCATTGAATCTGCACTTATTGCAGAATTTTTGCAATTTTCAGTTTGACCCCAATTCTTCAAAATACACCCTAGATCATTTCTATGTCAAAATAAATCGTTCACGCACATGTAAAATGATCTAAACATGCATTCTAAACCTCTTTAATGCATCAAAAATCACAATTACTGAATTTGAGGTATTGAGATCTTTGATCAAACTTCGCATTTTTCACCTCATTTGGTCACTTTTGCATCTTTTTCCAAAACCTACAAATGAAAAAATAACAAAATAACTCAAACTCATACTTTAAACATAAAATCACTCCAAAGTAACACCAACTTAAACAAGCATTGGGTTGCCTCCCAATAAGCGCTTCTTTAAAGTCAATAGCTTGACTATTTCTCCTCATTTTTCAAGGAGGTTTAGTTAACGAATAATCCACCATTTTAGGTCGTGGTGGATCATTAAATGGTGACTTTATAGCCAAAGCCACATGATCTAATGATGTGAGAAATGAAAGTGACTTACCTATCCCAAGTGTCCCATAGATATTACCTTGAATATGCACCACTTGAGAACTTACCAAAGGACATGTCATAAGAGTATCTTGGGCAGGAATACCTTTAGAACCTATACTTTCACTGCACTCCTCAAGAGGGGTGAAAAATGAATCATTAAAACTCACCTCTTGAGGCTCAAAGTTAGTTTCAAAGGTATTATCATGTGAAATGGATATTTGCTCATTGAAATATAATTGAGATTCATCATTTTCATCCAAATGCAATCCATTTTCACATACAACATTCTCACCATTCATGCTAGGATTATTTTGCAAATTATTAGAAGAAATAACTTCACACAATACATTCAATTGCTCATGTATATTACCAAAGTGAGAAGCTAATTCATCTAACCTTTCCTCAATCCTATCAAAATGGTCGGAAGTTGCATTTGCTAACTTTTCTATTGCTGAATCAAATTGATTAGAATAATTTTTTGCAGCTAGCTCCCAAAATGCATTAGAATCATTAGCTAATGGTTCACTTTCTAACTCCCAAGGTAGAGGTCCATTAGCTAACTTCTCTATTGCTAACTCCCAAGATGGTTTTGATTCATATTGGACACTTTCAGGTTGGTAATCATAAAAATACGGATAATCACTATATGCACATTGATTTTGCCAACCATAAGCAGGAGACTTGCTCCAATTAGCACTATATTGATCAAAACAAGGATTGTAATGCTCTAATTCATCATAATAATCCATATTTTGTGCTTGCATACATGTATTAGTAGCATGATAACCTCCACACAAGTCACAAATCACATGATAAGAATTAAAAACATTAACATTCCTCCTCTGCTCAATTTCATGCATCATGGTGTCCATTTGAACTTGTAACTTAATTACATCAAATTTTGCCTTTAAGCACCTTAAACCATCTTCAAAAGACATACATTCAGTAAATTCTTGGTTACCTCTATTAAAGGAGCTTTGCACTTGGTAACCATCCATTACTAATCTTCCATTTCTCAAGCATTGTCCTCCAAATTGTCCTACCCTTCTCATCACCTAAAATTGCTTTTAAACAACTTAAGAGCAAAATTAGTAAGAAGAATAGGTGATAAAACACATACACATATAAAACACAGAAAATAACATTCACAGTATAACTAATAATATGTCTAAACTAATAAAGTTGCTCTTCACACCGATATTGCCAAATCTTCCCCGGCAACGGCGCCAAAAACTTGACGTGCGCGGAGTATACATATACAATTAAGCTCATCCTAATCAAGTTTTACATTTATAAACTCCTAAATACCCCACACGCGATTTATCGCAAGTATACGAATCGTGAGCGAGTATAGGGTATTAAGGGTCGATCCCACAAGGAAGATTGCAATTACCGGTACTACTAAAGCTTCTCTATTATTTAGACTATCAATTAATGATAAGAAATTTAACCTACTGCACTTATACAAGAAATTAACAAATGAAAGCTCCTTAGGTTGTGGTATCCCTAACTACTCATGCAAGTGTTATATTTGGATCATTGAGTACTACATCTAGGCTAATTATGGTGTAATTTCCTTATGCATTTGAATCATACTTTCGTAGTGAATCAATTATACTTATAACTAATCCATACCTATTCTCATGGTTATGAAATTAGCTACAAGTTCATTTCTTCAATGAAATTACATGAAATAAATCACTAAAAACTACATAGATGCACCTCTACTTTCGTGAGTGTACTTCCTATGTTTAGCACTTCTTGAACTAGTGTTAAATCTCAATTTCCATTGCAGAAACAACACCTTAGATAATCACAATTAATGGTACCAGATTAATCATGATTTAAAGAGCCAAAGTGCTAAATAACTTGCTCAAATCGTAGCAATCAAATAACCAAACAATTAACACTAACAATCATAGAAAGTTCAACCAAACCCAAGGTATAAACTTTAGAAACACATAATGAACACAAAATCCAGAACTTATATATTAACTAAACTTGGAATCAAATACAAAAGATAAAGAGTTTGGAAGGAATATAACCCTTGTCACATGAGCTTTCTTCCTTGCCTTCTTCATCCTCCATCTTCATCCTAATCTAGATAATAAACAAGAATGGAAAGCTACACTACTCTATACTAAGCTAAACTAACACTAGAGAGATGAAAAAGCTACATTTCTGCAGCTTCAAGCTTTCTCCCGTAGCTCACTCTCTATTTTTTTTGCTATGGACTCCCAATCTCCTTTTTGCAATGAATTTGGCTCTTTTATGATGAAAGGTGGTCAAAAAATGAGGATTACATCTCCCTTTTACAGCTGGGAATGTTTCTCACATGTCTAGCATCCAATGTGAGTTGGTGGAGGTGAAATTGAGTTTTACGCGTACAGAGCAGCCTTTTCTGACCACAATCCGGCCAGTGATCCGAGCTGCTACAGTACCTCGGATCCGTATGGATCCGAGCTCGGTTCCACTAACCCAGAAACAACCGAGGGTTCGGATGAATAGTGGATCCGAGTGTGGATCACTTGCTCTGTTTTTGGCCCAACTTCAACCAATCTTTTCTTGATGTTAGAGGCTGAACCAGCTCATGTCTAAAACACGAAAGTTGTAGCCTTTTGAGTTATCTTTCTAATGCATCAAGAATCACCTCATTTGGATCTGTGTAGGCTGAGATATGACTGAAATACCCTTGCCTGCTCATTGCCCTGTTCCAGCTTCGACCAGTAGAAATTTGCTATTGTAATTCGGCATTTTGACCTGGAAAACATTCAAACTGGATTTAGATGTCTTCACCAAAGTTGTAGATCTATCTCTTATCTTCAAATGGGTTCAAGAATCATCCCAATCCGATCATTGTAACTCAAGTTATAGCCGAAATACGAAAATGAGTCAAAACTGTCAAAATACACAAAATCCAAGTAAAAAGTGATAAAAACCTCATTTAATCACTTAAAAACATTTATTCACCAATTATAGCCAAAATGATTCATATTCTTCCAATAATATAACCAAAGTGACTAAAAATAATATAAAATGTCATACAATTATTACGTAAATTAGTCACTTATCAAACTCCCCCACACTTAAATCATTGCTTGTCCTCAAGCAATTCACACATAATCAAATGCAATGATTCAAGAGGTGAAACAATATATGCACTTTGTCCAATTTAATTCCTCAAGACTTGGAAAATAATTATTATATAATTATTCAATTTACACTAAATACTCATAATATCAAGTAAAGGAAAGATAATTATACCCTAAATTCAACAAGTTAAACTTAATCTCTTACCCTAACCTAATTTCACAAATAAGCAACCCACATAGTCGATTTATAGCCTTCCTCCTCCTATAATCATCTTTTTCTCAAAATTCTATAACTAAGAGGGATTTATTCATACTAATTTTACTTAAATAGTGAAAATGCCTTTTTACGCGAAAATCGACACTTTTAGGTGAAGATCCCCGGTTACTCAACATTTCACTTATTCAAGTTGCTATGCATACTCTTAATTCAAATACCTTTTTACGCGAAAATCGACATTTTTAGATGCCAACCCCCGGTTACTGGGTACGAGAATCATTGGAGTAGAACAATTTTTATTTACTTTCTTTTCTTTTCTTTTTTTTCTTTTTATTTATTTATTTATTTATTTATTTTTCCCTCATAGAAAAATATATAAAAATAATCAAAGGAGGAGTATAACCTTTATCGACTATATCAATCACTTACTTGCAAAATTAAATAAAGAGAAGAAATCTCATTAAACATGTAAAATTATAGGCATAATTTTCCTCACTTTACCAAATATACTTTCTAAAATGTAAAAATTCTAATTGCATAATAACTATTTCCAAGTTAAATGAGGACTAAACCTTCCAAAATACACATAAAGTTTCAACAATTGGAAGAATAAAACACTTAAGGTTGAAATACTTTGCCCTTTTTGAATGAAAATGCAAAAATTTGAAGAACTTTTGGGCCATAGTGAAATATTGGAAAAGATTTTAGAAAAATTTTTACAGAGTTTCTCCTTATAAATGGATGAAAACTCCCTGCCAACAAACCCAATTTCAAGCAAATTATCCACATGGCAAATAATTCAAACACAATTCCAATATTTCTAAGCATTTAAATCCACAAAATATCATCACATAGCATTAGAATGCAAGTTCACATATTTCCTCCCCCACACTTAAACTTCACATTGTCCTCAATGTGAGAAAAGGAAAATAAAGAAAGAGTAAAAGAAAATACTCCCCTTATGACTTGCGCAATCCGAATCCATGTCCAAGTGATGAATTTCCAACCGTATTTGAGAAAGAATGGAAGTTCACTTATTGCACCCTTTTCAATTGAGATCATTTGCATGAACTCTTGCCATTGCCACCTACAAAACACACAAAAACATTAATCGAACAACTAAAACTTACTAAAAACAAGCCAACATGAAGAAAAGTGGAGTTGAAAAGTGATCCAAGCCTTCGTTTTTAAAAGGATCCGATGTCGTTTTTGAAAGGATCCGAGGTCGGATCATTGTGAGTGAGCTCGGATCAAGAAGTTCGAATTTTTTTTCTGATTGCAGAAGTGGATCCGAGGCCTCGGATCCATTGAATCTGCACTTATTGCAGAATTTTTGCAATTTTCAGTTTGACCCCAATTCTTCAAAATACACCCTAGATCATTTCTATGTCAAAATAAATCGTTCACGCACATGTAAAATGATCTAAACATGCATTCTAAACCTCTTTAATGCATCAAAAATCACAATTACTGAATTTGAGGTATTGAGATCTTTGATCAAACTTCGCATTTTTCACCTCATTTGGTCACTTTTGCATCTTTTTCCAAAACCTACAAATGAAAAAATAACAAAATAACTCAAACTCATACTTTAAACATAAAATCACTCCAAAGTAACACCAACTTAAACAAGCATTGGGTTGCCTCCCAATAAGCGCTTCTTTAAAGTCAATAGCTTGACTATTTCTCCTCATTTTTCAAGGAGGTTTAGTTAACGAATAATCCACCATTTTAGGTCGTGGTGGATCATTAAATGGTGACTTTATAGCCAAAGCCACATGATCTAATGATGTGAGAAATGAAAGTGACTTACCTATCCCAAGTGTCCCATAGATATTACCTTGAATATGCACCACTTGAGAACTTACCAAAGGACATGTCATAAGAGTATCTTGGGCAGGAATACCTTTAGAACCTATACTTTCACTGCACTCCTCAAGAGGGGTGAAAAATGAATCATTAAAACTCACCTCTTGAGGCTCAAAGTTAGTTTCAAAGGTATTATCATGTGAAATGGATATTTGCTCATTGAAATATAATTGAGATTCATCATTTTCATCCAAATGCAATCCATTTTCACATACAACATTCTCACCATTCATGCTAGGATTATTTTGCAAATTATTAGAAGAAATAACTTCACACAATACATTCAATTGCTCATGTATATTACCAAAGTGAGAAGCTAATTCATCTAACCTTTCCTCAATCCTATCAAAATGGTCGGAAGTTGCATTTGCTAACTTTTCTATTGCTGAATCAAATTGATTAGAATAATTTTTTGCAGCTAGCTCCCAAAATGCATTAGAATCATTAGCTAATGGTTCACTTTCTAACTCCCAAGGTAGAGGTCCATTAGCTAACTTCTCTATTGCTAACTCCCAAGATGGTTTTGATTCATATTGGACACTTTCAGGTTGGTAATCATAAAAATACGGATAATCACTATATGCACATTGATTTTGCCAACCATAAGCAGGAGACTTGCTCCAATTAGCACTATATTGATCAAAACAAGGATTGTAATGCTCTAATTCATCATAATAATCCATATTTTGTGCTTGCATACATGTATTAGTAGCATGATAACCTCCACACAAGTCACAAATCACATGATAAGAATTAAAAACATTAACATTCCTCCTCTGCTCAATTTCATGCATCATGGTGTCCATTTGAACTTGTAACTTAATTACATCAAATTTTGCCTTTAAGCACCTTAAACCATCTTCAAAAGACATACATTCAGTAAATTCTTGGTTACCTCTATTAAAGGAGCTTTGCACTTGGTAACCATCCATTACTAATCTTCCATTTCTCAAGCATTGTCCTCCAAATTGTCCTACCCTTCTCATCACCTAAAATTGCTTTTAAACAACTTAAGAGCAAAATTAGTAAGAAGAATAGGTGATAAAACACATACACATATAAAACACAGAAAATAACATTCACAGTATAACTAATAATATGTCTAAACTAATAAAGTTGCTCTTCACACCGATATTGCCAAATCTTCCCCGGCAACGGCGCCAAAAACTTGACGTGCGCGGAGTATACATATACAATTAAGCTCATCCTAATCAAGTTTTACATTTATAAACTCCTAAATACCCCACACGCGATTTATCGCAAGTATACGAATCGTGAGCGAGTATAGGGTATTAAGGGTCGATCCCACAAGGAAGATTGCAATTACCGGTACTACTAAAGCTTCTCTATTATTTAGACTATCAATTAATGATAAGAAATTTAACCTACTGCACTTATACAAGAAATTAACAAATGAAAGCTCCTTAGGTTGTGGTATCCCTAACTACTCATGCAAGTGTTATATTTGGATCATTGAGTACTACATCTAGGCTAATTATGGTGTAATTTCCTTATGCATTTGAATCATACTTTCGTAGTGAATCAATTATACTTATAACTAATCCATACCTATTCTCATGGTTATGAAATTAGCTACAAGTTCATTTCTTCAATGAAATTACATGAAATAAATCACTAAAAACTACATAGATGCACCTCTACTTTCGTGAGTGTACTTCCTATGTTTAGCACTTCTTGAACTAGTGTTAAATCTCAATTTCCATTGCAGAAACAACACCTTAGATAATCACAATTAATGGTACCAGATTAATCATGATTTAAAGAGCCAAAGTGCTAAATAACTTGCTCAAATCGTAGCAATCAAATAACCAAACAATTAACACTAACAATCATAGAAAGTTCAACCAAACCCAAGGTATAAACTTTAGAAACACATAATGAACACAAAATCCAGAACTTATATATTAACTAAACTTGGAATCAAATACAAAAGATAAAGAGTTTGGAAGGAATATAACCCTTGTCACATGAGCTTTCTTCCTTGCCTTCTTCATCCTCCATCTTCATCCTAATCTAGATAATAAACAAGAATGGAAAGCTACACTACTCTATACTAAGCTAAACTAACACTAGAGAGATGAAAAAGCTACATTTCTGCAGCTTCAAGCTTTCTCCCGTAGCTCACTCTCTATTTTTTTTGCTATGGACTCCCAATCTCCTTTTTGCAATGAATTTGGCTCTTTTATGATGAAAGGTGGTCAAAAAATGAGGATTACATCTCCCTTTTACAGCTGGGAATGTTTCTCACATGTCTAGCATCCAATGTGAGTTGGTGGAGGTGAAATTGAGTTTTACGCGTACAGAGCAGCCTTTTCTGACCACAATCCGGCCAGTGATCCGAGCTGCTACAGTACCTCGGATCCGTATGGATCCGAGCTCGGTTCCACTAACCCAGAAACAACCGAGGGTTCGGATGAATAGTGGATCCGAGTGTGGATCACTTGCTCTGTTTTTGGCCCAACTTCAACCAATCTTTTCTTGATGTTAGAGGCTGAACCAGCTCATGTCTAAAACACGAAAGTTGTAGCCTTTTGAGTTATCTTTCTAATGCATCAAGAATCACCTCATTTGGATCTGTGTAGGCTGAGATATGACTGAAATACCCTTGCCTGCTCATTGCCCTGTTCCAGCTTCGACCAGTAGAAATTTGCTATTGTAATTCGGCATTTTGACCTGGAAAAAATTCAAACTGGATTTAGATGTCTTCACCAAAGTTGTAGATCTATCTCTTATCTTCAAATGGGTTCAAGAATCATCCCAATCCGATCATTGTAACTCAAGTTATAGCCAAAATACGAAAATGTGTCAAAACTGTCAAAATACACAAAATCCAAGTAAAAAGTGATAAAAACCTCATTTAATCACTTAAAAACATTTATTCACCAATTATAGCCAAAATGATTCATATTCTTCCAATAATATAACCAAAGTGACTAAAAATAATATAAAATGTCATACAATTATTACGTAAATTAGTCACTTATCAATAGAATCCAAGGATAATTATCTATCATTCATGTACCTGAAGATTCATGTACTTAGAAATTAAGTATTTATGTACTTAATTATTGATACATGAATTTGAAGTTTTCTTCTCGAGAAAGGATTCATGTACTTAGGAATTAAGTATTTATGTACTTAATTATTGATACATGAATTTGGAGCTTTCTTATCAAGAATACATGTATGTACGTGAAAAGATAATTAAGTGGAATTTAACATTTGTTTCCAATTTCTACAATCACCCTTGGCCAGCATCTATAAATAGATGACTCTCTTTTTGTTTCAAAAACAATCGCTCTCTTTATTTTTCCTTCTTGCATCTTCATCTTTTATAGTGTTCCATATTGCTCTAGTTCGAGTTCGCTGTTGTGAAGAAGTTTGGTGCTAACATTTTCACCTTTAATCCGTTGTATCTTGGGAGACAGACACCTATTGAACCTCAAGCACTCAACCTGTAGGGGGCGAATCTGTTTTAAGGAAATTGTGCTCACAAGTTTCAGATTGTTATTTTCAATCATTTCTTTCTTTCCAGTTTGTATTTATTCTTTCCTATATTGTACTAGCCTCTATCACTAACATGTACAACTTTTAAATCCATTTTGGCCTGAATCAATTTTATGGATGACATTTTTCTCTGTGCTTTTGGAGGTCCTTTTTGCATGCCAACTGGTTAGGATAGGAACTTAATCAAAGCAGCTATATCATTTTTAACTAGGATTAATCAAACTACGTACTCTAAATTATTTGGGATCCTTGTCTTTTGATTCTGATTCTTTTCACTTCTTTTCTTTCATTCTTCTCGACTAGGTGAATGAATAGCTCGCCACTTCAATGGTTTCATTTTGGTAAATATTTTATTTTCTCCAGAGTGAATAGTTGTAAATCGCAAGTTCGTTAGGCCTTAAAAATGTGTTTATTTTGTTCAGATACCATATAAATTAGCCCCACTGGCATTTGGATTTCATCAGATTTAATAGGAATAACACTAGATCCCCCATACCGATACCAATGGAAGTCCCCTAATGATGTTAATCATGTCAGCAGACATAGTATGAGGAAAACTGAACCCAAAATCACCCTCTCTTGACCATCGAATTCTCCTGTAGATTATTTTTGTAGTTTCTACTACTACATTAAAGTGTCACTACAAGTTAATTATCTTCATAAAAGTCCTACTTCTGTACTACACCTCTTCCATTTCTCGACCGTTTGGGGTTAATCCACAGACCTGGGATAGAAAACTCAGAAAACATATTGGCGTAAAACTCAAAGCCAAGAAACAAGATTTTTGCCTTTTAATTTTAGTTCAAGGAGGGACGGCAAGCTAGTGTTAAGCACATTACTCATAAGCTAGTGACTGAGATTTGAACTCCGTCACAATAGAAGAAGTAGCGTATTCGTCATAGTTGATCCGAAAGTCTTCTTGGTCCTACGTTAATATGAAACCCTACTTTGAGTTATACTTTAAGTTATTTATCATAACAGTCCTGTAACTTTAGCCCCCGGCGCTTGAAGGAATTCCCCCCATGGGTTGGGATTCCATGGGGGACCAACAAGTGAAGGGAGGCCTGGGAGGGCTCCCAAACAATAGTTTTAATCATAATATAATCTATTCCTTACCTTTCTTACAGCTTCTTAAGGAAGTCTTTAAACATCTTTAACTCACGATAAAGAATACGTAACTCGGTGGTGCAATTTGTCGCACCATGACTAACTCCTATTCTTTAAGTACAAACTTTTTGGTTTTATTTTGTGTAATACTTTATAATTTGACCCTTATAAGGTGCTCAGCAGTTGATTATATGATTATTAAGAACACTTTAGAATATAAATACATGATAAGATCTGGTTACTGTTTTTTTTTGTTTTATTTCGTGTAATATTTTATCATTTGATCCTTATAAGGTGCTAAACAATTGATTATAGGATTATTAAGAACACTTTAGAATATAAATACATGATAGGATCATATCTAGATCTGGTTACTGTTCTTTTAGCTAGTCAAAGTAATTAAACATAAATCATTTTAAAGAAACTGTAAGCCAAAATAGTCTGCCTACATTCAATAACTCAAGGGGCAAAGAGATATTAAGCAAACCTTGGGGGTTAAAGTGCAAATTACAGACAAAATTATTAAGCCATTTTGTCCTCTCTACAATCTAGTAGCCTGAATGGATCATTCTTTTTTTTTGAAAAGACAGAAAGAGGGAGAGATAGAGAGACAAAGATGGACAGCTGGGACAGGTATTAATCTGTTCATCCTCAACAGTGATAATAGAACCTTGATGTCTCTCAGATAGCTCCAAGAAAGTATCTTATACCAGCAGGATGGGCAGGTTCATAGTTGTGAATTTAGTCATGCACTTGTGCCTGCAGCATGGGAAGGTCCATTTTGAAGTAAATAAACTAAGAAAAATGAGATCTGGAAATGGGAATAATTCAGATGCCCAAGGGCCATTTCTGCTCTCCTACTAATGTTCGCATAAGCGATTGGAATGTCTATTCTAACGTTTCTTGAATCTACTAAGTAGTAACTGACATTGGTGCTAATGTCCTATCCTTCTGGCAAATGAGGATAGGAGCCAACCTATCAACCTACTTCTATAAAATATACCTATAAGTTATTTTTTTTCTCCAAAAAAAGGAAGAAAAGTTTATGCAGCTACCTTAAAAAGAAAAAAGAAGAAGATAAAAATCAGAAGAAGTTAACACCAAAAAATACCATATGTGTTTCTGCTCTTTTCTTAAATTTCTTTAGCAAAATTGTTGCAATTCAAGGGATAGTTGATAATTTTAAAGCATTAATTAATATGGATTTACTTTCCTGGGGCACCAAATAGAAACAAAAAAAGCTTGAATATGAGGAAAAAATAATTACAAGTGATTCTTTTCTTTTAATAGGGATCCTATGTGGCAATAAATGGATTAACAAGGGAATAAAAATAGGAAAAGAATGACTTTGGGATTATTCTTTGAGAAGTTGATTGTTTTGGCCAAAAACTCGTGAACATTGGAATTTAAGCCTACAAACGAAATCGTAATTACAGTTAATGGGCTTCTACTTCCCATTATTCAAGCCATTTAATATGCTTAAACAAATAAGTTAATTATTTAAAGAGGGGATGCTGATCCTCTGTGACTGCAAGTGCAACCGGAAAGGACTTTTAACGATCGAGATGGGCTGAACAGATTTCAAAATGATCTTGAATCAGATCAATCTTAATCGTTCAAAGTGCCAACCGTGATTTTAGTTTGCACCCGTAACTGCAAAGGATATCTAGACCCAAGAGAAAGGATAAAGGTTATACTGTAACTATACATTAACTATGTTATACTTAATAATAGAGTATTACTTGTATCCTACAGAACCTTAGTTAAAGAGTGCATAATATACCCTGTTGGAGTAAATTTGAATATGACTAGCGGTAATTTCATATTTGCTAGGCATAAAAAAGGGTACATCCTATATTCACTAACAAGCTATAGAATATCCATATTTGTTTTACATCAATTATTCCTAGTCTGGTAGTGTAGAGGGATGCCTTCCAAGAAAATATATAGATAATCATGAGCGCCGCGGCGGCCAGTATGTGAGTCACCTTTGGGCCCGAATGTGCCCCTCTATATAAATACCTTAGCCTCTAGGACCATTTTTCACGTGCATTTCTTTCTTGCTAAATTTCATGTAGCAAAAGCAGTTTCATTCCATAGCATCTCAAGAAATCATTATCATGGCTGCCACAAACAAAATTCAAGTGGTTTCCAAAGAAATTTTAGAGCAAATAGCAGCAAAATTTGGTGATACGAATATTTATGAATCCCGAGCTGTTGGGGAAATGATTTTTCACTTCTTTGATGAAGTTGAGGAGTTTTCATCTGGTAGTTCATCGTGCTGTTCTTCTAGCACTGGCTTTGATGGTGGAGAAGGCGTTTATCATGAGGCTGTGGAGGAGGATGACGAGGCGGCGGCGGCTGCTGACACCGAAGGAAATGGTTGCAAGGCTGATGCGGCCAAGGCCTTTTGGGATTCCCAGGAGGAGCTTTTGCTGGTAATTTATGACATATATATTTGGCTGCTTTTTCTTGCTTCTGTTTTCCTTTGTTTAATATGAATTGAAATTTTACATTCATATTCTTGGTTGTTTTCGAATGCAGTCAACTTTACGTAGGACCACTTCTTTTGAATCAAAAATCAGGAAGGCAACAAAGGAAGCTTTAATGGAGTTAAATACCATTTGTGTTAATTGTGCCTGCCAGAATAGGGCTGTTGATGGCTGCCGGAAATGCATGCTAAAAGAAGTCTGCGATCGGCTTCAGAAAGATGGATTTAGTTGCACCATTTGCAAGTCCAAGTGGAAAAGCTCACAGGAAATTCCAGCCGGTAGGTTGAGTTAAATTTATTATTACTTAATTGAATTGACATTATGCGATTGCAACAAAATAAACTATTATGAGTAGCATTTTGCTTACTAAATTTCATTTGTTAGGACCAAATTTTCTACTTTAGTGCTAGAAATGTGGTCCCTAAGTGTCTCATTCTTTGGGTCCAGCATGTCACACTTTTGGGAATAAAATGTTTAAATTACTACTATATACGTTGGAAACTTTACCCATATGCACATCTTTATCCATTGAGTGGACCTTATCTGTAATGGTTCTATATATAGCAATACAATGAGTTTAAGTTTCAGAACAATTTTGCACGTATCTTTCCTAATGATGGCTAATAAAGCACGTTACAACATTTGATGGTTTTTTGTTTTTTGCGTGAGTGTGTTTTTCTTGACTTCAAATTGATATGAAACAATAGATGCTATCTTATTAGTCTTCTTAACTAAACCAAATCTTGCTAATTGCTTAGGAGAGCATACCTACTTGGAAGTTGTTCAAAACACAACATCTAAAGGTGAAGTGAAGGTGATCATTGAGTTGAATTTCAAGTCAGAATTCATGATGGCAAGAGGTTGTGAGGAATATAACCGGCTACTTGAACGATTGCCCGATGTATATATTGGAAAGACTGAAAGACTGAAAACTCTGATCAAAATATTGTGCTCTGCATCAAAGAAGTGCATGAAGGAGAATAAAATGCATATGGCACCATGGAGGAAGCATAAATACATGCAAGCAAAGTGGCTTGGCAAACCTGAAAAGCAACCAACATTAACCTTGCCTGAATTGCATAAGGAAATCAGGCCATCAAGGCCCAAGGCCTCCATGCTTACCTTTGATTTCTCGGATAATTTGAAAACCTTGCACCCTGCAACCATGATTAAAGTCTTGTAGTCATAATTTTATTGTCAATTTTGCAAGCTAGATCTCTTAGGTTTTGCTCTAAATTATGAGAAGTGATGGTGGTAGTTGAGTTTTTTGAGTGTCTTGTGTATGATTTCTTTTCAGAGAAAGTGTTGGTTTGTAAATAAGGGAAGAGATTTAATTGTTTTGAAGGAAATTATATTGTTACGAAGCACTAAAACGAATGTAAAGTAGGTTAAACGTCAATCTTGTCTAGCTAGCATGATGGATGCAACTTCAAGCAAACGATAACCATGGTCTCAAGCTGAAAATGTTGTTTATATATTACTTTCTTGAATCGTTGTACTTCATGTTTTTGTAATTGTCGAAAGGTCTTACGATCATTTCTGGTTCGAGTGTTCTTGTAGCTTTTTAGAAATATAAAGTTTCTAAATACTACTTATTGGCAACAATTTCTGTACCATTCAATCTTTTTATTTCTTTATTATTAAAAAGTTAAATGATTGGATTGAAAAAAAATATATTTAGGACTAAGGAAAAAAAAACTTTCTGAAATGTGGGGAATAAACAGACTAAGGGTGGGAAAACAGATTTGGCATACTGCCGTTGCTTTAAGGCCCATAATCATGTTGATTAGGTAAAAAGTTTATAAAGAATGAGTTGGTCGTGTTACTCTTGTACACTTGTATAAAGGGTGAAAAAGAAGGTTAGAAAGGGAAAAGAAATGTATAAATTAGTAAGGTACCTTGGAATTGGAATAATACCTCTACCTATCATCAAATCATTTTATTACACTTGTAAGAAAGGTTAAAGAATTAGAGATTGCTTTTTTGATATATATATATATATATATATAAATAAATAAATAAAAATCATCATTTTATTTATGAAATCTGTATTAATCACAGAAAATACATTATCAAACATGACACGGAAATAATAGATCGAAAGGATCAATAATGTTTGGCAAAAACATAAATTGTCTCTCAATGAAATCTGAAATTTAATAGTCATCATTTGTCCTCGATACAGTCAAGTTCAAACAATAGAGTATTTGTTTTGTAAATCTAGGAGCTTAATGTTTCAGGTAATAACAATAATGTGTTTTTCCAACCACATCTAACTTATTATTATAGTTCGATAAAATAAAATATATTTTAACCTTTCTGATCACCTTGGCCTTTTCATGGATATCATCGTACGTGTCATCCAAACTCGAGGCTAATCCACAAGAAATCACCATCATGCAGTGTCAATTGCATGATTAGATAAGGTTAACGAGTTAATTCCACGTTTCAAGATAAAGAGGTATGTTATTATTAGGACCAAGATGATGATTTAATTAAACCAAGTTATAGTTGCTAACTTGCTATTGGTACCCACAAGAAAATATTACAAGCTAGTTTCATAATTACACAAAATGAAGGAGAAGTTAAATATTCTCCATAAGCAAGAAGACAACAATAAAATTCTGAAAAGTCTACGTGCTCTTGCTTCTAAACCATGGCGTGAAACGTTTTAGAAAACCAAAGTACAAATTATTGTTGCAATTGATGCTCGTGTTTGATGGAACGAAGATTTATTTAATCACACGATGATTAAATAATATGAAATAGATTTGTTCTGATAGTGAAATTATGAGTGTAAATTTCTCTTTACAACAATAGTAACATACATGTATCCCAAAAAAGAAATTCTTTTTTCGAACAAACTCAAGCTGAATTGCCTCAAAAGTCAAGAAATATCCAATTAAATCTTTTACTTGGGTTTAGGGGTAGATTAGACCAAGAATTTCTCTCTTACTTTTTGCTTTTGGTCAATGATTACCGTGTTAATTGGTGGTGCACTAGTTAGTCAAATCTCTCACTCCTCCGCTTCTCAGTTCTCTTTATCAACCGTTTGGCAAAGATGAAGAAAGTACTTAATTTCTTTTTAGTTCAAAGGTAGGCATTAAACCCAATGTTTTAAAACTCAGACCATTAACTGAACTGGTGAGGTATTTGGGTCAAGATTCAACTGATCGGATCGGTTCAACCCTGGTTCAATGAATTTTTTTAAAAATAATTTATATAAATATATATATATGCACAAAATAAGACATGCAATGGACTAATTTAAAACTTTATATGATGAAAATTTTAATATTTTTAAATAACTTGGATTTTCAAAAATAAATTTTTTTAAATTATAAGTTGAAACAAATAAATTTTATCTCAATCTCAATTATATCTACCAAAAAATAATCTTAAATCCACCCCAAAAATACCACAATATTTTAAAATTATACAAAATTCATGTCATTGGGAATTTAGACATTGTGAGTATAAATTTTAATTTACGTTTTTGGGATTTAGAGATTGCAATTAAAAAAAAAAGTTTGGAGTTTGAAGGAAGTCAGGAGAATTGAAAATAGAAATTCAAACTTGATAAGAAACATAAAATGAGATCAAAGTGAGAGGTTGTGGCATTTAATAATTAGTCTTTAGGGTTAAAGAAAAATAATTCTTTTTTTTTAAATTTTTTCAATTTAATGGACAAAAACAAAATTAAAAGGTGGAAGAAAACATCAATAAATTAAAACTAAAGAGATTTGATTAAAAAGGGAGTGACAAAAGAAAAGAGGGGAGAGAGAGAGAGAGAATTGAAGATTAGAAAGAAAGAGTCACGAGAGGATCAGATTTTGTAAGAAAAATGGAGAAAAGAAAAATGGATGTTTATTTTATATAAATGATTTAGCAAAAAAACTTATAGGATGCGACGGTACAATGGTTACTATATTGGTCTTCTATCACAAAGATCCTAAGTTCAATCCTTGGCAGTTGTGTTTTGCAAAACTTAAAAAAATATTGAGGGGAAAATTGAAAAATCGGAAACCATCGGTTCAACCCCCGGTTCATCGGTTTTGACCGGTTTTTTTACAAAGTCAACTTTAGTATAGAATCGAACCGGTGCGTTGGCCGGTTCACGGTTCAACCGATGGAATCGGCCGGTCCGGTCCGATTTTCAAAAGACTGATTTAAACCTTATGAATGAGATTAGAGAATTGGGAGGAATTGAAAGTCGAATTGAAAGCTCATCATTATTTGGTTAATGTTTCTATCAACTAAATTGAGGCTTAATATATTTATTTTTCAATAATCCCAAATTGATCGTTTTACTTGGGGATAATATCAAATACCTCCCTTGAGTTTTTCTTTAATATCATCTGGCACTCCTAAGATTTTAAAAATATCACTTACCTTGGTTACTTTTGTTATTTGTGTAACAAAATTTTTAAAAACCCTAAACTACCCTTTCACTTTCTAAATAAAAATATTCCTAAACTACTTTGTTCACTTTAAGAAAACTATCACCTCAAAAACAATCTCTTATAGTACTACTACATCATAATGTTATACCCCATTAAAATATAAATTTGAAAAATAAAAAAGATATTTGAAAAGAAATACACTTACATCAATTTAACTGTATATGCTTTAAACGATTTCTTACCAAATTTATATTTTTTTCCCAACATCTTCTCAACTCTTGCTCAAATCATTAAACTGTACCAATCATTATGAAAATCAATTCAAACTAAGCAAATAAATATACCCCACTTTATCATAATCACAAAAAGTAAAAGTTAAACAAAATTCAATTTGTTATAATTTACAAATAAAATATTGCATAGCCATCCAAAAAATGAGTAAGAGAGAATGATGGTGCAAAGGGAAAAAGAAAAAAGTGACTTTTGTTTCTCTTTTTTTTTTAAAATTTTTGACCTCCATTTATTTGATGTGTTGTGAATTATGTGTCAAGTAAGAGTTAATATAGTCGTTTTACAATTATTAGGGGAGATAAGTGATACTTCTAAAACCTTAGGAGTGCGAAGTGATTTTTAGATGAACCTCAAGGGAGGTTTCTGATATTATCCTTTTACTTGTTTAGTTTTGTATGAAACCTCTTTATAGCTAGTAATAAGACACTCACCTCCACACAACGTACTGGAAAGTCCAACGTCTAACTTTGGCAAGTCGTAGCTGAAAGTCTTTATTGACAAGTCACAATGGACTGGTCTAACAGCTATTTATCAATGTTTTAAAAACCGGACCGTTAATCGAACCGGTGAAGTGAAAGGGTCGAGGTTCAACCGGTCGGACCGGTTCAACCTCGGTTCAATGAATTTTTTTAAAAATAATTTATATAAATATATATGTGTACAAAATAAGACATGTAATGGATAATTTAATACTTTATATGATGAAAAGTTTACTATTTTTGAATAATTTGGATTTTTAAAAATAAATTTTTTAAATTATAAGTTAAAACAAATAAATTTCATCTCAATTTCAATTATATCTACCAAAAAAATCTTAAATATAATCCAAAAATATCACAATATTTGAAATTATACAAAATTCACGTCCATGAAAATTTAGACATTGTGAACTTAAATTTTAATTTACATTTTGGAATTTAAATTTACAATTTAAAAAAGGAAGTTTGGAGTTCGAAGAAAATCAAGAGAATTGAAAATAGAAATGCAAATTTGATAAGAAACAAAAAATGAGATAAAAGTGAGTGGTTGTGATATTAAATAAATTGGGTTAAAGAAAAATAATTCTTTTTTAACTTTTTTAAATTTAATGGACAAAAACAAAATTAAAATATGGAAGAAAACATCAATAAATAAAAAATAAAGAGGTTTGATTAAAAAAATGAGTGGCAAAAGAAAAGATGATAGAGAGAGAGAGTGTGTGTGTGTGTGTGTGTTGAAGATTAAAAAGAAAGAGTCATGAAAGGATGATATTTTATAAAAAAAATGGAACAAAAGAAATATGAGTGTTTGTTTTATATAAATAAGTTATCAAAAAAAACTAATAAGATGTGATAGTGCAACGGTTACTACATTGGTCTTCTATTACAAAGGTCTTGAGTTCGAATCTTGATAACTACATTTTGCAAAAAAAAAAAAAAAAAAAAAAAAAAAGGAAAACTCAAAAACCGGAAATAACCGGTTCACATCCGGTTCAGCGGTTTCGCGGTCTGACCGGTTTTTGACCGGTTTCTTGAGAAAGTCAAACCTGGCATTGAACCGGACCGGAGCCATGGCCGGTTCGCGGTTCAACCGGTCGAACCGGCCGGTCCGGTCCGGTTTTCAAAACACTGCTATTTATCCAAACAAATATGCAGTATAGTGCAAAGCTATATACCATATAATACAGCACATGAAAAACATTTAAAGGTAAAACCATATGTGTTTTAGGCCAATAAGGCCATTATATAGCTCTTAGAAACGACTAAAGTCTATTGACGCGTCAAATCGGGAGACTAGTCTAACTTTGACATTATTCCAAGAGATTATTGAAATTTTGTTCTTCATTTGGAAAAGGGACGATAAGTAGTACATCACAGATCATTTCAAAATTGCAAACACAACGTAAACACGTGAGATTTTAAGAAATCACGAGGGTGTTTACTTTTCAGAGGTGGGTATATCTAAACTTTAGAGATAAGAATAGGATTAGGTTGAAAGATTGATTTATATAAAAACACAGTCTATTAATAGTTGATAGAGATGCCTACAACTTTTGAAATCGCAGCACCGATAATTTCGGTATTTTTCCTTTGAAAACAGCATTTGATCAACCAGTTACAATTCAATTCAGTAGAAACGTGTCATCCCGTGCTAATACTTGTGATTATTAGCCAGAAATTACTTGAAGATTAGTTATCATTGATCCAACGTCTCGCCTATTGGTCGCCATCTTGGCTAAAATCAACAGCCGCATGAACAGCTAAACAAGTGTATATTCTAACCTTAATTATCAAAATTGGTCGCATTATCATATTTCTGGCCAACAAGATCAGCGGATTATGATTAATTGATTATGGTCTGGTCACTAATTTGCACTCAAACTTTTGATTTTCTTCCCTTCATGTACGGTGGTCTAGTCTATTTATTGTGTTACACCTTTAATGTTTTCCAGTACTAAAAATGCATTTGCACTTTTAATTAGTGCATCTTGACGCACTATGCCACGGTTGTTGCTGTTGATACCATGGTATCACTTCATTCAGAATTAGCCAAAAATCACAGTTTTGGACTCTGAATAAGCGAATGAGGACTTGATGTTTTCAGAAATTTGAAATCTCAAAAAGTTGCATTCAAAAATTTCTAGCCAAATTTGAGAGGTGTTCAAATTTATGTTTGGTAAAATTATTTTGTTTACCCAATGAACCAGAACATTCAGTTTAGACATGATTCAATAACAATACATTCTCAGAATAATATACTCGTCTTTCGTTACTGGACAAGTCCGAAAATGAAGTTTAACTCTCATCGAAAACTATTTTGCAGTTAGCTAACATTTTCACACACCAGCAAAGAAAATTAACAACTTACATGAGGCATGTTGAATATTGCATATTTTACCTTTCCTTTCCCACTTGTTGGTCCTCTGAACCAGATCCCAGCAAGCCCTTGACAACTGTCGGATAATGAAATTTTGGCATTTTCTTGATTTCTTTCAATTTAGATGGTAAGATAGGAGGGATTATACCTAGGAGATCTTGAGTTTAAAACCTCCTACTTACAATAAAGAAGTATTTAGAAAAAAAGATATATTAATTTTCTAAAATGGATATTACCTATAAAGTAAAAATATTTTTATATCTTTTTTATGAATTATTCATATTCGTTCAAGTTCAACAACTAATTTAAAGAAAAAAAAATCTCTTGCATTAGCACGGGTTAATTACAATACCAGTATATGGTTAGTCTTAGATTATCAACTATTTTATTTTTGAAATAGTGCACGAACAACTTTGAAATCTATCAAACATTTTGAACAAATTTAGGGAACTGTTCTTTGTGCGGCCGAAATTTGTACAGTGATTTAGTATCCATATGTCTTACAAGTCTTTGTTCCCACTGGAAAACAGTCAACTTACGTCCTGTTCATAAGAAGAAAAATTCCCAAAGGCAACACTTGGCTGTTACGAGGTTTTTGGGCCCAACGATGGATGTGTTAACATAGATGATAACTTACCATTAATTTGGTCCATGTTCTCTTTAGATGACGTGGTTTTCGGAAGGACTGATTAGATAGTGATATTTGCGATAAGGGGTTCAATAAAAAGTTGATCAAATTTATTATTTCACAGGGACTGCTTAGATGGTGATATTTGCGATAAGGGGTTCAATAAAAAGTTGTTCAACTTTACTATTTCTTTTTCTTTTTTATTAATGAAAAATGTGACAGTGGAAGATTGGCATAACCTAAAGCCAGTCGTGCTGCGAGAAAATTTTAGTCTGATTATTTATTTTTTGAAGTTCAACTAAAACGAATTTCAAAGAAATAATTATTCTAACTAAAAAATTTTTGGAAAAATGCAAAAAGAAATAATAATAATTTCTGAAAAACTCTAATTGTAATAAATATTTCGGAGAGCCATTAATGCCATATTGTAATCTTTTCCGTTATAAGTTTATTTGGATGGAGAAGTGAATCAGAATTGAGTTTGGAAAACAAAGTTTGGATGAAAATGGTTTCCAAGCCAAATATGAAAAGCTCTTGTTCTAGTCAATAAGGTCACATCTATTAGGAGCAACATCAAAGTCTACCAAGTATGACCAATTTCTCTCCTTCATCCAGATCCCAGGAAGACAAAAGTGTATTTTTGGTATCGCAATATAGTGATAACAAGAAATGAACAACTAATAAAATTTCAATTACGGATCATGACTAACCAAAGTCTTTGGAGTTGTTGGTCACCACAAAAAACTTCAAGTCTTGGTGGGGTGGGAGGTTAAGGGTTTATAGTAATTTATTCTAAATCTATACGGATGTATAGCGCACCTAACTGGTTCGATGGTGATTCAGTCCCTACACTCGTCTGGTTTGATGATGATTCCCATCTGGTTCGATGGTAATTCAGTTTCCATCGATTTTCTCTAAATTTCGTTGGGCCTCTCCAGAGTAGGAGTAGGTCAAGTCTTTGTCCACCTTGAGTTTTTTGGTGTGTGATGAAAGAGAGTAATTGGCTCATTTTGAAGCATTAACACTGGAAAATAGAGCATCTGCATTATGAGATCTTTCAACCAATTGTTGTTTTGGCCATGAATCCCGGGATGATACCGGAAATGTGTCCACAAACACCTTATGGCTACGCCCCAAACGTCTTAAAAAGGCACTTGGAAGTGGTAATGACAAAGTTGTTGATGCAAATCCATAATGAGATGCCCCGAAAAAAAGTGTTAATGTCATAATAAGCAGTCGATAAGTTTTACTGCATTAACAAATTAAGCATGTCTAGTTGATCAATTATTCCTTAATCCCAAGGAACTGATTAGTATACCCATGATCCATCTCCGCCATGCTAGTCATGGATCATACCATTGGAAGAAGACCAAAAATAGACAGACAGAAAAGAAAAAGAAGGATAAAGTGGAAAGGAAAAAGAAAGAAAAACGCTGAAGTCATCTAGTCTCGCCATATTTTGAAAAAAAAAAGAAAAAGTGTAGTGCATGCATTCTTGCCTTAGTGCTAGTGGTAACAACACGAAACAAAGATAAATTCTAAGCATAGAAGAGATAGAAATATAGAAATAGATCGGGATGTACAATTAGAGAGTATTATTTTTTTCTTTTTAAATTAAGAAAAAAACTCTTGGTGTTACAGGAAGAAAGGAAAGAAAAAAGTGTTTAAGAGTCCATTTACTAGGACCTTCTAATTACCTGGTCAGTTCATTAAATTTCTTGGTAGGAAAAATGGGAGAGGTCTTCATGCCATGAAGGTGTTCACATCCTCAAACTCTTTAAGTAGTTGAATTATTTAATTAACATCTTTAAGAATATTGAACAATTAGAGTGTGTCTACTAATTAATAACCTAGAACCAACATTACCTAAAAAAGAAAAGAAATAAAAAGAAAAGAAAATCTGAACCATCTTCTGCCCTCTTAAAATAATAAAATGAGTCGATTGTAGATTTGTAACTTCTTCAAAAGTTAAAACTGTCCTGATTTCTTTGCTACTGATTTGTCCCAATTTATCCTGACTCTTAATTCATGGAGAAGCTAAAGATGAGCAGAAGGCCGAACAAGGTACATAAAAGTCATGGAGTGAAATAATACTACAACAAAGAAAACAACAAAAAAGGAAAATTAAGGTGATGGGGTCGTTGCACTAGTTGTCCATCAACACGGTACAAACGAGAATACGAACCTCCCAAGAACTTTTTTGTAATTTTTCCACGAATTTCATCTACGCTAGTCGGAACATAACAATCTTTGGTCAAGGACTCAAATCGTCAAAATGTCAATGAACAAACTTGTTTTCTTAAAAGCCTAGAGCAACTTGAATCGTCTTATCATTTTCCATTGGACTTGTCTCATTTGGTTAATTGCAGCCCGTAGCTTCTATCATTTTCCCATACGAAGCTTGGCTGATGTTTCAGTGCAGGGTCTATTTTCTGGCAGCTGGCAGGTACTAATTCTTTTTGTTGGGACCATAGTTATAATAAATTTTATCTTTAATTCTTTACACATATTCTGCTATCATGAAATGATGATGAACCCTTTAATGTAACAAATCAATTTTCATTCATTATTAATTAATTAATATCTATTATATAGATTATCCATTTTCAACACATTGTTGTACGCGTTGGCACTATCCAGGGGGATATTTCTGTGGCTACATCTCATTTAATTAAAGAGAAATTAGTGTCCTTAACTCGTGGTGAAAAAAACCAAAAAAAAATTTCCATCTTCTAAATGTAAAAAACATAGTGCTATAGCACTATGATAATGACAATCCGAACATTTAAGCTTCAAATTCCAACTTATTCTTGGAATTTAGTATCGCTGTATTAAAATTATTTTATGACTTAACCAAATGGGTTGAAACTTGTTTTTATAATTTTTCGTTTAATCCATTGAATCGGTTCCTACCAAATGGTAATAGTGTTGTGGTTAACTTAAGTTCCTTTAATATGATGTTCAAATCTTTTCAATTAATCATGTCCGCATTAACAAATATGAAACTGTGATTGTGACCTAAATCCAAATGAAGTTTACGCATCTATAAATTACAACAATTGGAAGAGGGAACTAGATCTATGCTATGTGCAACGTGCTAAAATGATTTGTTCCCTAAAATAATAAGTTAATGTTAACATGATAGACATAGATGGCAAAAGTATAAACTATTTATGTGCATTGACCTTTTTTTTCTTTTATCCTTCCTTACTCCTTTTTCACGCTCCACTATCATGCGTAAGATTCGAATGCTGAACTTGACAATGAAAAGTTGTGGGTAGATTTAATTTTTTGCTTGATATGTAGAATAATAAAGTACACTAACATTTTTCTTCTTTATTTGTTTTTTTTTTCGAAAGAAGTATAACACTTTTAAGGATACGTGAAAACACGTTTAACATGAGTAGTACAGACTTTTGACCACTATTTCTTAGAGAGAAAGAAGTTGATATTCTTGTTTCTTTTCTTCTTAGAGAGAAAGAAGGATCTGTAAACCGATGCTGATTGATCCGGGCATTAGGGTCCTACGATCTCGCTTCATCGAAGGTGCCGATTAACTCAAGGGACAGAAATACTCAACATTGCTCCAAGTGAACTCAACATTTTTTCCAACTTGCCAGCTATTGAATGATAACGAGAATTCGGAATTCTAGAATTGTCAAATGTGAATTGCACGATACTATATCCACACTAACCCATCACAACTAGTTAGAAACTAAGGTAATAACGTGTAAAAGGACAAAAAAAATCGTATCATTCATTACAGTTTGTTTTGCAATTAATCTCATGAATCAAAACTCTGAAATAGGGGAGGTTTGGTAAGTGAATTTCATACTTGACAATGAGTTTCAAAATTAATGATAGTGATATTTATAGTTTTTTTTTTAGTATAAGTAGGAGGACTCAACTCGAGACCCTCTTGCTTACACTCCCTCCCCGGTACCACCCAACCCATCCCTCCCCTAGTGACATTTATAGTTTAGTTAAGGTTAACTAGAATGAGTTAATAGATATGAATATGATAAAGTCATTTCAGAATGAGTTAGTTAATATGATCACCTCATTTTAGAATAAGTTAATAGATAAGATAAGCCCCTTTCATGATTTTTGTGATTAACTACCTTTTAGTAAAGGATAAATGTTAACCTGCTCGTGTATCTCATATTTTTAATTAAAAAATAAATTTAAAAAAATTTAAAGAAATACTAGAAGAAACAGAGAGAGTGGAATAAGAATAGAAGGAAAAAAAATATAAAACCATACTATTTTATTTGCTGAATCCTCTATGAGCTTGAACAAAATTTTTTTACTATTAACTAATTAATGATGGTCATAGTATTTATGATTTTGAGGAGGATTAGATTAAATGACAAAGTAGAAAGAGATTGTAAATTCAAAATCTCCCACGTCACGTATAAATGATACATATTGTCATCATGAGTCATGACGCCCCGCATCTTTCCTCTTGGCTTCGTCAAGTCCCTTGTCTTTTCGACGCTATAAATCCTGTGGACCAATGACTCTGACTTTTAGTACACTTAAAAGAAACAAGTGAGTATAAAAATCAAACCAACCGAAAAAAGGAGAAAAGGTGAGTATAGAAACAGCACCAAATCGCAAGACCATCCTCAGCATTTTCAACTTTCAGAATCAATATAGGCTTTCTTTGTGCTTCTAACCAAACTTTGGATCCAAGAACATGGAGAAATTTCATCCTTCAACTTCAAATTCGAAACCAGAAAAAAGAATTAAGGAGAAAGACAGAAGACATCACTTCAAGAATCTCTATTCTCAGCTTTACTCTCTTCTTCCAAGTGACATCTCCAAGGTCTTTTTACCCCTCAAGATGTACTCAATTCAGATGGTATTTTGTGCATAATTTTATGAGTAAGAAAAATTGAAATTTTGCATAGGAAGGACTAACATGTGGTTAATGATGTACGCAGGAAGTTTTGCCAGTGCCTGACAAGATAGGCGAGGCGATAAATTACATCAAGAGCATGGAGAGAAAGCTGGAGAATTACAAGCAGATGAAGGAGAAGTTGCTGTGCGGAAGAAGACAATATTCATCTACCAAGAGCTCAGAGTTGATGAATGTTGAAGTGCATGATATGGGACCTGATACGGATACGATTTTGATAAGTGGACTGAAAGAACCAGCTTCTTTTTATGGCATAATTCGCCTGCTTCACGAAGAAGGTTTTGAGGTTGTCAATGCTAACTTTTCCAACAATGGAAACTCGATGCTTCAAGTAGTTCATGAGAAGGTAAGTATATAGTGATAGAACAAAGGAAAGTTAGGCATCATCATATACTGTATAGCCTCCTTCAGCTGATCTCAAATGGTTGAGCAAATCAAGTAATGGCATTGAAAATATACTAATTTCCTCAATAATTTGATTCATTTTTGTTTAGGGTGGAATATCAACATCCAGCACTGAAACTACAGAAATTGCCAAGAGGAAGAGGTTAAAAGAACTGATCTATCGCTATTCACATGGCGAAGTGGAATCAACACTAGATTTGTGGGATTTTGAAGTTGAACCTGATCTCTTAGATTCTGGCTTTCTTGGACCATTGCCAGCAGGACAGTTTTCTTTTCTGCCGCAAAATTAAAGTCCTTCACCTTCAGGGAGAACTTTCCATAAGAAATTAAACAGTGATGCTCTAGTTTCCATAAGGGAATCTCAGGTTATATTTACACCTTTACCTCTATGCAGTGCAACCAGTATTTGGAGGACAGAGTAACGTATAATTGCAACCTCAAAGCTTTTGACATGTAGGCAAAATGGTGGCATTCGATTTCGACATGATGAATCATATCTAAGTTGGACTTTGGTGGTTATATGAGATGACAAGATTACAAACCCTGATTTGTTGGTCCAAGACTAAAGTAAGGAAAAGGTGAGCATAAAGCAGTGAATGAGTCCTATGTTGGTTTATGTTTACGCACTTCATAAATTAAGTCTTTCCTCAATTTTACGCATGATCATTCATCATAGTGATATGGTTCTGCAAAAATCTATATGCATCAAGATTCAGAAGTGGAGTACAGTGATTAGTTCGTGTAAGATTATGTTTCAAAAATTTCAAATCACAGCTCCAGCTGAATTGGACGAGATCATTTACATGTATTTGTGCTTGTAATTAACACTTGTTTCCGGCCCTTGTTATGAGATTAAAGATGAATACAATCTCAACAATTTCGAACTGCAGCTATGCATCTTGATTGATTTGAGCCGGAGAATTCTGTTATAAGAGAAAACCATTGCTTGTCACTGTCTTAATTAGCTTGCAACTTATTTACTTTGATTTTACGCGAGTGCTTATTGTCCGCTCAGCAGCCACATTCCTGAATCCTTAGTGAAGAACCTGAGCTGATTTAGTCAATGTCAAACTTCACTCAAGCTTCATGAGAGTCCCAAGAGCCTTCTGAAACACTGGAAGATTATCTTGGCGATTTCGAAAATCTAGAAGTAGCAAAGTGCAATCCAATTCAATCAAGAATAACTATGCAAAGAGGCTCAAGAATGACCCATTTCCAACCAATCCATGCCTCATCTTGTTGCTTGTCCACGAGCATCTGGATAAACTTCCACGCCTCTGATGTAAGTTGAAGGATTCTTTCTAAGGAGTTAAAGAGAGCCATAAACTAAACCTCTTGAAGTAGCAGGCTTGGTTGTATTCTTAAAAGTAGACGCATTAGGCAAAGGGTTTGGTCAACAGTGCCCGGGGCGGTCAAGAGGGAGTTTAGGCGTTAGCTCTTATCATTCGATAAGAGTGAAACTAACGTGGAGAAGTTTAATAAAGTAGGGGGTGCATTAAAAGTGAATTTGTATATATACATAACAAGTTAAGTATAATTTAAGTATAATAACAAGGGGTTTGGGGTAGATAAGGTTAGCTTTAGGTGCAATTGGCACAGTTACTGTATTTTTTTTTTCATAATTTGGTACAGAATTACGTAACTTTAATATATTTCATGACGTATAACAAAAATTATGCGAATGTATATCAAATTATGAAATATGACAAAATTATGTGAATGCACATTAAATCATGAAAAGAGACTTAAAAGAGTACAACAACCATATCAATTGCATTTAAAACTAATCATACCTATCATATTCCCTAATAATGAGTATCCAAGGGCGCCCTGATACTTTGCTGATACTTGGTTAGCCTATTTGCAGAACTTAATGGAACTCCATATATTTTTTACTTCTATATTTTGAGAGATTACGTGATTAAGATTCTAAATTTACAAAAAAAATATAAAATTCCCTCAACATTACTTAACCGGTTGGGATGTTACATACTCGCAGAAGTGTGTAAAATTTAGCGAGTGAAAGTACCATTTAAATAACCATAAGGAGATAAGATATTAAAAATTTTCAATATTGGAACCCTAATTTGACATTATATAAAATGAAAATAGGATTTTTTTTTTCTGGATTAAAAATTTGAGTAGGTTCGGCTCTGATTGCCAAACAAAAGTAAGATTATGGATTCCATATTTGTTTAATTAATGATATCGCATTGGTCAACACGAGGCTTGCCACGTAATTAATTGAGACCAGGATAAACTTTTTCCGTTGTGAGTTACCTAAGCGTATTTCCTTATCTAACGTTCCCATCTTCCCATGTGATTATGTCTGTATTGCAACATTTTGGCCACGAAAGAGGGAAGTGGGGCCCCAGTCGATCTTGCTGTAGCGATATGCACTTTGCATTTATTTTCTGGCTGATGTTCATCCTCGACTGCTAGAAGTTTCAATTGCACTGAAGGATTGGGAAACAAATAAATCATAACCGGAGATAAAGTCGTGATGTTATTCTCCCTTTGCAATTGTCTACGTTTTGCCGAGTCTTCAGAGTTGTTTGATTTGGGGACAGGGAAAATATATCCAAACTCATATAACTACTTTTTTTTTTCTTTTTGTTTTAACGTCCTCAGACAACTAACATATGACTCAAGTTTTACTTTCCTTCTTCGTCTATACAATGATTCACCAATACTTCTCAGATCATTTTTATCCTTTTTCAATATGATCTGTACACCCTTTTTCTTCACCTTTTGTGAAGGTGCACTTGCTGAAATTTTGTTACTAGGAATTGGGGTTTGGTTGCTTAAGAATTAGAAATAGAGTTTTAATGGTTGAAATATGATAGTGGTTTTGTGTGAGCGTATGTTTTCTGAAGAGAAACGAACTTTATTTCAATTTTGCCCTTGCAATTATATGCACATGAGGTAGACATACATTTTTTTGGGTGTAAAACTAGACAAAAACGAGTTCTGTGATCAAACGCACAAAATTGTTTATATCTGAAAGACTATTTTGGTTGATTTTGAATATGAAGGACTAAAAACATTTTTCTTGAAAATGTGATGGACTAAATTGACAATTTTTCAGGCTGATTTGAAATTTTCTCCCCCATCCCAATTTCTTTAATCCCATCCTTGCCTTAATTGAAAATATTGTTTTCAAAAAAAAATTGCATTTGAAGGTCTAAGTTGAAGATGAAGCATGTAAAATTGAACTCGTGTCTAATTTCATGTTGCCCCTCGAAACAAATTAGCTTGTTGAACCTTCATAAAATGGGTCTATTTTCAAAATAGGAATTATATAATGTGGTCAAGTAGGGTGGCTATGATCGCCAGATAAAAATTTCCAAGAATTTATTAATTGTCACTTTCTATATATTAATTTAAAGAAAATGAAAACTAGTGTCTGCTATTGTGACGTTGATGACCTTGTGAAATACAATTTGTTGTCCAAAGATGGACGAAATTGTGCCTGTGCTAATTTGCCAAAAAATTTCAAAATTTAAAGCATAAGATTAAACAAATTTGCTTACTAGAATTGGAGTGATTCAATTTCAACTTTTAGATACAACATGAAAATCTCAACGATATGTATCAAAAGAGTTAATAAATAAATTTATTTTACCTTGTATTACATTAATTAAGAATTACAACAATGTTTAGTATAATCAAGCATTTAATATTGGTTTTACAAACTTTTGTTCTCTCGTGCCTTATCTCCTATAATCAGATTGATAATTTTTGTTCCACGTTTTTTTTTAAATTTTTTTAATGATTGACTTCGACGTCTACATCGCGTTGACTACGTGGCAGTATCATACCGTAGCACTTGACGTCCAGAGCAAGGCGTGAAAAGTACACGTGCAGAAGATTGGAGTCAACTGACCCCACTACTTTTCCAGCTTTGCCGGCTGATGAATGATAGATGACGTCGCATATTGTGACGCACTAGTCGTGTTTTTTTTTTTTTGGGTTTATTTTTATACTTTTGGTTAAAACTAAAAGTTTTCGAGGGGAAAGCACTAATTAATTCCAAAGAGTAGTTTATACTAGTTTATAAAAGAAAGTGCATTTCTAATAGTTTATACTAATAATTCTTACGTCTATTAAAAAGTTTTGAATTTAAACTTTTCTTGATCAAATGACTGCATAATCAGACATTTAATATACTCGTTTAATAAGATTGCTATACTTTTGACATCTACCTATAAAGTTGTGAGTCAACTTGCAGCTTTGCAGTTTAGCATAAGCTTGGTCTCAAATCAACTATATTTTTAGGCAATAAAGAGATGTCAAACAAATCTGGAGGGGAGCAAAGTACGAATAATCCACAAAATTATCGACCATTACTAATTAGGTTGTCCTCTAGATAAGCTAGTAGCATGGAATGGATTATTTTAACCAAAACATGAAAAAGAAAAGAAAAATGTTGTGGCAGCCAAAATTTTCGGCTGTGGTCCTAGAGGTACCAACAACCTCAGAATTAAAAATACAAGCTGCTCATGACTTTGATGCGTCTGAATACCTCCAAAATAGTACCAGAGAGATGAGGTAATCAGATAATTGCCAACTGATGAAATTAGAGCAAATTATCCGGTTGGCCATTAAATTTTTACCATCGTCGAGTTTTGGTCACTCAACTATTAAAAGTCTGGTTTTGGCCACTCAAATATATAAAAGCGAGACGCGAGGCCATTCTGTTAGATTTAGCCGTTAACTTCATCGATGCGTCCGTTTGCACGATTTCCAATACAAAAAGCAGGGACCATTTAGGAAGGCCTGGCTAATGCTCCTCCAGCTCAGAAGGCCTTATTAGACGGGCATAAATCTAATCTTAAAATCAAGAAATCATCGTCAGGAGCAAGAGGAGGAGGAGCCCAAAAAAAGGAGGAGGAGTTCTATGACAGGAGGAGAGGCGTGAAGAAAGCGTATGGCTTGATGTCGAAGAGTCTTGAATTGGAGAAACCTAATCAAGCCACGCCGTTGTGTGAAATGAATAGACCATGTATTTCGCTTGCGGTGAATGGCAGAAGGAAGTCATTTTGCTGCTCGCAAGCTGAGTTGGCTGACTTCTTTTGTTGCACCGGCGTCAAGGTTGTGGCTGTTGACATGCCGCCCTTTATGCAGATTCATGCTGTCGATTGTGCCAGAAAAGCTCGTGATAGCTTGGAAAAATTCACTTCCAAGACTCTTGCTTTTACCCTCAAAAAGGTACTCCTGCCTGCTATAGCATCCGTCAAAAGAGCAATCAGTGTGGGCTTTTTGGTTTAGGTTCTGTGATGTGGGGCTTTCTTTTTTTTTGTTTGTTTTTTTTTTTTCCCTTTTGGGGGATCAATTCGCTTGCTGATCAGCAGGCACGCTATTCTGCATCTATTTTTTCAGGCCTATTCTGTAAACAATTTTTTTAAAATTTTATAAATAGTTGGTAAAGTAATCTTTATTAGCTTTTTACAACAAGAAGAAGAAGGTCTATTTTCAACTTCCTAAATTGACCCTGCTTTTTATATTGAAAATCGTGCAAACGGACGCACCATGAAGTTAACGGCTAAATCTAACAGAATGGTCTCGCGTCTCGCTTTTATATATTTGAGTGGCCAAAATCAGACTTTTAATAGTTGAGTGACCAAAACTCAACGATGGCAAAAGTTTAATGGTCAACCGGATAATTTGCTCGATGAAATTATTATGATAAAGCCAATGTTTTTAAACTCGGACCGGCCAGCGAACCGGAGATAGGGACGGTTCACGGTCCGACCGGCCGGTTCAACGGTTCAACGTTTTTTTTTTTTTTTTTGCTTCATAGTTCTTTACTCTACAGTCTACACTGAAACTTAACGGCTAATATACAATCTAATATGATTATTAATAACTTAAATCCCTAAAATACATTTACCAATATAACTTAAAATTAAATTTAAGTTGAGATAATAATAAATTTTCTAAAAGTTATACATGAAACCTGGCATGATAAATATAACTAAAATATCATAATTCATCGTAGGTTTTCATAAATTCATTACAAACATAAATAGATATAGTCCAAATGTTCATCAATTATCACAAACAAAAACACAAAAATAAATAAAATAAATGTTGACATTCTTTCACAATTCTCAAAAAGTCCATAACAGAGTTCAACTCATATTCAAAGCAAACAATTTGAATAACAAATTTCCATCATTGGCATGACAAGGCAACAACACCTCCTTCACAATTTCATCAATTTAACCTGAAAAATTAAAAAAGTTTATTACAAAAAATATAAATCTAATTGGTGGAACTAAAAAAAAGTCAAAAAATTTCTAAAAACAAAGATACAACCAAACACAAAAAGAATCAATTGCTACTAAACATTACTAATTAATATGTTATATTACCAATCATTATCTTCATCATCATCCAAAAGGCGCCTACGCTGAAATGCTTCCAAATCAATATCATTATCTTCCCCAACTTCACTTTCATCATCTATATAAATAAATAAATAAACAATTAAGAATTTATCCATATTTATAATACAATTCAAATTAAAAAATGTACTTTTAGCACCTTATATTACAAGTTAAAAATATATTTATTTTAATATTAAAACCAACCTTCAACTAGTTGAGAATCATCTTTAGGAAGTTCTTCGAGTTCTTCCTCCAATTCATCACAATTAAGCTCGCCATCTTGTTCTTCTTCTATGACCCAAAATTCCGTTTTATCAATAGATTCATAATCAATGGGATCATAAGATCTCTTTCGGTGATCAAACCTACAATAAAATACATTAGTTACAAATCTAATATTACTTTATAAAATAAAATGTAAAGAATAAAGTAAAAAATCAATTATACCTATGTTGCAAACGCAAATTGTAGTGCACATATACAAGATCATTAAGTCTTTGGTGCTCCAACCTATTCCTTTTTTTAGTGTGAATGCGTTCAAAAACGCTCCAATTACGTTCACACCCAGAAGAAGAAACAGTTTGACTCAAAATTCTAATTGCAAGCTTTTGCAAATTCGGAGCATCACAACATATAACTTCCAAGATAAATTGCAAGCTTTTGCAAATTCGGAGCATCACAACATACCTGTTCTATGAAAAACAATAAAAGGCAAAAATTAAACTTACCAAGATGGAAAAGCTCTGGAGTTTGGTCCACATAAAATAACGTGATGATCTTGTCTTGAATATTTGGATGTGAAAGGATTATGAAGAAAAAATTTAAAAAAAATTAAGATGAGAACTGCAGGAGCCGAAAGGGAGAAACGGAGGAAGTGAATTGAAATGAAATGTGCCTGTGCCGTCTGCACTTTCTTAATGCTAGGGTTTTTTTTATTTTATTTGATTTTAGTTATTAGTTAAGTAAAATTTCACGCAACAATAGCTTGTCCTTCGGCTGTGGTTCAGTGGTTTGCGTGCCTTATTCTGGTCGCGGAGACCTGTGTTCGAATCTCAGCAGCCTCCACTCTTGCTATTATTTTGAATTTGAGGGAAAATCTGAGAACCGCCGGTTCGCGGTTTATGCGGGTTTTAACGGTTCGTATGGTTCGACCGGTTCATAGCGGTTTTCCATTACCTTCCGGGTTTGATATTAGACCGGACCGGTCGAACCGGCCGGTCCGGTCCGGTTCTGAAAACATTGGATAAAGCAAGATTTGAAATTGAACAAAATTTCCTTTTTTCTTCTTGTTTCCCTTTTGTTCCTATTTATTCCTTTGTTTCCTCCTGTGAAAAATCAAAGTTTGTCTTCTGGAGAAATCTTGATAATGGTGGCAGTAGTAGTGGAAAAGTCAGTGGTGGGGAGTATAATAAATGCAGGATTAGAGACGTCAGTGGTGGTGGACAAGGGGAGAAGAAGATTAGGAAAAAGAAAAAAATGAAAAAAAAAGGAAAGATGATGAAGAAGGGAAAAAAGGCAAAATAATCTTTATGTCCCTATCTTTTTTATCTATAATAATTACATAATCATACTAATGGAGCGTGCAGCCCACACCCTTAATATACCGTCAATTTTTTGGATTTCATCACTAATTTTATTTAAGTGCAATGGATTTCGTAGTTTAGAGACTTAAGTGTCTTATTTTGAAATTTAGGAATTGAAGTGGAATTCTGCATATACTTTGGAATTGACCCCCTGATTAATTCACTCCATCATATTTTTCCCTATAATGTTCCCTGTACAATCTCCAAATACTCTCTTGGTTTTCATTTTTTAACTAGTTTTGTACCCGTTCGTTGAACGGGAATCTTCGAAAAATGATAAACTATTTAGTCAAATTTATAAAAATGTCGATATGAAATACAAACTTAATGTATATTCTATTATAACCTTTCTTAAGTATATTTACAATTCTGGACAACAAAACCCATGATCACTTACAATTCAAGATGAAAATTTAGTAGACATTTTGTCTTTGCAAAAGGAACGAAAATAAATTTGCCCCTCTCAGTTCATGATCACTCAAGAGGTATAGGCCAAATAATATGAATGTTTAACAGCAGTAAAAAACATAGAATAGATAGTTCAACTAAAATAACTAACAGACTTACATGTGGTTGGGAAAAAAAGGTTGGAGAAAATAACAAATTCAACTCTTGGAGTATGCGTTGAGGAAGGATCCACAGCACCAGTTACAAGCCCAGTACCTTGGACAAATGAAACAAAGGCAAATTAATAAACATCTAACATGCATCCTATAGCATATGAATGTTGTCCAATTCGGTGGAAACATCTAACATATTTCTATATGAAAACTTACGATGAAAATACTATTTTAAATCCTATCTCTTCGTACAAAACAAATAGAAAATAAAACCAAAACACACAAAATTCAAGATATGTTACTAAATTCTTACAATTGAAAATGAACATGTCTTTTTAAAAAAAACATATGTGTATCGGAGGAAGATTTACCTGATAATCAAGAGGAGTGGAAACCCAAAATCGATAATTTAATGTGCCAACCGCTTGTACTGGAAATACCTAACCATATAAAGAGGCTATATGTAAGCATAAGAATTGATAAGCATATGAAGAGATATTGATAAGAATATTAAAAGTAGTTAATTTTATCTTAATTTATGTTGCTGAAAGTATGTAAATTTGGGTAGGAAATAAGAATTGATAAGGATATAAAGAGATATTGATAAGAATATTAAAAGTAGTTTTATCTTAATTTAAGTTGCTTAAAGTACATAACTTTGGGTAGGAAATAAAAATTGATAAGGATATAAAGAGATATTGATAAGAACATAAAAAGATGATAATAAAAAATAGTTTTACTAAAGGCATGCATGCTAAAGAAATTATACGGGTCATACCTTATTGCTATACCTAAAAGTTCACAAACCAAAAGAGGAGCAAGCGGCCGCAAATATATGATTATAATAGACTAGTAATCGGCCGTGAATATAGGATAGAATGCTAAGGATGGTTTTATAAGTCATACATGGATGATAAGAATGGTTTTATATTTGAAATTTAATTTAGATAGATATTGATAATTGATTTTGTGCTTATGAAAAGAGAGAGATAAGCTCCATATAGAGCATAGGTTATTTTTTAAAAAAAAAGGGTGGAAATCATGGAATAAATGAACAAAGGCAAAAGAAGAAAGAGATGGAAGAGCGTAAGTTATTTTATAGAGCGTGTTGAAATCACTTGCCCTGTCGTTAAGCCACGTAGGAAAGAGAAACCATAAAGTGATAAGAATGAGAATACGACTTTATTATATATATATATGATAGGTACTAGTTAGTGTACTTAATTTGTACCAAAGTTATCATATGCAAAAACACACTCACATGTATCTGAAAAAAAGGTAAAAAGGAAAAAAAAAATGAAGCTAATTAGTCATCAAGTCTTGCCATATCTGAAAATGAATTGTAGTCCATCTATACATGCATTCGTTCCTTAGTGCTCGTGGTAATAACTATATATTCATATTGACTCTTGACTACTAATAGATATTGGTTCATTGAATTTTAAGATACTTACATCCTAAAGGTTGTCATAGTACATTTGATGCCTTAAAAGAGTGTTGACCAATAAGTAGAGTATGCCATACTGCGTACCTAGAATCATCATCTTCTTCTCTCTTAAAATAATAAAATGAGTAACCTCTAGCTTCTTCAATCCTAAAATCTGCACTAAAAGAGTTTCTTTCTTTTTATTTGGCGAATGATTTTAGCTTATCTTGTAGTTGTGTCACAACTACAAGACTTAGAAAAAAAAAAGAAGATGATTTCACACTGTGACTGAGTCTAGAATTGACAATATGCTGGACAAATAATAGTTACCAAAAAAAGAAAAAAAGAAAAAGTTTTGGAGTCTTGCATCATTGGTCATAGTATCTACACGGTATAAACACGAAAACTAACCAACCAAGAAAATCCCCACAACAAACCCTTTTAAATTTTCTACGCATTTCATCTACATTCGGAACCTAAAGACCGGTCAATGATTCAAAATCGCAAAATTCAATAAACAGACATGTTCTTCTAAATGAGCCAAAATAAATACTATTTATAATTAAATGTCTGATTTTATTTATTGCAATCAGTAGCTTCCTATCATCTTCCCTTAATGAATTGTCAGCTTGGTGATTACTCGCACGTTGAACCTTCTTTCGCAGATTTTTTTTTTTTAATTCGAATCTCCTTATATTTTAATTTGGGTTCTGTCTTTTAGCAGTTGACTATGGGCACTTGTAAAGAAAAAAAACTCTATCCCACTAATTCTTTTTTTGTTGGAATTGAAATGCCATATTTATTGGTAACTTTTCATTAAGGTACTGAATGTACAATATTTGATAAATATATAACAACAACTTATAGTATCCCAACGACACTGATTGTAGAATTTTGTCACATTTTTTGGTACGTAATTAACTGTAAAATTCAAATTCTGCTATCATGAGATGATCAGGCACTGTTTGATGAAATAAATCCATTGTCAGTCATTTTACAACTGATTTAATGTTGGATACAAACTAAAGAAGTATAACCTTTTAAAGGATACATGATAAATGATAAAACATTTAACATCAGTGCAACAAAAAAAAACCTTAGATCCTCTGTCAAATTGTCAAGTTCTTTTTTTTTTTTTTTTATTTTCCCACCTTTTTTCACACCCTTCCTATCTCTAATTGTTAGATCCGAGATTCGAAGCCTTTCTATACTCTTCGTATTCTTGTCTTATATTTGCTTAATAATTTAGGATCAATATAGAAATGCTGATTGATTCAGGCATTAGTGACACCTGGTTCAGGCATTAGCTACACTTGGTTCCTAAGATCACTTTGTAGCAAGTGTTCATGTGCGTACACAGGCACGAACTCCAGATGTCAACGCTGTTTTGCAAAATCGATGAATAGTGATCTAAAGCTGTTTTGCCGATGTCAACGCTGTTTTGCCAACTTGCTAACTAATGAATGTTAACGAAAGCTTCTGCAATTGCATTGTAATTTCACTAAAAAAAAATATATATGTACTAATACCACAGATAAAAAAAAACGAGCAATAAATATAAACGCTTACATAATAACAAATAAAAGCATGATAAATTTGGAAAGTTACCTACCACATTCGATCCCATCAATCTAATTTTAAATTAAACCTATTTGGATGGTCTATTGCATTGTGGAATTTCTCTAACAATTGTGGATAACTCCAACCCAAAGATAGCCGGCGTCCCCTTTCCCAGTGGCTTCGTCATGGCTGACGCTGTAAATCTGTTGGAAAATTAATTGTAATTGTTTGTCCGCTTAAAAAGAAAGTAGATTATAAAAGCCAGCAACTTACTTTGAAAATCGATACTTCTATATGATTTCTTTGTGCTAACCAAACTTTCGATTCAAGAATATGAAGAGGCTTCATGCTTCAGCTTCAGACACCAAAACGGGAAAAAAAAATTCTGAGAAAAATAGAAGAGATCAGATGAAGAGTCTCTGTGCTGAGCTTTACCGTCTTCTTCCAAATGACATCTCCAAGGTCTCTTTACCCTCGAAAGACACTCGATTCAGATGCTATTTTATGCATAATTTTTTGTGCATAGGAAAGATTAACATTTGATTATGTAACGAATGCAGGGATTTTGCCCGCTGCCTGATAAATTAGACGAGGCAATAAATCATATCAAGAGCATGGAGAAGAAGCTGGAGAATTACAAGGAGTGGAAGGAGAAATTGCTGTTTGGTAAAAGACCATGTTCATCCACTTCAAGTGAATCTAACAACAGCTCAAAGTTAACTAATGTTGAAGTTCAAGAAATAGGACCTGGTGCGACTGTGATTTTGATAAGCGGGATGGAAGAACAAGCTTCGTTTTATGGCATTATTCCCCGGCTTCATGAAGAAGGATTTGCGGTGGTCAATGCTAACTTTTCCAACAATGGGACCTCGATGCTTCAAGTAGTTCATCAGAAGGTCAGTATTCAGTTATAGATCCAGCGAAAGTTAGGCATTCTGTTATTTTGTTTCTTTCTCCCTGAACTTTTTCAGATGCTTGATCAAATCAAGTAATTGCATTGCAAATGAACTGCTGATTTTTTCAATAATTTGATTCACATTTTTATAGGTTGGAGCATCAACATCTAGCAGTGAAACTACAGCAGTTTCCAAGAGGTTAAAAGAACTGATCCATGGCTATTCACAGGGCGAAGTTGAATCGAGTCTGGACTTGTGGGACTTCAGAATCGAACCTGATCTCCTAACTTCGGACTTCCTTGGTCCTTTTACAACAGACAACTTTTGTCTTCTGCAGCAGCATTGAAGTTGCTTCAGGGAGATTTTACCATTAGAAGTTATGGAGTGAAGCTTCAGTTTCAGAGTTTACACCATACCTCTATGCATCGTAAACAGCAAATGTCGTACTACATAATAAATTGCAACCTCAAAGCTTTTGTCATGTAGATAATAAATGTCGGACGCATTCAGATTTTGATGCGACGAACCATTTCCATCTTCTACTTTGGTCAGTTGTGGTTATATGAGACATAAGATAGCAAGCCATGGAGTCTTGCCCTAGTCGTCCGTCAACGCAGTACCAGCGTGAGTACGAAGTTACGAGCCTCCCAAAAAAAAAAGACCTTTTTATGAATTTTCCACGAACTTCATCTACGCTTGTCGGAACATAATCTTTGATCAAGGACTCAAATCGTCAAAGTGTTAATCAACAAACATTCATATGTAGAGTAATAAGGTATACTAACATTTTTCTTCTTTATTTTTTTTCGACCCTCTCAAGGATATGTGATAAAAACGTTTAACATCAGTAGTACAAACTTTTGAGCACTATTTCTTAGGCCATCTACAGTGGATTATACTCTTTCACTATACACATCAATATTTCACTATCTTCTCTTTTATTATATTCTCACTCATAATGGATAACACTATATACAATATAATAGTATAGGTTCACCGTCAAATCAAATATTTTATTTTAATAATGCACAATTCATATCTCGTAAATAAATAAAGTAACTTTTTTAAAAATAATTTTGTTATTTTTAAAAAATAAATTATTAACTTTCTTTAAATTTTTTACCTTTTGAATTTTTATTTTCTAAAAAATAATATTATTAATTTCTAAGTTTGAAAAATATATCTTTTCCTATCCTTCAAAAAATAATATATTGTTATTTTAGATGTCCTGTGTGTTTATATAGAGAGAACCAAAAAATGATCGTTGAAAAAAAAATTGAACGTTGACTTCACCATAAAATTTTAGTCGTTATCTATGTTTATTCAAATTTATCCGTTGCAAAAAAAAGCTCACCATCTCCTCTTTTTCATCAATATTTATCCATATCATTCTGGTGATGTGTATAATATTCATTGCATGATCACCCACAGTGACCGTGTAATGAGTCCGTGTCATGGGAGGTATGACACGCCATTGGAGTTGCCTGTAGAGAGAAAGGAGTTGATAATCTTGTTTCTTTTTAGCTTCATTATTAAAGGGCTGCTGATTGATTCGGATATTATTTACAGCTGGATCCTACGATCTCGCTCCGTTCGCGGTACCCATCAACACTCGGGCATAAATAAAGAAATACTCAACAGTACTGTTGCAAGTTAACTCAACTTTTGTTTTATTTTCCCCAACTTGCCAGCTATTGACTGATAACGAGAATTCGGAATTCTACAATTACAATTGTCACTATATACAAACTAACCCATCAAGTATAGTACACACTAGTTAGATACTAAGGTAACAACGTGTAAAAGCACCCAAAAAAAAATTGTATCATCCAATACAGTTTGTTTTGCAATTAATCTCATGAATCAAAGCTCTGAAATAAGGGGAGGTTTGGTAAGTGAATTTCATACTTAAGAATGGATTTCAAAATTAATGATAGTACTGATACTTATAATTTAGTTAATATTAACTAGAATGAGTCAATGGATATGAATATGATAAACTCATTTCAGAATGAGCTTATAGATATGATTAACTCATTTTATAGTAAGTTAATAGATATGATAAACCACTTTCATGATTTTTGTGATTAACTAAGTTTTAGTAAAGAATAAATGTTAAACTTACTCGTGTATCTCATATTTTTAATTAAAAATTAAAAATTAAAAAAAGCACTAGAAGAAATGAAGAGAGTGGAATAAATATAGAAGAAAAAATACAAAACCCCTACAATTCTAGTTGCCAAACCCTCTATGAGTTTTAATAAAAATATCTTACTATTAACTAATTAATGATAGTCATAGTGTTTGTGATTATAAGAAGGATTGATTTAAGTAATAAGATGGGAGAAATTATAAATAAAAAGTCTTGATTAAAAAGTCTTAATGTATTTATCATAAGTCATCACGCCGTGCCTATTGACTTTGTCAAGTATCTTGTCTTTTCGACGCTATAAATCTGTTGGACCATTGATTCTTATCTTTAGTCCGCTTAAGGAAAAACAAGTGAGTATAGAAACAACACCAAAACGCAAGACAATCCTCAACATTTTCAACTTTCAGAATCAATATAGGCTTTCTTTGTGCTGCTACCCGAACTTCGGAATCAAGAACATGGAGAGATTTCATCCTTCAACTTCAAATTCGAAACCAGAAAAAAGAATTAAGGAGAAAAACAGAAGAAATCACTTCAAGAATCTCTATTCTCAGCTTTACTCTCTTCTTCCAAGTGACATCTCCAAGGTCTTTTTACCCCTCAAGATGTACTCAATTCATATGGTATTTTGTGCATGATTTTATGTGTAGAAAAATTGAAATTGTGCATAGGAAGGACTAACATTTGATTAATGATGAATGCAGGAAGTTTTGCCTGTGCCTGATAAGATAGGCGAGGTGATAAATTACATCAAGAGCATGGAGAGAAAGCTGGAGAATTACAAGCAGATGAAGCAGAAGTTGCTGGGCAGAAAAAGACGATATTCATCTACCAAGAGCTCAGAGTTGACTAATGTTAAAGTTCATGATATGGGACCTGACACGGATATGATTTTGATCAGTGGACTGAAAGAACCAGCTTCATTTTATGGCATTATTCACCTGCTTCAAGAAGAAGGTTTTGAGGTTGTCAACGCGAACTTTTCCAACGATGGAAACTCAATGCTTCAAGTAGTTCATGAGAAGGTAAGTACGTAGTGATAGAACAAAGGAAAGTTAGGCATCCTGTTATACTACATATCCTCCTTCAGCTGATCTCAAATGGTTGAGCAAATCAAGTAATGGCATTGCAAATAAACTAATTTCCTCAATAATTTGATTCATATTTGTCTAGGGTGGAATATCAACTTCCAGCACTGGAACTATAGAAATTGCCAAGAGGGAGAGGTTAAAAGAACTGATCTATGGCTATTCACACGGCGAAGTGGAATCAACAGTAGACTTGTGGGACTTTGAAGTTGAACCTGATCTCTTAGCTTCTGGCTTTCTTGGACCATTGCCAGCAGGAGAGTTTTCTTTTCTGCAGCAACATTAAAGTCCTTCATGGAGATCTTACCATAAGAAATTAAACAGTGATGCTTCGGTTTCCATAATGGGATCTCAGATTATATATTTACAGCTTTACCTGTATGCAGTGCAACCAGTATTTGAAGGACTGAGTAAGATATCATTGCAACCTCAAACCTTTTGACATGTAGACAAAACAGTGGCATTCGATTTCGACATGATGAATCATGTCTACGTTAGATTTTTGGTGGTTACATGAGATGACAAGATTACAAACCCTGATTTGTTGGTGTAAGATTTAAGATAAGGAATAGGTGAGCATACGAGGCAGTGAATCAGTCCTATGTTATTTTGTGTTTGCGCACTTCATAAAGTAAGCCTTTAATTATTTATTTCAATTTGACGGGAAATCCTTGTCAATTTTACACATATTTTGCACCTGGAGTGTTTCTCTTTTTGTATTTTCGGTATTCAACCATAGGAAATCTTACAGAAGGAGATACGATAGACATTTTACATTAAATGATAAATGTTGCATCATGTCTATAATTTGTTACCACATTGAATACATTGTCAGTATTTTATGTTGCATAGATGACTTGAGTTTTTAACGATTACATATGCGGCATAATATGTGATGAATCCATTTTCCTCATTAATACAATTCTGTCGGTACGTACAAAGAAGCGTTAAGGGAGATATATTCACAACTTTCCATCAATCTTAAAATGCTAATATTTAAGTCTTTAACTGCATTTGAATGTAGAGAACTTAGTCTAATGGTTAGAATTGAAACCCTAAAAATTAAAAGTTTTAGATTCAAATTCTCCATTCCTCTTCATTTTTTCAGTTCCATCCCTCGCATTTAAAAAAAAAAAAAAACTACGTTTGAGGGTCTAAGTTGAAGATGGAGCATGTAAAATTGAACTCTTGGCTAATTTCATGCTGCCCCTCGAACAAATTATCTTGTTAAGCCTTGGTAAAAGGGGTCTATTTTCAAAATGGGTATATACTTGTGTCAAGTAGAGTGACTGCGATCACTGGACAAAATTTCCAAGAAGTTATTAATTGTCACATTTTATATATCAAATTAAAGCAAATGAAAACTAATCGCTGCTTTTGTGATTGTGATGACCTTGTGAATTCAAATTTGTTGTCCAGAGATGGACGAAATTGTGCGCCTGCTAATTTTCCAAAAAAAAAGTTTGAAAATTCAGAGTATAAGATTAAATAATTCTTCTTACGAGAACTAGAGTGATTCAGTTCCAACTTTTAAATATAACATAAAAATTTCAACGATGTGTATAAAAAAACTTAACAAATGTACTTATTTTATCTTTTATTACATAAATTACGAATTACAACAGTATATTCAATATTGGTTTTACAATTTTTGTCCTGTAACCAGATTGATAATTTTGTTCCTCGTTAGTTTTAATGATTCACTTCGAATTCTGCGTCGTGTTGGCCTCGAAAACCCGTAAGCCAAGGCCATGCACCATAGCACGTGATGTCCAGAATTTGGTGTTTAAAAAAAAAAAAACAAACACATGCAGAAAACTGGAGTCGACTAATCCCACAGTATTTTTTTAGGTTTGCCAACTGATGAATGATACATGAAGTCTCATGTGACGCAATAGTCGTGTTATTTATTTATTTATTTACTTATTTTTTATTAAAATTTTTGAGGAGAACACTATTTAATTCAAAACCAGCTCGGCGATTTTAATAGTTTATAAGTTTATGTTAGTTCTTACGGATCGTCTATCACAGAGTTTTGAATCTAAACTTGGTCAAATCACTACATAACAACCCATTTTTATGATCACTACACTTTTAACATCTACTTGATTAGGTTCTAAATTAACTAGCAGCTTTGCAGTTTAGCATCAGCTTGGGGTCAAATCATTAATTAGGGAAGCAAAGTGCAAAAATGACCCAAAAAATTATCAACCATCACCAGTTAGGTTCTCCTCTAGATAAGTTAATTAGTAGCGTGATGGAACAGGTTATTTTAACCAAATCTTGAAATAGAAAAGAAAAATGCTGCGGCAGACCATTTTTTTTTTCAGCAATGGTACTATAGGTGCCAGCAACCTCAAAATTAAAAATAGAAGCTGCTCATGACTTTGATGCTTCTCAGTTATGAAGTTGTCGCCACGGGATGGCAAGGTTCATCTTCAAGTACAAAAGAAAGGATATTTGGGGTTTTAATATTCTGACTCCTGGGGTAAGAAAAAAGAATTGAACTCAGACTGTCGGCCGACCTACTTGTAAAATGTACACTTTTACATTCAATAATTACCTGAAAGAAAAATCAATGGATTGTCTCTCAATGGATTACCAATCCACAAGAATAATAAATAGTTAGTAATCGCGATCAAGTATACCATTCCTCTCAAGTCTCGACCAGTTGCAATTTAAAATCTCAATAGTTGAAGATTATCTAAAGAATGTGAGTGAATGACAATAGCATCACTTAGGTTTGATTGATTTTAAAATAGCCGATTAAAAAATCTTCAATAGGAGAATCTTACTTTGTATATATCTAAGAAAAGAATGTTATTTTATGTTAGTAATTGATATAATAAATCTACTAATCCACATGGGTTGGCGGACTTCTTTACATTACAGACTACCTCTTGAGTCGAGTCTCCGGCTAATCCGATTCGCATATTTAGAGCATCTATTATTATCACTTATTCTTTGAGCAGCACGCATAAGGCGTGGCTAAATCGAACAATTGAACTTTCAAGGCACTTATTTTAAGGTACAGAACGTGTGTGTGACTAAATCGAACTACTTTACTTTTAAGGTACCGCTGCTGTTTAAGAAGAATAATCTCGCATATGCTCTAGATCCAACTTAAAATTTAAAAGATTTCACTTGCATTTGGCCGACCCATTTAATATGCTTATACTAACAAGTTCATTGCACCAAAATTAAAAAAAAAAAAAAAAAAAAAGGACACAGGAGATACTGAACTTGTTTAAGGAAAAAAAAAATGAAAAAAGGGATCATTTCAGAAATCTCCTTTGAGGTTTCTGACAGTTTCACTCTGCATCATTGAATTATTAAAAATATTATTTGCCTCACTTTCTGAAAAAAGCGTATATTTCTTTTGCCAAAGTGTTGCAATTCAGGAGGGAAGCTATGTTTTTAAAACTTCAATATTGAGCTCACCTTCATTTATCCATATGTTTATTGTTTGCCCTTAGATTAGCAAATGAGAAAAACCTTTCTTTTGATGTAAAATGTTTTGAGAAAATTTAATAAATTGTTTAGAATATTTGATTTTTATTTATCTAGATCGATGGCTTGAAAATTATAAAAGGATAAAATGTTTAAAAAATTACATTTAAAACTTATTTGAGATGTTTAAAAGGTGAAAAAAATTATTTTCTTCATCTTTACAATATTTCAAATTATTTTTACATACTTTGTTAATTATTTATAATTTGTCAAATTTAATTTTTGTCTCCTAATCACAGATAAATTTGTTAAAAGATCTCTCAACCTCAAACTTACAATTATTCATTAAAGAACACATCCATCAAGTTTTCAAATATCAAGAGATTTTATATTAATTTATCATCGCAATTAAGAGACCGCAACAAAAAGGAAACCTTGGAATGAAATAATTTTCCCTTTCCTAAAAATAACAGTATTTTTATCATATAATTTGAATTGTGTTATAAAAATTTAAAAATAAGGGTGGCAAGTGATATTTTTTAAACTTTAGAGGTACTAAATAATATTGTTAGAAATCTAAGAAAGAGGTTTCTCAAATTATCCCAATTTTTTTACATCAACTGCTCCTAGAGCAGTGGCATGCCATACAAGAAAAACTTACATAATCATGAGCGGGACCGCCAGGATGCTAAAACTCTTTTCGATTATAACCGGTGAAATCATCCATTTTGTTACATAAAAAATGATCGATTTGAAAAGGCTATACGAAAAGAAATGTCACAATATTTCTTTTAGATCTCCGAAAGCAATATAAAACAAAGAACATCTTTTACATACTAGATTTGAATTTCTTTTAATTGCTATTTACAGGATCTAAATTTTTTCCATTGAGATTTGTAGCTAATGAATTTGTAATTTAAATTCATAATTGTTTCTAATTAAGACTGATGGATTAGACATGCACTTGATCTTCAATGAATTATAATTTCTCCAATTACTTTTCCCATGGACTTTCAAATGTACTCCTTTTTTTTTTTTTTTTTGCCTGTATAGGAGAAGTCATGGCAGCAAGCATTGAAGACAAGGAAATGGGCCGTATCTTTGCTTAGAGACTCTTCAGTTGGTGTATGAACACACCCAGAAAGCCCACAGAGTCTCTTGTAAAAGTGCTAAAAAGATGTATTCCCCAAACAAATCCCTGAAAAAAAAGTAGGTTATAATTGGTAAAACACAGTAAACCAAGCTAAAGCTGAATTTAATTTTCATATCTCTGAGATCCATATATTAATATATGACTATATATAAACGTCTACAAATAATTGATGTAAAGGTCTAAAAATAATTGACATAACACGTTAGCAGTCCAATCATATTGCTATAGCCCATTGTCCTCTGAATGTGGTAATGGCTATAAACATCAAATTATGAGTTCTCCAAGCACATTTACATGTAAGTATGTATAAATATGTAATACGCATTATGATAACTAGTAGAAAACCATCAACCAATTTTTTGGTGGAAAAGGAGACAAATCGACGAGGCGACTTGGAAGTCTTGGTGGAAAGCTGCCACAGTAGGACAGAATTGTTAATTGTGGTTCTAAATGTTTGCCCAAAAGGGTGGCAAATTGATGAGACGACTTGGAAGTCTTCGTGGAAACTTGTAACATTAGGACAGAATTGTTAAGCATGGTTCTAAATGTTTGTCCAAAAAGGTCGCAAATTGATGAGTCTTCGTCGACGCCAGTAACATTACGATAGAATTGTTAAGAACAGATCCCTGGAGTCAACAGATTCCTGGAGTCAATAGGAGAAAGTTCATGAGAAATAAGGTTATTTGACTTAAATAAAAAGATAATACCTTGGCCGAGGAGGAGAAGATGATAAAATTGCTTTTCTGATTATTTTAGAAAGTGACAATATTATCTCAAATGGTACTTTGACCAGAGACAAAATCTTTGGGATATGCTAAGGAAAACAATACAATTAGTCAGTTTTTTGAATTAGAAGTATCAAAAAGCAAGCTATATGGAGTTCTTGAATAAACCAATCATCAGAAAAAAAAAAAAAAACTACATTCGAAGAAGACAAACCCAAAGAACTCACCTCAATTTAAAGGAAAAGCTACGCCTTCCACCAAATATTTAATAGCCATAATAAAACCAAAGGGGTGAAACGGAGAAAGTAGAAAGGGTATCGGCTAAACATGGGGGCATAAATATGATAATGATTGTTCAGATAATAATTAGGTTATTTAATTGTAATTAAAATCCAATTATGTACACATCCAATTAATTCCTTAACGGATGAGAATGGTTTCAATAAATTGGAAGGCTTGGTTGTTAGTATAATAAATGATTAAAAGGGCTTTTATGTAATTCTATCAAAACACAAGCTTAATTCAGTTGTACTTGATACTCAATTTGGCATCAAACATTGCAGCCTACCAAACCTGCCCCTAACCTTAAATGTCTGAAAGGTTATATAAGTAATTATAGCAAAATTAAAGCTGTAATGACTTGTACTCAATACTTCAATTGTACTGCAAACACTCTCACATTTCCAAAATAGCCCCATCCCTGCGGTTGAAATATAAAAACCGTCTTTGTCCTAAACTCGTTCTTATATAGTATAAAATGATAAGGATATCTAAGTTTCCCATGTTTAGTCATTGAACATGGATGTATTGAAGATTTAACAGCATTTTTAATGCCAATAAGCCAATAACTAAGGCCACCTTAGAGCTTCTGATTTCGAAATGCCTGACTCTATTCACACGTAAATTAGGAGATTATTCATAGAAAACTCTCTTGAACCTTTTTTTTCGATATTAAAAAAAATTAATTAAATACCAAGAGTTTTCACCGTAATTTGATCCCATGCTAATTGCATTGATTATCGACCCCAAATTACCTGGAAATGTGTTGCGGCTTTGTCATTGTTCCAATATCTTCCCTGTTCGTTGTCACTATCCCAGCAAAAATACCTGCCGCATTTAGCACTAATCAAGTGAAAAAAAGTATGCATTTGAGCCTTAAATCTCAAAATTGGTGGGATCGATTATCATTCTTCTGCCCCAACAAGATTAGTGGACTATGGCCTAGAAAAATTATTTGCCTAAAACAAGATTAGTGGACTTTGATTATGATATGGTCTTTTATCAAAATTGATTTTATTCCGCTTGTCCGCCACGGTCCAATCTATTATTTCGTGTTACCCTTTTTTCTAAAAAAAAATTAACAAGGAAAATGTGAAATTTAAGAAATGGACTGGGGGGAAGAGGGGATTCCAATGGTAGTAGATCTTCTGTTCCCCTCTCTGTGCCATTCTCTGTCCCACTTTTTATTGAATTGCTATTTCACCTTCATAAACATCATGTTTTAGTTCTTTTTTGTTTTCTTAAGATCTAATAACTATTAATTGAGTAAAAAATAAATACAACAGATTCAAAAAAGCAATATATAATAGATTATTAAAAAATATAGCAGAGAATTCATTAAAAAAAATCTCATTTTTATGCATTTTGGTTTGTTGAATTTTGTGTATTACTCAGTTAATAGTTATTGGATTTTAAGAAAACAAAAAAGAACTAAAACATGATATTTATGAAGAAGAAATAGCAATACAATAAAAAATGAGACAGAGAGTGGCACAGGGAGTGGGATAAAAAATCTATAACTGATTTGAATCGAGGAAGTCGGGAGCCCTTTTTTTTGTGTTACACTTTCAACAGCTTATGTTGCCTAATAGCATAATCATTCCAGCCAAAAATGAGAAATATTCAAGTTTTTTTTTTTTTCGGGTACACAGAATTATCCTGGTTATCCAATGAACCTAACCTCCGTTAAGACAGATTAGTGTTGATTTTGATTGCTGCCTAATAACGTTTTAGACTTGTAGCTTAGCAGTTAAGTTAAGCTTAGGCTGATGCTGAAGTCAACTATTAAAATTTTCAAACTTTGAAGTCTATCAAGCGTTAACTCCCTAGAACCGACCAACATTAATTTAAACAAATTCAGAGAAATGTTCTTTGTATGGCCGTAATTTGCACAGTGATTTAGGATGAGTACGTCTTACAATATTCTCTGTTCCCACAGGAAAAAGAGTCAACTTATATCGTTTTCTTAAGGAAGAAAAATGCCCAAAGAGAAGACTTGCATTTACGTGGTCTCTGGGCCAAAGAATAGAAAACAAGTGTTTAACACAATTGATAAGCACTTGTTCTTATTTTGGTCCATCTTACTTGAAGAGTTAGGAGGTATTCAGGAGTGGTTAGATAGATACTAAAAATTTTCACATGGGCTTGAATTAAAAGCTGTTTAACTTTTTTTTCCCCTAAAAAAAGTTGTTCAACTTTAATATTGATTAATGTGAAGCGTGGCAAAAGAAGGGTTGGTGCAACCTAAAACTTTCTCAAAAACTCTAATTATGATTAAAAAAAAAAATTCGGGAGATCGAGGCACAAGTGTTTCCATTGAAATCTTTGCCCTTTCAAGTAAGCTTGGAGTTGGGATGAAGGAGTAGATAGAATTGAGATTCTTTTGTTCTAGCCGACAAGGTCGCTTGTATTATCAGCAACATCATAGTTTACTGGTAATAGTATGACCAATCTTCCTTTTTCATCCAGAAACAAGGAAGACAAAGGGATTTTGGATATCACATTGTAGTGACAATAAGAGATAGTCAATAAATATTGTAGATCAAGCCTTTGTCCACCATGATTTTTTTTTTTTTTTGCACTTGTTATTTTGTTAAATATTGCATAGTAGATACTCAGTAGGTAGACCTTTTTCTGCCTGATTTATTCACCACAAATTTTTCCCCTATCCTCTTCCTTGTATAATCTCCAAATGGTTTATTGGGGTTTTCGTTATATTTAACCGGCACTTTTTAGTGTACTTCATTTACGCCAAACTTATCATATGCAAGCACGAACTCACATTTATTATTTCCTAATGGATCTAAACGCTTTTCCTATTTTATTTCAATTTTTCAAAGACCTATTATTTGATATACACCTCTCCTAAAAAGTGCTTACTGAGCAGATATCCCTTAGATTAATCAACCTTGTTTTATATTTTAAAACGTCAGAAAAATTTGTTTAGAAAAAAGAAAAATTATAAAAGCAAGAGTAAAGCATAGTGACGATAAGATAACACCAGGATTATAATTGAGTAAAGTCTACAACCATTCATATGTTTGCCTGGTCCTTGTACAAACACAGGGTTTGGGACCACGATCAATCCACTAGTAAGATCAACAGAACATGTATTCCTTTCTTTATAAAATTAAAAAAAAACTTGTTTTTTATGTGCATAAAAAAGTGTAATTGGTTCGCTTTGAATTGTTTCTACCTGCAAATAGTGCATCTCCACTATAATTTTTTTTTTCTCGATCAAATTATAACATCTATGCAAACAGCTTGTGTTTAGAAAAGCATTTGGAAGTGGCAGCGGCATAGATCTTCATGCATGCTTATAACGAAATGCTAATATAATGATGTCCCGTAAGAAAGTGTTGATCGATGTCTTAAAAAGCAGTCGATCCATTTCTAATGCACTAAGAAACTAAGCATATTTAGTTGATTAACACTTTCTTAATCCCAACTAACTGGTTCGGTTAGCTTAGCCATGATCCACCTCCACTATGCTGCTGCTAGGCATGAAACATAAGTGCGATGGATATCTGAATATGGAATTATAGTGCATCTGTACATGCATTCTTTCTTGGCGCCTCTGGAACAAACACAGATTTGAAGCGTAGAAGAGGCAGAAAAATTGAAGTAGGTTTGGGGGAACAAGGACAACCATTGACTCTTGACTACTAATGGATCTTGATTCATTGAATTTAAAGGTATCTACATCTTAAAAGTTGTTAGCAAATTTGATATCTTCTAAATAATATTGACCAAGAATTAGAGTATGCGTACTAAGTACCTAGAATCATCGTCTTCCCTCTTAAAAAAAAAAAAAAAAAAAAAAAAAAAGAGAGAGTAGATTCTATTTCTTCAATGCTAAAAACTGTCCTAATCGAGTCGATTTCTTTTGATTTCACTGAAGCTTATCTTGAATTGGCAACCCCAAGACTTGAAAAAAAAAAAAAAAAAGAGGCTTGATTTCACACTATAGTGTAGCCACGATTTGGCAATAGGGTGGGCAAATAATATATTTTTTAAAAATTTAAAAAAAAAAAAAGAAAGAAGGAAGTTTGGAGTCTTGCATTATTGGTCATAGTATCAACATGATACGAACACGAAAATGTACCTATGAAAATACCCTTTAAGTTGTGGAATAGCCATTATAAGATTCTAGCTTCTTCAATGCTAAAAACTCTCCTCATCGATTCGCTTTCTTTTGATTTAACTAATGGTTTTAGTTTATCTTGACTTGGTCAAATTATTTATCACAATTCCAAGACATAAAAAAAAAAAAAAAAAAAAAGAGAGGAAGCGAGAGAGAGAGAGAAAAAAGATGATTTCACAATGTGGCGGAATCGACATTTGGCAATAGGATGGCAAATAATATTTACCCCAGAGAAAAAAAAGAAAGAAAAAAGTTTGGAGTTGTACAAAATCGTGAAATTCAATGAACAGATTTGTTCCTCTGAATGAGCTAGAATAAATGAGATTTATAACTAGATGCTGATTTTATTTATTGCAATCCATAGCTTTCTATCATCTTCCATTTACGAATTGTTAGGTCGGTGATTAGTCGCGCATGTTTATTCTTCTTTCGTAGAATTTTTTATTCCAAGCTGATGATGCTTCAATCTGGGTTCCGTCTTTTTAACAGTTGATTATGGTTACTTGTAACGGTAAAAACTAATTCTTTTCTTATTGGAATTGATAAGTCATATTTATTTAGTATTCAAATGCTTTTCCACCTTTTAGACCACAATCAAAATTCCAATCAGATGAAAGGAAAAATAGTTTCGTTAACTCCTGCTGAGAAAAAAGAAAAACTATTCACTAAAACACCTTCTTGTTAGTGTAAAAGAACTAGTGGTATAGAACTATGATAATGACAGTGCCAAGAGATATATTCGAGCATTCTTAAATCTCACCTTGCCACTTTATTTTCTTCACTTAAACATTTAAATATTAAAAATCGAACTCATGCCTAGAATTTAATATGGGTATTTTGATTTAAGTTATTTGATGATTAAATCAAATGGCTTGAAAACCTTGATTTGCTGTTCTATTATATATATAATCCAGGGAATTGATTTTAACCAAATGTAATAATGTAATTTACTTTATTTCCTTAACTGTGGGAGAAATGGATTGGATGGTCCAAAAGAAAGGGAACGTGAGTGAGAGATGTCGAATTCAGACTCTGCCACTTACACTTTTTGGATATTACAATTAACAGATATGATAGTTTCTAAACTTATACTTACTAGCCTCCAATCTCTTCAATTAGTCATGCCGACAGTACTACTAGGAAGGTGTGATTGTGAAGCTACTACCAAGCAAGTTGAAAAACCATTACAAAAATTGACAGTAGGAGAGCTAAATCAGTAAAATGTCGACATTTGGAAAGAGTGAACTATATTTGTGCTATATGCAACGTACAAAAAGGACTTGTTCCTTAGAATAATGAGTTAAAGATGACAGCATTCAAATGGACGGCGAAAATTATAATTTTTAATACAATTGCCTCGACTTAGTTTTTCGTTTCCTACGTGGAGTAGTAAACTCTTACTTATCAACAGTCTTTTCTTCATTGTCCTATAAGGAAATACAACATTCTTAAGGATACATAACAAATAACAAAATATTTAACATCAATTCTACCAACTTTTGATCACTATTCCTTAGATCCTGTGTCAAGTTCATATATATATAGATATAACTTTTTTATCTTTTCACCCCTCTTCACACTTTTTCTATCTTCAATTGTCAGATCCAGGATTTGAATCCTTTCTACAACCTTCATGTTCTTGTCTTATGTTTGCTTAATAATTTAGGCTCTATGTAGAAATGCTGATTGATTCAGGCATTAGTGACACCTGGTTTAGGCATTAGCTACCCTTGGTTCTTACACTGTAGCAGATACTCGTATGTATAGACACGTATACTCTGTTGCAAAATGGTGTAAGTGAACTAAACATTTTTCCAACATGCCATCTGTTGAATGACAACGGGAGCTTCCGCAACTGCTAGTGTTAATTCACCATAAAATTTTTACATGTACTAGCAAAACAGATATAAAAAAACTAAAATAATAAAAATTAACCCTTACTCCTATATAATAACAAGTGAAAACATGACAAAATTTGGAAAGTTATGTAACACAATTAATCCCATCAATCTAATTTCAAATTAAACCTATATGGATCCTCTATTGCATTGTGCAATTTCTATAATAATTGTAGATAATTCCAATCCAAAGATAAACCGCCATCTCATATGATGCGGTTTTCTGGTGGTTTCGTCACGGCTGACGCTATGAATCTGTTGGATTAATATTAATTGTAATAGTTTGTCCGCTTTCTAAGCGAGTATAAAAGCAAAACCAGCATCCTCGGCAGTTTCAATTTACTTTGAAAATTGATACTTTCATATGCTTTCTTTGTACCAACCAAACTTTGGATTCAAGAATATGGAGACGTTTCATGCTTCAGCTTCAAACACCAAAACGAAAAGAAAAATTACAGAGAAAAATAGAAGAGATCAGATGAAGAATCTCTGTAATAAGCTTTACCGTCTTCTTCCAAGTGACATCTCCAAGGTCTCTTTACCCTCAGGAAATACTCGATTCAGATGGTATTTCATGCATAATTTTTGTGCATAGGAAAGATTAACATTTGATTATGTAATGAATGCAGGGATTGTGCCCACAGCCTGATAAAATAGAAGATGCGATATATCACATCAAAAGCATGGAGAAGAAGCTGGAGGATTATCAGGAGATAAAGAAGAAGTTGCTGCATGGCAAAAGACCATGTTCATCTGCTTCAAGTGAATCTAACAACAGCTCAACGTTAACTGATGTTGAAGTTCAAGACATAGGACCTGATGCGAATATGATTTTGATAAGTGGGCTGGAAGAACAAGCTTCGTTTTATGGCATTATTCGCCGGCTTCATGCAGAAGGATTTGAGGTTGTGACTGCTAACTTTTCCAACACCGGTACCTCGACGCTTCAAGTTGTTCATGAGAAGGTCAGTAGTCAGGTATAGAACCAATGAAAGTTAGGCATCTCTTATTTTGTTTTTTTATTCCTGAACTTTTTCAGATGCTTGAGCAAATCAAGTAATGGCATTGCAAATGAACTAATTTTCTCAATCATTTAATTCACATTTTATAGGTTGGAGCATCAACATCTGGCAGTGAAACTACAGCAGTTTCCAAGAGGTTAAAAGAACTGATCTATGGCTATCCACAGGGCGAAGTTGAATCGAAACTGGACTTGTTGGACTTTGAAATTGTACCTGATCTGTTAACTTCTGACTTCTTTGGACCTTTTGCAACAGAAAAATTTTGTTTTCTGCAGCAATATTGATTCATTGGAGTTGCTTCAGGGAGATTTTACCATTAGAAATTATGGAGTGATGCTTCAGTTTCAATAACGGAGTCTCAGATTATATATTTACACCTTACCTCTATGTATTGTAAACAGCAAATGAAGGACCGATTGAGGAATACATTGCAATCTCAAAAGCTTTTGTCTTGTAGATAAAATGGATGCATTTGATTTTGATATGATGAACCATTTTCGTTTTGTACTTTGGTCAGTTGAGGTTATATGAGACATAAGATAACAAGCCATGATTTTGTTACTTATTAGCACAAGACTGAAGCAAACAATTGGTGAGCATATAAGCAGTGAATTCGTTCAGTGTTATTTTATGTGGCCACTCTAAGAAGTCTTTCCTCAATTTTGTATATAATCATTCGTCATAGTGATAAAACGATACTAATCAAGATTCAGGAGAAGATTACAGGATCGGTTCATGTTAAATTATTTATTCAAAATCATGAAAACACAGCTCCAACTGAATTTGACAAGATCATTTTTACGTGTCTCTACTTGTATCACTTGTTTTCAGGCTCAGCCCTGGTTAAATCCCAAGAAAAACTGAAGGATATGTACTAAATGCAGGAAAGCTGCTTTATGTGATTAAAGATGATGCTACAATCTACAAATTTTGAACTCTAGCTACAAATCTTGATTAATTTGAGTCCGAGAGTTCTGTCATAAGAGAAAAGCATGGCTTCTCACTGGCTTTAGCATGCAACTGGTCACTCACTCTACGTTTAGGCGAGTGCAATAATCTCTTACTGTCAGCAGCCACTTTCCTTGAATCTTGAGTCTGACCCGATGAAGCCAATGTCTAAAAGTTCTAACTTCATGATAAACTAGTCCCAGTAGAGCCTTGCGAAACCATGGAAGATTCCCTTGCTGGTGTCCAAAATCGAGAAGTCATTTTTAGCCAACGCATGCCTGATGCCTCTTCTTATTGCTTGCACACAAGCATCTCGATCTAAACTTCCAAGCCACTGATGTAAGTTGAAGGATTCTCCGAAGAGTTAAGAGAACTATAAAGATTCTGGTATAACTTCTCTAGGTGAAAAATTGAAACCTTTTGAAGTATCTTGGAAAGTAGATGCATTAAGATAAATATAAGGGCAAATTACACTTTACCCTTCTCGGGCGCGTGGTATAGCTAATTTTTACATAACTCCCCTCTAGTTTTAAAAGCTATATATAACCCTCTTATAATTTGGATTAAAGTGTTAAAGTAACGGAAATGATCATCTATAACGAAACCTATGAAAATGTCAAAATTACCCTTGTTTAAAAATGAAAATGGCTTAAGTGACCAAAATTTATAAACAAAATATGCATAATACTCTAACCTCGTATGATTTTATATGTTATCATATAACCCTCTTATGGTTTAGTATTTTACCATATAATCCCCTTATGATTTTCAATATATATACATAATTTCCTGTGGTTAATAAATAATTTTTAACTTTACATAAGGGTATTTTTGACATTTTAGTTTACTCCGTTATGGATTGCAAATTCCTTCATTTTGACACTTTAATCCAAATTATGAGGGAGTTATGTATAGTTTTTGAAACCATAGAGGGATTATGTAATAAAATACTAAACCAAAGGGGGGTAAAGTGTAATTAATTTACCCTAAATATAAATGGTTAAGCAATTGAATGTTTCAAAAACAAGTTGGACTATGAGCAAACTGGAAATTTCAGCTTAATTAGTAACTCATGTCTCATGACACGTTGCTCGATACATTTTTACAAGTGGAATTAAGCAACTAATTAAAGTCCGGCAGCTGAATTAACCAACCGAGTCAAGCTCAATCTTGCAAATACTTGGCTAGCCAAATTCTTGAACTTCTTGAGTTTTATAGATTATGTAATTATATTCATGGCCCCACGTATTGTGAACAACGATCATTTAGCCCAAGGCAGGAAGTTAGGCCCAAATTGAGCTTCAATTTACTAGTACACAGACCGATTAAATGGAGTTCAAGGTTAAGTAAATCAAAAATACACATTAGACAACTTGGATCAGTTGCATCCCATGGAATTGCCAGCCACTTGTACATGATCTGCTCTATATTTATTTATTCACAAGGTAATAGTGTCCCCTAACAATTTTTATAATTTGCAAAAAAAAAAAAAGCAACTATTATTTTAGCATTCAAAGTAAGAGGTACAATTTTTCAAAAAAAAAAAAAGATATGTAATAATTGTGCCAAAATTTGAGATGCAAAAAAGTTTAGTAAAAGTTGAAATGTTTCATCTTCCATATGGTGGAAAATTATTTTAGTATTATCTTGCAATTCTTGAACAAATATTAAGTTAGTTAGGAAGCCTAGAAAAAATAAACAGAGTTTTTGTCTAATTCAGAAACAGAATTTGAGGAGTTTTTGTCTAATTTAATTTAATTTTTACCTTAAGTTGATAGAAACAGAATTTGAAGAGTTTTGAGAAGTTGATAGAAAAGTAACTCTTTTCAAGCATCTACCTTTTTTGCCCTTTTTAGAAAAAAAAATTTTCATAAATCCTTCTTACTCCATGACGGTATAATTCAAAGAAAGCCAAAATGTTCTACAAGAGAGACAAAAAAAAAATAAGAAAAAGAAAAATAAGAGATAAAGAAAGTGAAGAAGACAAAACACATCTTTCATAGGGTCTTGCGTAAGTGATCACGTTTCAGCAGGAAAAATCGAATCTACAGAAGCTTTGTTTCATCACGCAACATCCATAAAAATTAAAATGTACTTACCGAAAACAAAATTCATAGTTTAGTTGTTAAGTAGATTTTTTTTTTAAGTCGAAGTTCATCCTTACTAGACGAGGATTCAATTGTATTGAAGGACTGGAAATTTTGGAAAACGAAGTTTGATTTTTCTTAAAGAAATTAATTTGCTTTTTAAATCATGAATCATAACTGGAGAAATCAGTCATGTATGATTATATGTTTGTTGGATTAAATTTCTTAAAAAATGCAAAATAGCAAGTATTTTGAAAAATAAGAATAACTTAAATGATGGCACATCAGTATCTAAAAAGTCAAGAAAAAGATAGAAAATTTATTAATCTGTACGAAAATTAAGTATTTCAATTTTTTGCTTGAGATTGTGGGGATAGCGAGTGAAAATGAACTCTATATTGATGAACTTGGTCTTGCGACTAGTTTTAGTTTAAATTTTTTTTTCTTGTTTTTACCAGTTAATAAGTGAGAACATGAATTTTATTATTTAAAATTAGCTGCTATTTTCCATCTCTATTTTGAAATTTAATTTAAGGGACATAGGACTAAATGTAACTAAATTCTGTTAGTAATTAGGAAAAATTATTCAAATGTCTTAATTTACTTTAAATTGAATACATTAGAAATTAGATCTGCTCTTACCAAAAGTTTAGAGATCAAAACTACAAACTTTTACCACAATTTTAGAAACTAAAACTGCACAGAAACTAAACATTGGGATTAAAATTGCATTTTTCTCTTATTTTTTCACGATGTGACTTCGGAAGCTCATAGCATCGAACCTGATCCTTCGTAAAAACTTCGTTGCTGGATCATATTGTATCACGTGAGACCGTGAACATGACATAAAAAACACGTGCCGAAAAACTGCAGTCATCTTATTCCCGTTTTCCTTATTCTTTTTTTCGACTTTGACAGCTGACGATGATAGCTGACGTCTCAATCGCTGACGGCTCACTCGTTTTTGTTGGCTTTATCAAGTTTTTAAAATAAAAAAAAAAATCTTTTGAACCCTATTTAATATTTATCTACTGCTGGCTACTTTGGTGCTATAATATTGAATTTGATATCTTGAATCCTTCCAACTAAAGCATGACAAACAAAAGCCAAATAAAAATAGCTAGCACAAAAATAAATTTATCATAAATTTTAAAATATGATGTATGTAAGTTAAAAAGTTTTGTAAAAAAATGTTCCAAAATTTATTTCCCGTCTATACAAGAATAACTGCTTTTAGAGATAATTCCACTTTGCATCCTTCAACTATATCTGAATTCTCATTTTGGTTATTAAACTCCAAAATGGGATACTTTAATTCTTAAAGTGTAAAATTTGTTCTATTTAAATAAAATCATTAATAGAAGCAGGACAGATTCTATATTTAATTGAAACATTTTATAATTAGGACTAATGTGGGACACATATTATGCTTTAAGGACTAATTGGGACATATTTTATTTAAGCAGGAACAAATTTTATACTTTAAGGATTAAAGTGTTCCAATTTAAAATTTAAGGGCTGAAGTGGGAATCAGAATATATTTAAAGGGTGTAAAGTAAAATTAACCTTTGTTTTGGGGTTGGGGCTACTTCCCAACTATTCAGCATCTACTTGTTTGTTCGCTCTATTCCTACTTGCTACTTCTGATTTTCCCTTCATTACATAGGCTGTCTTAGTTATCAGGCACAAAAGCATAACACCAAGGCGAAAACATCCAATGTTCTCCGTCAATTCACAAGCATAAATATATCTTTAAAGAGCTTAGAAGATACATTTGCAACAATTTCACAAAGTATATATAAGCTAACAAATACAAGATTAAAACTCCCATAGACGGATCTAGAAATTTTAGCTAGGGGAGAATAATGATCACCAGTTAAGAATAACTAAAGATTGGAAATATACTAGAGGAATTTCTATTAAAAAAATTAGCAATAGTATTTGCCTTGGAGTATTTGGAGTCGGAGCAGAAGAGATCAATAGTTAAAGTTCAAAACAAGAAACTCTGACCTTTCATGTTTGTGACAATAACGTATTGGCTTTTTATGCTGATTTTTATATTTTACTTCTATTTTAATTCGCGTTTCAGTTTAATTAGGATTTGATTGACATTTCACCTTATTCAGAAGATCAGAGGTTGGTATGTGATGTGAAAGTTACGTAAACAAAAAGTGTGAAAAATTACTCCTAATTACTTTTGGGAGGAGGGGGAGGAAGGGGGGAAATAGGGAGATTTTATGACGTTGCTATAAATAAGTACATACAAAAATAAGATTTTTTTTTCTTTTAAAAAAAATTTGGAGCCAGCTGCGCCTCCCGGTCCCTGCTGCGCCTTATCTCCATCCTTGAAATATCCTGAGCATGATGATATATTCATAGTTTACAGACTTATAGGCCTTCTTACCATAAGGACAAGCACCAAAAAGCTTTGGTTGTTGAATACATACCAACTGGATATTGCAGTGAAAAAATATGGACCTTTCCAAGAAACCCCAAATACTCTCAGCTTTTGATCCAAAATTGCTCTCACTTTTGTCACTCCAACCTTAACTTTTGATTAACAACACTGCAAATAAACAATTGCAAAACTGGGTATAATATTTGGTTCACTATCAACAAAGCAGGCATTTGCCAGATGCCACCGATAAAATGATGACAAACAGCTTCAGAATCCATACAACTCAAACACAAGAACATAACCAGACACCTAGTATATGCTATATGCACTTCTTTAAGATTGCTGTAGTACTTATCATGTCTACCTAAATTAGATTAGGTTGTAAATTAGCTTTTAGGTTTGCGGTTTAGCACAGGCTTAGGCTCAAATCAACTATATATGCTTTCTTTTCTTCAAATCAACTATTGTGTTTTTCAAAACAGTACACTTTCAACTTTAAAGCCAACAGTCAAGCCAGTATTATCTCCACAGAACCGACCCACATTTTAAACAAATTCGAGGAAATGTCCTCACGAATTATTTCCACTTTCCACTTTCCACGGCAAAGGGGCATCTTGCGAGTTTCCATGAAAATGACTTAAGCTTCATCAGTATATAGTACGTGGCAAACACTAATTAATTATCACCTCACTGTTTACAACCGGCGACACCAGTTCACCAGCATGATCACATATACTTGGACCACGGCCGAAATTTGTACAGTGATTTCGTATAGATTTGTCTTGCGAGTCATTATTCCTACAGGGAAATAGTCAAATATGTCCTTTTAATGAGAATAAATGTCTAGAGAGAAGGCTTGCATGCACATGATCTTTGGGCCAAAGATGTGAAAGTGCACGACATAGATGTTAACATACATGATAAATACACCTATCACCTACTCGTATTTATTTTGGTCCATCTTACTTCGTTGAATTGAAGGGTTCTAGATGAAGAGCTTAGATTCATGAATTTGCAATATGGGCTTGAATTGAATTGATAGTTGTTTAACTTTAGAACCAATTCTTGATTAATGTGAAAGGTGACAATGGATGGGTTGGTACAACCTCAAAACACGATTGTTACTGCCGAGAGTATTGACATAGCCTACTAATTTTTGTTGGACTCGATTGAATGCTTTTTAAGAAGAAATGGTTAATTTTAGTGTAAAGTTTTTCGATGACTCAAATGATGAAAAAGATTTGGGAGAGGCTTCAATGTTTCCATTGTAACCTTCATTTCTTGCTAATTAGCGGATGAGAATCATCTGTTTGGATAGAGTGTTATTTGAAATAATTACAGTAACACTTTTTGTGATGTAAAGTATGTGAGAAAAAAAGGTGATTGAAAATACAAAACGATGAGTTGGAAAATGTGTTTATGATACAAGCGAAATATTATTTGGAAAAATGAGGTATCCAAATTTGTTTGGATAGTGAAATTATCCCAAATAATATTTCGCCTGTATCATAAACACATTTCTCAATTCACCTTTTTATATTTCCAACCATCTTTTTATCTCACATGCATCACATCATAAAAAGTGTTACAGTAATTATTCCAAATAATACCCTATCCAAACAAAGATGAAGGAAGCTCTTATTCTAGTCAACAAAGGTCACTCTATCTACTTGGACCACACGGTACGAGAATTTTAGGCATCACAAAATATAACGAAAACAACAAATAAACAGTAGAAGAAAATCCTATTGTGGATCAGGACTTTGTCCACCATACGTCCTTGCCCTCGCCATTTATCACATATTGGACGCTAAATATCAGTAGCGCGCTAGACCTTTTTCTTCATGAATAAACATTCGAAGTATTTTTTTCCCCCTGTAGTGAGTTCCTTGTACAATCTTGAAATTGTATATTTTTTCCTAAGGCTTTTCTTCACTAAACAAATAGTTTGTTTAGTGTCTCTGAGTTAGAAATTTGTTATCTAAAAGGGAAACTAAGAATCACTATAAAAATGACACTGTAAAGAAACAGAAGATTTTTTTTTTTTTTTTTTTGAAAATAGAAAACAAAAAAGTCCGTAATTTAGCATAGTGACTGACAATCAGATAATGCCAAGATTATAGCAGATTAAAGTCTACAGCCATTCACGTGTTTGCGTGTTTGTTAGATTAGCACATAGCGACTCATAAACACAGGAATTTGGACCACCATAAAATCTACTAGTAAGGTAGTAAAACATTACAGCTTTTGCTAAAAATTTGCTTTTTGATGTGTAACATAAAAATGTAATTGGCTAGTCTTGAATCATTAACACTAACAGGGCATGTCCACTACTAAATCTCTCAACCAATTGCTATTTTGGCTTCAAATCCCCGAAGCATATTGTATATTTAGGTGCCCACAAACACCTTATTGATAACGCCCCAAAAGTCTAAAAAGAACATTTGGTAGTAATGCTTATCCATTATATAAGCTAATGTAATGATGTCTCAAAGAAAGTGCTAATGTCCATTAAAGAATTTGATCCATTTTAATGCAATTAAAAATTGAGCATAGGTAGTTGATTACTACTTCTATTTATCCCAACGGATTGATTCTTTTATCCATGAACTATCTCCACCGCGTTAGGCAAGGGGGGAACCAAGATCCTACGGTAAGTGAGATCAAATTTTAGTATAGTAAAAATTTTTATTTTGTAAAAAATAAACAATAAAAACTACTAACGTTACATATAAATTATAATTGTGCTCCACGAGTACTAATTTTCTTAAAGCGTTACAAAATTAATTCATTATCAATTTTGTTAAATACATCTTTTCCAATGTAAGTAACTGAAGTTTTTTTATTTTCGTAAAATAATTTGCGAGCTATCATTAGCTCGATCTTTTATGAGTTTCTTTTAAAAAAATTATCTTTACTATGTTATAAATAAAAATCATAATAACTTAATTTCATATTATAAATAAAAACTTACCATCTACTTGAAAAATTCTTGTTTTTGAAAACTTTGAAGCTTGAAAAAATTATTTTTTTCATTCCACTCAAGAAAGCTCATCCTTAATTTTTGGAAACTTTAAAAGAATTTATTCTTGAACTAACTTCTATAAATTACTTCAAATAAATTCAAAATTATTGTGATGGTAAGAATTATGAATTTTCAATTATTTGGGATCAATGCATACAGAAAAGAGAATTTGATAAAATTTAATGGAATCAAATAAGATGAAACTTTAAAATTATTTAAATTTCCAGAGTCTAAAAAGTAAAAACTAGTTTTCCCAGAGTTAAGTGGGGTCAATTGACCCCACTTGATTGCATGTGGCTGTGCCACTGATGCTAGGCATGAATCATGACGTTGTGAAAAGACCAAAGAGGGGAAAAAGACAAGAAAAAGAAAAAGTAGACAGGGAAAAGAAAAGAAAAGTAAAACTTTGAATTTTGAAGTCATTGGTCTTCCATACTTTGAATAAAAATAGAGTATTCTTGCCTTGGTGCTAGCGTCAATAACACGGAACAAAGACAAAATCGAAGCATAGAAGAGGGCAATGTCCGGTGGAGCTTGAATCAAAACTCAATTTAAATTCAATCAATATCGAATTCGAACTAATCAATTTGAACTTGATTTTAAAGATAACTCCAACTCGTTAACTCGCGAGTTGACTCGATTATATGTATAAATATATATATAATTTTAATAATAAAATTATATATATTCTTAATATTTTATTATTTGTTAAGATAAATTATTATTTTATTTATTTTTTAAAAATAAAATAATTATTTTTATTTGTTTAAACTCGAACTTGATTCGAATTTGAGTAGAAATAGAACTTGAGCTTAATAAAATTAAATCAAATCTTGACTTGATTAGATCTAATTTCGACTCGACTCGGCTCGTCTCATTTGCAACCAATAGAAAAATACAAAACCAGTAATACACAAATGGTAAAAGCTCAACTGTTGACTATTGACTACTATTGGCTCACTGGATTTCTAGTTATGGAAAATGCAGAAGTGCTCTTTTTCTTTTTCTTTTTTTATTTAGGGACAGACAGAGGTGCTCATGCTAAAATAAAGGTGTTCAAATGCAAAAGGCAGTTGATACGTTATTTCCTTGAAGATTATTGACCAACAATAGTATATTGATGGTCTAATATCATCTTCTTAGGCCTTAAAAGGAGCAGATTTTAGCTTCATCAGAGTTAAAAAAAATTTTTGAGTTGTTTTCATGTGGCTTGATTAAAGTTTTTAGCTTAGTTTACGTTGATCAAATTACTCAACAAGAATGCAAGACTTGGACCGAGGATTTCATGCTAAGGGGCAGTTTGACTAGCCATTGGGAGTGGGAGAAGCCAAAAGGGAGTCACAAAAATGAAGAAGAAGAAATTCTAAAAGAGAATGAAAAAAGTAACAGTTAAATCATGGAGTCAAATAAATGCTTTTTTTTTTTGGAAAAAAAAAAAAGAGAACCATGGAGTCTTCAGTCTTGCATTAGTGTTCGTGGTATTGACACGGAAGGAAGACAAATTCGAATCTATGGAATACCCTTTTCAGTTGTGCCATAGCCATTGCATCTTTTCCACGAAATTCATCCAGGTTAGTCAAGACAAAAATTTGTGTGAATGAATAAAAGTCATCAATTTCCAATCAACAAATTTGCTCTTTTAATTAATGCTAAAGTGAAAAAAATTTATAACTGGAGAAACAGAGACTTGATAGATATCATTTCACCTTTTGCTTGTCTGATTTTCATCCCAATACAAATTTGCATGTTTTTATTTTCTTGCGCATGACTTCGTTTTCGAGAATTTTATAAGTTTTAACTGATTTTTTTTTTAAAATTTTGTTTACTGAACTTTATTTTTTGGTGACAAAAGTGAGCTCGTGAAGAAAAATTATCCACTAACTTTTCATTAACACATCATACACCTAATCTAATAGCGACTTTTTCATTACCTCTTTTGCATGAGACATGTAATGCCTTCGTGAGTCATTGCACAACCTATTGTCGGACCCAAAATCGAAAAGCATTTAGCCCTTAAAAGATGAAGTTACATCGGCTGAGCCCTTAATAAATCAATTTCTCAATTTTTCTGTTCAATTTTTGAACATTTATCTAACATTTAGACCACAATCAAGATTCCAACCATCTTTCCGGACTGTTTGTTTCATTAATTAGTCATGATTACTCTCAGAAGGAATTCTGAAATAAACACTCAGATTACAAGTTGTTGCGAAAAAAGCTTGTCTGGTTGAATCTTGGCGAGAAAAAAGATGTATTCATAAGATTCCAGTTTCTAAATATAGATAATCATCAGTGTAGCCTTTGAATCTATGATATGATATGACAATTCAAAGACATATTTGGGGCATTCTAAAATCTCACCTTTTGCATTTTGTTTTCTTAAATTGAGCATTTAACAGTCAAACTCCAACTTATTGTTGCAAGTAAATTCAGGTGTGATTGATTCAATTGGCTAAATAAACACAAAATCACTTTAAAAAAAAAAAAAAAGCACAAAATCGCTTGGAAAATTGTTTTCTTTGTTTTATGAAGCCCCTGAAATGATTCCAACCAAATGGTGATTGATGATGTGTTTGGTATGGTTGCCATAGTCGTGTCTTTTAGTCATGCCACAAATTTTAATCAGGAATCGGACAAAAATTTTGATTGTGACCTAATCTGGGGCCAAGTTTGAAAATCAAACAGAAAGTTTACAACTATTGACTTTAGTAGAGCCAAAGTAGCCTTAGATTTATGCAACTTGTGATACAACCATATATATATATATGTATATATATTAAAATATAAATCTAAAGACTCCAACAGTGAAAGAGATGACAAAAGAGAGAAATAGACATCATCCCCTGACTTATTTTTTTAGTTTAAAACGTGAAAAAGTAAACTATAAAAATATGCTTCTTCTTCCTTTTTTTTTTCCCCTAAAATGCCTAATATGACAAAAGAAGTATAACATTCTTTAAGTATTTTAATAAATATTTTAATATATATATATATTAAAATAAAAATCTAAAGACGCCAACAGTGAAAGAGATAACAAAAGAGAGAAATAGATATCATCCCCAACTTGTTTTTAGTTTGATACGTGAAAAAGTAAACTATAAAAATATGCTTCTTCTTCTTTTTTTCCCCCGTATAACATTCTTTAAGTATACATAATATAATAGAGTTGATATTCAGTGGGTACAAACTTTTTATCACTATCCCTCGTAATTAATCCTGCGTCAGGTAGATATCCTTTGTCTCTTATTGTTTTTAATACTAACCGAATTCAAGGATTTTCAGAGGAATTGCTGAATGATTCGGGAACTTTCATTTTAACCTGGGTCCAAGGATACCTCTTCGTCGCAGTTACCTAAAACAACACGTGGTGAAAAAAGTCAACTCATAGTTGGGAAAAAGTGAGAGTGAACTCAAACTTTTGTTTTCCAACTTGCCGGCTGATGAATGATAAGTGACGTATCAATTAATGATTTCATACTCGTTTCGTCATGTCTCTTTATCTTTTGACGCTATAAATTTGCTGGAAATCCCATTACTTTCTAGTGCTAGTCGCAATATTCTTTGGCCACTAAGAAAAAGCTAGTATAAAAACCAAACCGCAAGCACAAAAGGAACTTCAACAATTTTCAATTTTCAAGATTGAAAGTTTCAAATGCTTTCCGGTTCCTAACTAAACTTCCAATTCAAGAACATATGGAGAGGTTTCATCCTTCACCTTCAAATCCCAAAATGGAAAGAAGAATTGTTGAGAAAAATAGGAGAAGTCACATGAAGGATCTCTATGCTCGGCTTTACGGTCTTGTTCCAAGTGACAGCTCCAAGGTCTGTTTTTAGTTTTTACCCCTCAATTCAGATGGTGTTATATTCCTAATTATATGTGTTAAAGAGAAAAAGATTATGCACAGAAGGGACTGACTTTGATATATGTTGAATGCAGGAAAATTTGACAGTGCCTGATCAAATAGACGAAGCGATAAATTACATCAAAAGCATGGAGAAGAAGCTCGAGAAATGTAAGGAAAAGAAGGAGAAGCTGTTGTTTGGAAAAAGACCATATTCAGGCGCTACAAGTGAGACTACAAAGATAACTAATGTTGAAGTTCATGACATGGGACCTAATATGGATGTGATTCTGCTCAATGGGCTGGAAGAACAAGCTTCATTTTATGGCATTATTCGCCTGCTTTGCAAAGAAGGTTTTGAGGTTGTCAATGCTAACTTTTCCAGCAATGGAAACTCAGTGCTCCATGTGGTTCATGACAAGGTTAGTATTCAGTAAAAGTACTAGTGAGATCTAGCCATTCTGTTGTAATTCTTTTATCATCTTTCAATTTTCTCAAATGCTGCTTGAGAAAAGAAATGGCATAGCTAAAAAACTGAGTTTCTTGATTGTTTGATTCATGTATGTGTAGGGTGGAATATCAACATCGAGGACTGAAACAACAGCAGTTGTCAAGAGGTTAAAAGAACTGATCTATGGATACTCACATGGAGAAGTTGAATCAAGACTAGACTCGTGGGTTGAATCGAGACTAGACTCGTGGGACTTTGAAATTGAACCTGATATATTAAATTCTAACGTTCTTGAGTTGATGTCACCAGGACAGTTTTGCTTTCTGCAGCAACTTTAAAGTTGCGCGCGCAAGTGAGATTTTACTATAAGAAATTGGATAACGATGGTCAATTTCAATACAAGGATCTTAGATTTGTACATTTATAGTTTTGCTTCTATGCAAGCAGCCGGCAAATTCAGTACTGAATAAGACCTGAGTTGCAACTCCAAAGCTTTCGACATGAATTAATCTGTAGATATAGTTAGAGGGATTTGATTTTGACAATATGAACCATTTGTATGTTAGAATTTTTTATTAGATAAGATAACAAGTTCACAATACTTACAAGCCATGGCTCTTAAAATAGTTACCAGGTATGCATATGGCAGTGAATCAGTCCTATGTCATTTTATGTTGCCTCTCAAACTTTGAAGTCTTTTCAGAAATTTTGTATGTGATCATTCATCATAATCATATGATAATGCCACAATTGATACATAAGAGGATTCAGAAGTGGAAAAGATTAATTAATTCATGCAAGATTATCTTTCTCAATCTTGAAATCACATCTCCAACTGAAATTAAGAAAATCTTTTAATGCATCGTCACATGAATAGTTTCCAGTTCTGGTTAAATCCCCAAGGAATCCTAAAGGAAATGTAGCAAATTCTTTTTGCCCGACATTGAAAAAGAATAAGATCTGAACAAAATCAAAAGTAGCTAGTCATCTTGATTGATTTTGCCCGAGAGAGTTCTGCTATTGAATTAGATAAGAGAAAAGGATGGCTGCAGACTGGATTTAGCTTGCAATTCGTTCATTCTTGTTCTTGCAATAATCTCTTACTTTGGCAGCAGCCACATTCATCAATCCTTGCTGCCAAATACTGATGTTCAATTTCAACACCAGGACCTTAGATTTGTACATTTATAACTTTACTTGTAAGCGAGCAGCCGGCAAAATAAGGACTGAATAAGGCCTAAGTTGCAACTTCAAAGCTTTTGACATGAACTGAAATGTAAAAATAGTTAGACGAATCTGATTTGACACGAAGAATCATTTGTACATCTGAATTGTGTTAATATTACACGATTATAAACCATGGTTGTTAGTTAGTGTCAGGTAGGTAGGTATGCATATAAGCAGTGTGTAACAGCCCCACTTTCCCCTAAGGCGAACCAAAGGGGTTAGCGGACTGCCTGCCCAGCTCTCGCCAGGACTACGGATCAGATTAGAGCTATCTATTGCGATCCGGAACTTACAAACGAGCGTAAACAGGTCAAAATGGTAAAATAACCCAAAATAAAATGAGATGAAATCCGGAGCCGGCCATGAATAGTAACCGACCCGTCAGAACCCAACCGAAATAGCTAACAAACATTTTCATCTGATCTTTAGCGTTTACAAATCAAAATGACATACAAAAGCTTTCAAAAGATAATACATATACACGGTTTGCCAAATCAAAAGGGAAACGCCCCAAAAGTACACTTAGGGTTTTAATACATGAGCTATACAAAAGATATGTTCAACTAGCTCAAGTCGGCAACCGATTATCAAATCCAGTCCAAAAGTATTTATTTTTCCTGTAAGGAAAACAAAAGGAACAGAACGGGGTGAGCTTGCGCTCAATGAGGTACCAAACAGATAGCATTAAAATCATGGCATTTCACATTTAACAAATCAGATACACATGTCAGATGTAAAGCAAAGGAACCAATGATTCAAATCAGAAGGATACGGGTGGCTCTCAGGAGCCAAATTTCCAGCGCAATACTTGATCCTAACCGGTTGACTCTCCGTCAACGTATATAGAACCAATGCGTCCGTAGACCCCTCTTATCACCGAATTCCGTCCACCAAACACCCCTTTACCGGGCCCGCTCACCTCAAACGAACAAAAATGGTAATACTCGAGTATACCCGGAATCAAGGGTCTCAATACCCAAAATCCCCGAACAGACTACCGTGGTTCGTTATCTAATCGTCCAGGCCCTTGCCGGCCCGACTCGAATAACTTAGCCACATGATTGAGCTCATAGGTCATAGAAATCCGAACAGAAATCCGAACAGATGCAGACACAGATAACAGATTCAAATTTTTGCATAGTAAATTGGCATATGAGCAGACTAGAGAACGAGTGTGATAAAGTACACCCTCGTCTCGAACAAATAAACAGATTGCAGAGCAGAAATCAAGTTAAATAGCAATGGAGGGAGTGGTACACTCACCGGCTTAACTTCAAAAGTTTTCACTTCAGATTGGCCTTAATCGCCAAGAAACCCTAAAATAATCAAAATAAATCAATTGAAGGTTTTACTTCCAGAATCGAGTAAACACAATGCACATGAGGCTCGACTACTAGTCGTATGCCTCGCCAAAATAATTACTAATGCAAGGGTGGAAAACATGATTTTCTTGGAAACAAAAAGGTAACATGAAGACTTAGGCGCAAACAACCCAAAAGCCTTTCATTTCCACCAAAAGGCAAATCTACTTAAAGGAACCAAACGGCCTAGAAAATCGGGCAGCACCGTCCCTAAAATTCTTACTTTTCCAGCCATTAAGGCTTCATTATTTCCTCAAATTAGCCCCAACATTTCACACCAAAGGTCATCTCATTTCCCAAAAGCCGTACAGGGCTCAAAGTGGTACAAGTACAAAAGTTAGCTAGGAAACAACCAAAATGAAAGCAAGCCCTAAGAGAGACTCGACGACGAGTCATAAAACAATGCTGAACACAACCCCAATAGGGTCTCATATGCATAAATAAGCATGGTAGCAAACCAGCAATTAATATATGACCTTAACTTAAGCCTTAATAGAAAAACCGTGTTTGATCTTATAATGCGGTAATGGCGTCAATTTCACTACGGTTATCGGTTGGGGGTGTAAGACCCACCGATTCGAAGCTATGAAACAGGGCTACAACAATGTAGAAGGGCACTCAATCCAGTTCCTAGCTTAACTAGGTCGAAAGTGCCAAATACTATACCAGAATTACCAAAACAGGTTTGCAAAACACAGAAAACTGTAATTACTATAACTCAGTCTATACAAGTCCAAATGCCGAACTTCCAAAGGCATATGATAGCTAAGACATCCAGTAACATTTCATCAGAAGACACCAACTTCAAAATCCAAACCAAAACCAGTCAAAATAGGCAATTACTATCGCAGTTCCGCACATTCTGTTCACCAAAAACAGCAACAGTAAAAACGGCATAACTCTCTCTATACTACTCCAAATTCCCTGAAATTTTGCAGGCACTTCTTACTCACCAATACCTACAACTTTCATGTTTTGAGCAAAGTCCAATTCGGCCTCTAGCTATGACCTAAAATTTCGGACAGAATAGGGGATTTAAGAACCCTAACTTTTCAATTTTCACACCAAATCCAAAATTGATTGCATTTAACCACAATTCACACTCACTAGAGTCATTTCCAACCATTACAATCCATCATACAAGCACCCAACATCAAGATCATATTAAACCAGAAAAATCATCAATAAAATGAAAAACTTCACCAAATCACTTCAAACCAAGATAAAACCAGAAATTTCAGCACTTCAAGCACTACTAAGCATAATTTAAGCTTCATAGGGTGTAAGAGGGTGTTCAAGCTTCACTTACCAAGAAACAAGAGAGATGAGGTTGTTGAACACCTTAAACCTTCAACCAAGCTTCAATAAACAACTTACTAGCACTAGAAGGTAAGATTGTATGGAATGGAATTGGATGTAACCAATGTTTTTGGTTGATTTGCAACAAGTAGAAGTTTGAATGGTGAAGAAAGTTTCTTCCTTCCTTGCTCAAGGTGGCCGGCCAACAAGAGAAGAAAAATGGTGATTTTTTTGTGCATTTTTTTTATATATAATCCTTTGGTCAAAAAAGTCAAAATTGGGAATAGTAATTCTTAAAAAAACTTCCAATGAGGAGGTGACACTTGTCACCTCCATAAATGCATTCTTATCTTTCTTTCCTCTCTCACATCAATCACTTCACACATTCTACTTATCTATTAACACCCGATAAATTTTAAACAGTATCCGAAACTTAACCTTATTGGCCGAATTTTTCCGAACTTTTCGCACTAGTGGGTCCCACGTCCACTATTTACTCTTAATTTTCTAAAAATTCTCCAATGCTAGAAAAATCATCTTAAAACTATAATTGCTCATAAAATCCACTAAGAAAATATTTCTAAACCAGAAAATGCAGAAAACATGCAATTAAAGGGAACTAAACCCTAAGAAAATAATTAGGGTTTTACGGGTTCTCACACAGTGAATCAGTCCTGTGTTAGTTTATGTTGCCCCTCAAACTTAGAAGACTCGTCACAAAATTGTATCTGATCATTCATCATAATCACCTGGTTCTGCCAGAACCACTACTGATCAAGATTCAGGAGTGGAGTACAATAACTAGTTCATGTAAGATTATCTTCCACAATCTTGAAATCGCAGCTCCAACTGAATTTGAGATAATCTTGTTAATGCGTCCTTATGTGACTAATTTCCAGTTCTCATAAAATTCCCAAGGAAAACTGAAGGATTTCTAAATGTAGCGAAAGCTGCGAAATCATTAGCCTGCTATTGAAGATGAATAAGATCTGAATAAAATTGAATGTAGCAATCCAACCTTGGTTGATTTTGCCGAAGAGAGTTCTGCTATTGAATCAAAAAAGAGAAAAACATCAATCTCTAATTGGCATTAGCTTGCAACGCTCATTCGCTCTAATTCTTGCAAAAATCTCCTGTTTTCAGCAGCCATATTCCTCGATCCTTACTGCAGAATTGCTGTTGTAGCCAATCTCAAAATTCAAACTTCACGTATGCAGCTTTTGTATCTGCTTACTCCAAACTTCAGGTATGTATGTTAATTTTGTATCTCCTATGGTATAATCCCTTTACTTGTATGCCTTTTCTGTTATGATTAATAAACTAACCAAAAAATAAAACCCTTCAAGCTTCAAGAGAATCTGGTTCAAGAGCCTTGAAGAAGCAATGAAAGATTCTCTGGCTGGTACAGAAATTCTAGAAGAAACAAAATGCATTCCAATTCATTCAAGAATAATTGTGCAAAAGGAGCTAAAAAGGTGCCCATGTCTTCTTGTTAATGGCCCATGTATAAGCATCTTGATAAACTTCTTCCCAGTCACGCATGTTAGTTGAAGGATCGTTTCTCAAGAGATAAGAAAGCTATAAATATTCCAATGATAGATTTTGCAGGTGAAAAGTAACACATTTTGGGATAGAAAGTTACTAGTATTTCTAAATTAAAAAATTAGTGGCATAGAGGACCCAACAAATTAACAATAACATGCCTAAAATGGTCAAAAGATGCCATAATGTCGTGACAAAAGTAAAACAATACGTTATCATTAATTTAAACCATCTCATTAATATTGTTATTAATTTTGCTAACAATATTAATGATTGAAACCATGCAAGTCGATGACAAAGTACTAAAAGTTGTCAAAAGATGCTAAAGGATCGCGTTTATAACAAAATGGTACATTGTCATCAATTTTGATAATCTTTTACCTCATTAATTTTGATAATGTAATTATTGATTGGACTTAATTGGGATAATTTTAAGAATTTAAGGTGCAAATTGTCCAAAATTAAGAGTTTAGGGTGTAAAGTATCCAAAATTAAAATTTGAAGTGTAAAATGAAAAAGTAATATAAGTTAAGGGGTGCAAAGTGGAGTTAGTCCTGACTCTAACAGTACAAGTCTTTAATTTCCTTTGAAGATATGGAATAAATATGGAGCCTGTGGATTTAAATTCTTTTCCCATCTACGTTGCCCTCAATATGGAGCTTGGGGATTCAAATAAGTCTTCATAAATTCATTTTTCATTGTTGTTATTCAATTTTTAAATTATTTTCCAATTTTAGCATGCAGACTAAAGTCAAAGAAATAATTGGCGACAAGAAAACAAGAGTAAGATCAATATAAGTTAGGCAGATCAAGCTATATGTTCGACAAAAAGAAATGACTTGGCCTGCTGTTGATCCCTTAAGCCTTGTTTCCGTTGTTTTAGATTTTACAAAATCTGATTATAGAAATTGATTATAAACAAAATCAGCACAAGCTATTTTTTGAGTAATTATAAATTTTAACTTTTTTATCATTAAAAATTCTATAATTAGAATACATAAATAATCGAGGACATTACAAAAATTGATTATTTAAATTCAGAATCTATAATCAGTTAAAATAATCAATAGAGAACAAGCCACTAATTAGAGATAGGACTACACCAGATTCTAGTGTTCTTTCTTTGTGCATATTTGCCTGTAGCTCATCAATCAGACGACCAAACTCGCTGGTATCTAATTCGGCCTTTGCATTGCCTTAATCACAACATTAGCCGAATCTCCTTCGAACAAGCATTAGTTCCAATTCCTCTGCAGACAGAAAGTAATAGCGTCTCCTATTGCCCTGGACAAATTAGGCTGCTATAATTTGAGCCCTCATAGTCTCATTTCTCATTTATGCTATTCAATTTGTCAAATCTTTTCCCGTTCTTAGCCTGCTGGGAGGCTTTGTTTGGATTGCTTGTTTCCATCGGAAAATATTGTCATTTTCCGTGATCACATTTTCCTATCACCTTTTTCCCTCGCATATATCAGATCGCTACAGTAATTTTTTCATAAAAAATGACGGAAAATGCAATCCAAACAAGTCATTAATTTAGAAAACTCTAACTTATGCCTTAATGGGACCATAAAGTGTGGTTACGTAGAGTAGCTCTGGTTACGAGGCAAAAATTTCCTACGCGTCGTGAATTGTGGCCTTTTATTTAAGGATAATTTCAGGAACCTGCCCTAAGATTTGTGACAATATCATTTAACACCCCTAGAGTTCAAAAAATATAATTTGCCTTCCCCAATTTCAACATTTTGTAACTTTGTCAACCCATTTCAAAATATTAGAGTGAAAAATTCATTCTGGGAGAAAGAAAATAATTTTTTTCCAAAATTGCTCTTTTGTTATAGTTCCTTAATTGTCATGACAAACCATTTAATTCCTTAATTTGAAAACTCACCATGTCTAATGAAAAATTAAAAGTTTCTAATGGGCTGAGAAATCTTTAACTGTTTTCGTTCATAATTTGGACACAAAAAATTTAAAATTTAAAATCTTAAATGATTAACAAAACATATAAAAATCAGACAAAATACTTTACAAATAAAGAGAAACATCTCAAACAAATTTTCCAATATAAACATTAAGCACTTTATCTTTTTGTTATTTTCTAGACATTGATCAAGACGAAAAAGTTTGAATATTCTATATGATTTGTAAAATTCATAAAATCCACCAAATACACTCTACATTAAAGCAAAAATTTTTTATTTGGTGCCCTAAGGGCAAACAATAAGCATATAGAAAAAATAAAAGCGAGCCCAATATTAATGTTTTAAAATTTGTGACTGTTATCTTCAAACTTCTACCATACTACTACTAAAATTTGGATCGATGAAAACTACAGGAACCAAAAGAAAATTCAGTACAATCGATAGATCCTCCTTTCGAAATAGTACCCAATGGTGCGTTCCCACGTGTATCCTTAACAAAGCGATCTTTGCCGTAATTGGTCAATGCTTTTTAGTCCTAGGATCTAGACATCCCATATATGACAGCTAACTCTCAAAATTCACGTAATGTTTTATGTTTATTAAACGCATAAAGTGAACCTTTTATAGCCTCGACAACGACAAATCTAACTCGTAAGGAATGACCCGGACATTCTTGTGTCAAAAAAAAAAAAAAAAAAGAAAGACAACGACAAATCTAACTCTATTCCTGACTTAACCAAGAAAGCTCAATCGGCCCTAATGGAAACTTAAGCTGGCCAAACTTGACCTCTACGCAAACGACTCAATTAAAATGTATCTCAACATGACAATCTACCATGAATCTCAACCCAACTCAACATGAGATCTTGGACTAGATTTATTCATAGCTACTACTTAAACAATCAACTAATAAATGATGACATGAATCAGACTCAATCATGAATAAGTGAGTTAGAGTTGAACTCGCGATCACCATCTTCTTGAATAGCTTGACATCCGGATTCATATCATGTTGCATTTGATCAATATGCATAATGTGATTCCTGTCCAGTTTTTCTATACAAGTTCATGTAATTGCTCTAATTTTAGTAGACCGATATTCACATGCAATGTCAATTATCAGTGAAAAGCAGAGCGTGCATCCAAAATTACTAGTGTGCAAGATGAACACATCGCCATCATAGTGTCATTACGAACACAAAACCACTAAATATAGGAGCAACAATTAAACTAGCGGAGAATGACAAATGCTAACACTGCAGGCTGACTTCCCAAGTATTTAGATGGAACTTATAGTAATTTGAACAATAATCCAGATTGGCTGGATTCTGGATCCGTAAGCTGAAATCAGTAGCTAACTCTTCTCTCTGCTTTTCTCTAATTTTTTCCTATTTTTCTTCATCTTCTTGGAAGGCCTTCCTTTTTTGGAGGGAGACCACCGTGGGCCCCTACAATGGATTTTAAGTTTTTTTAGCTGTTTCTCCTAGGAGTTCCTAGTGGGAAAATTCTCCTAGAAGTTTCTAATCATAATTTTCTATTTATATCCTTATTTCGTTGTTGTTTGATCCAAATTCATTTCAGATCTGGTTATCAGATTCGAAATTTATCTTATTATATTTAGAATTACATGGAAACTCCAAATTGTACAAGAAAAAAAGGAGGAAAGGATTATAGGAAAACTTCAAATCGTACAACAAGGGATTAAAAAAATTCGATCACTAACTGATCTTTTCTAATAGTTGAACAGCCTTTTAAGGACAATATATGTACTTGACTACAACTTTGTCACCCAAGGATTTTTTTCTTTTCCTTTTTTTTTGGGGGTGGGCTTTAGCAATGGAAACGAAAATTTTGGGCTTCCATATTGGATCACCTCATCAACCCACGGAGGCACAAGCCCAAAAAAAAAAGTAGCATTGCGTGACGCAGTTTTTAGCTGAAGAGAGTCGAGAGGTTATGGAAATTCTTGGCTAAGACGAGTGGCAAATTAATACGTTTAGAGAGCTTTATTTTTTTTTATTTTTTTATTTTTTTTAGTGTAAATGGGAGATTGGGACCGCTCACTCGCTCTCTTCTCCACATCACCTAACCTATCCCTCCTCCTAGAGGGCTATCAAATTTATATAATCTATGCAGTCGTATGTGCATGCCAATCTCTTAATCGGATCTAGATACTTTTTTTTTAAGCATAACTTTGTTAGAATTAGTCCAACATTAGGGGAAAGGGGAAGGAATGGACCTATTTAATTGATTGAAAGGTTCAAAAGAAGTTAAATAACCTTCAACAATGTTCAACCATGCTCCTGAAAATTTTGAAGAGGAAACGTAGTTAAGGAGATTCGATCTCTTGACATGCATCCTATCACAATTGATCTCAATACCTAAATGGCTAAAAGGTCTTTTTAAACTCAAGCAAATTTCTTTTACTTCGGTATCTTGATCATTTATGTTATTAATTTATTCAACAATATTTAAAATCTTAAAATCTTATTCAACTTATGTGGACTAATTTAAAATTTAAAATAATAATAAAAAAAGTTTCAGCTAAAAAGAGATGAGATTTAAGAGGCAGAGAGAAAATAAAGGGATTAGAATCTAGAACTTTTAATTTCTGAAATTTTAATTTTGGCCACTAAATCAATGTGGAGGCTAAACCATGGCACCCCTTGACCTGGTTAAATACATTGTACTGAATAAGATTCTGCAATTATGAGAGAAGGCCAATGAAATACACTAGGAATTAATCTTTTGAGCTGTTTTTGTTTCCTTGGAAAATGGATAGTGTAACTTGGGCAGTTGACAATTTTTAAAATTTTCGCTTTTTGTTCCCTTCTATACAGAATTCTAAGATAATAATATGTTTTCTGTTCATTAGATACTCTTTTTTTTTTCGGCCTTTTTGTTTCTTTTGAATTTTACACCAATATTAGTACTCAAGCACATTGAGGGAGCATAACCATCTATAGTTCCGAATAAACCCTTTAATTTATAAAAACGATTTATAGCAAAATACTGAGTAAAATGGGGGAATGTATTTCTCATGGCAAATCCCAAGAGGTAATAGCAGAGTCTCCGCTCCCCAAGGCGATAGGATATGAGAACGCGACTCTTTCAGAAAAGCGGGATTCTTCCTATAGAAGCCTCAACCGCTTTTACTGAAGAAGCGCTTTGTTTTGACGAATTCAATCATAATAACTTTTTGAGACTTGCGAGCATTATTGTATCAATCAGCTCGCCCCAATTAAACAATCGTCGTCGTTCCATAAACATACCACCGAACACAGATATAAAGGCGAGACGACGTCGTAGAAAAGCCCAGAAAAAAAACCATAAAATTAATTAATTGAGTGGTCATCAAACATCAGAAAATTTAAAATCTTTTCTCATACACAGCATTGTCTAACTGTGTCAGAAGGTGTCCTAAGATTTTAAGATTTCATCATCTGTATGATTTATTAATAATCAAAACTAAGAATAAAAATAAAAAGGAATACGAAAAAAAAAAAGAGAGGAAGAATTTGGAGAACGAATCAGAAAGAACGTAGCAAAGGCTATTATAAATCAAATGAAGAAATTTCATCAATACCTTCTATTACTTTCATCATATTCATCCTCCCTTAGATGTATAAGAAAAAAATTTGTAAAAATAAAATATTTTACTTAAATATTCGAGCAAATATACCTGAGCAGCCGAGCTTAGCTCCAGGGAACCAGTGGACATCTAAAGGTGGAGATCTGAAGACGACGAGAGGAGGGGAATTTATACAGATGGACTTTGGAGCCCTAACACAGCTTGGGGCTGTAAATGATTCTTTTGAGAAGGTGGCCCCATTGGAGTAGGCCTCTGAGTTTTAACTAATAAGACTGGGCCGATGAGTCCAACGTACTACAGTATATGTCCAAAATGAAAGCCCACATATATGGTTTATTTTGTTCTTGCAAATTGCCTTACTTAAAAATTTGAAAATTGATTTAAAAGTAAGGTTTGCGCTTAATCTCTAGGTGAAATCATAGTTATGATTCTATTTATTTATAAATAAATAAACAACTTCGAGATGACGATTAGGGCCTGAAATTCAAAATGGTTTCATAACCTACTCCATTTTTATTCTCTTATGCATTTAAGCAGTTAGAGTTTAAGCTCAAACTTGATCAAAATCGAGTCTAGATCGGTTATTTAGCCGGTACTGATTCATCACAAAAATACAAGTTTTGAGTCAAAAAAAAAGTGTGGCATATAAGAATTCAAAGGTCAAAAGTGGAATTTCCGCTATTATACCCAAAGAAAGGATTAACATTTCCTACTGAACTTACCTTGGGCCCCTGCAACTTTCCTCATTATTACCAGTCAAGTGGACTGAAGCAGAATTCCTTTGCCTCTGAATCATCCGGCGTGCAAGTGCATCCAGGACAAAGCTGAGGGACCTGATGACTTATTTGCATATAGTTTAGGAATTGAAAGAGGCAAAAATGCGAAATGATTTCCCCATGGAATTTCTGCATTAGTTTTGACTGTCTCGCTTATTGACTTGTACCCTGCGATGGCTCTGGTGTAGAGTAACACTACTACTAGTACCGTACTATTCGTTGCGCTTGACTTATGATTCACTTGTTGCATATATGATCTTGTCCCCAACATGATCATTCCGTAATTACATCATTAAACAAATACCCTAATCAATGAAAACTGTGAAGGATAATATGTTAAACTGATTTTCATCAACTTCATCAATTTTTGAAACAAGATTCAAAGGAAAAAAAATAGTAGTTAAAAGAGGGAGAGGGGGTCAAATTCCATAGGATTGCAAAAACCACTTTTACAGTTGCCTGGCTGATAGTACCAGGGTCCAATCTTGGACTGATTGAAAAGAGAGGGGGGGGGGTCCAATCTTGGATTGCATTAGACTATAAGAGTAAGGCCTGTACTAGGGTAATTCCAGTTATAGATTTGTTTGGACAAAGTATTATTCAAAATATTATTTGAAATAATTACTGTAATATTTTTTATAATGTGATGTATATGAGATAAAAAAGATGATTCGAAACATAAGAAGGTGGGTTGAAAAATGTGGTTATAATTCAAGCGAAATATTATTTGGAATAACTTGCTATCCAAACAAATGTTTGAATTTTACTTACAAACATTGATATTTTTATCATAAATTAAATGTTTGAAAGTAAAATAGTCATAAAGAGCCGATACTTTAAATAGGTAATGCGTACTACATATAGTTTAACATGCAAATAGTTTGTTAATTAGTTAGTTAATTAATTAGTTAATTAGTTAAGCAGTTAATTAGTTAATTAGTTTAACATGCAAATAGTTTGTTAGTTTCGGACAAACAACAGATTTAGTTTATTAGTTAATTAAATAATTAGTTAATTAGTTAATAGTTAATTAGATAATTAATTAATAGTTAATTAGTTTAACTATTAACTAATTAGATAATTAGTTAAGCAATTGTCAAGCAAATAATAATTATCAAGCAAGTAAGGGCAAAATTGGAAGAAAATTCTTATCTCACTTCTACAAAAGCTGTCAAGGAGGTCTCTGCAACAAATTGTTACTGTTTAGAGGAGGTGAATGCAATTTCTAAACCTAGAGGGGAGGTCAGTGCAAATGTTAGAAATCTCAGGGGAGGTTTCTGCAATTATCCCATTTCAAAAACATGCACATCTGATTTGAAATGCTTTTGTGTGTGGTCATTACGATGTTGAAGGTGTAGGTGCAAATATACCAGAACAATTTAATGAAAATTCTGAAAAGTTGGACGAGAAAAAGACAAGGCAGGAGTGAGTAAGTCAAGATATAACAGTCCAATAAATGATACCACTTGAGGTTTGGCCTTGATTTGTTTGGTATGATCAAGGGAAAATGCCATGGCGGTTATAGTCGTTGGCCAAAAGTCCACGCCTTCTTCACCAGATCGAATTGGAGAGCAATCATCTTGTAACAAGGAACTCTTTAGAAATTAGAACACCATCTCCAAAGTCACATATTGTATTGAAGACCCTTGAAAAAATACAGGGCAGAAGTTTAAGGGTAGTGTTAAAACTTGCTCTGGCACCGTTGAACTTTGTCTTAAACTGACGTGAAGGGAATGTTAATGGTAGGCAATGTATTTTTGAATATTTTGAAATGTATAGTTTAAAAACTTTGAAAAATTTTTTGAGGTTATTGTAACTAAAAATATTTAAAAAACTTGTAGCAGACAAACTTGACAAAAAACTTGTCTTCCAAATAAGGCCATACTATCTTTTATATTGAAACATTGAGTGATTTTGATATGAATTTATTTAAAATATAATATACGGTTAGGCAAGAACGGTAAATGAAAAGAGATTGTTACCGGTAGATGGAACCAAGGAAATAAATGATGATTGTATAAAATTTTCATTAAGATGGAGATATCTCTATACACTCCAAAAGTACTGAAAACGTGCATATATAACTTACACACAATCTATAGGAACTGAGGTTTCTACAAGGGAATTTTTATATAACTTAGCACCCCATGCAAATTACTAGTGTATGAAGTAAAATGATTTCAACAAGTAAAGTAAATTTCAACAAAATCCTTTGTTGATTAACTTTCTAGATAATGGAGAAAGGGGTAAGCCATGCAGATTGCATCTTGCTGAAAGCTTTAAATTAGAAAGTTAAAGACCTAGTCTCTTGAACAAATTTTTATTCCATTATATACTTCCTTGTCAAAGGTACGAGGCGCAAATTAAGGTTGTATAAGAATAAGCAGATATATTCTTCTTGACCAGTACATGTGTGTTTCGTGTAATACAGAAATAAAGAAGAAACAAAAGAACAAATCTGGATTTCCATTTTCTGTCAATTTCCCAATTTGACATGAGAAAGATAGAAAGCTAGGAAGCCTACCGTCATAGAGGAAAATCGGGGATTGATTGGTAAGAAGACATCCTTCAGTAGCGGGATTGCCATAGAGTCATCTATCGAAATTTCTGATTCCATTACGGCAATAACGCCGAGTGATATGGCCGAGCTTCTCAGGTACTGTCCACTCGGACTGAAAGGCTGTAACAACTCTGCATGCTCAACCTCCATTTACTTCTCTGAGCTATTTGTTATATTGATCTTTGATGGTGTACAAATGAGTCTTTTTCACCAGTATTGTAGCTAAATTATACAATGCATTTTGACATTACTAGTACTGACATATTTGTTTTTTGACACATAAGTTTTATTAGTTTGTCAGAAGCAATTATGTCCGGATGCCTTTGTTTTCTGATCAAATGCCAATCTATTGGCCACCACAAAAGATTTGGTTTTATGGGGTAGAAAGTTAAGGGTTTAAATCTTTACTTTCATCACTTTGTCACTAACTCCTGGTTTCTCAAATTTATACAGATTCGTAGTGCATTCATTTGGTTTGATGAAGTTTTAGTTCTTGTCAGTTTTTCATAAGGGTGGCAATTTCCGACACGACTTGAAAACATGACATGAACCTGACACGAAATTAATGGGTTTGGGTTGAGGTTTCGCGGGTTCAGTCAGAATCGGGTCGAACCCGATGGACCCGAAAAGAAAACTGGTCGAATTCGGGTCAACCCGTGGGTGACCTGATACAACTCGATAACCCGTTTACGAATTAAAAAAAATTTAATAAACATAAAAATTATCTTATCTAACTAAACTAAGTTATTCTTTTTTTTCCAAAGGCATTATCACTTAATTCTAAATGAATTCATTTAACTTGTGTGAAATTGAAATTATATATTTGGACAAATAATGTATTATATTATTTTTTTACTTTTATACTGTTTTAATTTATTTTATATTTGGTTTGGGATAAAACATTTTTACGGCGTTTTAATTTATTTTAAATTTGGTTTGGGATTATTTATTTAAATTTTTATTACTTGATTATAGTAATATTTTCTCCTTTAATTCTAAATCATTTGGTATAGCTTGATTCATTATAGCAAAATATAAATGAAAGCAAGTAATATTTCTATTATTTTGAAATCTGTTCTTAAATTTCTTATAATAGGGTTCATGGGAAATCCATTCAATACCTTGAATACCAAAAGCATGAATCAAATGGACCATGCAGCAATTAGTGACAGTTCAAACAAAAGAAAAAAGTCTGCTTCAAAAGGTCGCTGCCTCTTCAAGTATTCAAAGGTCAAATACCCCTTCAAAAGGAAAAGAGACGGAAGCAGCAAATCCAGCCCAAGATTTTTTCCTTTCAAAAATGATGACAAATCCGGATATGTTTCAAGAATATCTGAATTATTTGAAGGAACAAACAAAAGAAGACAAAAGAATTTCAAATCAAAGACCCACAACAGCTGGATCCACTACGGCGGCGGAAGAATCTTCGTCATCACCCACTCAAACATCTAACCCTTTTGGTGGGCCATGCGCACAAGATCCGTATGACTACTAAAAGCTAATTTTCAAAAAGATGGTTGGCAACATTTCAAAAGCTACGGATTGCTCCATCCAATCAGAAGAAGATTTCAAGATTACGAAGATAAAAAGATAAAATGAAAATGAAATGAAAATGAAATGAGCATTTTCAATTCATGTATAAATAGATGTAGGATTTCAAAAGACAGGAATCGATCAATCTATGTGATCTGAGCCTTCCTTATTGTAAACATTCTCCTAGTCTCCAATAAAATCAAAAAGCTTTCATTCACATTCGCTTCCACGCCCCACGCTCATCTAATTCCTAAACTCAAGACTATTCAAGAACTTTAATTACAAACTATTCAAGAACTTTAATTACAAGTAAGTTCAAAACCCTCTCTTCATTTTCTTTCAACACCTGTGATTTCAATTATTTATTTCCTACTATAATTTTCTGTTCATGCCTGGGCTGGTTCTGGTACCAGAGCCTGGTCAGAAATTGTTTTAATTATAGTTACTATCTATGCTATATTCTGACTATTTTCTATGCTGTGTTGGTAAGCCATTGAGACTTAGTGAGACCGTTGGTAAGCCTAGAGAGTTGGTGTTCCCGGCATAAGACTATGGTGTTCCCATAGGATAGATGAATAGAAGAAATTAGCAAATATGGCAGCTAAATTAAAGCGATGGATGACTAGATCTGATTCAAAAAATTCAGACTTGGTATTAAGTAATGAAGTTAAGATGGAAATAGATAGTTCAAATTGGACTATACCTGAACAGAAAATTGAAGAAATTTACAAAGTAGGATTATTTGATTTCAAAGTAGCAATGACTATAAAAATACATGAGAAAACTCGATCTGTAAACGAACAATTTCAAACTATACATTTATTAAATGATCAATCATTACAAAAATATATTAATAATGGATATAGATATATTCACATAGGTTTGGTACAAGTAGCCGTAAAACCCTTAGTTCATATGGGGGTGGATGCCCCAATCTTCATGGCATTAAGAGATAAAAGACTCAAAAGATATAAAAGCTCTTTATTAGCATTAATTCAAACTAACACATGTAATGGTCCTATTTATTTTAATTGTGCACCTAACTATTCAATAGAGATGACAGACCCATTAATAATGGATTCATTAGTCCTAGATATTCACTTACAAGGGAACGAATTTCATAAAAATTGTAAAAATTTTGCTATAATCTATAAAGTATATTTTAAATTATTATCCTCTCAAATTTCACCAAAATGTATAATGGTACCTAGTTCAAAAGATGAAACAGTTTTATTAGAACTACAAGCAGAAAAATCTAATGTATTTACTCCTAAAAAATTAAAATGGAATGAAATAACTATTCCACAAGAATTTCAAATCCACAAATTCCTCGAAATATAGAACAAATTATTGAAGAAGTCGATGGAACGGTAACATTACAATTTCTTTCATTTAGAGAAAGACCCTCTAGTTCTTACAAATCTTATTCATATACACAACCTCCTAGGCATTCTATGACAGACTTTCCAAAAACCTTTCAACCAGTTCAAAATCAAGATACGAATTATAAGTTTAAAAGTCCTGTTCCAGAAATAATACAGACAAACAAAAGTGAATATTCACCCACACATTCACAAATGGCAGGAGAAATTAATATGATAAACTTAAAAAGAAAAATAGATTTTAATAAATTAGACCATGCAGATGGTATAAAAATATTTCATTTATCTTTTGCTTTACTTTGCAATTATTAGCTTTATGTCCTAATCTTCCGCATTTCCAGCAAGTAATATTTCTATTATTTTGAAATATGTTCTTAAATTTCTTATAATAGGGTTCATGGGAAATCCTAGAAGGTTGTCTTCTCCCTTTTTTAATATAATCAGATTTTTTGTAAGATTTTCTTTTTAATGCAGAAGGTGATCTAATACCTTGAATACCAAAAGCTTCATAAAATGATCCTATTTCTTGTTTTTGTGATCCATACTTCTGTTGCATTTTTAATTCTAAATCATTTGAAAATATTTCATTTATCTTTTGCTTTACTTTGCAATTATTAGCTTTATGTCCTAATCTTCCGCATTTCCAGCAAGTAATATTTCTATTATTTTGAAATCTGTTCTTAAATTTCTTATAATCGGGTTCATGGGAAATCCTAGAAGGTTGTCTTCTCCCTTTTTTAATATAATCAGATTTTTTGTAAGATTTTCTTTTTAATGCAGAAGGTGATCTAATACCTTGAATACCAAAAGCTTCACAAAATGATCCTACTTCTTGTTTTTGTGATCCATACTTCTGTTGCATTTTTAATTCTGTGCATAATGCTAATCCTTCTTTTTTAATAAATCCTAATAATTGTCCCATAGTGACTCATTCCAATGATAATATATCTGTACCCATTTCTTTTTGTAAATTAGTCATAATTCTTTGAGAAAATAAAGTTGGTAGTCCAGTGATAAATTTTTCTTTCCAAAATGACATATTACAATCAGGTCTTCTTAATACATATGTTAAAAACATATCTTTGTACCATCTGTAATCTGTAAGAGTTGGACATCTTAAATTGGTTAAAAACATTTTATTAGAGTGTAATTCTTCTTTTGGCCCACCAAAAGGGTCAGATGTTGAGTGGGTGATGACGAAGATTCTTCTGCCGTAGTAGATCCAGCTGTTGTGAGTCCTTGATTTGAAATTCCTTTATCTTCTTTTGTTTGTTCCTTCAAATAATTCAGATATTCATGAAGCATATCCGGATTTGTCATCATTTTTGAAAGGAAAAAATCTTGGGCCGGATTTGCTGCTTCTGTCTCTTTTTCTTTTGAAGGGGTGTTTGACCTTTGAATACTTGAAGAGGCAGCGACCTTTTGAAGCGAACTTTTTTCTTTTGTTTGAACTGTCACTAATTGCTGCATGGTCCATTTGAGTTTTTCGTCTGTTTGAAGAAATTTGAGTACTGTCTCTTGGGAGCATATTTCTTGTTTGAATTCATCCCACCATTTAACTTTGAATTCTCTAACCAAATACATTGGTAATGGTGCTTCTAGATCTTGCATAATTTTAAAACTCCAGCAAAATATCCAAGGTACTTTGAATTCACTGTGAAATAATATTGAACGAGTATATTCTTCTCCTTGAATCTTTTTGCAATAAGTCTGAAATCCCATTAACACTTTTGGAGGATATATCTCCTGTTGAGGTCCATAATATCTCCACCAATGATAGAACCAAATTGGAAAATCCTTTGGGCAATGTTCATGAAATATAAAAAACCATGAATGATCAAATGGTCTGTATAGAAAAGCTCTATACCAGGCCTGTTTGTAATCCTGATATGTGAATCCTTCTGGAATCCGCCGGACTGAAAAATTCTTTTTTGAATATATAGAGGCCCATTCTCCTGGGGAGCAAACCTTTTTAGTTATACATTTGCAATGAGCTATTTCCTTTGGATTTGAAGGATTGGGTTTTGCAATAATTTCGACTGATCCAGTATCAACTAAAATCAGTTCATAATAAGATTGATTTTTGAGGGGGTCATCAGGACACCAATAGCATCCTTCTGGGAAAATCCTCTGAGTAAGGGTTTTGAGTGTGGTATAGGGAGGTACTTCTTTGAATTTAGTTAGAGTAATATGTTGAATCAAGGGTTTTATAATATAAGGAGATTTCTCTTTTGCAATTGGGGTTTGTGGTGCTTTTGAAGAGTTGGATGGATTTTGAGCTGCTTGAACATAAGATAAAGCTGGGAAATCTTGAAATAAACTATATCTATTTGAAGTAGGGACCTTACTTTGAGACATTTCATAATCCTTTGGAGTGCGAGCCATATCTGCAAAATTAAAGTCAAGAAATAATTTTGTTGAGTTTCTCTCGAAACTGTTGAATTTGTTGGTCATAATTTTCTGTAATCTGTATAAAGTATATTTTCTTACTCACGAATTTCTTCAAGGGAATGGATCGTGAGTCACACAAAGAATACATTCGAAGATTACGAAGAGAAAGAGACGATCCTATTCTTCAAAGAAAAGATAAAAATATTTCCAATAGATACCATACTTATTATATTAAAAATCCACAAGGGGAAATTCAGCCTATTCCTCATCATCAAATTCAAAATCATTCCCCAATTTATATTAGACCCAGTTTTTGGTCTGTTCAGACTCCTAAAGAAAAAGCCTTTCTTCTCAAAAGACAAATCAGAATTACAAACAGGCCTGGTATAGAGCTTTTCTATACAAACCATTTGATCATTCATAGTTTTTTATATTTCATGAACATTGCCCAAAGGATTTTCCAATTTGGTTCTATCATTGGTGGAGATATTATGGACCTCAACAGGAGATACATCCTTCAAAAGTGTTAATGAGATTTCAGACTTATTGCAAAAAGATTCAAGGAGAAGAATATACTTGTTCAATATTATTTCACAGTGAATTCAAAGTACCTTGGATATTTTACTGGAGTTTTAAAATTATGCAAGATCTAGAAGCACCATTATCAATGTTTTTGGTTAGAGAATTCAAAGTTACATGGTGGGATGAATTCAAACAAGAAATATGCTCCCAAGAGACAGTACTCAAATTTCTTCAAACAGGCGAAAAACTCAAATGGACCATGCAGCAATTAGTGACAGTTCAAACAAAAGAAAAAAGTTCGCTTCAAAAGGTCACTGCCTCTTCAAGTATTCAAAGGTCAAATACCTCTTCAAAAGGAAAAGAGACAGAAGCAGCAAATCCGGCCCAAGATTTTTTCCTTTCAAAAATGATGACAAATCCGGATATGCTTCAAGAATATCTGAATTATTTGAAGGAACAAACAAAAGAAGACAAAGGAATTTCAAATCAAGGACCCACAACAGCTGGATCCACTACGGCGGAAGAATCTTCGTCATCACCCACTCAAACATCTGACCCTTTTGGTGGGCCATGCGCACAAGATCCGTATGACTACTAAAAGCTAATTTTCAAAAAGATGATTGGCAACATTTCAAAAGCTACGGATTGCTCCATCCAATCAGAAGAAGATTTCAAGATTACGAAGATAAAAAGATAGAATAAAAGCTTTTTGATTTTATTGGAGACTAGGAGAATGTTTACAATAAGGAAGGCTCAGATCACATAGATTGATCGATGCCTGTCTTTTGAAATCCTACATCTATTTATACATGAATTGAAAATACTCATTTCATTTTCATTTCATTTGAATTTTATCTTTTTATCTTCGTAATCTTGAAATCTTCTTCTGATTGGATGGAGCAATCCATAGCTTTTGAAATATTGCCAACCATCTTTTTGAAAATTAGCTTTTAGTAGTCATACGGATCTTGTGCACATGGCCCACCAAAAGGGTCAGATGTTGAGTGGGTGATGACGAAGATTCTTCCGCCGTAGTGGATCCAGCTGTTGTGGGTCCTTGATTTGAAATTCCTTTGTCTTCTTTTGTTTGTTCCTTCAAATAATTCAGATATTTTTGAAGCATATCCGGATTTATCATCATTTTTGAAACGCAAAAATCAATCTTATTATGAACTGATTTTAGTTGATACTGGATCAGTCGAAATTATTGCAAAACCCAATCCTTCAAATCCAAAGGAAATAGTTCATTGCAAATGTATAATTAAAAAGGTTTGCTCCCCAGGAGAATGGGCCTCTATTTATTCAAAAAAGAATTTTTCAGTCCGGCGGATTCCAGAAGGATTCACATATCAGGATTACAAACAGGCCGGGTATAGAGCTTTTCTATATAGACCATTTGATCATTCATGATTTTTTATATTTCATGAACATTGCCCAAATGATTTTCCAATTTGGTTCTATCATTGGTGGAGATATTATGGACCTCAACAGGAGATATATCCTCCAAAAGTGTTAATGGGATTTCAGACTTATTGCAAAAAGATTCAAGGAGAAGAATATACTCGTTCAATATTATTTCACAGTGAATTAAAAAAAATTTAATAAACATAAAAATTATTTTATCTAACTAAACTAAGTTATTCTTTTTTTTCAAAGGCATTAATCACTTAATTCTAAATGAATTTATTTAACTTGTGTGAAATTGAAATTATATATTTGGACAAATAATATATTATATTATTTTTTTACTTTTATACTGTTTTAATTTATTTTATATTTGGTTTGGGATAAAACACTTTTACGGCGTTTTAATTTATTTTAAATTTGGTTTGAGATTATTTATTTAAATTTTTATTACTTGATTATGTAATTAATCTTGTAAGAAATTGGTTTTATTAGAAATTATAGTGGTAAATTAATAAATTAAAATTAAGTTTTGGGTCATTTCGGATCGACCTGCCAACCCGAAATTTTCGAGTTCGTGTTAGGTATTCTGATCCATTTCGGGTTGACAGGTCAGGTTCGGGTCAACAGGTTTTCTGTTATACTCTGGTCTCAATCCTACCCGTCAACCCGAAACGGACTCGATTGCCACCCTTAGTTTTCCATGATCCAATTGAGCCTTCTAAAATAAGTTAGAGTAGGAGTAGAGTAGATGTTGCCTATTGACATTAAAAAAAAAAGGAAAGAAAAGTGTAGCGCTATGGCCTGTTGCAATGAGGTGATGAACTTCATATTTAGCGGCGGGAATCGGGAAGTTTGATTCACCAACTTTTCCGCTACCATGTTTGAGATGCCTCGAGAGATTAATTCGTTTGGCTCTGCTTCAAATCCAGACGGGTGCGTGCGTAGTGCACCCGTCTGGTCCGGTGGTGGTTCTGTCCCCATCGGTCCCTATAGACTCAGTTGAGCCTCCCCCGTAGATAGAGTAAGAGTAGGAGTAGGAGTAGGAATGACAATTGACAAAAAAAAAGAGAGATTAATTCGTTTGGAACTAATTTTGAACCGCTACAACAAGGATAAGAAACGGACTTTGTCTTTTAGCTTTATTCCATGTGAAAGTAACCTAGATTTTCCAATGAATCAATGCAATTTAAGAACAGATAGATCAAGTGTAAGGCTCTGATAAAATTAGAGCAGATATTGTCAAGAGTGAGTTTCAATTTAGTAGTGTCTAGTATAAGTTTATTTTGTGAGTGTTATTATTATATACGCCTTGAGTGTAATAAAATTATTTACTTACCTCCATTATTATTAGATTTAATCCAATATTTTGTTATTAGAATCCACCACAATTCAACAATAGTTTGTGTAGTTTTTCCTCTTCAAACGCAATTTATTTTTATTACGTCCTAATGGACGACGGGAGGCATTAAATGCAACAATTATAGAAGAGAATTATGGGCCATAATCAAAAGATTGGTATTCCCTAAAATGTAGAGGATTAATCTTCTATACACAGACAGTGTATACACTTTTACCATTAGATACATGATACATAATTCAAATTTGAATTTGAAACTCAAATTTTGTATATGTGTCGTATATCCAATCGTAATAATATATACGCTATCAATGTATATAAGATTTACTCAAATGTAAAATAAATATGTAAATCAAACAAGTTCGAAACTTGTCTGTTAAATCAATTAAGTTTGAGATACAACTTGTAAAGGCTTAGGATAAAAGGCACAAAGCTTGATGGCCCTAATTTCATAAACAGTAATAATATGTTACTCAAGTTCTTCTATCATTCGATAAAACCTTTTATCAAAGGTTTTTAGTAATATAACATGACCAAATTTCGAGTAAATCAAACAGAAACAAGTCTTGAAAATCAAATTAACAGTGATGAAATCAATTTATCTTTTGTGGAGAAGTCTGGACAGCTGCTTCAAGGATGGCCTCAAAAGCATTGTTGATGCAAGACTTGAACTTGCAAGGATCTATAAAATCTTTCTCTGTTACAAGGCAAATCCTCAGCTTTCCCGCGTAACTTATAACTGTTATGTGGAGACTCTGCATATTCAGCATGCAAATAAGGATGTTATGGTGGCTACAAATAAATCATATATGTGTAAATGTGTGTGTAGAGAGATTATCAATAATTGAATCTATCAGTGGACGGATAAGACATGAAATAATAAAAATAAAAATAAAAAAAAAGAGGAATTACTTGTGGATCACCAGGAACAGCAAAGTAAATTCCTTTTACTGGATGATCAGCCAAAGACATTTGCTCCACTGGCCCTATTAGATTGGTAATTGCCATGCTTGAATTCTTGAGAATGCCACGCATGTACCTGGCTACTGCCTGTAGACAGACTCCAAGAAAATATTCAATTAATCTCAGTAAGTACTCAAGCCTAATTGAGTTTAAATTCGAGCATAGTTAGTTTTGGCCTTTTAATACTTTTGTACTTCGAATGGTAAGTTTAAAGTTCCAAACTGGGATAATTCTTTTCTTTTATTTGGGAGTGAAATATTTTGAATTTAGGATCTTCTACTTGTAATCCCTTACACTTTACTATCCAACTCAATGCGCCCCCCTCCGAAACAAAAAAAGTGGGATAATTCTCATGTAAGAGTTTACAATCGAAAATATAGCACATAAGAATTTAAAGGTCCAAAGTGAAAAAATTCCTCTGTTATACCCAATGAGATTACCAAAATTTCCTCTAGAACATACCTCGGGGCCTTTAACTTTTCTCATTGTTTCCATCAAATAACTAGTCAAGAGTACTGAAGTAGAATTCCTTTGCCTCTGAATTATTTGGTGTGCTTCCAGGACAAAGCTCAGCGGATTTGATGACTCGGTTGCTGTAAGTTTAGGAATTGGAAGAGGCAAAAATGCGAAACGATTTCCCCATGGCATTTCTGCATTAGGTTTTGTAGAAATAGAACCCACAGGATAAAACAATTCAAGACAAAACTCAAAGTCAAATAAGTATTGCAGCGGAAACAAAAATCGAAGGAACAAAAACAAGGACAAGAGCCGAAAACAAGCAGAGCTCTAGGAGGCACCAATGTATCTTATTCTTCTCAACTCACGGCACAATGGAAGAGGCTACTAGTAGTGGTATATATAGACCACTTAGTCTCCTAAAACTTAGCTTCCGAAATACAATTGTATTTGGACTTAAAAACCACTACTGACTAGGAAACCAAGACCAACAATATAACAATCTTGATTTAACTACTACATAGCCTCCCTTAAATCAAGATTTTCAATTTTCACCATGCCGAGCATCTTCTTCAATTTCATGAACGCCTCCAATTTGAGCGGCTTTGTCAAAATATCAGCTATTTGATCTTCACTTCTACAATAATCAATGACAATTTCTTGCTCTTGAACTAACTCATGAATAAAATGATACTTGATATCAATATGCTTGCTACGTCCATGAAAAACTAGATTTTTTGTCAACTCAATTGCAGACAAACTATCACATAATATTTTGGTAGGACCGTCTTGCTTGTGTTGTAAAAATCCAAACATTCTCCGCAACCAAAGTGCTTGAGTAGCACTACTTGTGGCTGCCATGTACTCCGCTTCTGCTGTGGACAAAGCAACCACCTGTTGTTTCTTTGAGGACCAAGAAAATATACCAGATCCCAAGTAAAATGCATAACCAGAAGTGCTTCTCCTTTGTATTGTGTCACCAGCCCAATCACTATCAGTGTATCCAACAAGGTTGTTATCATGTGAAGATGAATAAAATATACCGTCAGATTGGTTACCTTGAACGTATCTCAAAATTCTCTTAGCAGCTTGCAAGTGAGACTGGCGTAGAGATTCCATGAATGTACTAATCAAACCAACTCCATAAGTGATGTCAGGTCTCGTAGAAGTTAAATACCTGAGACTCCCCATCAACCTCCTAAAATAAGTAGCATCAACAAAATCACCAGTACCATCTTTGGTTAATTCAATTTTTCTTCAACCGGCGTCATCATTGGTTTAGCCACATCTATCTTAAACTTCTTTAGAATATCACTTGCATACTTCCTTTGTGAAATAAAAATTCCATCATCCAATTGATGAACCTCAATACCAAGAAAATAAGACATCAATCCCAAATCTGTCATCTCAAATTGACTAATCATGGCCTCCCTGAATTCAGAAATTAGTTTGGAATTATTGCTTGTAAATATCAAGTCATCCACATACAAGCATACAATAAGGACATCTCCTTCAGAGTTGAATTTGATGTACAAAGTATGCTCATATGGACATCTCAGAAAACCATACTCAACAAAATAGGTATCAATGCGAGTGTACCAAGCTCTAGGAGCTTGTTTCAAACCATATAATGCCTTTTTCAATCTATATACTTTATCTTCTTGACCCTTTCTAATATAACCTGCAGGCTGCTCAACATATACCTCTTCTTCAAGATAATCATTTAAAAATGCAGATTTCACATCCATTTGATGAATTTTTCAGCAATTATTTGCAGCAAGTGATACAATCATACGAACAGTATCAAGTCTGGCAACTGGTGCAAAAATTTCAAAATAATCAATACCTGCCTTCTGCTTATAGCCTTTGACAACCAATCTCGCTTTGAAGCGATCCACCTCTCCTGTTGGCTTATACTTGGTCTTATATACCCATTTCACTCCAATTGGCTTCTTTTCAGGTGGGATAGTGGTCAACTCTCATGTATCATTTTTCTCAATGGCATGAATTTCTTCATCCATTGCACGAACCCAATAATCATCTTTGACAGTTTCTTTAAATAAAACAGGGTCACAATCTGCAAAAATAGCAAAATTTACAATTGCTTCATCAGTTAAATCATCATCTGTGCCAACAACATAATCATCAAATCGGGCTGGCATGCGGCGTTCTCTCTGTGGTCGACTGGATGTCTCAACCTGAATAGTAGAAGTTGAGGGATCACCATAAGAGTGCACAACTTGCTCCACTACTTGCTTACTAGCACTCGGTCCCATAATGGAAGAAATGGATGGATATTTTGGTGATGTCTCGAGATCTTTTCTAGACCAATCCCAAACTCTATGTTCATCAAAAGTTATATCTCTGCTAACAATCACCTTTCCTGTGTTTGGATTGAATAACTTATACCCCTTTGTCTCATGACTATATCCAATAAAAATACACTTTTTTACTTTGTCATCCAATTTCTTTCTCAACTGATCTGGAACATGCGCATACGCAAGACAGCCAAATACCTTGAAGTGAGAAATATCCGGTTTCATGCCAGTCCAAATCTCTTGTGGGGTCTTCCCAAAATTGTATCTAGTAGGACACCTGTTCAAAATATAAATAGCGCAAAATACTGCTTCTGTCCAAAGGGATTTAGGAATACCTTTGGAGTGCATCATAGATCTCACCATATCCATCACAGTCCTATTCTTTCTTTCTGCCACACCATTTTGCTGAGGTGTATATCTAGCTGTCATTTGATGTTTTATACCACTTTCCACTAAATAGTCATCACAAACAAGATACTCAGTGCCTCTGTCAGTTCTCAAAATTTTAATAAAGTAGTCACTCTGCTTCTTTACATAATATTTGAATTTTTTAAACACATCACATGCATCAGATTTATTTTTTAAAAAATACACCCATGTCTTCCTACTGAAATCATCAATGAAGGTAATAAAATACTTACTACCACCATTGGAAGGAACTTCAACTGAGCATAAATCTGAATGAATCAGTTCAAGCGGTCGATTAGCCCTCCAAGCCTTGTCTTTTGGAAAAGGATCCCTGTGCTTCTTTCCCAAAATACAAGACTCACACTTCTTGTCAGAAAACTCAACAGAAGGCAACCCAACAACTAATTTTTTTCTTGCAAGAAATTTCAAACTCCCAAAATTCAAATGCCCAAAACGCATATGCCATAACCAAGAATCATCACAAGTCACGAAATTAAAGCAAGGTAAATCACCACAGTTAAGAGAAAGAGGCCACAAACGACTACGGTTCATTTTTACCTTGGCAATTAATCCCAATTTCTTATCACTTATGGTGCCATCACCATATTTAAAATGCAGATCATAACCTTTCTCAGACAGTTGTCCCAAACTCAACAAATTATGATATAAACTTGGCACATAGAAAACATCAGAAATATAATTTGAAGACCCATCTTGCAAGATAATTTTGATTTTTCCTTTTCCAAGAACAGACACTCTTTCATTGTTTCCAAATCTCACAGATGCATGAAAAGATTCATCCAAGTCAGAAAACATCTCCTTTTTACCACACATATGATTACTACAACCAGAATCAATAAACTAATCATTTTTCATAGACTCTTCAGATGTAGAACTAGAAAACAACAAGATCTCCTCTCTATCACTACTATTTTCAGCCACTTTAGCATACACCTCTTCATTGGACCAACATTCATTCTGATAATGACCAATTTTACCACAATTATAACATTGGACATTAGATCTATCACGCCTTTGAAAATTATTTCTTTGACTTTGTTGTTGACTATTTTCCTGATCCCCATTAAAATTATTTCTGGGTTGGTAAGAATAATTACCTCTTCCACGACCACGAAAGTTACCTCTGCCTCCACGTTCTCTACCTCTGAAGTTCTGGCCCCTTTGATTTGTGTCCATACGATTCACCCCCTCTTTTCCTTTTGGGTGATCTACCTTGGCTTGTAACACCTCCTCTACTGTATCCGATGGCTGCTGATTCAGGGACATCTCATACGTCAGCAATTCACCTTCCAATTCAGCAAGTGACAAATTGTCAAGGTCCTTTGTGGCTTCAAGGACCGTCTTCTTGGTGTGAAATTTGGTAGTTAGAGATCTTAGAACTTTTTCAACAACTCTAACCTCTTCCAAATTCTCACCATTGGACTCCATATCATTGACAATTTCTTTAATTGTGCCAATAAAATCTTTAACTGACTCCGTGGATTTCATCTGGGCCAACTCAAATTGTCTCCTAAGTTCCTGCAATCTGATTTTTCTCACGTTAGCAGCACCTCGATTTGAGTTCACAAAAATTGTCCAAGCCTCTTTTACCGACTTTGCATGTATAAATTTTTTGGCAACATGCAACTGGACTTAAGTGTTGAGATAGTACATTGTCTTGCAATCCAACTGTCTATTTCTCTCTAATTCTTTAACTGTATTGCTTGATAATTCTATACCTTCTATCGGCTCCGTATATCCTGTTTCGACAATATTTCAAACTCCAATATTTTGGAAAAAATTCTTCATCATCGACCTCCAAGCCTCAAAATCGTTTTTACCATCGAAGATAAAAACGTGACAATTGTGCAAATAATTTGGATCCATATTTTAATTTCTCAGGATCTCAAACAAAGCTCTGATGCCACTTTGTAGAAATAGAACCCACAGGATAAAACAATTCAAGACAAAACTCAAAGTCAAATAAGTATTGCAGCGGAAACAAAAACCGAAGGAACAAAAACAAGGATAAGAGCCGAAAACAAGCAGAGCTCTAGGAGGCACTAATGTATCTTATTCTTCTCAACTCACGGCACAATGGAAGAGGCTACTAGAAGTGGTATATATAGACCACTTAGTCTCTTAAAACTTAGCTTCCGAAATACAATTGTATTTGGACTTAAAAATCACTACCGACTAGGAAACCAAGACCAACAATATAACAATCTTGATTTAACTACTACAGGTTTGATCATCTCACTTACTGACTTGTACCCAGCGGTGTACCTGGTGTTGAGTAACACTGCAGCGGTACAATTTGCCTCGCTTGACTCATGATTCATTTCTCGCATATATATTCTTGTTCCAAACATGATTATTCCCGTAATCACATCATTAATTGTCTGTTAAGGAGTGGAAAACAAATGTCTTAGCCTATGAAAACAATTAAAATTGATGTATAATAAGTTAAACTGATTTTGGTCCACATTATTATCCCTTGAACAAGATTAGTAAAAAAAAAAAAAAGTGGCCAAAATCTATAAAAGACAAGGCAGATGAATAATCATGAAATTTCGATTCAGTAAATGACTCCAAGATTTACCACTCGAAGTTTGGCCTTGATTTGTTTGAATTGATCAAGGGAAAATTCCATAGTGGTCATAGTCAACGGTCGAAACAGCACCCCTTCGTCATCTGATCGAATTGAAGAGTGATCATCTCGTAACAAGAAGCCTTTCAGAACACCATATCCAAAATAGTAAATCGTATTGAAGGCCCTTGAGAGTACATCAGGCAAAAAAGTTGTGCTGGCAGTGTTGAACTTTGTCTTAGACTGAAGTGAAGGGAATGTCAACGGCAGGGAAGGATTGTCCGATCTTTTTAGACAAGAAAGAAGAGCTCCCACGAAGGAATATCCATCTCCAAGTGCATGATGAAGCTTAAATACAATATTGCTTGCCGCATTTGTTGTTGGATAATTCATTACATGAATTTCCCACAATGGACGCTCTGGTGGAAAATCCTCCATTCCTAGCTTTGACAAATAGTTTGAGAGACAATCATCATAATAATCTGGTGACATTCCTTGTGGAAATTTTGGAAAGTTCACATGCTCGTTGATATTCACTTCTACCCTTTTCCATTTCTTCTGTCCATCCTCTCCTGCAATCTGTTTCTTCACAATCAATTTGTATTCTACCTTGTCTTAGGAAGCTGTAGCTGGGAATCCATCATATATTTCTTTTTGTTTTTGAAATGGATTGCTACCTAAACTATATTGACTATTTCTTATTGCTGAACTCGACCTATTATTCATTTAAAAAACAGAACCTTTTTTTAGGGTTAATTCTGAAAATACCCCTGAAATTTGAATCGGATCCCCCCCGGGGGGTTCTAGTCTATTTTTATCAATCATGTTCACTTGGCATTGTGCGCCCAATTTTGCACTAAATTGCTCATGTGACATTTACTTGTTACTATAGAAAAACTAAATTACCCTCAAAAGCAATATCCTAAGTCTAAAGATTGTATAAAGCCTACAACTACACAACACAAATAATAAAAGAAAGGGTTGATTACTTTTGCATAACATTAAATGATGTCCTCTAAAGTTTCAAAATAATCACATAACCCCCTATGGTTTTATATAAGGTAGAGAATGGACAAAATGTACAATCATTTATGAGATTTATACCAAATGCACTCTAAAACTATGTGTGATAAAATCTTAATCTCTATATAACCCCTTTATAGTTTGTATAAATATCCAATTTAATGCCTCGAGATTTTTACATTCATCCATATGATCCCCCCATGCTTTTATATAATTAAGCCATCGATTGATTTAACATTTAAGTAAGGGTACTATTAGTATTTCAATTAATGACGTTATATAAGTTATTTTCCGTCAACTTTCCATTTTACATAAAATCATAGGGGGTAAAATGGATATTTTGAAATGTTAGAGGGATTACGTGGCAATAGACAAAACTACAAGAGGGTTACATGCAATTTACCCTAAAGAACAAAATATATCTCCATAGATCAAATCACCTTTTCAATTATTCTTTTTGACGATCAAGGGATTCCATGAATCTATAGGTGGAAAAGATGAAAGAACCCATGTGTATATATTCGGATGCTAATATAAGTACCACTCCTTGCTATGAAAGCAAAGTTTACACTAGCCAACATAAATTTCCAAAAAATTATCTTTTAAAACTTAAGTGTGGAAAATCTTACAGCGGGTGGTTCTCCGTGAAAGATGTCTAATTTTAGCTAAAATTTGGACATATGTGTTAAGTGTGTTGCACAGACTAAGCTTGATATGCTAGTGCAATAAGTGCAAAGGCCTTATCCAAAATTTTCAAGAAATGAAAAACAAATCTTGCTTCTTCAATAGAAGAAAATTAAGGAACAAATATGTGTACCATGATGGAGGAGAAGCGCGGGTTGATGGGTAAGAAGAGATCCTTAACTAGCTGAATGGCAATGGATTCGGCCATTGGAATTTCCAGCTCCATTACACCAATGATACTGAGCGATAAGGCCGAGCTTCTCATGTATTGTCCAGTAGGACTCACAGGTTCTAATAATTCTTCTTCGTGCTCAAACTCCATTATCATCCGATTTCTAGGATTGGTATTTGATGCTACACAGATGACTCATTTGGCTGAGCATGCGGCTCACTTATATACATATTGCCTTATGAGTAAATTACATATAACCCCATCATGATTTTGTTTATTGCCACATGACCCTTCTAACGTTTTAAAATGTTCACTTCACCTCCCTTATACTTTTATGTAAAGTGAAAATTTGAGAAAAATAGCATATGTAACTTTTTTAATTAAAATACCAATAGTGCTCTTATTAAATGTTAAATCAATCGACGGATTAATTATCTTGAATTAAAGTATAGAGGGATTACGTAGATAAATATAAAAATTATAGGAGGGTAAAATAGATATTATGCAAATCATAAGAGGATTACATGAATATTAAAATTTTATTACACGCATTTTCAGAGTGCACTCGATATAAACGCTGTAATTGATTGTGTGTTCCGTCCATTTTTCACATTATATAAAATTATAGGGAGTTTACGTGACTATTTTGAAACTATAAGGGAGGGTTTTGCGGACATTCATATCCAACGAATTTGCGCACGACATATTGAATATGTGGTATCATGGCTCAACTGCTATCCGGAAAAAGCATCAACCAACTACTCAAAAATCAAAAAGTTATTTGAAAGGAATGCATCAAGTACTCAATCACGAGCCCTTCCATACTTGTGCCGCGGAAGTCCACAAGCCATGAAAATTTGCCAATTCAAATCTTCCTGTGTGGGTTCGTAGATGATTGTAGCAAACTGTTCTTTCTTTTTCAAATGAGAAGCGGCCCAATAAAAGAAAGAGCATTGCCAGTAGGCATCACAGACGTGCAAGTATAAAACTTGTAAATGTTGTGCTTGCCGGTTTCTCTCTCTCTCTCTCTCTCTCTTTCCTCTTTTCTATTTGGGGGTCTTCCCTTCCAATTCCTTTCCATCTGCAAAGATGCCACCATTTAATTTTGAATAAGATGTTCTCCAAACTATAATCAATCTATTTCTGCTGCCAGAATGATAAAGCTGTCAACCATGACACAATCCCTAACATAGCAGGTGTCTCCATCAGACCAACCCAATTAAATAAACACACCAGTAGCAATCCTTCGATGTTTCACATGATTATAAATTATAATTCCTTTCTGAATAGGCGATAAGAGAAGAAAGGAACTCCAGTTGCAGTCCAAAAATTAAGGGACGAAAAGAACAGAAAAAGGAAAAAAAAATGGACCTCGACCAATCTTGAACAAAAGTACAGTTTGAAGTGGAAAATTTCTTTGCCTAACTCCAGAGGTTAATACTTAATAATGGGAGTGACAAGGTTAATATTCAGGGTTCACTTGGGTTACCAAAGGAAATTTAACCTAATGAAATTTGGACGGAGGAGTGAGTGGTTCCAGTGGTGGTCGACAAGTGAAGGAAAAAGGGACGGGAAATGGGGTGATACCAATAGACATGAAGGAAGAGAGTTTGGACCTTTGGGAACTTCATCTTTTAGGACTGCTGAAGAGAGTGAAGAGATTTTGTGAGAGAAAGAAAACACAAGGATAAAGGCGAATGGGAGGAAAGTGATGATGATGAGGTCTTTGGTTAATGGATTCAAAGAGGTTGAGGTTTGGTTAAGGGATTGATATATATATATATATATATATATATTCTTCATCTAAAAGATTAATTAAGTTCTTTGAGGCCATTTTTTCTACAGAATTTTACTTGATTAAATGAGTGCTTTTTTGAATTGTAAGTACACTTGATAAATTAATACCTCTTTAAAGTAATAAAATTTGTATGGTTCCAAAATTATTAATTTATAGAGGTTTTATTGTACTAAATCACACAATAATTGGTAATTGAACGTTCAACTACAAATGAAATTAGTTAATCAATTATGTAGAAATTAGTTATGATAGAAGGACCATGTGTTAATGTGTTGGACATTTACATGGTAAAATGTTTTGACGTAAATCTTCTACCACATATTTTTTTAATTAAAGCAATAAATTTGGAACATTGCGGTACCATCCAAGAGAGGACTCAGTGCAGTTGGAGTTTGGTATAGTTTGATCCAGTTGTTATATTTTTTATATTATTTGATGCATAATTACATTATATTATTGTATTCGAAGTAAAAATGATGCACATGAATAAAATATTTAACATATATTCATTACAATATTATGATGTATTTGTACATCAAAACTTTGAACATGTACAATGACTAAATGAAATCGCACAAAATACAATTATAGTGAGTCCTTATCCTAGCAGAAATTACTTATCGTACAACGTCTTTTGCAATTTACAATGTGTTGGACGTTTAAAAGGCAAGATATATTGACTTGATGAACCTTCAAAGCATATATTCATAACTAATGTAAGGGAAAATAACATCGATCATTCTTTAACAAAAATGAAATTTAGTCCCTCAAATTCAAAATGAGTTATCTTAATTGCTCACAAATAAGAAACACTCCTTTTTTACTTGGTCACATTTCCAAGTCATAATTTGACCGGAATAAGTTACGGACACATCAAGTATTCAACATTTAAAAGACAAATCTGACAACTCACATAATAATTCTTGACCCAATAGTAATTGTTGGTGTATTTGATATACAAGCACAAAAAAGTGCTGAAAAAAAGTGGGGTTGAGATTAATGATCTTAAGGCATCTTTTATGTTATTCTTAAGGTGTTATTGACCCTCCAATACACAAAGTATTTATTACAGGATTATGGCAAATTACTTCTAGAACACAACAAGATTTAGACAGACTTGATAACAAATATCAAGTTTTCTCTCAAAGAATGATCAATTGTTTTTCTAGTTAGTTTGATGTTAAGAAACTTGTTTATCTATTAGAAAATTATGTTTTTCACTTGTTCCTAATGTTTAGAAACAATGTATTCTTGAACACAACTTTTTAGTACAAAAAATAACCATCATTTGAAATGAAAATGTGCCAAAATATCCAGATGGGATCCTCAATTTAATATGTCTGTCCACTTTCTTGTTCAATGCAAAACTATATAATTCCACTTACTAATACGGCTGATATGACACATAACAAAACTTCAGACGTTTGGCTGCCATACACTTCTTCTTCTTCTTCTTTTTTGTTTTTTCAAAAATACCATTTAATTTAGATTACTACAATGACAATTTTCTACTTTCATCTCTGGCAATCCGTTATCAATTGCATCAACTAAAAGAGAGACAAAAGAAGTCGCAAATCTTCTTGACACTCAAGTCTCTTTCTTAATAATATGGTTCCCAAAATTGTTTACTTTCACTTACACCAGAAAGAAAAAGAATTGTTTTGTTGAAGAACTTCTTTCGTCTTCTAGGCAAAAAATGGTAGCAACAGGTTTTAGGAATTGTAACGATAGCAATAGGGTTTTGGGAATTGTAACTAAGTTGTGTAAATAATGTATTCTTGAACACAACTTTTTGGTACAAAAAATAACCATCATTTGAAATGAAAATGTGCCAAAATATCCAGATGGGATCCTCAATTTAATATGTCTGTCCACTTTCTTGTTCAATGCAAAACTATATAATTCCACTTACTAATACGGCTGATATGACACATAACAAAATTTCAGACGTTTGGCTGTCAAACACTTCTTCTTCTTCTTGTTTTTTTTTTTTCAAAAATACCAATTAATTTAGATTACTACAATGACAATTTTCTACTTTCATCTCTGGCAATCCGTTATCAATTGCATCAACTAAAAGAGAGACAAAAGAAGTCGCAAATCTTCTTGACACTCAAGTCTCTTTCTTATTAATATGGTTCCCAAAATTGTTTACTTTCACTTACACCAGAAAGAAAAAGAATTGTTCTGTTGAAGAACTTCTTTCGTCTTCTAGGCAAAAAATGGTAGCAACAGGTTTTAGGAATTGTAACGATAGCAATAGGGTTTTGGGAATTGTAACTAAATTGTGTAAATAATTTATTCTTGAACACAACTTTTTGGTACAAAAAATAACCACCATTTGAAATGAAAATGTGCCAAAATATCCAGATGGGATCCTCTATCTAATATGTCTGTCCACTTTCTTATCCAATGCAAAACTATATAATTCCACTTACTAATACGGCTGATATGACACATAACAAAACTTCAGACGTTTGGCTGCCATACACTTCTTCTTCTTCTTCTTTTTGTTTTTCCAAAAATACCATTTAATTTAGATTACTACAATGACAGTTTTCTACTTTCGTTTCTGGCAATCTGTTAGCAATTGCATCAACTAAAAGAGAGACAAAAGAAGTCACAAATCTTCTTGACACTCAAGTCTCTTTCTTAATAATAAGGTTCCCAAAATTGTTTGCTTTCACTTACACCAGAAAGAAAAGAATTGTTTTGTTGAAGAACTTCTTTCATCTTCTGGGTAGAAAATGGTAGCAACAGGTTTTGGGAATTGTAACGATAGCAATAGGGTTTTGGGAATTGTAACTAAGTTGTGTAAATAGAGGAAATAAAAAAAAAATGAAGAAGAAACATAAGACAGTCAAACGTCTGAAGTTTTGTTATGTACCACATCAACAGTATTAGTAAATAGAACTACGTAATTTTGTATTGGACAGGAGAATGGACAGACATAATAGACAAAGGATCCCTTCTGCAAAATATTTAACCTATATACAAAATCCGGTCCTGGGGGCTTGTCTGCACAAAATCGGATCCAGGGCCAGATCCAATTTGTAAAGCAGGCCAATGAAAATCCCGCGCTAATCCTTCTTAGTCCAGGCCGAATCTAAGGCCGTTTCTGTAATGCGTACTCTCTAATAAGAAGCCGAGTGGGTGGGTTGGTCCGGGTGGAGAGAAAAAAAAAAGGAATTGAACTTAAAATCTTTTCTGGAGATGTCCATTTTCCTACTTGAACACCTTACGTAGCAACACTCTAATGACTTTATCATTTGTAGACGGGGCTTTTTTTTTTTTTCTTCTTTGGGGTCTAATGGAGGGCCCGAGGCCCATGACAAAGTGACTAGTGTAGATTGGCTAATGCCTATTACATTATGAATTAGGAGAGGCCTCAAGTATAACGGAGGCTCTTCAATCATCCTCCAACCCGGGCTTAGGTTGAGGCTGACTTTTTCTTCCAACCAAGAATTAAAAAACACAACAAACAAAAAATGCAGAGCTGCTTGAACTTTGAAGGAGGGAGATACCATTTAAAGGAAGAAACTGACAATGTGGACTAGGTGCAAAATTTCTTCTATTTCTCCATTCTGGTTTTTTTTTTTTTTTTATATATACATAATTCTTCTTTGTTTTAGTAGTACAATCCTGTGTACGGGATTGGTCCATCAAGGTTCTATAATTTTTTAACTAAATGTCCTACGTTGGTTCAATCTCGTTGAAATCAAGGTTTAAATTTGTAGAGATGACACATAAAGAATCAAATTAGACACGACTGAAAAGATATAAGATATGGTGGCGTACATGTCGTGCAGATTGACAAATTTTGTTTGAGTTTATTAATTTTCTGTCACGGGTCTTACATTGACCCGTATTGGCCAAGATCCCAAAAGCAAGGGACTAAAATGGTCATTGTCTCTTTAATCATTATCGGTTTAGAAAGGAAAAAAAAAAGAACTAAAGTCCTTCGAATTAAGTCAATTAATGTTTGAATACTGAACAAGGATTTACTAAGAACAACCCCAATTAGTCAACACAGGAAGTCAACATCCTTTGGTGGTCAACTCAAAAGGTTGGCTCTTGCATGCACAGTGTATCTGTATCATTCATGGAGGGCAAGCATTCTACCTATCTTTTACGATACATGAGTATCTCAATTTTATCAGATTAATCTCCTTGCACATGTATATTTCGCTCCCAAAAATACACAGAACGATAGGAGGGGCGACTCGAACACACGACCTCAGGACTTAAAAGAATTATCCCGATGCCATTCGAGCCGGCCCCGAGGGCTTCTGCATCGCTCTTTATGGCGGTACAAATTGTATCTAATATCGTTACAGAGGTACGAGGAGTGGTTGAGACTAGGAGAAGTGTGACTAGAACCAAGAGACTAAATGGGTGATTTCTCATGAATGCTTCGACAGTGTTTAGCTCATGTACTGTATAGGACTGCAGTCTCATGTTAACATGGGAGGTATACTCTTGCATTTATTCAGACTTCTTTACCTGATGAGTTGTACGACTTAAATGCTCTATCAATAAAATTGATCTCTTTTGCTCCAAAAAAGAGGAACCTATAGTTTCAGCCTTTCGGACGTCATAGATTGGCATTAGATGCTAGACAGCAACAATGCTGTACAGAACTGAAATTAGACTGCCTGCATCATTTATTTTTTTCAGGCTTCGTAGAAATGCATCAATAAATAACTGCTGCAGAGTGCAGAATTTTTGAAATAAATTTTGAGTTGGTCCTACTCCAGGAAAACCAAAATCGTCCGATTCTATTATTTCCAATGAAACGCTTATGGTGCAATGTTTTCCCATTAATCTGCAACTAAAACAATGATTGTGTTTGGATAATAGATTATATAGGATAATTTTTTAAAAAAAATACTGTACCACTTTTTGAATATGATATATGTAAGATATAAAATAGTTAAAAAATATGTTGATGACATAAGCAAATAATCTACTATCCAAAATTTGGCTTTGAGATCTTCTATTCTATGCACTAAGGTGACCCTATATGTAAGGTTGCTACAATAAAATGTCTACAAAGGGTTGGATTGTGTAATAAGATAGTAGGTAAGTAAGAAGTCCTAGTTCAAGACCTTTCACTTAAAAAAAAAAAAAATCAAACTTTTACGGGAACTCCACCTTTTTTTTTTTTTTTTTTTTTTTTCATTTTTTGGTACTAAATCCTACAATATTCTTTTGCATTTTATGTTGTTCAACTCGCATTTCCATTCTCCAAAGGATACCATTTGTTCTAATCCCTGCTACAGATTCTCCAACTTACTAATAAATTAATCCATCGTGCCTTAGTTTAGCAGCCAAAAAATCTAAAGAAAAGGAAACAGAACAGAAGGGTCGAAGAAGTTCCCATGACATCTCCGGAAGTTGTAACAAAATTTTAGAACATTTCATATGAGAAAGTCTATGAAATGAATTGATGGCTTGTATTTTTGTGATAGGTGAAATGAATTGATGATGACAGTGTAATGTTCATGTTCGTGATCTTCAACAATTAATTAATTTGTGTCGGTGTAGCAGATCCAGACTTGGACTCGGCAGCAGCTTTGAACATTATAATGAAGGCATCTTCAATGCAGGATTGGAACTTCTGAGGATGAATCAAACCCTTTTCTGTTCCTACTGCAACCCTTAGCTCTCTCATGTAACTTACCATGGTTATGGTAAGGCTCTGCATGTGAGTTCCATAATAGTTAGTGTGTGTGTGAGTGTCTATACACACACACATATATATATAGAGGCACAAATACTTCATAAATTGATACTTTGTGCCTAGGTTTATATTAAAAAACAAAAAAAAAAAAAAAACACAAAGGAAAAGACACGTTTTGGGTAAATTTCATTGACTGACTTCTCTTTGGAGATGGGCTATAATTCATTAGAATTGTTTCCCCTTGATTTGTGAAATAAGGCTAACTATTCCAATGGTTCAGCAACTAATTTGGCAAATGACTACTCTAACTAGTAGTGTAAGTTTAGGAGTACAACATTGTCGTCATTAGCAAAAATAAAAAATTTGATAAAAATATTAAAAGAAACAACGGGTTAATTTAATAACGTACTTCAAGTTAACACGGAGAGGTAATAATAATTAAAAGAGTTTTGAGGCATGCTAATGCAGATTATGGCACATAATTATAGAGGCAGTAAGTGAAATTTTACCTGAAACCTTATTAGGTATATATATAGAGCAACTACCCACAAAGTTATGGTAGATATACAGAAAATTAAACTCAATCTAAACCCTCTCTTTGATGATAAAAACAATGTGAAAATTGGACCAACTAAATAGTTTGTTGTTTCGCATTTATCTATAGGATGATTATATATATACCTGTGGAACGCCAACAACCATGAAATACATTCCCTTAGCTGGGTGATTAGCCAAAGCCAATTGATCCACTGGCCCGGAAATATTCGATATTGTCATGCTCGAGTTCTTCAGAGTACTGTGGACGTACTTTGCTGTTCCCTGGCCACAATTAAAAACTTAATCACAGCTTTAAACCCAAAAAGAAAAATTAAGAAAAAAAATTACCTATCATCAGTTTTTGACGTATACCCTTTTGTTTTTAAGGAAAATAGAGGTTTAGAATCCTTTAAAATGCCATATTTTACTGTCAGGACAGTTGTAAATTTAAATTCATGTCAAAATACTTGTGGAGTAAGGAAAATTTTATATATTTCAATAATTGTAGAAGCCCAAGCCACCTTATACTGAGGATGGGCAATTGCCTCACTCCCCCCCCCTCCCCCCACCTTCAACTTTGAAAAATTATAAAAGTGACCAGTAAAATTATCAGTTTTATTAAATTTCCCCACATTTGCACCCTTAAATTTTTCAAAAGTACCTCTACCGTTCTTATTAGCCCTTAATTTTTCTCAAATTTCCTTCATTCTTTACATTCCCCTTAGAGAAATAAAAATCTAACATTTATCGTATTGAAATTTAAAAAATTACCACGTGAATGAAGAAATTTTAATGAATTTTATACTTAACATCAGCGACAATTAAAAATTATATTGAAAATACTAACACCATAAAAATGGTTAATTTGAGAGGTACTAACACCATTATAGAGGTATTAATTAACCCTATTAATCGCAACACTTCTCATCTAAGTGTAAACTTGGTTCATCCATAAAAAATGCAACATGGTTAGCCTAATTAAGGGTAGCATATAGGCGTACCTCGGGGCCCCTGTGTCTCCGCAGCGTCTCTAGCAGCTGACCAGTTAGATAAACGGCTGCAGAATCTCTTTTACTTTTGATGGTTTTCTGGGTTTTAAAGACAAAATTGAGGGGATTTGAGGAATCCTTTTCGGTAAACCTTGGCACCGAAACATGCAAAAATCCGAACTGGTTTCCCCACGTTGATTCAGTGTTTGGTTCCACCATTTCCTCAATAGACTTGTAGCCAGCAATATTTCTAGTATTCAGCAGCACCAATGCAGTTGAACTTGCATTGGTCTTCTCTGGGTTCATCGCTTGCATGTACAGTCGAGCACCCAGAAATATTACTCCACATATTACATCATTGATGGACTGCTCCCCCAAAAAAAAAAAAAGTGAAATTTTGTACTAATATATTAGCCACGATTGTTAAAGGTACTTTTTAAACATTTATATATACATGTTTATCTCAGTAATCCTTCTAGATTAGTAGAATTTTGAATCCTTTATTTACGTTGCAACAAATTCTTTTGAAATCAAGATTTCAGAATTACAAGTGAGTTCTAACGTAATAGTTTATGTGAATGCCAATTGACTAAAGGTTCAAAATGGTTCTAGTTTCGTGATTGATTGCCTTAAAAATAATAATTTTCTACATCCCATTTACACATAATTGATAGAACTAATAGAAGGAGCAATGTTTTGAAACTTAGTCCACCTCTCAGTCTTCGTCTATGAGGGAACAAAATGCAGTGTAATAATAAAAATATATACGTACGTATGTATGTATATATGTGTGTATGTATATATATATATATGGCTATTATCCAATCATAAAAAGAAAAAAACCATCTCTATGTATATACAAGTATTCACTTATTCAGAATCCAGACAAATTAATAGACAGCAGATTTCTTTGTCTTATAATTGAGGCAGCTGGTGACAAGACAAATAGACATGGCACATGGCAGCTTTGCCTTAATTCGCCTTCGTCTAGCTATGTATAATTATTTGGAGGAACCGGATGGAATAAATGTGAAACAACTGGCCCTGTCCATTATTATCAGATGGGGTAGTCCACGGTAACCATTACCAGTCTACTGTGACCTCTTCTAATTTGAAGGCATTTTGTGCTGAAAAGAATTAAGAGGCCATTTGGATTGTTATTTTTTAAAATTTTTATAGTAAAATATGCTGTAACGATTTAATGGACGTGAGATAAAAAAGTTAATTGAAAAATGTATTCATAGAAAATATAATATATTTTTGAGAAAAAATGGCAATCCAAATAATAATTTTTATTTTCACAAGGCTTTCCTCATTATTCTACTGAATAAAAATACTGCTACTCCAAAAAAGGGAAACCTATTATCTGAATTAGTCAGTGTAATTATAAAAAGATGTTAGAAAACTCGTGTACTCTGTGAGTTTTCAAAAATTCTTAATGTATCTAAAATCAAAATCCAAAAGGAAGTCTTTTTGCTATGTGACTATACCCACTGGCAGAATCAGAGGTTGAAAGTTTAGAGGCCAAGACCAAGGAATAAGTATGCATATATATATATATATATATATACTTAAGGGGGTATCATCAGATTTTTGTATTGTACAGGAGCAAAGTCTAAATTTTACAATGAACAATGCAAGTGAAAATTTTAAAAATTTTATGGGGAAAGAAAGAAATTTCTGAAATAGGAGGGTGCATGACTGGACCTCCCCACACCCCCGCCAGGAACTGTATCTATCATCAAAGAAACACCCATGTCGAATTTAATGCACCTCATGGAGCCTTTTCATTGGATGTGAAGTTGTGAACTCTCAAGAACTATGAATGTGCACCTTTCTAGATAAAATCATAATCTCATGAAGCTAAAATTGACCAATTAAAAGCCAAAAGGGACCAATTAACCACCCCCTCCTTATGATTTGAATATATATATATATATATATATATTTTTGAAGAGAATGGTTTTTTTAATAGAATATTCTTTTGAAAACTAAAATACTATTAGGATATGTTGTCCCCTTCTCGTACAAAAGGGTTAAGGGAATACGGTGAAGTATAACAACATTCACGCACCCTTATTTGGTATCCAATACACTCACTACTTAAAATTCGCAAAGAACGAAATGAATTTTAAGATAATAAATGTCGGTCTATAGATATCAAATAGAGGTACGTCGTGGATATCCTTTCCATGATGAGATTTTGACATGTTTAACTCCTCAAGAATATTATAAAATCCATAATGAGAACAAGATTGTAGGCTTACCACTTCAAGATTGACCTTAATCTGCTTGATTTGGTCCATGGAAAATGAAAATGTTGTTATACTAATCGGTCGAAATTCCACCCCATCGTCGCCCGACCTAATTGGAGTCCGGTCATCTTCAAGAACAGTGCTTTTCAATACACCCCATACAAAATCTGATATTGTATTTCCAATCCCAGAAAGAATTCGAGGCACCTTTCTGCAAATGCTGCTATCCTCAATACTAATATCTTGTGGATTCGTCCGAAATGCAGGAAAAGTAATGGGAAGTGAAGGGTCATCAGCTCGTTGTAAACAAGAAAGAAGTGCCCCCATAATGGAGAAGCCATCACCTAAAGCATGGTGAAGTTTGAAGACAACATTTCCGGCTGCATTTTTTGTAGGGTACTTAATGATGTGAATTTCCCATAATGGTTGGCTTTGTGGGAGTGTCTCCATTGCCAATTTGGTTAAATAGTCATTGAAGCATTCATCATAGAACTCTACTGACTTTCCCTCTGGAAAATTTGGCACACGAATGTGGTCTTTTGGTTTGACTTCAACCTTCTTCCAATATTTCACCCCTTTTTCATCTTGAACCTACCCAAAAAAAAACACAAACACACATTAATTAATGCTATTATTAGCATGTTTATGTAGTTATACGAAACACATCTGCATTAAAAAATGACATGATTTTGTTGATTGAAATTAATTCTCCTATATATGATGCAAGAACATGATGAAAAATTCATCTAGCCAAAAAGATGCACATATACATTAACCAAAAACAAAAATATAAGGCAAGTAAAAAAAAAAAAGAAGAGAGATTGGAGGCGGTTTCAATACCATGATGGAAGAAAATCGTGGATTGATGGGGAGGAAGACATCCTGAACTAATTTCACGGTTAAGGAGTCATCTTCCTGTATTGGAATTTCAAACTCTAAAACTCCAATAACACAAATGGATAGCACGGAGCTGTTGAAGTATTGGCCAGTTGGGCTCACAGGTTGAGAATCCTCATCATGATTGAGATCCATTCTGGTTTTTTGAGCTCCTAAGCTCAGACCAAAATTCAACTGTTTATAAACGTGAAACGTGAAGCGCGTACAAGTTGGTGGTGGCATTAATTACCCCACCACCATACAACTGAGGCCAACTAGTTAGCTAGCTATTAAGATATCAAAATGGCTACATTTTCCACCCCTACAAAAAGAAGGTACAAGAAAACAAAAATGGTGTGAAGGAAATTATTGGAAAGGAAAAACCTTGTGAAGCTTAATGTAATTGGCGGTTCATTCATTTGTATGGTGTGAAAGAAATCTTTATTATTGTGAAGTTAATTATGAATATTTACCATGCGTAATTTTATTGTCAAATCGTCGAACACAATTGGCTTTTCGGATTTCTACTTTCAGCAACCGTACCTTTATTTCAATCAAGTGGAAAAAATCTCGTTCAAGAATATCCAACTTGACTGGAGTCAAATTTTAGTTTATGTGTAAGGGATAATTTCAGAAACCTCCCTTGAGGTTTCTTACTATTTCACTTAGTTCCCTTGACGTTTTAAAAATTATATTTACCTCCCTTGATTTGACACTTTGGTAACCAAACTTTAAAATAGAATAAAAAAATTTATGAATACCCTAAAATGCCCTTATCTTACAAATTCAAATTGTTCTTCTAAACAAAAAGAGTGTCAATTTTTTCATGCCAATATTTGTTATTCAATAATCAACTATAACAATAAATCTTTTGCTATAATAGGTTATTTTTTATAGTGCTTTATTAGGAATATAAATTCTTTTTAAGATAGAGAAAAAGTGCTAATTTGTTTCTTTTAAAGTTTATGGATTATTTTTTTAATAAAAGTTTATGGACTAGTTTGTTGATGGAACTTGTTTTTAATCATTGTTGACTTATTCTTGATTTTGATACCCAAAAAAAAAGAGCTACAAAAATTTGGATGATATTAAAAATTATCAAAAAAATATTACTAGTTTAAAGTTTATAAGAGAAATGAATGAGAAGGAAAAACGTAAAAAAATTATAAAATCCGTCTTTTGCATAAACATGATAACAAGAGAGTTTTATTAAAACTACTAAGGTTAGTATTGTCATTTTAAATGGACAAGGGAGGTAGGTGTAATTTTTGAAATCTTAGGAGATCCAAGTGAAATTATTAGAAATCTCAGGAGAGGTTTCTGCAATTATCCCTGTGTGTAATATTATGGGTGAGACGTGAATCCTTGTTTAGAAAAATGGCTACTATTACTTCAGAAAACTTGATTCTCATTAATGCCTTAACTGGTTTTGTTATAATTTTGTCGGTAATTAGGTTTGATTGTCATGTGTTTCCTGTTTGCATTCAACCCAATATCATCCTAGCATAAGAGTTCTTGTTTATGATGTAGAATGATGCTTAATTGTTGGAGTATTTTGAAGCTTGGTCTCTACTACTTGCAACCTATACCTGATCCTTTATTATTATCGTATCTAAACATGGATCTTGTATAAAGATAAGTCGATTCAAATTGGTATACAAAAATCATGCCATGTTAGTTTATTTTTTTCTTTTTATTTTTTGGCAAAAATTTCTTATACTAGAAACATTTTTTCTTTTCACTAGTAGATATATGGCGTTATCTTGATGGGTATAATTCTCCGTGCTGTTTTCATTTGATTTTTGAAGAATGACATGGGTAAGAATATTTTCATGGTGATAAAATGTCAAACAAAGTCATCGTCATAAGTAATGTATTGAACCAAGGCCAGTAAAACTTTGCTGCAAAGAGAAAATAAAAAGAAAAGAAGAAACCCTTTGATGTAAATATCGTGGCTTTTCTTTTATGATAAAAAATTGAAACAAAACGAAACTAAACATACTTTGCACCCATCAATTACATTCAAATTTTCACTTTAGTCCGTAAACTTCAAAATGAGACAATTCAGTCCCTAACGAACAAAGTTTGTTCCACTTAAGTAAAATATGTCTCACTTTAGTCCCTAAAATATACAATCCAAATATAGTTGAAGAATGCAAAGTGGAATTAACCCTTCAATTTTCTTCAAATTGAATAAAATTGTCTTTGTCATAAGCTACACCGAACGGCGCCCAACAAAAAAAAAAAAAAAAGAAGGAACTTGGCAGCAAATTAATTAGTGGAGTTTGCATGATTGTGGCTGTATATACTATTAGGGCCAAGCAATAAAGCCTTTGAACTTGCTAACCAGACATGGATCATGGAGCACTAGAAGAGATAAGGTATCTATTTTTATTCGATAAATATTAGTATACATGATTGACCGAAATCTATTTAAATTGTAAATTTAAGCAAGACAAAGTTCAGAAACTATTTATGTCCCAATTATTTTTATGCAAATAATGCCTGGTGAGCCGCTGTCTTATCTTTTCTGTGGTACCATTGAGTCCTTTTCACATGGAGAAAGTAAATATCGACATAAATAAACTTCCCTCCATCATGGACATAAATGATCATCAATCACATCTCCACCACTTGGTTTCTCTTCCCATTTCAAAACAATATAATTCTTCCAATGTTCATAATCAACTTCAGAATGGAAAAGAAAACTAGCCTACCCTCAAGAACTTGTTTGGTATAATCTTTTCCTACCAAACCAAAAATTTTCATCAAAAACTTCCATATCGTATATCATTAAATTCAGGCTTTTTCTACAACTAACTGTAAAAGTCTCCACATATATACATATACATACATATATATATATATATATATATGTATAACACTGACAGTATTTGTTTAAAGCAAAACAAACTTTTCCCTCGAGAAAAAGGGGGAAAAAAAAGGGCTAATTACAAGCACGATAAAAAGTATCTCTCCAAAATTCGTCGGCAGTACAGCAAATAACGTTATGAAGACTAAATGAAGCATAATCGATTACTTGCCGCAAAATTAGAGTAAATTATCATGTGACATTCAATGGTGTACTAATTGTTGGTTGGCGGAGCAGAACCATTATTGACAGCGGCAAGAGATATCATATTGAAGGCCTCATCAATTGATGACTTGAACTTTTCAGCATCTATCATTCCCTTTTCTACTCCTATTGCAACCCTCAGCTTTTTCATATAGCTAACCATTGTTATTGTAAGATTCTGCGAGCAAAAAAAAAAAAAAAAAAGCAACGAATTTTACCTCTTTTATCATAGATTTAAGTACAAAAGAAAAAAAGAATGGTAAGAGATTGTACTTCTAATCAAATAATGGTATGAAAAATTTAACAAATTTCATCTCTTTCTTTCTCTTTGGTTAATAATGGAATTTATAACGTACCTGAGGAGATCCAGCCATCATGAAATACACTCCTTTAGCTGGATGATTGGCCAAAGCCAATCGGTCTACAGGACCAAAAACATTAGAAACTGTCATGCTCGAGTTCGTTAGTGTTTTGTGGATAAACTTAGCCGTGGCCTGTGGAGAATTAAGAAATTTCAGCTCTTGCAATTCTTCCAACAACAACAAAAATTTGAGTCGCAAAAATTACTCATATTAAACACAATCCCCTACAGTTTATAAAATCTAATCATACCTCAAAAGCCCAACAGGGCTATGCATTCTTTTGGTCAATCAAGCCGTGATTCCACAAGTCAAGCCAAAAAAAAAAAAAAAAAAAAAAAAAAGCCAGATTTTGCACTATCCATGAATGCATGGAATAACACTCAGACAATGTAAAAGTGAAAAACATGAATGCTTTTCTCAATAATACAACTCGAAGGAGTAGGATATATATCAATTGATTTAAAACATTGAGGGTATATATAAAACTATTCTTCTTGATATGGACAATTCATACCTCGGGTCCTCTACATTTGCGCAATGTTTCTAGCAATTTGCCGGTGAGATAAACTCCTGCAGAATTTCTTTTTGACCTGATGATTTTCTGGGCTTCCAGGACAAAATTTAGTGGGTTTTGGGACCCGGCTTTTGTTAGGTTTGGGACGGATACGTGCATAAAGGCAAAATGGTTGCCCCATGGAGTCTTAGAATGGGGTTCCACCATCTCCTTCACTGTCTTGTACCCACGAATGGCTCTGGTGCTTAGCAGCACCAATGCTGAAGATTTTCCATTGGTCTTTTCTGGGTCAATTGCTTGCATGTACAGTCGAGTCCCCAGAAATATTACTCCACATATAACATCATTTACTGACTGTTTCAAAATTTAGAAAGAAAAAAAAAGCAACTTTTAAGAATTTTTTTATAACAAAATGTAAGGGTATGTTTTGGCTCCTTCCTCTCAACTTTTTCTTTTTTTTACATGGAAATTGATTTTTAGGCTATACCATGGAATCGCTAGTTTTGGTCAAGGTTTCAAATAGGAGAAAAAATGGGGTTTGACCATGAGCTCCAAGATTAAGGTTAACAAAGTCGCCTTTGAATGTGTTTGCAAACTCTTCCAATTAAATGGACAGCCCAAGAATGATATTGATGTCTATTTTAATTATGCTAAAAACTTACAATTTCACACTCTAAAAGTATAGTCAGTTTTAATTTCACTAACTAACCTCAATTTTTACCCCTTATCTAGCTGCCTTAACTGTTTTTCTAATCAATAATCGGAACTTAATGTTTTTTTTTCTAATCCTTAGAATTGTCAAGGTAAATTTTTTGTCGCACTTCTTCTACAGTTTCCCTTCAACTGTCAAAGTCAATTCGAGTAAATTAACTCTCAAAGGCTTGATTTGCAAATATATATGATTTGGCTGACACTTAATTAATCCCTATAATATGAGAATTAATTTTTTATGCACTGACAGTATAGTGAATTTTTTACACTAAGCAGCTATAGACGCAAGCCATATGTGCATAATTTGAATTTCAAATTTGAAATCATATTATGTGGTATGATCTAAATTTATTAGTGTAGAAAAAATTATACATTAACTGACAGCGTATAAAAAACTTACTCATAATATAATGCTACTAATACGATAGAAACTTTACCACGTCAAGATTGGCCTTCATTTGCTTGATTTGGTCAATGGAAAATGTCATTGTTGTAATAGTCATGGGTCGAAATTCCACTCCATCTTCTCCAGACCTTATGGGTGTCTGATCATCTTGAAGAAAAGTGCTCTTCAACATGCTCCATGCAAAGTCAGATATAGTGTTACCTATTCCAGATAGAACTCGAGGGACCTTCTTGAATATGCTACCTTCATCATTATTCTTTCCCTTAGGATTCATTTGAAATTCAGGAAACGTTATAGGAAGAGAAGGGTCATCAGCTCTTTGTAAACATGAAAGAAGAGCTCCCATAATTGAGTAGCCATCACCCAGTGCATGATGAAGCTTAAACACAAGATTTCCAGCTGCGTTCTTGGTAGGGTATTTAATTATGTGAATTTCCCATAATGGTTGGCTTTGTGGGAGTGGCTGCAAAGCCATGTTTGACAAATAGTCATTGAAGCATTCATCATAGAACTCTAAAGACCTCCCCTCAGGGAAAACTGGCACATGAATGTGGTTTTTGGGAATCACTTCCACTTTCTTCCACAATTTCACTCCTTTTTCGTCTTGAACCTGTTCATACATAGATTCGTACTTTACTTCACAACTTACTCAAAAATGAAAAATAACTCGAATTTTACTTTTAGGAAACAAAGTGTCACATAGGTAATATTAGTTTGAAGTACCTGCATATTAGTTTTCTCAAGTCAAATTATGAAATTTTGTTAATCATGCCCGCTATAAAGTTTTACAATTTTATTGCTCCCTATATATAATGCTTACCTGCTGAAAAATTTGGTTGCAACAGCAATATGTGAAAAATTACAAGTGGTATATAGACGGATTTGAGGCTGCATAAGTTTCTGTCCTAACTTCTTCCTGTAATAAATTGCTAAGGTTTAACCATCCCATTACAAAAAAGTTTTGCATATTAACATGGGAACCTATTTGGAAGAGGGAATCAAAAATTTTTTTTAACACCCCAAGAACAAGTACATAGGACATCCAGAGACAGTAGAAAATGATGTAGCGCATGTGTATATATATTTAATGATAAAAAAAAAACTGTGCACAATTTTCCTTTGAAGTTATGGGGGTAGCAAGTGATTATACCATGATGGAAGAAAACCGGGGATTGATGGGTAGGAAAAGTTCCTGAAGCAGTTTCAAGGTTAGGGAGTCATCCTCTTGTATGGGAATTTCAGACTCTAACACCCCTATAACAGCAGCGGACATTATGGAGCTGTTAAAGTACTGGCCAGTGGGGCTTACAGGGACTTGAAATTCTTCATCTTGATTGAGCTCACCCATTGTCGTACAAACTAAGGTCCACAACTTAGCTAATCGCTTCGACTTGTCTGTGAACCTCTCTAGTGCCCCTTGCTACCTCACTTTCGGGGATTAAGTTGGGATGGTATATATACTAATCACTCCATCTATGAAGGGGTTGCTATAATTGATTAAAATGGAGCCGTATAATTCACTCCATCTATGAGGGGTTGCTATAATTGATTAGAATGGAGCCGTATAATTCACTCCATATAAATTTGAGCTATTTTGTCATCACGGGAAGTGACACTTGGCTCCAGAATAAAAGAAAAGAAGATTTCTTGTTAATGGAAACTGCCTCATAAGTTAATTTCGGTCCTTAGTATAAATTTGTATGACATAGGTGTAACTTCAATTTGTCAATTCATACAACTAAATTGACGTAAAATTTATGATTATGTCAAAACTTTATGAGTTTACACTAAATGTATTGAGAATTATACGAACCGATTTGAATTAGATAAAACTCAACTCATGAGACCTCGAAACTCAAGATTCTCAACTCCAAGTAGATGGTGAAGACTAAAATCACCTACAATAGGGTAGTTATTTATTATGTGTTATTATAATTCTGAAATAGAACGCAAAGTATGAAACATTAGGTTTCAATACCAAGCGATATTTGAAAAGAGAATATAGTGAAGGTTTCCAGACCCGATGCATGTTTCGGCTTAATTTGCTTCATTTTTTTGTTGGAATAGTGCATAGAAAAAATATTGATGCGTCAGAAATCATTGAGAACAAATGAAAAAGTAAGAAAATGGTGAAATATAAATTCAAGTTTGTTAATAATTTTTTCACATATTTCATATGAAAAATGGGGGGTTTTTGGAAGAAAAATGAAAATACAAAATCTAAGAGACGAGAATGTCGGTGTGAAAATACAGCAGATGAACCAGTTTGTAAGCGTGTCAACAGCCCAACCATACTCCTTATTCAAATCCCCTATCCAGTTGTAGATTTCTCATTTATGAGGCAGTATTTATGGTATATCAACTGCGAGCAAACGCTGAAAGGCTTTTGCAACCGACTTTATTAATTACGATCATTTCAGAAGTATTAGTTGGGCTTATCCAAATAATAACTCCTGCTTTTGGAAAAAAAAATTGACATATATATATTTATTTTGAATGGGCACTGAAAATGACCGTCAGTGTAGTGGTTTTTTTTTCTCTTTTTTTATTTTACACTAGCAAGTGTAATTGCATGCAACATGTGCAAAAAAAAAAAAAAGTGTTTTAGATTTGTATAGAAATTATGTAGCATGCATATAAACTTGTTAGTATAAAAAAAAAAAATCTTATATAACAAAATAGACTTACTGAAAATTCTTAGTGAGTGTAGGAAAAATGAATCTGTATATATTTTAAATGGACACACTAAAAATGACTATGAAATTATTATGCACTAACTTTAAAACTTGTATAATGAGTGAATGTAAAATGAAAAGGTACAAATGTAGCCTCTATCAAAGAAAATATATAAGTGAATTACGAGTCATAATCACTCTGGACACTGCCAATCCCCCAAAAAAAAAAAAAAGACAATTGTCTAGATTACTCTTCCGGGTGCCGAAAATTTCCAACAATATCTGAACTAGTCCCTTGTCAGTGGGATATAGATTGACACTTTAAAATGTTTCTTTTCTTTTGACACGTGTAATGATATAGGTGAAGATTAATCGTGTATGGCGGCCTGTAGGATGGAAAAATACAAGCAAAATACACGAACTTGGCGCTGAAGTTGGACAAGAAAGCACCAGTTTTTGAAGGCTATCTGCATCACATTTAAGAACATTGTACCCACTCTTAGTTGCCTGAGAGGAGAAAATCAAGAAAAGGGCACATCTATCTTGGGTTAATGACTTGACTTTTCGTGCTAATAATTGTGTAGCATTTGAATGCCGGCCTATGTCAACCAACTAACTGATAGTCATGTTTCATAAGTACAGGCAAATAATTGGAATCCAACCATGGCTGGAATCTAACCATGAATAATTAGAAGAATTGGAGTACTTGGAGGAATGGTAGATAATGTGATGCATTGAATGGTAAATTCGAAGAAACATTGAAAAAAGTGAATTGTTGATGTAATTTCTAGCGTTGGTTGATCTATTGTATCTATTGATTTCAAATCTATTTTATCTGTGTCATGTTCGTTTAATATTTTTTTTCTATTATTAGTGCAGATTCATTGAATGAAATGATCTTTTCTATTAAAAAAAGGAATATAATATATTTTCGCTGCCAATATAACTCGTAAATAGTAGTTCTTTCTAAACATGTAAAAATAAGATAGTAGTGCAAATTGTCCTACTTTGATTTCTTTAATTAACTCTTTGTGCTCCAAACTTAAACCAACTGCAAAAGCGAGGATTATGATGGAAAATGTCATGTCTTATTTTTTCATGTGGAAACCAAGGAGCTGTGAAGCTCGAACTGGACAACTGGTTAAGCTAATTCATGTTTTCAGCAGATTATTCCATTTTTATCTATTGATTGGGGTGCCTTCACAAAACTGTACACATCTCAACTCCTTTGTTTTTTTTTTTTTTTTGTGGTCAGCTCAAAATTTTATTAAGCCTTTGAAAAGAAAGGGTACACAAGTGGGAGGGGTATATCCCTCAACCATTTTGCATGTAAAGAAAGTTTCAGGCTGCCCTGTAATCAATAGAAACCTATCTATATTTAAAGGTTGAAAATGAAATTTCTAAGGGATAATTTCAAAAATCTCCCTAAAGTTTCTGACAGATTTACTTGACTCCCTTACTTTAAACTTTTGGTAACATTTGAAACTCATTTCAAAATATAATATTAAAACTCATTTTGGAGAGAGAATACAATTTCATTTCAAATTTACCCTTTTCTTGTGATTTCTTAATTATTATAACACACTGAAATTATCTCTTAATTTTTAATAATTGATTGATATAGTTGTTTAATGAAAATTTAAATTTTGATAACAAGATAAAAAAAACTCTTTAATAGTTTTTCGATCGTTGGTTCAAATAAGAAATGTTAAATTACTTAGAATTATGAATGATTTACAATACTTTTAAAAATAACTTGTAATAATTTATAACAATAGGAATACCTTTTGTACCAGCAAAAAGCAATACAAACAAGTTTATATATAATTTTTAACAGATTGTGTTTTTTACTTTTCAAGCCATCAATTTGAAAAAATTGAAAAACATGCAAAAGATTTATGAAACTTCTTAAATTAACTCAAACACTTTATAGTAGATAAAATATTATATATAACTTGCAAAAACACCAAATAAACTTTCAAATATTAACTTTTGATTATTTTGTATAATTAGAATAAACTTTCATGGCTATTGTTTTTGCTTTTCATTTGTTGTTAATATACCCACTGTTTTGGTAATGAAAAGTAAGACAACGTATTGGTAAATTTGAAATGAGATTATATTTACTCTCTCAAAATGAACTTTTTAATATTATATTTTTAAATGGGTTGTAAATGATACAAGAAACCTAAAGTAAAAGAGGCAAGTAAGTTTTTTTAAAGTTTGAAGGTGCCAAGTGAAATTGTCAAAAACCTTAGGGAAGATTTCTAAAATTATGCAAATTCCTAAAGAAAGACCACCCCTTAACCTTATTACAAATTGCCTATATATATATATAAACATGTCCTTTTCCATTTTTATTTTTCTTTTTGCTTTGGTAGAACATGCATCTCTTTCTTTTAAATATACAAACTAGAGGTCCATTCTAAACCGGAATACTAATAGCGAATTGTCTACAAACCCATTCTAAAGGAGCGGCATTAAAAGGGGCTGTCCTCAAAATGGCCCAAAAATTTGTGTAGACTATAGGTGGAGCCTACCCGAACTGTGGCTAAGCGTGTTAAAGCCCATATAGCGCTGCATTGATCCTTTTTTTTTTTTTTTTTTTTTTTTTGTGAAAAAGCCATCCACATATTTCATCCAGTGCTCTAACTAGCTGACTTTTATCTACTTTAACAATAGTAAAAATTATAACCTTAGCAAACAGGAGATATGGCTAGAATAGTATCCAACCCTTGCCTAGCTCTTGTGTTGATTGTCTTTGTCTACAAATAATGAGATGCATTTCTCATTAGAAATAGCCGAGATGCAATTCTTTACAAAGTTGAGGAGTAATGGTTGTTTAAGGATGCGTTTCATAAAATTGATGTTTGAAAAGTGAAATTTAAATTCATTAAATTACTCGATTGTTACGCACTAAATCTGACATATATGAATTTATATCACATTAAATGATAAGTGAATAGTTTATCACTTATTTTTTGAAATAAATTTTGTCTAGAAAATTCAGTGTTATTTAATTAATTCAGATGTTTTATTTTTTGTTATCAACACGTATAAACATGTTAAAATATGAATTCATTAATTTTAAACGCTGAATTTGACTATTATCAAACGAGGTCTAAGTTATTTAAACTGCCCAACTCAGATAACACGCATGATTATTCAACCGAAAAAAAATGAAAGAAAGAAAAGGTAATGCAGCATGGACTTTTTGGTTTGAAGGGGGAAAAAACAAATAAAACAATAGAACTTTGTTTTTTTTTTTTTTTGTTTTAAGTGTGAAAATTTGAATCCAAATCTCCTATTTATGATCTCTCCTACCTTATCACCTACACAAATAATACAACTTATATTTTGTGATTGGCAGAATATACAATTATCTTGGATTCATCTTTGTGATGTCCAAAACACAAATTGACCTGACCAACTTCCCTTCTTGACCCCCAAAGGAAAAGTACATGAAAGTTTCAAGAACAAAAAAAATCCTTCAGCCAAACTTGACGTGGATTTATCACATCGTGAACATCACCTGACATGTTTTACCTGCAAACATGTGCGTCCGATTCCGCCAATTGCTCAAAAAAATTCTCTTGTTAATCACGGGTTCAGTGACATGCTGCATCCAAGAGAATGCACCTGACTGGTGCGGCCTCAGCAACTACCTTTAAAGGAAAGCAAAGAACATTGTAGTTCCCCGGAGCAATACCATCAAGCTTCAAATTTTCAACAGGGATAATCTTATGGCTGGTCAACAACGTTATATGAACCGGAACAATTTCATCAATAACTGCAACAGACATGTAATCAATCCCAACAAATGTAATATTAGTATTTTTCACCAACCATTCTGCCCCTGTTGCTGTAAATCCAGTATAATTAGGTACAAAGAAGCCTGTATCCATAAGGCGATTATCAGTGTTTGCTGTCTTAAAAATCACTCTATTTGTCCCTGGAGGAATTTGCAGAGACTGCATAACTTCACTAGTTATGTTCCTGTCTTTAGGCGTCTCGACAACCAAGACCGAACCCATGAGGGTTTTGAGGTCGAGGGCATCAACTGTGAATCCAGGCTGTCCTAACAAACCCGGGAAAATGTGTGAAGGGGCATCAACATGGGTGCCAAGATGAGTGCCCACGGTGATGGTACCAGTGATGGTAGCTTGCCCTTGAAATTCTTTTATCACATCTTTAGCACCTAACAAGCTTCCAAAAGTAGGCATATTATTCTTTACGGTATGAGTGATGTCATATATTTTACAGCCATCGGATTGTCCATCAGAGGTGTTGGCAAAGGAGGCAATGCAGGCCAGGGATAAAAGAACCAAGCAGGAGATTGATTTCTTCATGATTGTGTACGAAACCTTGGTGAAGGAGTTGGGAGTTTATTCTCCCAAGAATTTGGCAATGTAGACTACAATTTGGAGAGAAACTTGGAGGCAAGCAAGAAGAGATTGGAGGATGCTAGGGAAGGAACATTTTGGGGCATTTTTATATCAATAATGGACTCAAAAAATGGCCTAGACTTTTGGTTTGTTTGTTTGTAGAGGAAATGCTGCTTTCAAGCACAACCAATCGTGCCATCTAGCCTGTTTGTTAGGAGCAAATTGAATATGCCACGCCAGCGGATTTATTTATTTAGCACTTCATTCTTCATTCTTTATATAAGATATCGATTGAATTCAATTCTTTTTTTCCCCCTTGAAATGGTAAAATTATATGTTGGAAACAATTTAGATAAAGAAAATTCATTTCTAGTGGTTGTGGATGTTAATCTATTTTAACCACTAGTATATATAGTACTAAAAGGGTATTACTACCTTGTTTATACAGGTCTATTTCAATCTGTCTAAATGGGAAAAATACGTTGTTGGATGCCACAAAATATGTGAAGATTGACAAGTCATATACATGGTCTTATACTGATCTATTACTCCGAATTCTATTTTTACCCTTCTGGTAGCAATGTTCCATCTCTCTGAAGTAGATTCATAAACCCCCTTAGAGATTGAGACACCTGAAGATCATGAACAAAAATGATGATGACAATTTCGATAGAGTTGGCGAATCAAATCCCTCGCACTCAACTACCTGTATGCCCACAAATTTTTGTACTAGAACACTACCTTCACCATATCATAGCAACATCACTTCGAAGTCCAAAATACGATTATCAGAAAGGAATCAATGGTGGAAAAAATATGAGACGCGCATCTATGGTCAATAGGGCAGACCCAACTGATGAAGCTTAATAGCAGCAGCAAAGAGATAGTGGTAGCATTCAGCCTGGGAAAGCATTAACGATTAGAGAATAGAAAGAAATGTTTGTTGTTCAAAGTACAAATGGAGAGTATTCAGTGACGTTAAATGCAAGTTATTACTGCAGTAGCCCTAATAGAAAATGCAGAACTAGAATTTATCAGAGAATGGGAAGAAATGTTGTTCAAAGGAAAAACTACAACAAATTACAAGTGCCAAATGCAGTTAAGTACAAGCCAGAAGTGTAAAATTAGTACCACACAGTCCTAATAGAAAATGCAGAACCAAAATAGCACGTCTTTTTTAGAGTCGAAATATTGTAGTTCTATACAACTTAGAATCGAAGACTGGAACATTGGTGAAAACAAGTGAAAGCTAGTTTGCACCTTGACTAGATGGCCTGTTAATTATTTCACCAAGTATGTCCATCTAATTAAAGAATACTAAATGAAGAAATAAGCATAACTTGTTATATAACGCTAACCTGGGTTTTGGCACTAATCCAGGTGTCTCCCCATATGAACACACCATGCCTGCGAACGAGTACTGCAGTTGACTTTGGATAACCTCTGATCTACAGGACCAGAACGTTAAACTGTGTTAAGATTCTGCAATTGCAACCTATGCAAATAAAACTTCTATTGTACTATAAATCTGCCACCGTTCTCTAGATAATCTAAAATATTTTGCTGAACTAAAAATTTGCTAGCAGAGGATACCGCTTTCGTAAGTGACTCCACAAGCTTCTCCTCACTGGGAGCATTCTCAATTATTGGCACAACAAGCTCATCATGGTAACCATGCCCTTGAATACCCTTTATCATCTCCATGTTTCTGATCTGTATCCCATCAATTCCAGATGTACAATCAACAGAACCAAATTTAAGATAATAAACAGGCAAGGTCGATGCAGTTGTCTTTCAATTGGAAATGTTTCGGGAGAAAGAAAATTACACGGAACTCGTTCGATGAAGAATTAATCATTGTCACAAGGCAAGCATCCAATCCATGACTGTGAATCACAGCTCCTGCATTACACATTTCATAAACCTATAGAACACAAGAAGTCAGGGTAACATGCATACAAAAATCGCGAGTCAGGAAGATGTCGAGGATAATTAAAATGTATCGGGATAACAACAAATGAGCAAGCTAAGAACTGATGTACCTTGAGAAATAGAGGAGCACAGTCAGTACATTTTGGAGGGTTGTTAGGATATGACTTGGTAGGAGGCAAAGACAAAATAGAACCACCAGAAGAAAGAACATACATGTCCTCTGGCGACATCCTATCCTTCTGTACACCTATTTTACATTATATCATATTAGCAGAAAACAGGAGGGAGAGGGCAGCAGACAGAGACAGAAGAAGGGAGAGAAAACCTGAAGGAGACATGACTATGAATTGATTCTGTTTGGGGACATTATGCTCATGGACTTTCAGGGTTACACTACCTCCAGTACCTGAAAGCCATCCAAGTTTATAAAATTGCAGAGATAGTTCTGACACTAAAGCCTTTGTTTGCTTCAAAGAGTTGCTTTGAACTCTTAGCCAATATGCAGCTTCAAACACTTCTGCTGGTACTTCAAACACTTCCGCCTGTGGGGAACTATTCATGCTGGCTTCTCTGCAATGGACATTGATGTTGATTCAGCTTCTCAAGTTTCAATCAGAATGCTACTATATCCACAAGAAGCATATTCAATGCAGTTTTATGTACTAGACGAACTGCATATTTCATGCCTATTTGGCTATGAAATCATTTTCACATTTACAAGAACCTGAAACAAAACTCTTCACATTTTCACATTTGCAAGAACCAGAAACAAAACTTCTGTTTCTCTTTTTTTTTTTTTCCATCTATAACAAGTTTCCAAGGGCTGGTGCAATAGCAATCCCAAAAGTTTATATGATTATACGAATGTTAAAACAACTTAAAATATGCAATTTTGGTCACATTCTCATTGACCCAGTGGCCAATATAACCATATAGATTTTCCTACATGGAAGTCATTAATTCAGATCTAAACGGCCTCAGTCTTTCCAAGCTTTATGAACAGCGATGTATAATTTGGCTAATTCAAACTTCACAACCATATTCTCATTACACAAAACAAAGATAGTTACATAATTTATCCCACAATAAGTCACTAACTCGCTCCAAGCTTTCAAAGAAAACTCTACAACAACATCCACTAATTAACTTTTTGTAGAACATTAGCCTGATCTAGCCAAAAGATTTGAACTTGTAACAAGTTGTCATAAAAAAATTTTAAAAAAAGGGACACCTCTGTGAAGAATGAAGATAGCAAGATTTGAAGAGGTAATAGATAGTAAAATGTGAAATGCGTTGAGAATACATGAAGGTTTAAACACGTACTGTGCAAGACTGAAAAAATATGTTGAGGGAAACCAGAAGATGGGAAAGCTGTGACGTCTAGATAACCAGGCCAGTATTTTTTAGTATAGCACAGCAAGGATGGCGATTATTGTTCCAAGAAATGTCTACATGCAATGACCAAATAGCTAATCAAGATACTAAATAGCTCCAATTCCTTGTACATTAAATATTGGGAAAATCGTTCAAAATGTCCCTCACTTTTACAAAATTACTTTTTTCATCTCTCACTTTTAAAAATGTACTTTTACGTCCCTTACAAATTCATATTGGTCAAATTTGGTCCTTATCTATGTTTTTGACTAGTTTTTTGTCGGAATACACCACCTATCTTGCACGTGATCATTTTTGAAGGGCAAAATTGTCAAATTAAAATTTACATAATCCAATTAATAATCTCTCACATTTCACAAAATGAATTTTTTTGTCCCTCACATTTCACAAAATGTATTGTTTCGTCCCTCATATTTTACAAAATAAATTTTTTCATCCCTCATTCTATTTGATCTCACCTGAACAATACAAATAGCATTTAATATATCTCTATGTGATTTCGCCTGAATGTACTGTTCATGTGAAATTACACGTTTAGGCGAAATCAAAATAGATACATACAGAGGTTTAAAAAAATTGTTAGTTTTTCATTCATGTTCATTCCTTTTACTCGAAAATCGAAAACAAAGAAGACATTTAATTCTAAACATTATCAAGTGTTTATATGGAATTAAATTTAGACAAAAAAAAATAAACAAAGGAAAAGTATGACAAAAAGAAGTAAGTAATTGATACTTTTAAATTTTAAAATAATCATAAAGCAAGAAATTCAAATGTTGGTCTTAAAGGTAGCGAGTAAAAATTTTAGATTTAAACTGTGATTTATTAGCATGACTATAGAATTAAATTAACACCGATTAATTAGATATTCTTATTAAACAAATCAATAAATGAATTATTACTAAAATAGAAAAGGCTACAAATATTGAATAGATTCACATGGTAAAATCACACACACACACACACACACACATATATATAGGTTTAAAATAAAATTATTAGATTTAAACTCATATATATCAATCTGTTTAGCTGAAATCAAATAGAGATATATTACATATTATTTGTACTGTTTAGATTAAATCAAATAGATATATACATGAATTTAAAAAAAAAAAAAAAACTATTCGTACACGTGGTCAATGAGAGATGAAAAAATTCATTTTGTGAAATGTGATGGATGAAACAATTTATTTTTGTGAAATGTAAGGAACTATAGATGGGTTATATAAATTTGATTTGACAATTTTGTCTCTAAAAAATGATCATATACAAGGCATATGATGAATTTCGGCCAAAAACTAGTTAGAAACCTAGATAAGGACCAAATTTGACCAATGTTAATTTGTAAGGGACATAAAAGTACACTTTTAAAAGAAAGGGACGAAAAAGTTATTTTACAAATTATTTTAAAAGAAAGGGACCAATGTTCCTTTAATATTAGATTCTGAACTTACAAACAATTGTTCTAATCTTTGAGCTTTTTATGGCGAATTTAAAAAGACAAGATTACACATTTCTTTCTTTAATGGGTATCTCGTTGTGTATGCATGCACCAGACTCATAAACTCGTCTAAATTACAATAACCCATAATTCACTCCTACCAATTAACCAGGCATGTAAATAGACAAATGGTCATTCATTCGTTAAATTCGCATGTAGAAAGTTAGCATTTTTCTTCAAGGGTGTGGGAAATGTTAAAATTAATAAACATGCTTATGTTCTCCATATCAATGGTTAGCTTCGCCCAGGAGGAATTTTTACTACTTACGTCACAATATAGACCAAGTGCCATGCCGAATCCGATAAAATACCAAACCTATTCTTTAAATTAGACAAAAAATAAATAAATGAAGATATAACAAGAAACGTACAAGTCTGTTGGGAAAACATTGAAGCAAAGTACCGGCCATAAGAATACTACAAGAAAATTGGGCTTTAGTGATAACTTTTTGTTGAAGCATGGACAATGATTAAGAATAATCGTATGCCAGATTAGTCTTATTACCAAAAAAAAAAAAAAAAACTCTGGCAAATTAGCTTCTGGAATCATTGCTTAACAAAATTTATGTCCTCTTGAAAGAATTCTGCGAAATCAAGTAATATTTATAGCTTATTAAATTTGATATCAAAGATTCCAAAATTCTGATTTATAGAAGGTTTAGAAGATGATGAATTCCATATTCTCATTTACACAGAAAATATTTCTAATTGATTCACTTTTTAAGCAAAATAAGGAATGATTGACACTGCAAGTAATGGAATGGGAGCTATGATAAATCAATCAATTAATTACCCACTAGTTAGGAGTAATACTGATAGGCTAAAAATCTAACAGAATCTTTTTATATCCCTTTTTGAGGAAAACAAGGAAACCTGACACTAAATTAAATTTACCAAAATCTGATGAATCCTCTTATAAAAATTCACCACGAAAAAACCTTCATATTTCTATACAACCCTCGTTAAGTCGTTGATTATTCCTTTGAATCGATTTTGCAGAGGAAGGAGAAGATGAGTCTGCCGATAACTTCAAGTGAAACACTGGAGCCAACTCCAAGACAAAGGCATTACAGGGCTTTAATTTGGCAACTCATAACTTTACTGGGTGCTGCAATAATGGCAGCAGTAGAAATATGGTTCTTGATCGAAATTGCTACACACGAGTTTTATAGAACAACTTTGTACATCGTTCTTGTTACTCTTTTTGGAGCTGCAACCCTAGTGTATATTGCAGTCTGGCTGAAGAAGTTTGCTCGTTTCATATCTAAGGGCCATGAGGAAGCTTGAGAGATATGGTCAATGATCATAATATGTCGGATTAATGATTGATCAATGATGCTGGGTGACCAATTTCGAAACAACTTTGTAGTTTTCGTAATAAATTTATCGTGTTTTCTTTTGCTTTTCGATTTCGATGTCACAATGTTGTTATTGGTTTATGTTCAAGTTCAACGAAGATGAAATTTTATGCTTTCCAAGAATTTTTCTTTAGTTTCTGTTCTCTTTTAAATGTCAGTTATGGTATTATATCCAAGTATTTTACTATTGTTGGGCAATAACAATAATAGCTCTAAATTCTATATATCTGCTTGAGAAAGTATCGGATTCTCATGTCTGAATAGTTCTGAATTCCCATAAGAATAGCTTTCCAGCCTTCCCTTTTATTTCTCCTAGCTCAGTATTCCTCGACTAATTTCTTGACTTCCTCCAACTCACTCTCCCCAGTATCCGTCTCTTTTCCCACTCATACAAAACAAATGGCCCTCTCCAGCCATAAATATCCCATCAATATTCATGGAGTGATTCTTTTTCTTCAACTAGGCATGCTATTAATTTAACTCATCATTGGCACGCTTTGTGCACAGCGATAAACTCAAGAATTTTGATAATCATCTTACAAGCCCGTTTGGTAAAAAATGTGAGGGTTTTATAGGTGAAGATCATAGCAAATGCAAGAATATTGACGGGAGTTTGATAATAGGACAGCATTCCATGTAACCGTCGAGGGTTGTACTGATAACTGATATTACAAGATTTGCAAGAAACACTGAATGATCATAATGCTGATGAAAATTAAGAGCTAGCTAGCTATCTTTTGATATGTTTTTGAAGATCTATTTCTGCATTTGTTATTTATTAGACTTTACCTTTTTTTTTTGGCTAGATGAAATTTTGATTAAAGATACGAAAGAATGATTGGTCAAGGTAGTAGCGTTTTCGATAGCTTATTAATTAGGGATAATTTCAGAAATCTCCACTGAGGTTTGTGATAGTTTTATTTAGCTATTCTCTTATTTTGAATATTGCATCAATCAACAGAAAGGTTAATTGTCAGTAAAAAAAAAAAAAAAAGTCCGTGTTAATACTTTATTTATTTGTTACTCATTTTTTTGGGTTGCTTGTTTGTGATTATTTTTGTGGTAGCAAACATGACAGTAGTGGTGTAGAGTGGTGTTGGTGGTCGTATTGATTCCAACACTTAAACGAAAGACATTGTAGTTGTTCCCTTTCTTTCTTTCCCTTTTCCGCAGAAAAAAGTGTTTAGGGATTTCCATTTGAAAGTTGTGCTATTTATGAGGTTTTGATACCTAAACAATAAAAATTGAGGAAGGAAGTGTAACATTCCAAATAAGAGGACTGTGAGGTGAAATTGTCATAAACACCAGGGAAAGTAATTGCAATGCTTTTCTGTTTATGATTATTTTCGCCATTTACTTATTAAATCTCCAAATTAAATTTCTTCTTGATTTCTGCATTATGGATTAATCAGAATTCTGAAACTTTTCTAATCTTGAAGGTGGAGATAACGAACGAGTTTGATATGTTTTCTCTCATTTTACGTTAGTAAATATCACTCTTTGTTGCAGATCCATGTTTAATAACACCAACCTCAGGATTGTAATTGCTTTTCTGGATATGAAGTGAATGCTCATATTTGGATAAGAACATATGGAATATGCTCAATCTCGTCATATAAAAGGCGTATATAGTGGATTCCATCCTTAATTATCCAAAAAGAATATAAAACTCTTTGAAGTTCTATAGAACTTCTTGATACATAATCTGAACGAGTGAAGTTGACTTCAAACCTGTTTAAGAAAATTGATTTGGTATCAAGAAGGATTTGGAAAGGAGGGAAGTGATATTTTTACTCCTCAATTAATTTCCAACACTCTTTGGAATCTATATTTCTAGTAAGTAAATTGGAGCGTAATAAGCTAAATAAGGAGTGCGAGTATCGATTCTCGAAAAGAAATAATTGTCAAACTTTAAGACTGATTCAATTTGGCCATCAAAAGACCTTATATTGCTTATATGCTTTGAATTTTTTCCTTCATATAAATGAAAAAGAAGAAGCAGAAGATGTTATTATATCTTTTAAAACACAACTCGTATTTCTTACTTAAAGAAGAAAATAATTGATTGCAGCATATGAGGTGTGAAACTTCATCCCTGCTCACTCATAGCCTAACATAACAGGAGGATACATCGTTTGTCTTTTTGATATAAAAGATTATTTTAACAGGAGTAATATATATATATATAGATAAAAGTAGACTTTTTTTTTCAAATATTGTAAACATATGTCTTTTATTTATTCATTGAGCTTTTATTTATTTATTTATTTATCCGAAAAGTTAGATTTGCTTTTACTCCTGGTGAACTTCAATATTTTCTAATTTTTTCAAGTATTTATAAATTCGAAGATATATTTTCATCCATTCCATCTGGATTCTCCACACAATTCCAAAATCTACTACCCCTAAAAGAAAAAAAAAATCTACTCATTAATAGTCAATATCACCTTTTTCCCTTTGTTACAATCACTTGATCATCGTTATGACATTTCATTAATTCTCAGAACCGATCAAAAACCAAAAATTCTCATTGACTCATATTAATTATATGAGGTAATTGCAACCAACTGATCAATTTCTTTTGTCTACATGTGAAACAAAATCTTCATCCTAATCCTCAATAAAAAAAAATGTTCATCACTTCATTACATACATGGCAAATTCACATTTTGACACGTTAAAGTAAATAGAGGAATTATTACATTTTCACATATATAGATGAAAGAACACAATGACACTAATGTCATATGGGAATAGAAACAGCCTAAAAACAACTTTAAATGGACAATAATCCTAATAACTTACAAATAATCTACTCAAAATCAGTAACCAAAAGCAAATATGACCAAGAAGAAGCTTATTCCCAACAAAGAACCAATTAAGCCACCAAAAGCAATTGATGCAGCAGATGGAGACGGTGCAGGAGCAAAGGGCTGAACGATCACTGGCGAAGGAGGACTCGCAGCTGCAGGAGGAGGAGTGTTAGGCTTAATTGGTGAAGGAGTCGGGGCGAAAATCGGAGCAGGAGACGGAGAAGGAGAAGGAGAGGGAGGATTGGCCGCAACTGGTGATGGAGCATCGGTAGGATTGCCTCTTGGATGCAACACAACAATGATAAGCCTCTGACCCTTCTGGCAATTATCTGCATGACCACTGATGAAAAAGAATGGACCTGACCTGTTAAACTTGAACACTGATTCCCCATCTTTGAGAGCTAAAAAGGGGTTTTCCTTGTTGCAGTTGTAGTAATCATCTTTATCTACTTCGAGAACATCATCATAGCCTTTCTTGTATCTAAAAACTACAAGAAAAAAGAAAACATCATTAAAGGGCTAAAATTTTTGATGAAAAACCAAGATTTTGCATGCAGAAATATGTAGATGTCCAATGATTAATCATTAACAAGAAAAAAGGGTTTTAGTACTGAGGGTGTCATTGATCTGAAATCGGTTTCTTCCAGCCCATTGATTGTAATCTTCTTTGGGTTTTAAGACCCAACCATCTCTGCCACCAACATAGAAGGTGTAAGATTGAGATGCCGAGAGAAAAAATCCTAGAAAAGTCACCAAGAAAATGGTGAAGGCTATTCGTTGATCAAACTCCATAATTTTTAGAGGGATAGATATATTGAATATATTGGAAATTTGAGAAATATCTAAGTTTCTTTTAGTAGTGATCAATAGAATATGATCAAGTTGGCAAAGGAAATGAGCATTTTTCACTAGCAAAAACAAGAGAGAGATGGCTAAAGACTGAAGACTGGAGAGAAAAAGTGAGAAATTTTAGGATGAATTTAGGCAGTGAGAAATGAGAAAAGTGGGGTATTTATTATCAGCGTGAATGAGATTACCGTTGTATTATCAATTATGAGATGAAAATAAAATATGTGTGAGTCTTCAATGCAAAATTTGGCGTTACTATGAGTAAGCAATTTTTGGCAAGTGATTACATTTGGCATAATCTGAGAGATTTAACGGTCATAGGCAATTCAAAGCAAAGCTCCATTTTGAACCAATTTTTGAATGCTTTCCCAAGAAAGATAGAGAAATAAATCGGAACCAAAGCTGGACTTTTTAATTGTACTTTACTTTTTCAGAATCCAAGTGGTGTGATGGCCCAATTTACATATTTTTCGGATTAATTTCAATTTTGTGGCCCGTATTACTGTCTTAGAAGCATACACAAAAATGACAAAACGATTCAAATTAAAGTCTACAGTATACTTTCTTGATCATTGCTGGAACCTTAAATAGTTTATCTTAGGCATCATGAAATGTGTCTGAAGAACATGAGCAAATAATAGGAATAGCACTTAGGTAGCAAGAAAAAAGGAATTGGAATTTCAAGTATCATAGTATGATGTTATGGTCCAAATTAGAGTGACCCTTCACAGGTTTTTTTTGGGTTGGGTTTGCAACACATCTATGATAGAACATGTAATCAATTATCGGATTAGGCCATTAAGTTTTGTTGTAATAATTACAATGATTAACATTCGAAAAAGATATTTTTTTTATTTACTTTCCATTACTCCTGTCCAATAGGAAGATAGTCCCAAACTATATATATATATATATATATATATATATATATATATATATATATATATATATATATAGGCTGGAAGTTAGTGTTTATAGTAGAAAAGATAATAAAAGGAAAAAGCAAAATATACATGAGTTGGACTTTTTACATGGACAAAAACACAAATAGATTTAGACTATGCCTTCCAATTAACCCTCGCTAATAAACTAAGCTAGTAAACTGACTTTAGTGAGGCAATTTGATATCGACAAAGTGGACAAATGTTCCTTACTCCAAGCCAATTCACTATGCAACTCCCATGATAAATATGCAAACATGGCATTCTTGTAGCTTCACAACCCTCTTCAAGTTTCTTCATACATGTCATATCATACAGTGGCTAGCTCCAGCTTCACAATCTTCAACCTTGACTTTCTCTAAAGCTTCAGCTGTTTCTTTGCTCGCAGGGCTTATTCTCAAGTCAGCTTCCATTGATTCTCTCATTGCCAAAAGGTGTCCTTCTCGCGTATTATCCACAATCACACCAATCAAGACAATCATCGGTAACACTTTTCTTGTTCTATTTTTGACTTTGCTAGCAATTTCATCTGCACAACTGAGATTTTTTGTATCATAGAAGGTTGTTAATGTGTTGGAACTCCTAATCTTGATAGCATCCTATGGATGATGTCCCAAGTCAAGTTGTTATATGATGATTTTTCACGACATTCCCAAAATTGATGACAAAAAGTTATGCTTCGCAGGTTTCTAGATAGATAATCAGGCATCATGTTTCTCTTATTCTTCTTCCTCCATTGCCATCACATATGTGAACTCAATTTTGAATTAAATGTAGAATTGATCGTAAGGTTTCAATTCAACTGGAGGGATGTTTAAGTAGCTACCTTCCCATGCATGGCACAAATCGTCAACTGGGATCTCTTGATCACACTCTTGATTAGTTTTTGAAAAGAACAAGAACTTAACTAAGAGAAATAAGGTTATTGCGCAACTTAAGCGTTTAAGGGTTTTAGTTATATTTATCTAAGTTTTAAACCAGTTTTCAAATTCTACAAGGATTAGGCTCTTAATCCCGGTAAAATAGGAACAAGATATTGTTTTTGAATCTTGTCTTGAATTTTATTAGGATAGTGATTAGTTTAAGAGTCAATCAAATCTTGGATGAATTTACAAATTGGGCTATTTAACATATATGAAGATTTGATATCCCTTTACCGAGTTAAATTTCAAAGATGCTATGGTATCATTCGCCGCTACATTAACCAACGTTCATTCAACCCGAGAGAAAAGTAGCAAAATATCTTTCTGTTTCTCAGCCACATAAAAGTTAAAATCTTAGGAGTTGTCTAGGATGATCTAGGTAGTCTATTACTTTAAAATTTTCCATAAAATTTGCAAATATGCATGACTGGCAATTTTTCTTTTTTACTTTGGCATATCATTGAAAGTAGTTGCTTTGATTTTTAGAGGAGCAATAGAATTTTGGACCCAAAGATTAAAGTTCTTATGCTTCAAAGCATCTTCCAAGTCTTCCTACACTTCCCTCCAAGATGAAAATCAATACTTTTGTATAGGGTTATAATCGAATCGCATTGAATTTTTTACTGTTCAAGCTCCATTCTATTTAATATTTGATGGGTTTGAGCTCGATTTAAGAGCACAAAAATTTATTTAATTCTTTGATTTTTAATATTAAATTATCACTAATACATATGATATATAATAAATATATAATTTCATATAAATTATTAACAAATATTTTAAATAAAAATATAAAAAATTATTCAAATTGAATCCGACCTTAACGAGCTGAATATCTATAAGTTTGACAACGATTAAATACCATAAATGAATCCTAATTCCTACTCGAAATATAACTCAAGTTTATTAAAAATCAAATTTGAATCAAATTCTTAACGAATTGAGATCGAATGCTTCATTAAAAGTACGGTTCATTTATAGTCCTGGTCTCGTATGCTAGCATTGACACTAATAAGGGACACAAAATCAATGTAGCCCAACTAGAAAATCAATTATTTGATAAAAAAAAAAAGAAAATCAATTTCTTCATAAACCTTTTCGTTTTTTTTCCCTCACAAAATTGAGGGCGCCCGAAACAGAAAACTCTAAAATCTCTGAGTTGTCAAAATAAAAAGAAAAGAAATTAAAATTCCAAACTCCAAAATAGGCGCCAGGCGGTTTGTCGGTTACCGGAAACAAAAAAGTTATTTTGAAACACCCCAGAAACATTTGTAAGTTTTCAAAAAACGGAAAAAACAGACTATTTTAACCAAAATTGTCGCAGAAACATTCAAGATTTTGATCTCAATCTCCAATTTTCCATGTCTTTGAGCACTTTCAAGGAGACCCTTAAGCCCTGCAAAAACAACCCATCTGCATCATCTTCTTCTTCTTCATCTTTTTCTTCAATTTCCCACAATTTTGACTCTTCCATAAACCCTAGGAAACCCCCCAAATCTTCACTGTCTCAGCAGCTTTTGCGCCTTCAACACCAAGAGTCCACCTTCTATTTGCCTCGGACTCAGCTAAAAAGCCCAAAAACAGAGACCCTTTTGGGACCTGAAGCTGAAGATAATGATGATGAAGAAGAAGCGGAGGAGGAAAAAAAGCAAGATAGGATTTTTAGGCCAAAGATGGAGTCTTTTCAGTTTGATCATACTGGACCTTTTGAACCATTAGTTCTCTCTTTACCTGGTGAAATTTCTGTGGTTCAGGTGATTTGTGGATATCCCAGTATGTTAAAGCATTTCATACTGGCATTTTCCTTTTCGGTTTCTATGATTTCAATTTTTATAGCTTTTATAGAATGCGATGAAGATCAAAACCTGGCATGTAGCCCAGGGGAAAGGTTTCTCTCGTTTTTCGAGTAAAATAATGGTTTATGTAAATTCTTCATTTTTTTTCTAAAGATAATCAAAGAAGACTTCTAAATGTGCATTAGAAGAAGTAAATACATGTACTAAGATTAGTATTTGTTGTATTAAATTAGTTATATTGGAGATTAATTTGCTTACATCTGCTTGTTGTAAATGATAGTTTGACCTTGTCTTTTGTTTTAAGAGCTACTGCAACGTGTTAAAGTATATTTGTTTTATGTCGAGTGTTTTTAATTTCTACTTCCAATTTTATTTTGCACTAGTTTTCCTAATGAATTAGTTATTGGCTATTCTTTTGACGATTGATGATGGAGGACTAGTAATGAGTTGGTATTGTTTGTTGTAGTGTATAAAGAATGCTTTTCCTCCATGCTCATATAGTTTTAGTCTGTAGGATTAATCAACACGTGTGTGAATTTCCTATTAGCTAGAAGAATATGTCAGCGGTAAGAGGGATTTGATTTCCTCCACAACTGGGTGAAGTATTGGCAGATTTAGGGGTACTGTCTTCTATTTGGTGTTTGAACTTGAAGTCTTTGGAAAAGTTTTTTCTTTCTTTTTCTGAAACTGACATTTGAAAATTCTTCAAGTTCTGATTTTGGACATCTTCTGCTGTTACTTGAATTAGTTGGTTCCTGCTTCTTGTTTCTGTATGCCTTCCTTTTTTCTTATTACTATTCACTTTTTTGTTCCTTCACGAATTTTAAATTGTTGTAGTGACAGTCATCTACTTTTTCCCTACCCAACAAATTTGATATAGTGAGTCCCTCTTTGTGATGTTTCAGACCATTATGTATTCATTCTTGAGGCTTAATATAAGTGAAAAATGTTAATTTTTGTTACAGGTACCCCCATCTATTAATTGCAGACTCTTAGAACATCAGCGAGCTGGTGTTAAATTTTTATATAATTTATACAGGAACAATCATGGAGGTGTTTTGGGAGATGACATGTGAGTTTAAATTTTCTTTCCAGATATTTTCCTTGATTGAGTGGACTTTGAATTTTATTGCTGTGACTTCCAATTGAGACAATGTCTAATAGGACATTTTGTTTGCTCTTTCCTTTTTTGGTTTGCAGTTCTGTCGGTCATCACATCCTGTCTTTTTTTTTTTTTTAATTGGTTGGAAAAGGTAGAGAAGGACACAAGTATTTAAATAAGGTTAATTAGTATACAAGAAAAGCATATAAAGATGTAGAGACTAGTATCTTTTCCTTGTTCTGCTACAAATAAACCAAATTTTGCTTCTGCGTCCTCTCTCCTGCTCTGCATTGGTTAATTTGAAATGATTTTGCTGCACTAGACTTGGAAAAGGCTTATTGAGGAGTATTGTCTGATAATGCTTTATCCAACCTTCTCATTAAGAAGTCACCCCTTTTTACATTGTTTCTTTTTTGTTATTATTATAAAGTTTTCAGAATTGTCTGATGAAGAATATAGATTCTTAAGTTAGTACTGAATCATCACTTTCGTAAATCCCATTGAACTTACTAACTCAATCATCAAAGTTTGGTAAATCCCATTGAACTTAGTGTTACTCCTAATTATTTTCTAATATCATTTTCTTTTTCTGAGTCAAAAACTCTTGTTTATCAGGGGATTGGGCAAGACAATCCAGACAATTGCATTTTTGGCTGCTGTTTTTGGAAAGGACGAAGAAGCTGACAACTTAACATCATTGAGGGGAAATCAGCCTGAGAAGAATGACTGTGTTCTAATTGTTTGTCCGACATCTGTTATTCACAACTGGGAGAATGAATTTTCAAAGTGGGCACCGTTCTCTATCGCTGTTTATCATGGACCTAACCGTGATTTAATAATTGACAAACTAGAAGCTCGAGAAGTGGAGATATTGATAACTAGTTTTGACACCTACAGAATTCACGGTACTATATTGTCAAAAGTTCAATGGGAGATAGTGATTGTTGATGAGGCACACAGGCTAAAGAATGAGAAGTCAAAACTTTATAGAGCAATTTTAGAGATTAAAACCCAGAAACGATACGGTTTGACAGGAACAATCATGCAGAACAAACTAATGGAATTGTTCAATTTGTTTGAATGGGTAGTACCTGGTTGCTTAGGAACACGTGAACATTTCAGGGAGTTTTATGATGAACCTCTCAAGCATGGCCAAAGGTCAAGTGCTCCAGAAAGATTTATTAGAGTTGCTGATGATCGAAAACAGCACTTAGTGACAGTATTACGCAAGTATTTGTTGAGAAGGACCAAGGAGGAAACCATCGGGCATCTTATGATGGGAAAGGAAGATAATGTTGTATTCTGTGCCATGAGTGAGTTGCAGAAACGGGTATACCAGAGAATGTTACAGCTACCTGATATCCAGTGCCTTATTAATAAGGACCTTCCATGTAGCTGTGGTAGCCCTCTGAAACAAGTAGAGTGTTGCAAAAAGATAGTGCCCAATGGAGTCATTTGGCCATACCTTCACAGAGATAATCCAGATGGTTGTGATTCATGTCCTTTTTGCCTTGTTCTCCCTTGCCTTGTCAAGCTTCAGCAGGTAATTGATTTTCTTATTGTACCTTCAGATATTCTGCTTGTAAGGTGCTCTAAGACATTAGAGCTATTAAAAGAAACTGATCCCTTGCAAGGGCCAACTGTAGCTTTTTTACCTTTATTTCTCCGGTCGAATGCATTTTTTCATGGTCAATAGGATTCGAGGTGATGGTTGACTACCACCACTTACAGTTATATCTTATAATCACTTGAGTAAGGCCATGTGGCTACCGTTTTGCTTAAGATATGAATGTAAAAACTGGTTTAGGACAGAGTGTTTATCAATTAATAACAAAAGTAGTGGTAGCTTCAGGATTGATCAAGTGAATTGAATGAAAGAAAGACCTCCCATCATACCAATGGTTTTTCCCCCCGATTTTTGCTGCTATATATATATATTATATTTTATCTTTATTTAACACTTGTCTGATAGGTGAGTAATCACTTAGAGCTCATCAAACCAAATCCAAAGGACGATCCTGATAAACAAAGAAAAGATGCAGAATTCGCTGCTGCAGTATTTGGTACAGACATTGATTTGGTGGGAGGACATACCCAGGATGAGAGTTTTATGGGTCTAAGTAATGTCAAACATTGTGGTAAGATGAGGGCTCTGGAAAAATTAATGTTCTCATGGCTTTCCCGGGGTGACAAGGTCCTACTTTTCAGTTACTCTGTCAGGTAGAAGTTTAAAGCTTTACATTTGATTAGCCTTTAATTCTTGTTTATGCATTTTTTCATAACTTTACTGCATGTAGACTATAGTTCCAGTTTCCCTTCTCAGGTGCCAAAAATTTGCATGTGCTGCTCAAAGTTTCCAGTGTATGCTTTACTGGCTCCTGGTAAAAAATTCCAAGGATCTTGAATGCGACTTGTCTGCTAAAATAAACTTTAGCAAGTCGTTATCTTTTCTTCTTTTCTCAATTTTGTTGTTTTTTTGGGTTTCTTCTTCCTTATGGGGTGCCCAATGGGATCGGGCACTGTTTTGGTTTAACGGATAGAACTTCACTCTGTTGTTTTGGAAAAGAAAAGAGAAAGCTACTCTGTGGTTGATGTTTTAAAATAATATATGGAAATCAGAATTTTACTTGGAAGCTATGTTATCTGTTAAGTTTTGGTCTTTATTGGTCTTAGAATAAATTAGTTGTACTTAAATGTTCTTGATATTTTGAAATAGGACTTGCAGTAATGTCCCTGCAATGAATTGGCTCTTTGCACCATAATGGATGAAGAATCTACACTTGGCTCTAAACACTTCTAAGAGTTGAGACAGCTTGTCATTGCCCTCTTATTCTTTTAATGTTTTTCTTTTGAGCAGAATGCTGGACATACTTGAAAAGTTCCTTATACGCAAAGGCTGTTGCTTTTCAAGACTTGATGGATCTACTCCGACTGGAGTACGCCAGTCTCTTGTTGATGACTTCAACTCAAGTCCAAGCAAACAGGTTAGTTTTGACATTTGGAGTCAGTTTTGATACTGTGAGACTCAATTTTGTAATTTTACTTCTTAATTGCAGGTCTTCCTCATATCAACTCGAGCTGGTGGGCTTGGACTCAATCTTGTTAGTGCAAATCGTGTAGTGATCTTTGACCCAAATTGGAATCCTGCCCAGGATTTGCAGGCACAAGACAGGTCATTCCGTTATGGGCAGAAGCGGCATGTCATTGTTTTCCGTCTTCTTGCAGCCGGTTCTCTAGAGGAACTAGTTTACACCAGGCAGGTTTACAAGCAACAACTAGCAAATATTGCTGTTTCTGGGAAAATGGAGAAACGTTACTTTGATGGTGTGCAGGTACTGTTGCTGATTTTCTGATTCTGTGCACAGTTGTCTTCTTATATCATAGTCGTGATCATTAAGACTTGGGGTCCTTGATCCCACTTTTCAGGATTGCAGAGAATTTCAAGGAGAGCTGTTTGGTATCTGCAATTTGTTCCGCGACCTGTCTGATAAGCTTTTCACCAGTGAAATAATTGAATTGCATGAAAAGCAAGGAATAGAGCATGGAGATTGTGAGAGTTCAAAGCAGATTTTTACTGAACTTCAGAAGTGTTTTCTTCCACAGAAGGAATTAACTAATACGTCTGCGGAAGCATCTCAGAACAGCAAACCTAAAGATGCAAGTAAAGAACCGGTCGAACGAGTACTTGAAGACTTGGGTGAGTGTATTATTGTCGACTTGGCTTTGAAAAGTTTCTCCTTTAGTTTTTTTCGTTGGGAAAAGGTTTGTCAAAGTATCTATTAGAACGTAATAGGCTGGGACTAGTTTGTCACAGTGTAACTTATGCTGTAATATTCTGTTCAGGTATTGTATACGCTCACCGAAATGAAGATATTGTTAATTACGGACCTGGGATTCAAGGAGATAAAGAATTGGATACGAATTTAAAGGACACTGTGCAACATTCGCTTTTTCTTGTTGCCAGGAGGAGGAAATCAGAAGCAGTAGCAGGTAGCAAAAATACTATAGAAAATGCTGCCTCATCCAAGATGAGGAAAAAGAGCCAGTATAGCCTCCTTGCTCAGTTCATGGGTATGGAGGAAGTAGAATTCAGCAAGTGGTTGCTTTCAGCGAATTCAGAAGAACGGGAGAAAGTGCTCTGGGACTATAAGAGGAGAAAGGATAAGAGATTCCAAATGGCTGATAGCTGCCCTCATCAGGAAGGCAGAGTTTTTGTAATGCAAATTGTAACACTTTTCAGGCCAAATTAACTCTGGCAGCAGGCGGTATCCTTCTGGCCTCATTGTAACATACTGTAAGATCAATAAATCTTTCCCAAAATCTGGGACTTTAGCCGTGAGTCGCTGTAAGCACTTGGAAGTTTTTTAAGTGCTTACAAGACATCTACTTTCTTGTGCTTAAAAGACAAAGTTGAAACTCTCTCTCTCTTACAAAAACATCTACCTTCTAGTGCGAAATTCAGTGATATCTTCTTCCATAAACTTAAAAATTAAAGGAAACTAAAGTTTCTGTTTTTCAGAAGCACCCTAAGTGTTAAATTTTCAATCCTGTCATTACAATTCTATGATTTCATGACATAAAATTGCAAACTCCGGTCTCAATGCTGGTAGGATTTCTAATGTAGACTGTTATTTGGAGCATTAGACTCTTGCGATTTATGTCTACGTTTGATACTTGGGAGTCCTGGATTAGACCTAATTCTATATCTGTGGAGCTTATCTTGGGCTCCTCCTGTTGTGTTGTGGATGGAAATTATACAACCAAATGCTTTTGTGATGCTTCCATGGGAATTTATATTCTTGCTCCTTTTGATTCTCTTATCAAGCTGATTTATTTCCATCAATTCTTTCAGAAGATAATGGTAATTCTTTCACCGGAGACTAGGGATCAATGGAAGATACATGCTGCTACATTGCTTTGTTCAAGAAACAAACAAAGGCTTTCTTTTTCTTTGGGTAATGTAATGTAAGCATAGAGGCACAGATAAGTTTTGTCACATGTGCAGAGATGATTGAAAATGCATTACTCGATTGCAAGTGTAGTAGTAACTTTACCCAAATACATGAATGCTGCCACGAAAACAAAAAGTTGGTTCGGTCCTACCTCAACTAACGTCTATGGACTGAATTATTTCAATGGTACCCACAAGCCGTGTGGTCCTGAATTGGTCGTTGGACATCATCTCTAGTCTTTTCTTGGAGCAGTACATTTCGTTTTGGAAAAAGATGAAATGAAAGAAAAGTAATGGATTCCCTGCTTTGTAACGCTGGCTGTTGAATGTTGACCATCTCTGCCTGCAAAAAATATTAGTTCAACTATTCAAACTTCAAACAAAGCATTTTACCTTCACCTGTTAAAGAGTTTCACAGTCGATGGCTGAAGCTGTACTTAGTTTTGTTAGTGTGATCTTGGATAAGATACTTCCACTTGCTGCCGATGAGATCAGCCGGGCATGGGGTGTAAAGAAAGACCTTCAGAAGCTTGCCGACAATGTACGGACGATGGAAGCTTTGATTTTTGATGCTGAATGCAAGCAATCAACAACCAAAGCCACCAAAGCCGTGCAGCTCTGGCTCAAAAGGCTCCGGTCTATAGCACGTGATGCTGAGATCGTGTTGGATGACTTCAGATATGAAGTTCTGCGGCAGAAGGTTAAGAATCGGAAGCGCGACAAGGTACGCAACTTCTTTTCTTCCTCAAATCCTATTTCCTTTCGTATAGAGATGGCTAACAAGATCAAGAATGTTAGCGCATCTCTAGAGGAAGCTTACAGAAAAGCAAATCAGATAGGGCTTCAACCAGCTCAACTACCCATGACATCTGCTGATCGCAAACAGGATCGGTCGACTGATCCTTTTGTGGACGAGTCACAAACGGTGGGAAGGGAGGCTGAGGTATCTGAAGTTGTGAGCTTGTTAATTAGCTCAGACTATGAGAAGGATTTACCCGTCATCTCAATAGTTGGGATGGGTGGCCAGGGTAAAACAACCCTTGCACAGATGGTGCTAAAAAATGAGAGTGTAACGAAGCATTTTGATAAAAAAATATGGGTTTGCGTGTCTGATGATTTCAAAGTGGAGAGGCTGTTGAACGAGATGCTTCAATCCCTTGGGGAAAAGAATGCTGAGACGACAAACAGGGAAGCATTGGTGAGGAAGCTTCAAGAAAATCTGAAAGGTAAAAGTTGTTTGCTTGTGCTTGATGATATTTGGAATGAGGATCCACTGAAATGGGATAGCATGAGGATATGTCTGTTGGCAATAGGGGGTGCTCCAGGAAGCAAAATATTGGCTACCACACGTAGTGATGAGGTAGCCTCAGCAATGCAAACATCTGGTTTGCATCATCTAGACATCCTCTCAGATGATCATAGCTGGATGCTGTTTGAAAAACTAGCTTTTGCAGACGGTGGTGCAAGAAAGACTCAAGATCTGGTGGACATTGGCAGAAGGATACTGAAAAAGTGTGGCGGCGTGCCATTAGCGATCAAAGTGATTGGGGGTTTGTTGTATTCCAAAAATGATGCCTCGGAATGGTTGAAGCTTGAGAAGAGTGAAATATGGAACGAGTCGGCCAATATTGCAAATCGAGTCATGTCTGCCTTGAAGCTCAGTTACGACAACTTACCTTCATGGTCAGTGAAACAATGCTTTGCAAGTTGTTCCATCTTCCCGAAGGACGCTGACATGGAAAAAGAAAGCTTGATACAGATTTGGATGGCCCAGGGATTGATTAATGATGCCAAGGGGGGAGGAGGTCATTTGCAAATGGAGGATATAGGCAGCGACTACTTCAACATATTGCTTCGGAGTTCTTTGTTGCAAGCTGGTTATAAGAATTCCTTTAATGAAATCGAGCGCTGTCGGATGCACGACCTTGTGCATGATCTTTCACTGCAAGTGTCAAATAATCGTTTCTTCAATACAGAGGATGGCATGGAAGTCAGTCATGATGATGAAGTTATGCATTTGACCATCATTGGGAGTCAAGGGAAGGTGTTAAAGAATATCGAAGGGATTCCTCCAAATTTGCAAACGCTTTATTATCGTGGGGGTGATGGTAGTATGCTCGAAGACATCTTGGAAAGGTCTAGATACCTTTGTGTGTTAATAGTAGACTGCGAGGATGTTACTCATCTCCCGAATGCAGTGGGTGATATGAAACATTTAAGACATCTTGATATCAGTCGAACTGGTATCACCGCTCTGCCAGATTCGGTCACAAAGCTCTACAATTTGATGACCTTGAAAGTACGTTGCTTGGAAGAGATACCTAAGAAGTTTTGCAATTTAATTAACTTGAGGGATTTCGAGTTTTCTATGGAGGAGGACGGATGTTTGTTCCCTGGAATCGGGCAGCTGGCTAATCTACGGACGTTGCCCCCCTTCAGGGTAAGCCAAGACAATGGATGCCAACTTGAGGAGTTGGAACACTTGCGCCACCTCGGAGGCGAGTTAAGAATCTATGGACTCGAAAATGTGAGCAGCTTTGAATCCGCAGCAAAAGCAAAGTTGTCCGAAAAATCAAGCATTCAAAGTTTAAGACTTTCATGGGATGGCACGAAAGAAGATTGCGACGACAACAATATCAACAGTGTCATGGAAGGTCTCCAACCTCACCCAGACTTGAAAAGTTTAGCCATTTGGCGTTTCGAAGGTTCAAGGTTGCCGTCGTGGATGGTGGCAAAGGATCACTTGACGGTACTTCGGAATTTGGTGCACCTCAAGTTGAGCATGTTGGGCAAGTGTGAACAAGTACCACCACTAGGGGACTTGCCTTGTCTCGAGTCCATAAAGATGGTCTCCTTACACAATGTGAAGCGCATTGGGGCTGAATTCTATGGTCTCCTTGCACATCTCGATATTAATGCAAGGAGCAGCGCTTCTTGTAGTAGCAGCACCAGTAGCAGAGAGGCGAAACCAATCACTCTGTTTCCAAAACTAAGGCGTTTTGGGCTGCAGGACATGGGAAGTCTGGAGGAGTGGTCAGATGCAATGGTTCCCTCGGATTCTTCTTCATCAATTAAGGTATTCCCTAGTCTCCGGAACTTGGAAATCGAAGGGCTCCCCAAGTTGGCTTTTTTACCAGATATGGAGAACTTAACGTCTGTTACGGAGTTGAGGATAAGGGAATGCAGAAGTTTGGCTTGTCTAAGGAATTTGAATAGCCTCACATCTCTTGAATCCTTAGTCTTAGGAGGCTGCCCTGCTTTATTAGATGCTTCTCTGGATATGAAAAACCCCCAATCCCTACGTACACTAAGCATCTCAGGATGTGATAAGTTGAATCCTTCATTGAGTAATAATCTTGAGAAGTTCACATCGCTCGAGCGGTTGACGATCCATTCTCATGACCCTGGTTGTTGGCCAAGTATGGTTCTACACAGTCTAGCCAACCTCCGTGAGTTGGAACTCGGTGGCTTCTCTGACGACCTTGATCATTTCCCGTGGCCACACTCCATCACCAATCTCGTCTCGCTGGAAACACTTGTATTGCGTGGGTGGCCAAAAATCACGTCTCTCCCAGACCAAATTCAGCATCTCTCTACCTTGAGGATGTTAGAGATATGGGCGTTTGGGGGGTTGGAAGTTCTTCCAGAGTGGATGGGCAGCCTTCGGAATCTTCGATACTTGGTGATTATTGATTGCTCTAACCTCAGACAATTGCCCTCTGCAGAAGCAATACGACACCTCACCAATTTAGATGCACTGGGTATCTACAGGTGTCCTCTTTTAGCAGAGAGATGCACCGAAGGAAGTGGCGCAGAGTGGCCCAAGATTGCACATATTCCCCAAGTTTGGCTGTAACTGTAAGTAGTTAATATTTCCAATGTTCTGTTTTAATCTCTACTTATTCAGTTTGTTTAGAATTCTATTAGTACTTTTTTTTTTTTCTTATATATAATCCCCGGAAGGAAAAAGGAAATAAAAAACGCTACTGCTTCCTTTTAAATGGCCATATCAATAATGTCAAATCCTGACTCTTCCTTCAATTGCTCTTTACATTTTCTTTTCCGTAGATTCTTTCCTCCTCCTCCTTATCATTCATTCTTTTTTTTTTTTTTTAAAGGGTCAGAATCAAGGCATCGTCTTCCACGTCGTGAACAGAAAATGCTCATCCGTCCGTCACACAAAAAAAAAAGAAGAGCAGTTTTCTCAAACCGCCTTATTATTGATACCAGGTGTCTGCTGATTGTCTCATTTATTATCTCTCCTTTGAGGTGCATCTCTGTTTTTGTTTCAAGCTGTAACTTATGAAGATGGACACGAACCGGAAAAGTTGAAAGACAGATTCATTAAAGTATTGATAGACATTTTCCTTTTTAAATAGAAAGATTCATTACATTGTCTAAAAGACTTCAATGCACCAGGTTTTTAGTACTAGTAGTTATAGTAGTAGACTAGTAGGTATTTCCCTTGAGCCAAAAGTAGCCTTGCAAGCGTTGTCAGTCATTCTGGATTCCAGAAATTGTTTAATAAGGCTGCGTTTGGATTGATGAATTTGGATCTGAAGATGGTTTTGACAAGGATGGAAGATTCAAAATCCTTACCTTTGTAATCCAATCATCCACTGTTTCGATTAATTAATCTCCATCTCCACCAGGAATTTCAAATCCTTGCTCTATTAAAGAAAGCCAATCATGTTATATTTGATAAATTTGTAGAAATATTTGTTATAGTGGCTCATATTTTGCATATTTAGGCTGTCTAATCAAACAGTGTATTTATAGCAAAAAAATGTTTTTAAATTTCTCTGATTAATAACACCAGAAATTTTTCACTGCTAAATTCTTTTGCTCTCAATCCTGCTATTTACCCATCCAATTTGTCACTGCTACTGTCGAGGTCTAAACTTCGAACCAAGCATCCTTTCCAATGAAAATCTCATATTTCTAACGTCACATCATTCTGAATGCCGTAAGCTCATGTGGCAAACTCCATCCAAGTTTTGGCTACATTTTCTTGAAGCGGTACAGATTCCAATACATCACCATATGCCTACAGACAACCTTAAGGAAATGATGGCATCTTGATTGACATTTTAACATGAAGAATGGTTATTCACTCCGCTTCTTCCTTCTCAGTCACACTACTGATAGGCTGAAGTAATATATTGCTTTTGATTGAATTTGATTTGTAGAGCATGGCCTTAGGCGGAGAATACTTTGCAGTGAAATAGGGAAAGGGAAAAAACTACCAAGAGCAATTCAATGAGTTTTCAGAAGCCATCATCTTCACTGCAAAATGCAAAAACATGCAGCCCAACTACACTCTGCCATAAGTTGGAAAGGAATCAAGAAAAGAACCAATTCATTCTTTTTCTTATTTTGTTTCTGTTTTGAAATTATAGACAGCCAATCAATTGTATTGAAATATAACTGCTGAGTGCTGAGGGCTGCCCATGCACCCTAAGCATAGTCAGTGAAAAATGTATTGAAAGGAATGGTTATTCACTCCGCAGCATGAATCAACTAAAATGTTAGGAGTTTACCTCCCCTGGGCTGGGAAATTAGCCCTCCCAAGTTTAATTAAAAAAAAGGAATCACATTACACCATATCAATTTTGACTGCTGCTGTCCAGTAGCACAATCACTGAAGAAGTTTAGCTAAAAATTAAGGCTTAAAGCTAATTTCAGCCAAAAAAAAAAAAAAGGGGAAAAGAAAAGGGAGAAGAATGAGAAAACAAATTACACAAGTAAAAGGTAAATCAAGCACGCATAAATGATTCAAAACAACAAATCATAAAATCTCGAAGAGAGAGCACAAATTTTGGAGATAAAAAAAAAAAAAAAAAAAAAAGACAGAAAAAGCCTAATCACCAAAAAACCCACTTGTAGCTCAAAATTACAATCAAGAAGAAGCACTTCAAATACGACGCTGTCAGGAACAAACAAACATCAAGAGTCGTTTTCACAGAAATTGGTTGATTAGAGACACCCTAATCACCAAATATGGGGAAGAAAAAAGGCACCATGAGAATAATGAGGAATTACCGTTCTCTAATCTGAGATGACTGAAGAGTAGTAGTAAATTTCATAGAGTGCATGACAAAGAAATATTAGTGGAGAGAGAGAGAGAGAGTTGGAGCTTGACTTCTCTTCTTCACAATTCACAGAGGAGTGAGTGGGTGACTCAGTCGTGATCGAGGAGGAGTGAATTGCTTTGTGGACAGAGTTTGCGACAGGTTAGAAATGATAGTGGATTTCAAAGGACGCCATTAGTGGACGGAATTGAAATTCCTTGATTAGACTTAGGCGCCTGTACTCAAATACGTCCAAAATGTGGGTGAATTTTAAATCCTTCCCTTAAAAAAAAAACTATGGCCGTCTTTAAATTTTAAAACATTATTCAACTTTGCTTGTTTTCTCTGATTATGGTTTGCGAAACACGGATTGGTCTTATGGATGTCGATCCTACGGATGATATAAAAATTGTTGTCTTCCATGGTATGAATATCAGCCTATTTTCCAAAAAAAAAAAGGCGGCAAAACTCATAATTCTGCTTGAGGCACTTTTCTCATATCATTAGCTACTTCCTAATCATCATCCTGAATCTTGAAACTGGCTTAGCGCTAGGCGTAATAGTTGGTTCCCATGGATTTTTCTCAAGATTATGGGTGCGCTCCACAATCTAACTAGAAAAAGCCTGCATGCCATTAACAAATCGACATCAATAATCAAATTACATCATCATTTAGCATATAGCAGATGCATGAAAAACTATCACCCGAAGGATACATGCCTTGCTACTACTGGTACTTGGTTCTGTTGTCTCAACAAAACCCAGTAGGGGAAACAAAAGAAGCACATATTAACTACAAGAAACACACAAAACAAAGAATCAAGAAGGCAAATTCTCTCCTTGGCAAGTCAACAGCAAAAAATGCTGTGCAGTCACTTTTACTTGGCTTTCCTGTTTTGCATGTCTACTCCTCTACCCCTTCTTATGCGAAGGGAGGAATAGAGCATTAACTTGATAAGATGCACCACCAAAGAATTTCATCAAATGGTGACAAGGAACAATTAATAATGGTACCACTTTATTTGTTACAGCGGGACCTGGATAACATCCTTCATTTCAGGAAGCTCCAAATTAAGCCTTCTCAGTTGGTTTACTGGAAGCTTGAGGTCCACCATGTGATGGATCATCTGAAAGAAGAAAATGGCTAGAGGAACTTAGCAAAAAAGATGAATTGAAAATACTGTTATCAGGAGTATAAGCCTACAAATAGCAGTTGGCAATTCAGAGGATCACAAGGATAACAAGCGGACAGCAAATACGCAGAATCTACCGCTTGTGAGCAGAAGAAGAATAATGCAAAGTGAATTAAGTTATTTACTAAAACCCAGACCCATTCTGAAGAGACAGACCTTTTTGATAATCTTAACACATATGCACAAAACTCACCTCGATGCACAGATATCACCTTTGAACCATACACCTGCATATCACAGTTGCAAATTGTCAAAAACAAAAACTCATACATCCCATTAAATTTTGTCCAGCAAGAATATCGCAACGACGAAAACCAAAAATGGATGTGTTTGTGTACGTGCGCGCTTGAGGAAAAGAGAGAGAGAGAGGACATGGTTCCTTCCAACTAATGCTTTGGATGGTCTTCCTAAAATGATCTGTAAAGTGACTTCGCTACATGAAACTACTTAATCATGTACTTTCCTGGCAATTGGCAAGTAAATGAAACTTGGTGTAGTTTCCTCTGCCATTATATGTTCAATCCATAATATAAATGGAATTAAAGTGTAATCGCTTAACACCCTCCGTAGTGTGATCTAGATCATTCTCACCCTCTTTATCTTCATCATCCTTTTCAGCTTCTTCTTCTTCTTCTTTTTCAAGTTCAGCAATTCTGGAGAATATACGAGCATATTCATCATCTTGATTTTCACTTCTAGTAGTTTCGGCCTCAGATGAACTGGGAAAATCAGCATTTGATTCACCTGAAAATATTCAAGGATTAACAAAAATTTGTCGACGTTATAATGCCAGTTGCAATACAATTTTTGTTTACCAAAAGTTAACTAACTTAAAAGAAGGCAAAAACTTCTCATGAATGGGAAGCGCTTTTGGAAGAAAACTAATCATGAAGGTTAAGATAGCGAAAACATTCAGAAGGAGGAAAGGCAAATCCACACGGTTCTATAGCAGAATTTGCAATGAAAATGCTGCTAATCAGTATCTGCACCAAAGCTCCTAAAATAATTTGGACCTGGGTCCTCAGCCCATTAAACTGGTATGATGATGAAAAAATTATCCATCACTCTCTCCATGACATTTTATATGGTTTGATATGGCCAAAATCTCACAACTTTTTCTAAACAATGTCTGACTAAACAAAATATTGAAACATTGACCAGGTCACCCAGCAATTCGACTAGACAAAGGAAGTTAGTTTTTTGAACACAACATTAGTCTTTTGATATGAATAACTGGATTTTTTCTAGACCAGGTCACCCACATTGTGTTTGGATTGCTTTTTTCTAGTTTTTTTTAGAAAAATTACTGTAACGATTTGATATATGTGAAGTAAAGAGATGATAGGGAAATATGTTTACGAAAAACATAGCAATTACTGTAGCTTTTCTACGTAAAAGCTTTTCCTTTCTCAATGAAAAGATGATTATTCGCTATCATCCAGGAAGCTTGCTTATTCTTACACGGAGTCTCTAAATGTCTCGTGTCTATAATTTGTATGATGAAATAGATCAGCCATGGTCTACAAAAGTTGTTCTTCCTCAGCAACAAACATGTCTACAAATCATTTGAGATCTTCACAGATTTTATCCAAGCTTTGGCACTCTCATGTCTAGAACTTTTAAAACCTTTAATTAAAAAAGAAAAATCCAGACCGGACATCCTTTGAACATGTTTTCAACACTTAGAATCATGAGAGATACAAATTAAAATTTTTAAGAGCTATTGCATTTGAAAGAAACATTAAACTCACTACCAAGCTCAAAGCAGATTATAATCTTTATTGACAAGCTAAAAAGAAGAAGACCTGCCTGCCTGCTTTAGATGCCTCAGCTATACGAATTTCCTCCACATAGTCTTCAACCATTTCTACAGGATCATCCTGTCAAAATGACTTGAAAAATTAAGCCAAATAATGATCCATGTAGTCAACAACGGTGAATAGATATCCAAAGAAGTCCTAGGTCCTCATTTGCGAAGACATCTCATAATTATCCCCTATGGCCCATGAAGATAACATTTTAATGGCCTAACATACTACTTGACAAACCTCCCACCTGCAATAAGTGGGTCAGAAATGCAACAAAAAACTCTTAAGTCCACATAGGGTTCATAAGTAACTTGATTACATAAATTCCGCAGCCACAACCTATTATGACTTTTTGCCCATAAGCATACATCCCTGTCATCCCAAAATCATATATTACTTTGCAATACTTGGACAGCGTTACATCATATTGCAATGCTGCGAACATCGATAACTAAGATAATTCTCCAACACGCTGGACAGAGACATCAAAAACACCTAAAATGAAATGGAAGCATACTAGTATATTTCTTATGTCCCCTTTAAAAAGCCTAAATGATGCATTTATATCACCCTCCACTAGCCCCATATATAGCTTACGTGACTCTCTCTAAGCCATTTCAAACAGCACAAACAAGTTATAATTAGCAAGGGCAACGAGATTTTTAGATCAACTTAAAACATATGCTATCACTTGCTAATGCTGGAGTAAAGGGACAAAAATAAATTTTTGAAACCAAGATTATTAAATTGTAGTATATTTAATCACATGTTAAGTGCCCATGCACCAATGCAGATAAACAGGCTTACCGCTGCCTCATTAGCTGTAGCATTAAAAAAAGAAACTTCAGTTTTAAGGTCCTTAATGTCAGCCTTGAGAGATTCAACTTGAGACTCTAGAATTTTTCCTCTCCTTTCAAAATTTCAATTGTTTGTTTGGATGTTCTTTCTGCGTAGTATCCATCTCCAAGGAGAACCTACAAAAGTTATTGCATTGATTATTCACTTTTCTTTTGATAGGTAAATAACTAAGGACAAATATCCACTAGTAGGCTATCACTTCTCTAGATTCCTTAACCACAATGTGTACAGAAACCAACGAAGATCCGGTGCAAATAGGGCATCGTGGAAACGAATTCCTTTAAGTTATCAGTTCCTACAATCGCAAAAGCACACTATATTACACACCTCTTAAGCGGTAGTAATCAACAACTTAAAAATGACCATCACATTTTATAATTATCCTGAGGTAGCCACAAATTGACATTTCCTTTCCCTAATGTTTATAAACAGTACTAATTAACTCAACAATCTTTTAATCCCACAAAGCAACAACTAAGCACAATCGGGGAAAAAACCCATCGAATAACTGAAGTTAGGCATGTCAAAAGCTCACATAAATTCAAAACCATACATGAAAAACCTGAAATCCCTCCACGAAGCAAGATAAAATATATATGCAAGGCAATACCATATGAAAACTAAGAAAAAGGGAGAGAAAATACTTTTCTTCATATATTTGGACTACACAATATACATATATATATACACAAGTGTAACCTAATTTAGATCCTAAAATCATGCTAATATAAATCAATCTACTACCTAATTAATATATGATACTATAATCATATGATACCTAATCTTTACAATATCAAATCTTTTCATAATATCAGATTACATATCTTCAACACTCCCCCTCAAACTGGAGCATAAATATTGCTCATACCCAACTTGTTACAAAGGTAATCAACTCGAACCCCATGTAGAGCCTTCGTAAACAGATCTTCCAATTGGTCTCCAGTCCTTACAAATCCTGTAGAAATCAAGCACTGCTGTACTTTCTCACGAACAAAATGACAATCTATTTCGATGTGTTTTGTTCGCTCATGAAATACGGGATTGGATGCAATATGAAGAGCTGCTTGGTTATCACACCACAATTTTGCAGGCATTGAGGTTTTGAGACCTACTTCAGTTAGAAGTTGATTTATCCACATGATTTCACATATCGATTGTGCCATAGCTCTATATTCTGACTCTGCACTCGATCGCGAGACAACATTATGCTTCTTACTCTTCCATAAGATTAGGTTTCCTCCAACAAAGATACAAAATCCAGTTGTGGATCTTCGATCTACCTTGGATCCTGCCCAATCAACATCTGAAAAACACTCAATCCTAATATGACCATGATTTTTATACAGAATACCACGTCCAGGAGCTCCTTTTAAATAACACAAAATTTGTTCTACAGCTGCCCAATGATTAACAGTAGGATTAGACATATATTGACTAACAATACTAACTGAATACGCGATATCTGGACGAGTCACTGTAAGATAATTCAACTTTCCAACCAATCTTCTATACCTCCCAGGATCTTCTAACAATTCACCTTCTTTTGTGAGCTGCAAGTTAGGAATCATTGGGGTACTAGCTGGTTTAGCCCCCAATTTTTTCGTTTCAGATAGTAAGTCAAGAACATATTTTCTTTGGGACAGGAATATCCCCTTCCTACTCTTTGCTACCTCAATACCCAAAAAATACTTTAACAGTCCCAAATCCTTTGTCTGAAATTGACTATGGAGAAAAGTTTTAAGAGATGAAATACCTGCAGCATCATTTCCAGTGATAACAATATCATCCACATATACTACCAATAAAATAATACCAACTTCAGACCGTTTGTAGAAAACAGAATGATCAGATTTGCTTTTCTGCATCCCAAACCTTTCAACTGCTAGACTAAATTTTCCAAACCAAGCACGAGGACTTTGTTTCAGTCCATACAAGGACTTCCGAAGATAACAAACCTTCCCAGACTTCCCCTGAGCAACAAACCCTGGTGGTTGTTCCATATAAATTTCCTCTTAGAGGTCTCCATGAAGAAAGGCATTCTTGATATCTAGTTGATGCAAAGACCAATTATGAGTGACTGCCATAGAAATGAATAACCTGATAGATGTTAACTTAGCAACAGGGAAAAAAGGGTCAGAATAATCCTCTCCATAGATTTGAGCATAGCTTTTGGCAACAAGGCGAGCTTTTAATCGAGCAACCGACCCATCAGGATTGAATTTAATTACAAAAATCCACTTACTCCCAATGGCCTTCTTCCCTGCAGGTAAATTTACTAAGTTCCAAGTATCATTACCATCTAGAGCATTCATCTCCTCTATCATAGCATTGCGCCATTCGGGATGGGATAGGGCTTCATGAACAGTTTTAGGAAGGGAGATAGAATCAATAGATGTAATAAAGGAACAAGAAGAGGTGGGTAAATGATTATAAGATACACACGAAGACACAGGATAAGTGCATTGACGCTTACCTTTACAAAGAGCAATAGGAAGATCATCACTTGAGACAGGATCTAGTAACGAAGGAACTGGTTCAGGGCATGTATCAGAAGACTTTTGTCGTCGAGAATATACCTGAGTAATTGAAGGTTTAGCAGGGGAAGAACTTGAAGATGTGACAGTATAGATTAACAAATCATCATCCTCCTCGACATGAATGAAATGAGGATAGGGTAAAAGGTGTATTTTCAAGAAAAGTAACATCCACTGACACAATGTACCGGTCGAGATTAGGACAATAACATTTATATCCTTTTTGGACACGGGAATAACCAAGAAAAATACATTTCAATGATTTGGGGTCTAATTTATTGACTTGGGGACGAGAGTCGCGGACAAAACATGTACACCCAAAGATTTTAGGTTCGATAGGAAACAAAGGTCTATTTGAAAAAAGAGTATTATAAGGAGTCCCATCATTCAGAACAGATGAAGGCAAACGATTAATTAGAAAGCAAGCTGTGGACACTGCATCAGCCCAAAAATGTTTAGGAACATGCATTTAAAATGATAAGGCTCTTGCAGTTTCGAGCAAATATCTATTCTTTCGTTCTGCGACCCCGTTTTGGGATGGTGTATTCACACAAGAGGTTTGATGAATAATGCCATTTTGCACCATATAAGATTGAAAGGTGCGAATAATTATTCTTTAGCATTGTCACTTCGCAATATTTGTACAGAACGCTTAAATTGAGTCTTAACCTCAGCACAAAAATGAGAAAACAACTCTGACCGATTTTTCATTAAATATAACCAAGTCATACGAGAATGGTCATCGACAAAAGTAACAATATACTTGAATCCAGTTTTAGAAATAACTGGACTAGATCCCCAGACATCTGAATGAACTAATGCAAAAGGAGCATCCGCTCGTTTATTGACTCTAGGATTCAGATTAACACGATGATGTTTGGCAAACTGACAAGACTCACAATCTAATAGAGACAAACTCTGAAATTGTGGACAAAGTATCTTTAACAACAGGAGAGAATGATGACCTAGCCTACAATGTGCTTCAAATGGAGTTACAATTCCAGAACAAGCTATGGACTTTGGTTTCTGTGTGTCAAGAATGTAAAGACCTCCAGATTCATGCCCTTTACCAATAATCTGCTTCGTCGTAAGATCCTGAAACAAGCAATAGTCAGAAAAGAATTGGACAGAACAATTGAGGGCACGGTAAGTTTACTCACAGAAATTAGATTAAAAGACAACTCAGGCAAATTTAAGACAGATAACAATGAGATTAATGGAGTGGGGTTAACTGAGCCTGATCCAAGAAAACGAGATTTTGACCCATCAGTTAAGATAACTGTAGGTGCAGATGTGTGTGGTTGAAAGGTAGAAAATAGACTAGAATTACCCGTCATATAATCTGTGGCACCAGAATTAATTACCCATTTGGAGGACGAGGACACAAGGCATGTGTTTGGTTTACCTGACTCAGCGATGACAGTTACGGGAGTAGATGAAAACTTTAATGATTCTTGTATTGAGAAAATTTAGCAAATTCATCTGCAGAGATCGTAACAGACTTTTCATGGTTAATAGCATTACCGGTAGAAGCAATATGTGCGGATTGAGTTCTCTGATTCCTGTACTGCAATTTCTTACAATCACGCTTCATATGACCCGGCTTATGACAATAGTGACACACAACCACTTCTGCATTCTGTTCCTGAGTGTCAATTCCTTTACCACCACCTTTGTATTGCTGTTTTTCAAGACCAACAAGAGCACTGCTGGACTGAACAGACTGGGTATTCTCTGTGCGAAACACCCTACTAAACACATCTTGCAAGGATGAGATCTCAGGACTGGAAAGAATCTGCGATTTAGCATCTTCAAATTCAGGTGAAAGACCAGCCAAAAAACTCATAATTGCCATCTGTTCCCGTTGAGTTTGCTGAACTTTCACATCAGAACTAAACGGTAATAACAGATTAAACTCCTCATAAGTTTTCTTAAAATCCATAAAATAAGTCATGATGGACTTATCTTGTTTCTCTGCATGATAAAAGGCTTGACACACCTCATATATGCGAGAAATATTTCCTTTACCAAAATACAAAAATTCTAAATACTCCATTAACTCCTTAACAAATTTACAGTGATTAATTAAGATAATTACCTCACTGTCAATAGAATTCCGTATTTGTAGGAACAATCTAACATCTTCCCTTAGCCATGTCAATCTTGAACCATCTTTTGGAGGATCATCAGTCAGATGATTGTTTTTATCAATGTTTCGCAGATAAAGACGAACCGTTTTGCTCCAATCAAGATAGTTAGAATTGTTGAGTTTGTGGTCCGTGATCTTAGACATCACAGGAACCACATCAGACGTAACGACAAATTTCATTTCTGCCATGGGTTCAGAATTAACAGAAAAAAAAAAAACAAAAAAGGACAGATCTGAACTCTTTAAAACAAGAGTGAAGAATAGAACACAGATGTGTCCTATACAGAACCAGATGAACCGAATGATGACTAATGAATTTTCTGGCAGCGGACAGAGACCTTAACCTTGATGGTAGGGCTTTAATACTATGAAAACTAAGAAAAAGGGAGAGAAAATACTTTTCTTCATATATTTGGACTACACAATATACATATATATATACACAAATGTAACCTAATTTAAATTCTAAAATCATGCTAATCTAAATCAATCTACTACCTAATTAATATATGATACTATAATCATATGATACCTAATCTTTACAATATCAAATCTTTCCATAATATCAGATCACATATCTTCAACACCATAAATTCATTTGTGTGAATTAACTGATCGGAAAAAAATGCTGCCTTTCCGGAGGGCACCTGAAAATATCGTCTAGAAACATATTAATTTCAAAAGAAAAATCATATAAATCCCTTAAAAATACTTTTTTTTAATTTTTTTATTGGAGGGGTTTAAGGCATTATCATAATTTGGTGTTGGAGTTCTTTGGGGAGTGTTTGGACGAGATTAATGAGGTTGGCATTGTCGGAAACAAAGCTTTTCAGCTGGTCAAGTTGTTTGTGGTGCTTGGCGATCGTGTCCTACACACGCTCCGATGCTTTCTAGGTTTCCTCCGGCGGGAACAACGATGACAGTGACATCACCTTTCCTTTCCTCGGTTCTGAATCTTCCATTCTATGATTCTCAGTCAGTATCAACGAATGCTCCCCAAATGACACATTTTTGAAGCTATCTGTAATTTTATCGGATTTTGCTCAGTTCAGAGAGAGTTCTCTTCTAGAGTAGAGTAAATGATGATGTAAAATTAAGCTGAAGAAAAGAGAGAAAATTAGCAGTTAAATAGGGAGCTCGTCTGTCCACTCTCGGACAGTCCGGAAAGTCGAGTCCAACTCCGCCCGACCCACCGAAAATGTTCCAGGTCGAACCAAGGTATTAGCATCTTAATTATGTTTTTCCTTTTTTTTAAGGAAAAAAATTGGGTCAATAATTGAATTTCATCTCATAAATCATAAAATGAAAATGTATTGAACTAAAGGAATCAGTCTAGTGCTAGGAGTAAAAAATGCAAATAAGTCGAATCAATCACGAGCAATACCATGTTCGTTCTCTAACTTGACTTGATACAGTAGTGTTCAAGATCGAGTTTGACTCGATTAAGCATGAATTTCTGTGATCAAGTCCGATTTACTAAACTTTTTGAGATGCACGAGATTGACTCGTTTAGGATCGAACAAATTCAAGCTTATATATGTAGTTTACACCATACACTCCTCGAACTCTTGAGCTTAACATATCAACACTAGATGGTCAATTCGGTTGACTAATCAAGCAACTCGAAATCGACTTGAATTCGGTTTACATCGAGTCGAGTTGATCATTTGACTGAATTGCTCCTAAGCTCCTAGATTTTTTTGTAGACCTAATTAGAAGAAGATTTTTCGAGTATTTTCTGTTGTTAAATTAAGGATTCAAATCCCATGGCACTCAATTCGTTTGTAGACCTAATTAGAAGAAGATTCTTAGAGTCTTTTCTGTTGTCAAATTAAGGATTCAAATCTCATGGCATAATTTATTTGGGGGTAGCATGGTAAAAAAAATGAAAATGTATTATAGTGCAAAAATAAAAATCGCCTGAGATGAATATAGTTGATGGTTTCCTGCTTTCACATGTTTACTGTCAAGAGTCAAAAGGCACTAATATCGGTTTCTCTCAAGTTTCGGATAGGGCCAACGCGGACCAGTCCCTCGCCCGACTCTCAGAAAAGGTAGAATTCTCAATTCCTCTCAATAAAATCAATTATATTAGTTTACCACTCATTTTCTTTTATAATTCTTTTTCTGAATGAGTAAATTTTCTCCACACGAATTTTGGATTCACTTGTAAATCCATTTATTGGGATAAACACTAATTTTGAATAACGAGTTTAAAATTGCATCATCCTATATTCAAACAATTTGCAAGTGGCCATGTATTTTTTATTCCCAATCCAAACCCTCTAGCCACTAATACATTTTTAAAATGGTAAAATAAATCTCATTTATAAAAAGAGAGATACTAGCAAAAACTTATGATCTTGTGCAAGCAGGGGAATGATTGTCACAGTTTACCATTTTGGATTGGATTTTTTGGAACTTTTTATATGAAAATATGCAACAATTCAAGAGAACAAGTAAGAAAATATTCTATAAAATTCAAGAACTTTTACCACAATCCAAATTGAACTAATTCTTTTCACTACAACTTTTTATAATAATAAAACTACCTCAATTCTCAAATCACAATCATTTGACAAAGGTGAGATTACTATATTATTGAAAAATTTCTATACCATCGAAATTTGAGTTTTGGCATTCAGTAGCCATGGGCATATGCATAGACCTATGCTTTTAGGAACATTTTTAGAGGATTCACAAACATATATAGTAAGAGTCCATTTAGATTGTTATTTTCTATATTTTTTGTAAAAAAATATATTATAGTGAGAATATATATAAGATTAAAAGGTAATTAAAAAATATATTTATGAAAAACATAAATATTTTTGAGAGAAAAATGGCAATCCAAACAAAGTAATTTCTGTCGAAGGAAATTCAGTTTTATAGTGCATTCTATGTTTATAGTATGGTTTCCCAAAAAATACTGCCAATATTTTTTATCTGTTTCCTTCAAGCTACATTTTTAACTCCTTTTGGAAGTCGCTGGAAAATTAACTAGACTTTCTATTTCATCCTTTTGACTCAAAAAATACACGCACTACGCCTACTTCTCCTTTCATCACACATTGAAAGTTTCTATGCTGCAATCTACTAAGCATGATTATGCCGTTTAACTAGTTCATTAATAAAGTATTCCAATAACTGTCTCCGACTAAATTATTGTTAAACAAATAGTAATATCAGGAGCATGTCTTTTCTGGCACTACAATTTACCAGTGAAGGGTCTTCTTGTTGTTAAAGCTTAAAACCCAGAGAAACAGCAAGAATCCTGCTCAATCATTTATAAAAAATGTTTTCCTTTCCAATTTACAAGTTTTGTTCTCTGAATTAGTTTGTTGAGCTCTCACTTTCTTTAGATTGATCGGTGCCTTAAGCCGATCAGTTGTTGGGGGGTCGTTAGTTAAGTGAAACAATCCATTGATTTCAGTATAAGCAACAACCCCTTTTTAATTTTAGTTGGAAAAATCTCCTTTTTAAGTGAAATGGGATCATTTCTTCGTTTGGGTTTGTGGAAAAAAGCTTCAAGGATAAGAATTTAAGTTGCTTTCGAGATGGGTTTGGTTGAAAGTTTAGATTTTTATCGGCTAAAGAGGGTGAATTTGAGGTTCTCGTCAAGAATCTGCTTTGGATTGTGGTTAGCTTTTGCTGTTTTTCATCCAGTTCTGGGGCTGCGGCCTTTAAGGGAGAGAAGTCAATCATGGGGTGATGAGGTTAGTATTGAATTTTTAAGGCTTTGTTTATCCAATTATGGTTACAAATTTTGTTCTTAGATTATCTAGTTATGGTGTTTTGACCAATTAAGCGTCTGTTTGGTTTTACTTTACAGATTGACCTTTTGCCTTTCTGTTCTATTTATGGTGGTAATGTTGAATGTTTAGTCAAAGGAAAAGCCATAAATTGTGTGACTTGCTGGGGAAATTAATTTTCTTGACTAGTTTGTGAATAAAAGAAGTAATTTTGGTTTTTTTTTGGGTGATAAAAATTTTGGGAGTTTTCTATTGCATTCTCACTTTGGCAGTTGTTCGTGAATTATCATTATTTTTGTTTCAGAAGCAGCTGGCCAGGATATTTTAGAATTTAGGTTTTGTAACCATTAATGTAGAAATTTTTGCGTGAACATTTTAGTAGCTTTCAGAGTGGATATAGGTGACGTGTTTACCTTTATGTACAATTAGCTACTCCATATGGGTCCTCGCTCATATGAGGGCAGCCTGAGAATTGGCTGGATCGAGAATCCGAGAGTATGTATGACAAAGGGTTTAGCTACTGAGACTTCATTTCAGCTCCTTATTGACATCTGTGTGGGTGAATAATTATAGTTTCATGTGTTGGAGGTATGAATTAGCACAAGGCACAGATGTCATCATAAATAACCACCTCTATAGTTGGAAAGTACGCACCTACGGAGATTTCCGACTGGTGATTTACTGTCTGTTTTCAGAAGGGCATGGAGTGTTAAATTGGAAGGTATGCTGAAGGGAGTGATACTGTGCTTGTCTTGCTTGAATACGAGTTAGTCTCTTATGAGAGGCTGAAAGCAAATAAAGCATCAGATTGACAGAAGAATTCATTCAAGGAGCTTCTCCATGATCACTCCTACTGAGAACTAGATGAATGAGAAAAGAACTAGTGGAAGAGTTAATTTTGTGTAAAGATTGGTTCACTTGCATGATAATCTTGGAGGTTGTGGATCAGATGTATTTCCTTTCATTGAATGAAGCATGTATGTATGTTCAGACAAACTGTTTTTTTTTGGATGGATTTCTTTCTTTAATTTGTCTTTTGATCTGATTCATATGGCCTAGTTGCTGGATGTTATTCGTTGAACCAACATGACAATTTATAGCGTGAAACTCAGGCATGGGTTCATCCTTGTGAAGTCACCGACTTAATCAGTCTGAAAGTTTCTGTCATTTCTTTTTCATTCCCCCCCAGAGGTCAATGGATTGTGAAAGGTTCCACCTCTGTTTACGTCAATATTGGACACAGACCAAATGTTAAGGAAGAATAAGTAGAGGTTTTGTATTGCCAAAACTATTATTGAAGGAGCACTTTTGGAAGTGATTCCTGGTGCAATAATTTGTTGCCAGGAAGCTGTTTGGGTTACTCTTGGTATTGGAGGCTGGATTTCTCTGATATATTCTGTGTGGATAAGTGGAATAGGATGTTGGGCAATGAGAAGAACTAGCTTCAGCTAAAGTTTTTTAAGCAAAATAAGAAGAATTAGGGCATTTTGTGGAGTTTGAGGTGGATCATCTCAGGTGTTTGAGGTGAGGTACAGAAGCTGAAAGTTCTTGAAATCTTTGAACTTTCTGGTTTATTTTACCTTTAAAAGAATTGCATTAAATATGGCGTAATCATTTCATGATTTCTGATAACAGAATTGTGATCCTTATAGGATAAAATGGGTATCTTTCTGACAAGAACCTCATTTAAGTTGGCATTTGAGGCAGACTAGTGCAACAGAATTTTAACTGCAATGAAGTATGTACCTGTTATTCAAATGACAAATTCTAGGTGTTCTTACTTAAAGAGATTGTGTATATCCTTCTCAACAATGAAAGGGAACATAGGTGTCTTGTTTCTTCAAAAGTCCTAAAACAAGGCCATATTCCCGTGCATTGAAATTATGTGAGTTTGTTGTTTGAACATTAGTAGTATATCTATACTTGATTGTACAAGCCAACTTAGAACTGAGGCTTGAGAATGTGTAAAAACTACTCTAAGGTTATATCCATCTGCTTTAAGTTAATGGTTATAGGTTCCTCCAGAAAGAAATTAGAGAAAGTTATGTTTCAGAAATATGCCTTTCCAGCTCGGATATGCTGTTCCAAGTTAACATACTAAACATAATAAAAACTGGATTTTCTGTAAGCAAGTTCACTAATTTGTATCTTCATCCTGTCATATATTTTTCCATCCGACTTTCTGCATTGATTTTTCTTGGAGTAATTCTCATTGTTGCTTTTAACAGTGGCTTTTCGTAAGAAAAGATGAGAGCGAGTTGGGCCCTTTTTCTGCATGGAATATAACAGGAACATATAGAGGTTTGTCAGTTATCTTGCTTTGAATTTATCATCTTAGATCAAGGCTCTTTTATTATCACATGCATCCGTTCTCTGGTCTTGATTATGTATACCTTTTCTATGTTGCTGAATACGCTTATAAGTACCTTTACTTTGCTGATAATTAGTAGCCTATTTTATACATTGTGTTAAGCCTGAAGGATATGAATATTTTGAAGCTGAAACAATTGAAATTAGGTTACAATCTTTGACTATACCTGTTTTGGAAATTTAAAGGTAATTAGTATTTATTTCTAGTTGAACATTTTTGTCTGATTGAGTCATGCTTTAAGATTCTATTTTGTTGTATTAACAGTTTCAGCTGGATGAGGTAACTTGAAGCAAATTTATAATTTCACGGACATGTGTAAACTAGGAAAGAGGTGGAAGATGTAAGGCGTTTTTGCCTGCCTAGATACTGTTTTAAGAGTGATCTGTCATGTTTGATTAATGAATGCTATTGAGTATTACAAAATCTTCATATCAGTGGCAGAGCAGTTTGGAACTTTTATTTCTGATACTTGTTAGGGAGATCTTTCGGATATTCATGCTCCATGATTGCTAGCATCTAAAAAATAGTCTGCACCCTGAAGTGCCTGCATGTCCTATTAATATATTTTCCCTTTCCTATGTGTTCTTTTTTTTTTTTTCCTTTTCTTGGGCAGGCATTTTTGAAGAATCTTTGCTAGAATCATGTAAATTTGAATGATATCATGAGGTTACAACTGGTAATTGTATTTCTGTCAAAGAGTGACTAAATATTATTGTACATATCAATAGGACCAAAAGTAAATATCTTGTTGATTTGACTACTATTAATGAAATGTGCTCAAAGTTGTTTTTGGATACTACACCTTGCTGATTATATGATTCAATGGATTTATGACTTGCAGGGTCGTGGAGATTTCTGGACTCCACAAATAGCTCATCCAGGTTTCCTGATTTCAAGAAATCCAATGGAAACTCTGTCCTTGAACTAATTAGCACTCCAACCAAAATAACTGGTGTACATTACGTTCAGGTGATACCATCATTCTGCTTGTTCTAGCAGTGGCTTGGATGAACAGTCCTTGTCTTAGCTTGTCTGATTCATTTCATGGCTGAATAAAACCTTCAATCTGCACGGTGATCACCCCTTGTCTGTCAATTTGTTCATCCTGCATCTTAACGTGAATTTTTTGTAGGTCAAAATTAGTCTTTGCCTCCACTTCTGATAGGGGAAAGAAAAGCCGTATACTTTTTAAGTAATTAGCTAGCTTTGATTGTGAAATACATACATATAGCAGTTGAAATTCTTTATCAGTTAAGTTTATATCAAGTTGGTGACCGAGTGTCTCTGGAAATGTTTCGATAAACAGCAGATTGTTTTGTTTCAAAGCAGTCGGTGTTGAATCTGTTCTGGGATAGATAATTAATTGCCAGCAATGTAATGACTGACTATATAGAGTTACATTTTACATCTCCTGTACAGTTACAGTTTACATCTCCTGTATTTGACTTGTGCTTATACATTGCGAATACATAATGTCTGTGCTTATACAAGTAACTCTTAGACCTATTCAAACATTTAGCTTTATTCTTGGGGAATTTTCTTATCCAAAACTCATTCCTGTTTGTGATGCAATTCTCATTTGTTTTGTTAATATATGTAATAGGGTGTATTAATCTTCCATGATGTTTATGATAATGAACGTGAAGCTGGTGGTGCCCAAATTCGAATAGAAGGGGTCTATATATGGCCATTCAGACAACTCCGACTGGTAACTTATAGGTATTCTTGGGTTTGCTTCCACTCTCTTCTTCTGAATCACTCTTGGGAGTGGTGGATGATATTGCTTTAAATATGGTGTCTGCACAATCAAGGTTGTACTCCTGTTGTAATTTAAGGATATGCGTGCAGCCGCTAGTCCTACATAATCCTGCTATGATTCTGCTTAAATATGCTTTGAAACTCTGTTGCCAGTTCTCACCATAATATGGCATATTTCCAATAGCAGATATGTCTCTAGCCAGCGAAGAAAGTTTGAATGTGTAACCATCCGTGTAAACATCCCTCATCTGTATATCTAGTCTGGCTCCTGTCTGCATGATATTGGATTGGTTAGTTGAGACCCGGGTTCTTAATTTGTGACTTAATATTTAGTTCTAATCTGAAGCTTTTTTTTATTTTTATTTTTTTCTGAGTGCAAAATTATTTGTAGCTGTGATCTTATTTGGATGACCTGCTTCTGGTCCCTAATTGACCCACAATTTGACATTCACTTCTATGCATTTGCTGCTAATGTTGTCATTGGTATCTTCTGCGGACACGTTTTGGTAACTTTTCATATTCTTGCTGTTCTTTTTTGCAACAGTCTTTAGTTGGACTTTCTCTACCTGTATGGTTTTGACTGTCTACTAAAAGTTTCATGGCTCAAGTTACTTTGGTTTAAATGATCCCAACATTTTGATTACTTCACTAAGTTTTTAGAATTGAATTAGAAAATCACTTCTCGAAAATGTTCTGGATTGGCCCTTTGTTCTCTATGCTGAATTTATTTGACTTATGATTTCCTTGTTGAGCATCTTCACCATCTTTTTGGCCTTTCTTGCTTTCCTATTCTCCTTTCCTTCGCCTTAAAAGGAAATAGAAAGAGGGAAAATGGAAAGGAGAAAGACAAAAATTCATTTAGGAAATGCTGATTTGCTTATTAATATAATCTGCAGAAGTGTTTTGGAAGCTTTCATAACTCACATTTCTGGAAATTCTAATTTGCAGTGGAAAAGAGGGCGAGTTTGGCCAGGAAGATGACTATATACTATCGAATCCGTATCACTTGGTAATTGCCATCTCTTATGGTCCACTTTTTGATGGTTCTGTGGGATAATGGTGCTTGCATTTTCTGCTTTTCAGATTGAATGCAAAATAGTTCACTGTCATTTGAATGACAGAAATTCAATATATGTGATGCTGCTTTTAAGCAATGGGGTATCTGTTTGAGTTCCATTGACAGTTTCTACGTGTGTTTGGTTGGTTTTGCCTTTTTCTAAATTTTTTTCCTTTCCTTTTTTGTTCCAGTCTGTTGTGGAAATGTTGTGTTTAAAGGGAAGATCATAATTAAGGTCCTTATGGATTAGGTGTTTTTAAAAAATTTACTGTAGCATTTAATCTTAAAAAACTATACTGTAGCAATGTACTTTGGGGTGTTTCGTAACATTTAATTTTTTTTTTTTGGAGTGGCTTAGAAAAGTTAAAAAGTTCCTTCTCCCACCACCCTCAACCTCCCGCCACACCTGCCTCCCTTTCCCTGCCTGTCAACTCCTCTCCGTCCCGCACACCTTCCCTTCTCTGCTGCCTCTCCCCCCCCTTCCACCCTCCCCCCTCTCCTCTCCCCCTGCCCCTTCCCCTCCTTCCTGGGTACCGGATCTAGTCATGAGGGACCAGATCTGCAGGAGTGGTGGTGCGGCGTGGTGGAGGAAAAAAGGGTTGGTGGTTTCTTTTAGTTAGTTTTTGATGTTTTTGCTAGGTGTATTAGGAGTGTTTTCTAGATGTGTTATTGTAATATTGTATTTCAAAAACTAGTATTTGAAAAAACTCCTAACCCAAAGAGAGCCTAAATTTCCTTTATCTGCTTGTTATAAACAAACTAATGTGGTTCTATCTTTATTTTTGTGAAAGATTTCGGAATTTTTTGAATCAAAGTTTTAATCTGCTAGGAGGATTGGACTTTTCAGAATCCTTAGTATTGTATCAATTGATCATTTAAACTTCCATTTGGTTAGGTGCTGGCCCAGAGGGAATCTATAGTTTAGGTTTTGTAACCTTTGAGTGATTTTTTGGTGTGCATCTGCTAGCTAGAACGAGGACTATTTTCTGTTTACTGTAAAACTTTCATTCAACAGTTGGCCATTGTTAATGGTCAACATGAGTTCTTTAAGCAATCTCCCCTACTTTTGTTGGAATGGACCAGCAAGTAAGAGATTTCAATCGTCCTTCATTCCTTGTTCCAACTTTTGTGATCAACAGGCAAGAGCATAGTATTATGTTGTACCCTCTACAGATACTAGACATATGAAAGATGTTCAATCAAGGGATGAGTTTGGGTTTCCATTTCTTGAAAATTAGGACTGACAAAAATGTTGTGTTGCCCATGGACCTTGAATGTTGTCTAAGATGAAATTAGATCATTCTCAAAGTGGTCCAAGATGATGTTTCCCGGATTCACCTAAGTAGGGGTGGCAAAGGCTCACTAAGCTTCGCTTCCCTTCCCCCCTTCCCTTATTAAGTGGAAAATAAATAGTATTTGGTATTCTATAAGCGACTACACGACCGATAGCAAAGCCAAGCAATTTGGATCCAAAACCATCCAAATAAACCTAGGTTAAATGGATTTGATTGAGTGAGAAATTCTTAATGACGCTAAATGGTTCACCATTTAAATCCACGTAAACTGGTGGATTTAAATGGGTTATCCATCTCATCCATCTAAATCCATTTATCCAAAAAAAAAAAAAATGAAACTCTCTCCACACATATCACGCTATACACACACATTCACACACACGGCAAGCACTGACCCACATACTATACTTGCTTTGAGCTTTACCCAACTTGACCCGTTACAAAACCCGAGAGAATATGGATCTGTTGCAGAATTCTCCCTCTGCTGCTCCTATGTGAATATGAGTTTGAGTCAGTTTTGAACTCGTAACTCAAGAATTGATAGGGGCCATTTTTGAGTCAACCAGAATTAGACATTGGCTTCACTTGATGATTGATGATGATGATAAGTATGAAGATTTCCTGGCTGAAGCATATTAAAGTTTCCAAACCCGAGCGAAGTCATTTGGAAGAAAAAGAGTCAATTTGAAGTGGTTCTGGTTTTTTACCACATTGAAGAATGCCCGAAATCACTTGGACAAAGAAGAGGTCAATTTGAAGTTGGTCGGGTTTTTTACTAGATTGAGGAATGCCCAAATGACTACTAATCAGTAGTTGAATCGTTGGATCCAAACTTATTCGGGAAGAGTAAATGGTTGCATGGAAGGATAATGGTTTTACATTAGCCATGTAAATCCAATCCATTTGGATCTATTTTTTAATTGGATGTGAATTGATCCACTATCCATTTAGTTAAAACCATTTAATAACCAAATATCCATTTTGCCACTTATCCTGGTAATTAATGTGTCCATTCATGACAACTATGACTTGGAATGACTTGAGTCATTGTTTCTTTCACAGCTTGGAGTTTTCTCATCCCAGGTGTTCCAGGAGTCTCCACGTGACAAAATTTGGAAAAGAAAACATTGTAATGTTATTCATCCATCATGACTTGAAGTTCTCATAGCTGGTGGGTGAGGTTGACTAATCATATCTTCTATTGCAGCACCCATATATGAAATGGAGAAACACTGTAACATTGAAATTGCGGCTCAAATATCACATATGTCATCCACTCAAAATGGTACATGAGTTAACTAAAGCATATGAATTCTTTCTTTATTCCTTATTTTCTGTCTACTATTGGTCATTAAATGATTCAACAATTTGACTTTATACTGCATTTTTTAAGAAATAATAATGGTCAACAATAAGGGTAGCTAGTGTAAGCGACTACTCTTTTTTTTCCCTTTTTTCTTTTCCCCCACTGCATCTTGTGATGTTCATTCTGGAGTGTAAATGTAAAGACGCAACCTTTTTGTGCTGAGCAGTAATTGATGCTACTATTTATACTGCAAATGGTTCAATTGTACCTCCAGCACATAAAAACTGTAATTCTAGTAGTTGAGTATTAAGGGAGACATAATCCTTAAATATATTGTACTGAAATATTATATTACCTTTGACAAATCTGGTTGTTTGATGTACATCTACTGAGAGAAAAATGGTTTGCCAGGAAATTGAATGATAGGTTTAATCTGATAGAGACTTTGTACAAGATGTGTGTGGTTATATTTAAATGCTTTTTCTGTTAACTCAGTAATTTAATCATGTGACTAGTTTTTTTGTGATCTCTAGAGAATATTTTAATCTATTTTACCCTTCATCTTTTGCTAGATGGAGACCATGATAGATATCATCTTGAGGGACTGATGGAAAGCCCTTCAGTGGATGATGATGGAGATTGTTTCTCACCCATTGCTTTGAATGCCACTTCTGTCAACATTGAGGTTTACTACAACAAAGCAGTTAACTACACCTTGATGGTCACCTTTGTATCCTTCTATCGAAAATTGGATATTTATTTGTTTTTCCTTTATCTTGTTATCAAATTCTTTTGGTGGATTCCTTAAGTTGTGGCACTATAGGTTTCTTTCCTTCAAGTTCTTCTGTTAATTCGACAAATGGAACATAGTAACACTCAATCAGTAAGATTCCTTGTCTTAATCATGCTCATTTGTTGGTAAAAACAGTTTCATTCTCTATAGGTTTTCATTTCTACTAAGTCTGGAAGTGATATCAGGTTTGCCATCCCTTCCTTCTGATATTGCTTAATGGAAGAATTAACTGATTTGGTATCATTCCTACAGGGAGCTGCCAAAGTGTCTATACTGATGATAGGGCAGCAGGCTATCATGGACGCATATCTTTGTTTATTGCATCTGACAGCTGGAATTCTAGTTGGTAAGTTTGAACTGGATTGATGTGTGTGTATCTCTACGTTACTAAGTGAAATAACCACATTTTTTCTTTCTTAATGAAGTACATTATCTTTACCCTTTAACCTTGTGTAATCTATCTCTTGTTGTTTTTCTTCCCTTTGAAATGGCCCATGTAAATCAGTTGCTGTGGCAAAGCTTCTTCCTAGTTTCATGACAAAATCCTGATTTATATTGGCCATGAAAAAGCCAGTTACTCATAATTTATAAGAATAACATTTTTTATAGGTACATGCTAGAGGTAGAGCATAGATGAATTCTAGTTTGGGATCTTTCTCTTCATAATGGACTTTTTTCCCCCCTCTTATTCTTATAACCTGCATGCTTGGAGGCGTATTTGTGGTAGTGAAGAGAAATGTCTTTGGCAAAATTTTTTGCTTCCTGCTTTTGAATTCCCAGCAGCAATGGTGGAATACGGTTAGCTGAACCTCAGATACTCGTATTGTTCTTTTAACCTGCATGCTTGGAGGCGTATTTGTCATAGTGAAGAGAATTGTCTTTGGCAAACTTTTGTGCTTCCTGGTTTTGAATTCCTAGCGGTTGTGGTGGAATACAGTTAGCTGAAGCTCAGAGTCAGTGAATATGCATTTTGTCTTTCTGTTCCTTAATGACTGTTTCAAATAATTTTTTTAAAAAAATTTCTGTAGCCAATTTTGTACCAATTCTATTCTATCTTTATCCCCGCTGCAGTATTCAGCTCTGGAGCTCTATGTATTTTATGTAAAATTTTCCCTCTGGTTCATTTGGATTATTAACTCGTGTCTCTGCCTGCAGAATCTCTATTCAATGCTTTTGCAACTGCAGCTTTCTTCAAGTTTGTCGTGTTCTCAATATTTGAGATGCGTTACCTTCTTGCCATATGGAAAGCAAGTAGGCCTATGAATAATGGAGAGGGATGGGAAGCAATGAGACGTGAACTATCAGTTCTTTACAGTCGTTTCTGTGAGTATTCTCTTGTTGAATGTTAGAATGGTTCTAGATACTAATGTGGATATCAACCAATGTAGATCAAAATATATATTTCCTTTAGTGGAGATATGTGTACATACACATGTTTTTTGTTAAGGTGAGATCTTCCTATTAAGACAACTACTGTTTCCATAGTAATTAGTACAAAATACAAATTACAAGATAAAGAGAAACACTGCCTATTAATGATAATGGAGAAATGACCTGGTATGAAGATTCAGAATATTTGGGAACAATACTTCCAATGCATCATCTAGCCAACCTGATATAAGAAGTAGCATTACAAGAAAGTGGAAATTGGCAATAATGTTGCAAACAAGGCTACATGTCATGTCAGTTACATGGATACTCTTCCATGCATGCTGGCATTCTATTGGGCCTTAAGTAGTTAATAAAAAATCAGATGCAGTCACTGCGTGACACTTGTTGAAAACACATGCTGCAGTTACAAGATGCCTACTGCAAACTATGACAATGAAGAAAAAGTGAGAATACAACTCCTTGGTTAGTCAAACACATTATCAAATCTTTTGTTGATGAATAACAAGTGTCTGTATTTAATTGGAAGAAAAGACAGGGAATAAGCTAATGCAAATATAGTTTGTAAAGTATGCTTGTTCGTGGAATATCTAGGTGTGAATGTGAGATTAGTGCACTCAAGCTCTTCTATGTAACTATTCTGCAAAGACCCAAATGTACTTCCCTGCTGATCATTTTATAAAATATCTACAAAGTATGTGAGAAAAGAATGTCTAGTTAGGCATATAGATGAAAACATGATCATATGTACCCTCATATTGTCCTTGGCATATTTTTATGCTACTTTCAGAAAAAGTACGTCTTCCTGTATCTATGCCATTTATCTGTCCTTTTGTTCTACAAAGAAAACTAAATACTGATTGTATAGCTTTCTGTCCCTCTATTTACTCCAAATGTTTTAGCAAGCTGCATACATGTCTTTGCAGCTTGTTTTCCTTGCATTGAATGTTTTAGTCACTCTAACTTGTAAATTAGTATGGTAAATGGAATAATTGTTGGAAAATGTTTCTTGTTCTTGTAAAGGTGAAAGACTAGAATCTTACTAGTTGTGCCCCAATCTAGTAGACTGTCTGACCTACTGTAATGGTGTTTTGTTATAATTTTGAACCCTTTTAAATATAGTATGATTCTCTCTCTCTCTCTCTCTGTCTAAAGCTTAAAGTATCCACCTCCACTTGTATATACATCGATGGTGTTTTTGGATAACTTTCATTTCTCGTTTGAATATCACTTATTCAGCTTGCCTTTTTAGCAGAGTTACTAAAAGAAATATATATTGTATATGCATGTAGATTTTTGTCAATAACCTTTAAATCTATTGCAGATGGAATCCTTTTGGGTGGGATTTTGATCACGTATGAGTTCCACAAGTTTTTGCGGCTTATTCTTTTGCTTATGCACTCATTTTGGATACCTCAAATTGTCACTAATGTGGTTCGAGACTCGAGAAAACCACTGCATCCTCATTATATCATAGGAATGACTGTAACTCGGTTAGCAATTCCATTGTACGTCTTTGGCTGCCCTCACAACTTCATGCGAATAGCGCCTGACAAGAACTGGTGCATCTGTTTGGGTATTTTTATGGGCTTCCAGGCTTCAATTCTTCTTCTACAACATTACCTTGGTTCACGGTGGTTTATTCCCCGACAGGTCTAACACTTTTTATGATATTTATATAATCATATCCCTGCTATTTTTTGTTCATAACCAAAAAAGACACAAATTTGCTGCTGCATGTTGCCCCACCTTTTCTCATCCCTATTTTCTGCATTGATTTTTGTCAAACAAAAAACTGGTCCTCTATGAACTGTGCAGCACAAATCTACCTCTCTCAAAACTGACCTCTGAGAGTGACAGCATGTACAAATTTTTCCACCATGCCTTTCTGGCTTCAACAATGTTGTCAAGTGGTTTGCATACCTATTGTCAAATTAGCTATGTGTTTCACCTTACTAAATCTAGGTTTTTTGCTATCTTAGCCTCTGTAATTGTTGGATCAATGTTACAGTTTGTATGAGTTTCAAGCAGGATTAATCATATCAGTTTTACTTGTAACAATTTATAGCGTAACAGCCCAATGCTTGTATTTGGAAGCTCCTATGCAATTATTTCTTATAAAATATCGCAAAAGGGCAATATGTTATTTTCTTCTCTTCAATTCATGCTCTGATAGTATTTTTTGTTTAAGTCAAAGTACCTAAGTCATGTCATTTATAACTACTTGCATTGTCTTGTCGCCATCTACCTGTTAAATTTGGTAAATTGTGAAGAAGAATATGGATTTGATATCTTCAGTGTTTCTTCTCACTGATGCTACATGGAAGATAGATTCACATGTTTGTGAATAACTATATATTTTTATTTCTCTCAGTTTTATGGATTGTTGAAGGATTGAGCTTGCGTATCTTAGAGAGAGTGCCTAATGTGGTATAAAAAGAGAATCTCTTGAATGATCTTTTTTTAAGAGTCTTAAAATGATCAGTGGAGTAGTTTTGGTTTAGCCATACTAGTGTGTGATGATGGATATATAAGAGAAATGACACATTTAAAAAAATTGATTAGCAGCTATTTTGTTGTACTTTACTGAGCAGTTAAAAGTGTTGCTTTTTCATTATGCATGTGATAGTGTGATTGGAGCTTTGCATTTCTGTCTTAAACAGCCTTCATCTGAATTGTGCAGATTTTACCTGAGAAATACAGCTATTATAGAAGGTTTGATCAGGATCCAAACCATGCCACAGACTGTGTCATTTGTATGACTTCAATCGACCTTACTCAACGCTCTAATGATTGCATGGTATTAAATCAAATGCTTAACACTTCAATTACTTCACAGGATGACATCTTTAAAAGTATATGTTTTGATTGAATATTTTGTAATCTAGGTTACACCATGCGATCATTTCTTTCATTCGGGCTGTTTACAAAGATGGATGGACATAAAAATGGAGTGCCCAACCTGCAGACGTCCTCTTCCACCAGCTTGAGGAGATTGTATGACCTTTCCATCCATTTTTTCAAGGACCAACTGACATTGCTCAACCTGCTAACTGGGGTAAATGGCTTCTTACAGACTCTTAATTGCTGTTTAACTTTGCTAACTTACTGGGTCGGTTCTTTTTTTCCACCTTCCAATTTTAATGTAATGTCAGATCCTTCAAGTATATAAATCTTGTTGGGAATCAAAGTAACGGTTAACGTCGGGACATTTTCAAATAGTTTTATAATATGGATTATGCATATTTTGCAGTAGAATATACTTTCTTGTCCCTGAAATCCAACTTAGCTGGTAGGGATATTAGCTTAGGTGACTATGAGCTCTCTGGTTCGACTCTCAAGCCCTCCCTTTTCCCATTTCCCCCTTGATAATGTTTGAAGTCTCTCATTGAACCAAAAGAATATACTTTCTCAAATATCTGTGTCTGCAAATTTTTTTGGCATTTCAAAAGGGCTAAACTTGCATCTATACACGTTTAAGTTTTTTAACATGTCTCACATGCTTAATTTGCCAAATAAATTTTGTCAATGTCCTGAAGTTTTTGTTTTCTTAGAGAAGGCAGCTTTCTCCTTTGCACTTGAGAGCTCATTGCAGAACATGTAATACCTAAAATCTCTCTATAACAACTTTACTAGCCCCATACTAAAATCTTGCATTAAGCTTTTCTTCTTTTACTTTTTGTTTCTTTAAGAAGGAAAAAAAAAAAAAACCAAGAAGCTTCTAACAACAATATATTATCTCAGGTTGGAGGAATGGACCAGATTCGGCTTATTACATATTTGGAAAAAGGGCGAGAACTAGGTGTAGTTATGGATGCACTTGCTGACCTGCAAAGTTGTATTGTGATGTACATTATAGTAGTGTAACATTTTACTGAAAATTGATGATTCTTCTTACTTTTTTCCCAGCGTTGTCATTTTCCCCACCCAAGTTTCATAGGTATTGGAGACCTTAGGTGATCCCTCTATGGGGAAAGAAAAAAAAGGGTACAGTTCTAAGCTTACAATTCAAGGTAGGTGCATTGGTGTATATTCAGTTACAGGATTGATATGAGAGTAATGGACTAATAGTCATTTTTCACCGAAATCTTTAAAAAAAAAAAAATAAAATTCAGACTGCTGTTATATCCACTGCTCCCAGTGACGCCACCTCTGCCATCACGGCCGGCACTGCCACTCCCTATGTTTGTTTCCACCGGCACTGTTGCATTAACGACCCTATTTCTCTTACCTCAATCTTATGATGGCTTTTTTAGTTGTTGTATGATGAAACGATGGGTTATGGCAATGAGGGTGCAAGGTGAAGCAGAGCTGAAGATAGGGAAACAGATGCGCAGATAGGCTAGCAGAGCAAGTCTTGCACAGGTCCACCAGCGGGAAATTTCAGAGTTACAGGATCCACCGGCGGGATTGAGGAATCTGCTTGCAGATGGCATTGTTGGAGTGGCAACCCCACGTTTTAGTCTCTTGTTAACGTGCTGTAGCCCTTCCTAGGACCACCCACCCACCAAACCCCCCCCCCCCCCGGGGCCCCAACCCAAAAAAAAGTGGAGGAAACCATGGATCAGCATCTAGCTCATCGACAAGAATGTTGAAGTGACATTGAAAGCCATTGAAATTAAATGAATTCGAGACTTGGTAGTGTCATCCCGGAAAGGGTCCAATGGTGCACGACTCCAGAGTAGTTGGGTTCAATGCAATCATCGAACATTAGGGGATTACATTAAAAAAAAAAAGGTTAAATAAGTTGAGCCAGATGAACAAATAAAATAGCATTATGGTAGTGGATTTTTAGGAAGTGGATTTCTTGAAAATCCAGTTCATATTCACAGCTCAAAGGTTTGATTTCTCGATTCAAATTGAATTGCCAAGAAGTCGATTTCACTATTGCATGATCACCAATAATAATTATATTTCGTTAATTTTGAATAAAATTGGCAATATTCACAGGCTGGCAAAAGGCAGCTTATCAAGATACATTACTGTCTCCTAATGGGAATGAGTGTTGCAGTATCTATTTGCTAGGGATCTCCTAATTGGCAACTTCTATACGAGTTTATCAGGATGCATTCTCAAAGTTGGTAAATGTGTATCCTTGATGAACACCATTAAAAGTATGATTTAACACAGTTGATCAGGACTTGATGAAAAAACTACTGGGAGAAATTAACACAGATTAGATCTTGGTAGAGTGTTATATGAGTTCTTGGTTAGTAATAAGCACCAGCTTTGAAAACATGTTAAAAGGAAAGGGTGGCTTCAGATGTTTGATGTGACAAATGAGCTGATAATTTGAAACTTCGGGTATCAACTATCAATCAACATTAACATCTACTCATACAAACGTTGCCATGGACAAATCAAAAGTTTCAAGATGAGAGCAAATTTGCAAGACAAACTTCAATCAAATCATTTACAGGGCCCCAGCAAAACCAACATGGATTTTGTTATTTTGCTCGCTGGTTGAGATGACTATAGTTGCTGCTGAAGTTAGCCACTGGGAGGTGAAGACAGTGGTGTTGGGGCAGGAGGAGTACCAGAACCACCACAGTGATAGTCAAAGCATTCCACAGGATGCTCATACACTGCACTGCATTCCTTCTTGGTCCTCTGAAGAGGCTTTTCCAGCAAACAGTTTCGACGGTCATCAAACGCAATGCCTCTGGATGTCAAGTTCATGCAAATGCCTTCCTCCTCGCAGAAGAAGTTATAAGAATATGTGAAATTGGACAAATTAGGCAATACACAAACTCCAGCAGGCACGTCTCCGGTAAACATGTTGTGAGCTAAATTGAGGAGCTCCAAGTGAGCTAATCCTGCAAGGCTGTAAGGTATTGGACCAACTACTTTGTTGGAGCTCACATCTAGTACCCTAAGTTTGTATAGGTATCCAACCTCAGGTGGCAGGCACCCTGTTAAGCTAGTATTGATCAGGAGCAATTCCTCTAAAGTGTTTGCAAAGTTGGCTATGCTTGGAGGAAGGCAGCCTCCAAATTTGTTATTCGCAAACACCACAACAGATGCTGAGCTCAAGCCTAAATTTGGTGGTATGACAGAAGTAAAGAGATTGTTGTTGAGAAAAACTGCATCCAGTTTTTTGGCAAAGAGTTGAGGAGGTAACGGCCCTTCAAACTCATTAAAGCGAATATCAAGAAACTTCAGCGTCGGAAGAGAAAGTACAACAGAAGGGAAAGGGCCTACAAATCTGTTGTTACTGAGGTCGAGCTCAAAGAGTAGAGTAAGGTTTGCTAATGATTGAGGGAGGATGCCACAGAACCGGTTGCTATTGAGATGAATCAATGCAAGGTCTGAGAGAAGGCCTAGTTCCTCAGGCAGAAAACCAGCAATATCAGCAAAGTTGAGGTCAATGCCAGCAACAACTTGTATTTTGGTATTGTCAGGATAAGGGGCACAGTAGACTCCTGTGTAATTGCATACTGAAGGGCCAATCCAGTTTGAAGTGAAGTTTTTAGGGTCAGAATAAATTACTTTCTTCCAAGCTTGGAGAGCCACATACGCTTGTTGCAGTCTGGGATTTATTGTGGCTTTATTCGTGGGGTGATGTCTGTGGTGTTGGTGGTGGCGGGTGGATGAGTAACCATGTTTAGCAAAGCTGTTGAAGGATGAGAGGATCAGCACTAAGAGAACCATGGCGTGAGCTAGAATGAAGGCAAACGAAGCCATTGCTGTAGAAAGGCCTCTCAATTCATTAAGGTTGCTACTGCTCTGGGGATTCCCTGAGTTTTATACAGACAAGATCCACAACAGCACATGTTACAACCACCAAATACAGCGACCTTTAACTGTCACAACTGATAGCCAAGATGATCATTATGCCTTCCGAGGTTTCCAGGTCTATGTTGGATGGCCTGTGCATAATTTATCTAGTACTATAATTTGATGCCTTGACATGAACTCACCTGCTGCTTTCAACTGTGATAGGCATATGCATTCTCTGTTTGATGTGGTCACCAGTATCTTCATTTTTTCCTAATGCACTATCTGCACAAGATTGGGCAGAAGAAAATATGCATGATATGGACTTTCCTCCTTCCATGTAAATAACCTGTTTTCTGAAGTGGAAGTGGAGAAAGACAGCTTCAGCCTCCAGACAGAGACAGAAGGGAAGTGAAAGGAACAAATGTTTTCTTCAGTTGGAAGGGATAAGCATGTTGTCTCTGCGAGGTCTTCCAATTGTCAACCCAGGGGGGTAAACTTCAGCATCTAGCTAAATAAGTTCTGGTCAAAACTGCATTTGAACACAAAGAAGAATGGTGGAGATTTTGTACAGACCACAGAAAATAGCAATCCAACTGCTCTTCTAGATAGGAAACCAGGGTCTGAACAAATCATTCCCTCCGTTGAAGAATCATTACTAATCACTGTTGCTGGATGGATCTAATACCATTAAACATGAAATATATATAATGCCAACCTTAAAACCTAGTATTCTTAACTGATGCTTGATACATAAAACGCCAACCATTCTATGAGTCAGTTCAATAGTGATGAGGAATTCTATGATTGCTACCGAAAGGTCAGAGATGATGTCATGTTGGAGTTTCTTTACCAAAGCCTAAGGTGAACAATCATGGTCATTCGTGAGGACTTTTTTTAAGTTTTGGGTCGGACACAGGTGCAATTGGGTTCACTTGTGGAGCTTTGCCATGTTTCCTGATGAAAATTGTGGGGCAAGAAAAGAAGAGACTGAGAAACAAGAAAACTAGCTCATAATAGAGAACCTTTGATGTAAGGGAATTTCGCCAATTCGATCCCTAAACATTTTCACTTAAATCAATTTCGTCCTTAATGAAATATTTTAACCAATTTAGTCCCTTAACTAGTTTTTTACTTTCAATGTAGGACTTTTACTCAATTTGCGTGGACCAACGGAGGTATAATTGTCACACTGGTTTAATCTTTTACAATTTACCGGCGAAACAGATTAGAGATCATTACGAGGAAGAGATCATTGGCTGACAAAACAGAGAAGAGAGCCTGATGTCAGCTAGTGCCTGCACCCTCACTCTTTTCCGGTTCCTTGGTCTTGCGAGGAAGAGATGGCACAAGCCGTCGGAGTAAATGGGATCAGTGGGTTCAAAAGAACAGTTTGAACAAGTAGGTGAATTGAGCCAGTTGCAAAGAGGAGAAGTGCAGGGAAGCGGGTGATAGCGGTACGTACAGTAAGAGGGGTTGCTGCAGGTGCATTCCTCCTAATTGAAAGAGGCAGTGAGGTCAACGAGTAGTTATGTGGGCTGCTGGTAAGGGGTTCTCAAGTAAAGTGTAATGGAATGGAAAGCTTATCTAAGGACAGGGGCAGGAACCAGCTAATTGAAACAATGAAGGCGTGAAGATCAGCAGAAGAAAGCGTGATCACTGGACCAGAAGTCATCAAAGGCGTGAACCAAGAACCACGCCTTTCCTGGGTTTCAGCCTTCATAACAGAAATTCAAAACGCGCAGCAACTTGCAGATGCTTGAGACACGTGTAGCGCCCTCAGTGGTCTAGCTAGAATTAGTTAGGATTTGTTAGTATTAAAGAGCAGGCATGTCTGCTCTGTGAGGGAGTTTTTTGAAATCATTCTTACGGATTCATCTGTATTGGCTTGAGGAGCAATCCTCAGCTTCCCTCCCAATTTTCCTTCAATTCTTTCCCCTTCTTAGCTTTTACCGCCATTTCTGTTCTTGAAATTGTCATCAGAATTTGATTAATAAAGTTCAGATTCTTACAGCAAATTATTCTATTGATTCATTGTTTATTGATTCATCCAATTGGATTCATTCTCCCTAGTTCCTGCAAAGGGACTCTGGCTTCTCTGGTTTCTGGTCCATAACAGTGGTATCAGAGCTAGCTACGAGCCATTGGGTATAGATATACACATATAAAAAAAAATGACTAAAAGCCAAGACGAAATGAGGAAGGAGATCACTGAGCTAGGAAGTGTGGTTAGAACTTTCGCTAACAGGAGTGATGGACTGGAGCAGGCTGTCAGGGTCATAGAGCACAGACAGGAGAATACTGAAAAGACACTCAAAAGCCTGGATCAGAAGTATGAAGGCATGATGAACATGATGGCACAAATGCTGGCAAAGTTAAGCGACAAAGGGAAGGATGTGGAAGGCACCAGCTCAGAATCTAGCTTAGTGCATAAGGAGGATAACAGGAGGAAGGAGGAGCAGAAGGGAGCTATGGATAGATCTGAACCACAGGGTCACAGATCCTTCACCAGGCTACCTAAGGTGGACCTGCCATCATTCACTGGGGAAAATCCTAGGGAATGGATCAGGAAGGCTAATAAGTACTTCAAAATCAATGGAGTGGAGGAGGAAATGAAATCTGAGGTTGCAGAACTTTATTTCAGGGATAAGGCAGATATCTGGTTTCATGGTGTATTCAATGGAAGGGAGGATATTCCATGGGAGGAGCTCAGCATTGCACTTTGTGAGAGGTTTGGAGATGGCTCCCCTGAAGAAGCTATAGAAGAATTCAACAAACTGATGCAGACAGGTTCAGTAACTGACTACCTGGAGAAATTCGAAATGCTCAAAGCCCTGGTAATGCCTTCCCTCCCTCATCAGCAAGATTGCTATTACAAAACTTGTTTTCTAAGTGGATTAAAAGAGGAAATAGTAACTATGGTAAAACTGGCCAAACCTAAAACACTGGCAGATGCTGTAGAAGCTGCCAAACTGCAGGAGAGAAACCTGAGGGCTCTACAGAAAATCCACAAAGGCCCTTCCTATAATCCCAGCTACCAGAAACCCCTGTTTAAAGTCTCGCAACACCCTAAACTCCCTGACAAAACCCCAAGCTACCCCAAACCACCTGATAAACAGATTCCTAAAACTTCCAATAGCCACTATACTTCCCAAAACCAATTCAAAAGACTCACACCAGCAGAGCTCAACCTTAGGAGGGAAAAGGGACTTTGCTTCAAATGTGCTGAACCATATACTTTTGGTCATGTTTGTAAGCAATCCCATCTAAACTTGTTAATTATGGAAGAAGAGGAGGTACCAGCCACTGAGGAAGAAGGGGGGAGGAAGGGGGAGACTGAGGTATTCTGTGACTGTATTGAGGGAGAATTAGAAAATGAGCATATAGAAGTTTCTATTCATGCTTTGGCAGGGGGGAGTGAGCACAAAACTATCAGGATAAAGGGGATGATTAAAGGGAAGACCATTACTGCACTGGTTGACAGTGGCAGCACACATTGCTTCGTGGATGAGCAAATGGCTAAGGTTCTGAACTTGGAAACTAAAGGAGGGGCTCTGTCAGTTAAGGTGGCCAATGGAGAAAGATTGCAGTCCAGGAGCATCACCAAACCTGTGACATGGAAGATGCAGGGATATGAATTCCAGCATCACTTCAATACTCTAAGACTAGGGGGTGCGATATGATACTAGGAGTTGATTGGCTAGCTAGATACAGTCCAATGGAGTTTGACTTCAGAGGACTAAGTATGAGGTTCAAAAAGGGAAAGCAGCAGGTTGAACTAAAGGGGGAAGGCAATGCAGTACAGTTAAAGCTGATAAGGGGGAGTAGGCTATACAAATGGTCCAGGAAACAGGCTTATGGAATCATGGCACAGGTGAGTGCAGTGGTGGATCAGGATTCAGACCAGAAGCCAATCCCACCAGAAGTAGAGAAGCTACTGCAGGAGTTTAGAGATGTGTTCCAGGAACCTCAGGGATTACCCCCTGAGAGGAGCCAAGATCACCACATCACCCTTCAGGAAGGGGCAAAGCCATTCCAAATCAGACCATACAGGTGCCCTTACATCCAGAAAACTGAGATTGAAAAGCTGGTACAGGAAATGCTCCAGACTGGGATTATCCAACTAAGCAGCAGCCCTTTTGCCTCACCAGTACTTCTAGTCAAGAAGAAGGATGGCTCCTGGAGGTTCTGTGTGGATTATAGGCAGCTCAATGATCTGACAATCAAGAATAAATTTCCATTGCCTCTCATTGATGAGCTGTTAGATGAGCTGCATGGATCCAAATACTTCACCAAAATTGATCTCAGAGCTGGATATTTTCAGATAAGGGTAAGGGAGGAAGACATTCCCAAAACAGCTTTCAGGACACACCAGGGTCTATACGAATTCAAAGTCATGCCATTTGGGCTGACAAATGCCCCTGCAACCTTCCAAGGCTTGATGAATCAGGTTTTTCAAAAACAACTCAGGAAATATGTTTTAGTGTTTTTTGATGATATTCTGATCTACAGCCCTACTCTAGAAGAACATGAGAAGCATGTCACTGAAGTCCTGGAGATTCTGAGGCAACACCAGCTCTATGCAAAAGAAAGTAAATGCTCCTTTGCTCAACAGCAAGTGGAGTATTTGGGACACATAATCTCAGCAGAAGGAGTCAGGGCAGACCCCCAGAAAATTACCAGCATGTTGCAGTGGCCAAAACCAGTGAACACCAGACAACTAAAGGGATTTCTTGGTCTGACAGGTTACTACAGGAAGTTTGTCAAAGGATATGGAGCTATTGCAAAACCATTAACCACCCTCCTCAAAAAGGATGGCTTCAACTGGGGGGAGGAAGCTGAGGATGCTTTTCAGAAGCTGAAGTTGGCCATGTGCAGCACCCCTGTGCTGGCCCTCCCAGACTTCTCCCAGCCCTTTATAGTGGAGACAGATGCTTGTTATGGGGGAATAGGAGCCGTCCTAATGCAAAACAGAAGACCCCTAGCCTATCTCAGCCAAGGCTTGGGACAGAAGAATCTGGGGTTATCAATTTATGAGAAGGAGTTGCTGGCCTTGGTCACAGCAGTCACCAAGTGGAGGCACTACTTAGAAGGATATCATTTCATCATCAACACTGACCATCAAAGCTTGAAATATCTACTGGAGCAAAGGATCACCACCCCTCTCCAACAGAAGTGGTTGACCAAGCTGATGGGCTTGAGTTATGAGATTTGCTATAAAAAGGGGAAGGAGAATGTAGTGGCTGATGCACTATCCAGGAAGGGAAGGGATGAAGCTGAATGTGCAGCCATATCCACAGTCACTCCAGAATGGATGAAAGAGGTAACAGATAGCTACCTGGGTGATGACTGGGCACAGGATATCATCAGAGGACTGTTAACACATCCAGAGCTGAACTCAGATTTCACCTATCAGAGTGGAATCCTAAGGTATAAGGGGAGAATTGTGGTAGGCCAGGGGGGAGAGATAAGGAAGAAACTCATCTCCACACTTCATGACTCTCAGCTAGGAGGTCATTCAGGGATACAGGCCAGTTGGATGAGAGCAAAGCAGCTGTTTCACTGGCCAGACATGTTTAAGGAAATCAAAACAGCTATACTACAATGTGATACTTGCAGGAGGTGCAAAGATGAACGTGTGGCTTATCCAGGCCTCCTCCAACCACTACCTATCCCACAACATTCCTGGAGTCACATCACCATGGATTTCATAGAGGGACTGCCTAAATCAGAGGGGAAGGACACCATCATAGTGGTGGTGGACAGGTTCACCAAATATGCCCATTTCCTGGGCCTCACTCATCCTTTTGATGCTTCTAAGGTAGCTCGACTTTTCTTAGACCATATCAGCAAACTGCATGGCATGCCCCAAAGCATAGTCTCAGATAGGGACAAAGTCTTCATCAGTCATTTCTGGACTGAATTGTTCACATTACAAGGAGTAAGGTTGGACATGAGCACTGCTTACCATCCACAGACAGATGGCCAAACAGAAAGGGTCAACCAAGTCTTGGAAATGTACCTCAGGTGTATGTCCCACTTGGAGCCTAAAAGATGGAACACTTGGCTGTCATTGGCAGAATGGTGGTACAATACTACCTACCATACTGCCATCCGGATGACCCCTTTTGAGGCCTTATATGGATCTAAACCCCCTCAACTAGCCTTAGGCCCCTATGAGCAAGCTAAGGTGGCAACAGTGGGTGATTACTTAAGGGACAGAAAGCAGATGGACGAGCTGCTACAACATAATCTGAAGGCTGCTCAAGAAAGGATGAAAAAATATGCTGATGAACACAGGAGTGAGAGAGAATTCCAGGTAGGTGATTGGGTCTACTTAAGGTTACAACCTTACAGGCAGTCGACAGTAATGATGAGGAGTAACACCAAGCTATCTGCTAAATATTTTGGCCCCTACCTCATTAAGGAGAAAATTGGTAAGGTGGCCTATAAGCTTAAATTACCTACTGAGTCCAGGGTACACCCTGTGTTCCATGTCTCCTTGTTGAAAAGGAAACTAGGAGACAGGACCACACCTATCTTACAGCTTCCAGATACTGACGAAAGGGGACTGTTCAGAGTTGAACCAGAAACTTTGCTTGGTAGGAGAATGATCAAAAGAGGGAATGCTGCTGTTTCACAATGGCTAATACAATGGTGGGGAACTGAACCTGCAGATGCAACTTGGGAGGATGCTGTGACGATCAGAGAGAAGTTTCCTCAATTTCAACCTTGAGGACAAGGTTTGCTACGAGGGGGAGGTATTGTAATGGAATGGAAAGCTTATCTAAGGACAGGGGCAGGAACCAGCTAATTGAAACAATGAAGGCGTGAAGATCAGCAGAAGAAAGCGTGATCACTGGACCAGAAGTCATCAAAGGCGTGAACCAAGAACCACGCCTTTCCTGGGTTTCAGCCTTCATAACAGAAATTCAAAACGCGCAGCAACTTGCAGATGCTTGAGACACGTGTAGCGCCCTCAGTGGTCTAGCTAGAATTAGTTAGGATTTGTTAGTATTAAAGAGCAGGCATGTCTGCTCTGTGAGGGAGTTTTTTGAAATCATTCTTACGGATTCATCTGTATTGGCTTGAGGAGCAATCCTCAGCTTCCCTCCCAATTTTCCTTCAATTCTTTCCCCTTCTTAGCTTTTACCGCCATTTCTGTTCTTGAAATTGTCATCAGAATTTGATTAATAAAGTTCAGATTCTTACAGCAAATTATTCTATTGATTCATTGTTTATTGATTCATCCAATTGGATTCATTCTCCCTAGTTCCTGCAAAGGGACTCTGGCTTCTCTGGTTTCTGGTCCATAACATAAAGTGACCAAAAGTGAAGCCGAGTGAAAGGATCCTGGAGAATGGGAGCTAAAATAGCTGAAGAAGAAAGGTGAATGCACAGAAATAGAACGAAGGAGAAGAACTGGAGCTTGAACTTAAAGAAGTGGCATTGCTTCTCTTGGGGATTGAATTCCATGGTATGGAGTGGAATGGGGTAGAGACAAATTTGCAGTGTAGGTGGAAAGAAGGAAGAATTAGCCAAATCTTTGGAGCCCGATGAAGGAATTAAAAAAAAAAAGCTCCTACCAGCAGGGTTTTGGCTAATTGATCATGACATCCGTCCTGAGTCTTCAAGCATCATCCCTTTGAGACTCTTAGCTAACCAGATTGCTGTCTCCCTTGGAGAAGCCTTATTTTTTCCAAAAGGTTTTAGAACAACAGCAAGCTCTTCTAGTCTATTATGCTGAAGCAAATCTGCAGACAATTCTAGGAGCCCTTCTAGTGCCTCTGCCCTCTGCTGGAAAGATTTGACATCCAAAGTTTCCTTTGCTGGTGTTGTTGGGGCTTCCTCCTCTGCTACAGGAGAATTCATTATTGCTGGTTCTGAAGAATCTAACTTTGGAGCTGGAGTGAAGTGATTGGTCTGAGCTTTCACGTCCACTTCTTTAGTGTTTGCATTATCTGAGAGGTTTGATTTTAAACTCAGAGTCTTAGAGCAACCAGGAGATTTTGGTGCAGTGGTTAGGTTTTTAATATCAACATCATCTGTCACCACATTTATTAGCTTCCCCACATCTAAGTTTCTATCCAGTGTATCAATCACTGGTTGATCACTTCCAACTCGGAAGCTGCTATGCCGAATGACGTGAATCACATCATCAAAAGTTGGTGGAAGATGATTACCAGTTGTTTTTTCGATAATGACATTTTGCTGAACCGTTCCCATATCTGACAGCAAATTTTTTTGGCTGGTGGCACAAGATAGATACCAAGAGTAGTGCTCTCAGATACCGAAAGTTGGAGTTCCTCAGATAAAACATCAATTCTTCATCAGTGGGATCAAATTTACATCCAACAGGGATTTCAATACGGGCTCTTTTTCCTCCACTATCGTCGTTTCCACGGGCTGAAGCTGCTGATGGTTTCTCCATTTTTAGCAAGCCACGCAGTCAGCCGAATTGCAAGCAATGGCCGATAGGGCTATTCTTTCCTTTCCCTTTCCAAGCCTCTAGAAGAACAGAAAGGTAGTAACTGTAGAATAGTAACCCAAGTAGTTGCAGGCACTGGTTGGCTCAGGAACCTTTAAATCCTTCTTCTCCAATCAGGCCGTGGGAGATACTTTAGTGTGTCAGGAATCAAGACCACCCGCATGTTGTAATCTTTCACGTTGATGATTTCAATGGACTTGAGAGCTTAAAACTTTACTAACTTCTTTTCCTCATCTAGCTCCTCAATTATCTCCTTTGCAGATCTCTGTTTTTCATTTTTTTCTTTACATTTTTTTCTCCAATTTCTATGAGCCCCTCATGGGATCTTGTGTCTCCACTAAGGAAGCATCAGCTCCAGCCTCGATGTAACGATGAGCACGATAAATTGCATCCGAGAGACCGCGTGCTTCTGATGTAGCACGTGCATCTCCAAGAAGAACCAGTGCTACTTGCAAATAGAATTTAGAAATTGTGATGAGTCATAGTGTCTTCAAATCCAGATGTTAATCTGTTTCGCCGGTAAATTGTAAAAGATTAAACCAGTGTGACAATTATACCCCCGTTGGTTCACGCAAATTGAGTAAAAGTCCTGCATTGAAAGTAAAAAACTAGTTGAAGGACTAAATTGATTAAAATATTTTATTAAGGACAAAATTGATTTAAATGAAAATGTTTAGGGACCAAATTGGCAAAATTCCCTTGATGAAATTGCTGGACTATAACCTTGATGAGTGCAGAACTCGAGATTCAGAAACAACGGGAATTAAATCACAAGCAAAAAATTCAAAAAAAAAAAAAAAAAAAGCAATCCTTGACCTGAAAAGGGTGCCAGAGAGAGTGTTCCAAGTATCTTTCAGAAGAGAATCTTACCCCTCAGAAAACTCGGATTACATAATAGACAGTGTTCCAAGTATTTCTTTTCAGAAGAGAAAACTTGGATTACATAATAGACAGAATGTTCCAGGTATTTTTCAGAAGAGGATCTTACCCCTCAGAAAACTTGGATTACATAAATTTTACTTGGTCAGATCAATACAGTAACAAAAATGGACCGTCCCTTCCGGGACATCATCAGGTAAGAAATGGACCAAAGATCCAAAATTACATACCTTCTGCTTTATGTCATTTTTTCTTTCCCCCCTAGCACAAGATTATCTTTCGTCTTCCCTTCAGTTTTTGACCACATAGACATTAGTTTCTTCTGCATCAGCACTTAAAATAAAAAGAAAAACGATACTACAGGCAACAGGAGAACAGACATAACACTTACAAAACACAGGTGGTGTCAAATTCTCAAGAACGGCATGAGGTAAAACAGTTTATTCTTCTCAAAAGAACACTCTCAGAAGAACACTAAACAACACGCGGGTATAAAGCCCAAGTTGCACAAGCTTCAAATAAAAGTTTTGAAACTTCCAATAGGTATCACTACCATATATTACACCATCCCGGAGTACTAAATACTGCTAATGACAAGTAAAATATTGTTCTCCAGAATTATTTAAAGCACAAATAGGTGGACCACCTAGACAATCTTAAGACTCATCTTCGTCATCATCATCACCATCACACCACGCTCAAATTAACCACCACCACCACCAGATCCGTATTTCTTGCCAAAGACAATGAGCTGCAACTTGTCGTATCCAGCTAAAACACCAGCACCAGCAACAGCACGCAAGATGTTCGCTCCTGCACCATTGAAGAGTGATTTGGCTCCCTCTTTTCTTATGATCTGAGAAAATGCATCCACTGTCCCCTTGTACTTGACAGCCTCGCCAGAGGTCATCATCATTCTTCTTCGCACAGTATCAATTGGATAAGAAGCCAATCCAGCCCCAATGGTAATACCCCATCCCAGCAAGAAACTAGCAAAGAAACTATCCTGTAAATAACAACCAAAATATACAATAGTGAGGCCCCAATGCACAACCATATAAATGATCCACATAGCATAAGACATGAAACAGATGTAATGAAGCAATAATTAGTGCTTTTCAGCTATTCAAATTCACATTGGTTACACATCAATAGCACCATAGACATAGAGAAAGCCAAGTACTTTAATCAGATACAGCAGGTAAATCATAAAATTGCTTGTAAAAAGAGACATTAAAAACTTTTTAAAAATTTTCTACAGTATGCTGAGCAACTGAAGAATGAAAAAGAAATTAGCAACTAAAGATAACAATAGGGTGAAGACTAAAGATGCTGAGACGCAAGTGTCGAAGAACCCAGGGAGTTTTACTTGCCTGAAGATCTCCCACAAGGAGAACAGGTTTAAGTGAATCATACATTCCAAAATACAGTCCACGGTAAACAATGATTCCAACACAGGAAAGAGTGAATCCACGATAGAGCCCTGCAATACCATCGGACTGGAATGTTTTCTTGTAAACATCAATTAAACCATTAAACTGCCTCTCGCCACCCTTTTTAACTGACTTAGCATCATTTGCCAAACGTGTTCGGGCGTAATCCAGGGAAAAGACAAACAAAAGAGAAGATGCACCAGCTAAGCCACCAGATGCCAAATTCCCTGCAAACCACTTCCAGTAACCATCCCTGTCTTTCTTGAAGTTAAAAAGGCTCTTGAAGTAATCTCTGAAAGCAAAGTTCAGAGCCTGAAATGAAACAGAAAACACAAGCAAATGAAGAAGAAAAGAATCCTAAAATTTTAAATTCCATACAGTCAGTCTAACAATCAGCATAGAAAAATTAAGCACCTTCAATTAAACATACACGGATACTATCAGATTAACTTTAATGGGTATACATATCAAGTAGTATAAAATTGACCTCTTTATCCACGCCCAAAGATCAACTTTAATTGGTGTAGCATGGTAGGCCTATCAATTTGAATGAGCATAAGTACTAAATGCTGAAGGAGACCAATAAAGGCTTAAAGGAAGTTTACCTGAGTAGGGAAGTATCTGATCACATTGGCAGTGTTGCCTCTCCAAAGGGCCAGGACACCTTCGTCCTTGATAGTTCGGGCAAAACAATCAGTGATTCCCTTGTATCGTTCACTCAGGCGGCCAGCTTTAATCATCTCATCTTGGTTCTGAATTAAAAGTTTGACTCTCTCAATTGGAGCAGCAGCAGTTTTTGACACAGCAGCAGAAACCCCTCCCATGAGGAAATCCACCATAAAACTAGAAAAGCTTCTCTCATTTGCAGCTGGTATCACAATTGGGGACAGTTGTGAAACAATTTCGAGCCCAGAACCATGAAAGGCTGACATGAAAGGGCTACAAAGGCCACCATTGGCATATCCATAGACACTGGAAAAATTTTGTGCACTAGCATTTCTAGAATGCATAAAAGGAGAAATTTGAGCAAAAAAATAAGATTGCCCATGCAATTTTTCAAGTACAGACGGATGATGCAAACCATCCGCCATTTTTGCCTGATAATCCGGTGACCTGAAAAGACAAATTATATTCTCAAAAACAGACCTAAATCTGGAGGAATACAATAAAAAAGTATTTTACAAACTTGAAAAATGTCAAAGTTCGTAAACCCTAAATCCAATTCACAGAAATAAATCCCGCATATGCACAATTCAACTTCATCAAATACCCAATCGGAAAACCACACTGATAATGCAACTAAATTATATAGCCCAAATAATTACTGGAACAAGTAAGCAAGGAATCCGAAAAAACGATTTCTCATGAACTAAAAGAATAAAAATTTCTACAAAATCAGAAAAAAAAAAACCATTCCATTAAAGCCAGAAAGTTCAGCCTCAAACACAAGTAAATCAACCAAATGGAACTAGCCCGTTGGGCCCACATAGTATTCATTATTTCTAAAAAGATCCCATGTCCAATTTAACGTCCTAAATTTGTCTCAAATAGCAAGTAAAAATATCAACTTAAAGTAACAACCCCATTAAAACCCATAATTTAAATAGTACTAAAAAATTTGGAAAAAAAAAAATCAACAACATAATTTTGCGCCACCAAAACCATGCAGCAAAGTCAACTGTAACTAAGCAAGGACAAAAAAACAAAAAAAACAAAAACTGAAAGATCTAAAGCAGTTACTAAAGTCATCACAAATTCTAGCTAAAGCAAATGGAACACAAATTCTATGCGTTAAATTAATTAAAGAAGGAAAAACGAAATCATGATCACACATCAGATCTGTCAACTAAGTGATAATTAAATTGAATTAAGTGAAAATAAATTGAACTCTACCTTGGACAAAGGTCGCCCAGAAGAGAATGGAGTGAGGCAGCTAAGCTGAAAGCCTCCTTCCAGAATGTGAGGAGAAAATGTGGAACTCTCGGGAGAAAGCGAAGTATGTAGGGTTTTGCTTTATTTACAGGTTTACCCTACTGACTCGAGGAAATTGCAAAAGTACCATCCTTCATTTTCCCTTTTTTTTTTTTGAAAGATGTGGATAAATCCCAAATGTGACGTTTTGTACTGGAGCCTAATGCAATATTATGTTGTATTAATTGGAATTTACCGCTAATTAATTACATTAATGATGGATTTATATTATTGTTTCCGGATAAGGTGACAGAAGAAGGGAAGCGTATAAGTGTAAAACTCCAGTAGTGGTTAGGATGACAACAAAATTCTTTGCAAGGTAGGAGAAAAGTCTTATTGCTAGACAAGTAATTCGTGGAAAATGGGTATTGATACAAAATAAAAAAGAATAAAAATTACAAACATAATACTAACCATCAATATGTAGAAAAGTAGGTTTGTGATACGTTATTGTATTAAAATATGAACTTGCATTATATGGATGGGAGTTTATTTAGAATAATAATGTGATATATTTTTTTTAGGGTAAAAAACTTCAGTGGCTATTAAACTATTAGTCGGATCATGTTTTGGCCATCAAACTATTTTTCGTCAGTAATTGACCATTAAATAACATGATTAGTAAATCCATGACCATTTGGTCGATAATTGTTTTTAATCTGTGAAATTAGCAGTTAATCTATGAAATAGGATTGCATACTTTAATGGCCGTCGAAGTTTTTTGCCCTTTTTTTTTTATATATAATGTGTTTCGTGTGAAATAAAAAGGGGATTAAGAAATGCGTTTTTGTGACGTAACCAATTTTTTTAAAATAAAATTTGTATCCAAACAAGCCAAACTCTTGTGTCCATTCAATTAGGAATATGAAGTCCCTGCACAAGAAACTGTATGTAAATTGCAAATTTGTACAAAATAAGTGATTGTGGAGTCCAGTAATAGGGACCAATTTAGCCAAAAGTCAGCTAATTCAATCTTTTAAGTCAAGGTTTTCACACTAGCTAGCGTATAATGATTGCCATTAGAAACGTCTAGATATCAAATCAAGTTACAGAAAAAGGAGAGAGAGAAGAGCAAGATCAAATTCAAACAATATCACAACATATAAATGCAAAAACTTGCAGTTCTTTCTTCTGAAAATCACTCTAGGTGCCTGGCTCTGGAGCCCAGGTAACATATCTTCAAACAAATGGTTCAATAACTCAAAAAACAGGTATTGATATTACATTTTCCTGTGTACTGAATTTTCCTGAGATACACGAGGATGTCAACCACCTACACAATCATCATAGAAGTTTTCTCGTCATCATCATCACCCCTGCCCTGAGGTCGAATTTAACCACCACCAGATCCATATTTCTTGCCGACGTAAATGAGCTGCAATTTGTCGTAACCTGCTAAGACCCCAGCACCTGCAATAGCACGCAGGATGTTGGCTCCAGCACCTCTGAAGAGGGATTTGGCACCCTCATTCTTGATGATCTGAGCAAATGCATCCACTGAGCCCTTGTACTTGACAGCCTCACCGGAGGTCATCATCATTCTTCGACGCACCGTGTCAAATGGATAAGAAGCCAATCCAGCGCCATTGGTCACACCCCATCCAAGCAGGAAGCTAGCAAAGAAACTATCCTGTAAATATGAATCACAAATGCATGATGTTAATAAGACAGAAAAGCTAGTTTTTTTGTTTCCAAGATCTTGGGAATGTTTGACTTGCCTGCAAATCACCAACAAGGACAACAGGTTTGAGTGAATCATAGAGTCCAAAGTATAGGCCGCGATAGACAATGATTCCAGCAAGTGAAGTGTTGAATCCCCGATAAAGCCCTGCAATGCCATCAGATCGGATTGTTTTCCTATAAACATCAATTAAACCATTAAATTGCCTCTCGCCGCCCTTTGTAACTGCCTTGGCATCATTCGTCAGACGCGTCCGGGCATAATCCAGGGAGTAGACAAAGAGCTGAGATGTAGCACCAGCTAAAGCGCCGGATGCCAAATTCCCTGCGAACCACTTCCAGTAGCCATCCTTGTCTTTCTTGAAGTTAAACATCTTCTTAAAATGGTCTTTGAAAGCAAAATTTAGGGCCTGGAGAAACACGCACGTTTACAGGAATCAAAACACAGTTCTGTAATTCAGAGGAAGCAAATTATGAATTCTGTAATCAAGAATTCCAAAGAAAGACGCAAGACTAGAATCAAGTCATCTGTCAAGGTTGCTGGATTCAATCAACCAACCTGAGTGGGGAAGTATCTGATAACATTTGTATTGTTGCCTCTCCAAAGAGAAAGGACGCCTTCATCCTTGACTGTCCGAGCAAAGCAATCAGTAATTCCCTTGTATCGCTCAGTCAGGCGTCCGGCTTTGATCATCTCCTCCTGATTCTGAATTAAAAGCTTAACCCTCTCAATAGGAGCAGTAGCAGTTTTTGACACAGCACCTGAAACCCCTCCCATGAGGAAATCCACCATAAAGCTAGAAAAGCTCGTCTCTTTTGCTGAAGGGATCAGAACAGGGGACACTTGCGATACATGATGGAGTCCAGCAACTTGGGAGGCTGGGAAGCAAGGGCTTCCGAGACCACCATTGACATATCCACCCGTAAAATTTTCTATGCTAGCACTTCTACAATGCATGTAAGGAGATGTTTGAGCACAAAGATAGAATCTCCCCTGCATTTTCTGAATTACAGATGGCTGATGGAAACTGTCCGCCATCTTTGCTTATCAACTTGGTGATCTGCAAAGTTGCAAAACAATGCTGATGATTCCAGACCACCCAAAAAGGAACTGTAATTTCTGGTTTGGTGAATAAAGTTTAAAGAACACCAAGAAGGGTCAATTCTTCACAAAACAACTTACGAAATATATGTAGACGTCCTCTAGCTTATATATTAACAAGAAAAAACGAGAATTGTCTGCATAACAGTATAGTTCCGCGGTTCATGGACTGACCAAGCATCTTTAGAAAATTCCCCGATTCGCTGTATGAATCTGTAAATAACTTAAGCTGTATGTCAAGCTAATGTGGACATAACATAAAAAATAGATCGGAAGGCATAACTTGTTATAACATAAGCTCAATTTTCGGCTCGGCTGAAGTCTGAAGTTGAATCTGGTGCGTTAGATGAATCCATGCATAATAAGTAAATCACCGTACACTTCATAGATTAGTCCACTAATTATTGATTTATGAATTGAAACCTCTGAAAATATGCCAAGCTGAGAATGAAGCAGAATGGGGTAAGCTGAGCCTCATTCCAGAACGTTGAAAATTCGCTGAGATAATATTCTTGTTAGTGTACATATTTGCTTCAGCCTCTTTGACAAAACAGTTAAAAAACGGGAACGCGTCTTTGAATGATTTTTCAAAACCTGACAACTCTAGACTGTTTTGAAAAGTAAAAGTAATTGACTTTCTTTTAGTCAAAATAGTGAATATAAATAAAAGAAACAAAAAATGTTGAACTTGGTCTGCTATAACAAAATGGGACCAATGATCATGTACTATATATCTGCAGTTACTGCATGTTTGAGTCATAAATCTCTGAACGGCTTTGAATGGGAACAGCAAGCTCGGAAATATAGGCATAAAACCTCCAAGCACCAATGAATTTTTGTTGGTTGACTTGCGCTCAGGAGTGATGTTCAATTTGCCAATTATTTGATCGAGAGTAGTGCAACGTCACTGAGATGATCATTGTTGATCGCTTTCATCAACGTTTCACTGATCATGGATTGAAAGAGATTGGGAAGAAGCTTTATCATGTAAAATGCAGCTTGAGAGAAAATCACATGCCATAGTCGCAATTAGAGATGTCAAAACGGATGATTTGGTCATGTTTGGGTTAGTTAAAATAGGTAACGGTTATAAATGAATCAACTCATTTATACCCATTTAATTAGATAGATATAAGTGAATAAAACAAAAAATGAATTGGGTAACCTAATAATCCATTTATAACTCATTTATTTTAATTTTTTGTAAATTCATTTAAATTCATTTTTGCAAACTAGTTATCAATTTATACCGCCCTTTGCACCCATCATTAGTTTTAAATATTTACTTATAATGTTCAATAAGCCTAATTACATTTGCCGACCCCATTTCTGGTTCATGCTCAAAGGGTCAACGAGTCGACTGCAGCTGCTTTTCTTTGGTTGGGGTATATCATTTCCCAAATCCTTTTACTTTTGGTCCTCGTGTCTTTCTCTTATTTCTTTTTCTGATACTCGACAGAGCAATGCAACACATTTATAGTCGGATTGTATCTTTTCAGAATAACTAAAGAAATTTTTCGAAAGAAAAATAGGACCTATATTTCGATAAAGAAAGAAAAGAAAATGCCCAAAATGTTCAGACGTACACGTATTCTAAATCCCACAGCAAAATAATTTATTGGTAGAGAGTTCAGCGGTTTCTACCCTACAATTAATTTATTGGTACCCTAAAATTAACGAATGATGTAAGAGATTATGTATCCATACATTTATGAATTTAAGCGGAAATTTATTAGCCTGATCATCAAAATTTATGAATAAAATTCATAAAAGATCTAGAGTTTAGAAGCTTAATTCGTACTCTAAGTCGCAAAATTACATACCATTTAATAATTGAACAATAAGAATATAAAAATTTGAACTAAGTACTATAAAAGTTAACATAAAAACTTAATCCAAAAATTTAGAACCCCTAACATTTTTTTTGTGTGTAAATTTAAAATTTTATTTTGAAAAAGTACGAAAAGAGGCTAAAACTTATCATAAATTGGTAATGCTAAAAAATGAGCCAATTAACAAACTAAGAAAAAATAAAATAATAAGATAAAACCAACAAATAATAATAATAATGAAACAAAAGTAATTAACATTATGATAAAATTAAAAATTAAAAAAAAATGGGTGGAGAAAAATTGGAGGTTTGGAGGAAGATAATTTTAAATAAACTAATTGGATTTGATGAGTTATTATAAATGAATATTATTGAATAATTTATTTATATCCATATACAAAAATTTAAGTCTTAACCGTTGTTTTAATATTCAATGTGTTGTGGAAGGATAATCATTGGACCTGGTACTTATGCATCCTCCAATGGATCAGAAACGGATTACAAAATATCTAAAGCACAGGTTCTGTCACATTATTGGTCAACCTGGGATGTTCCAGCTTACCAAAGCCCTAGTTAACTACTTTCCCGTGTCATGGTACGCAATCCAAGGTGGACCAATTTAGCGCACATGTCAGCCCAAAGGATAATTTTTTGATGTAACAGTGGAAATCTTTCAACTACAAAGTGGATTAATTTGACAATTACCACCACTAACTCATGACACACAACTAAGATTGACGACTTCACAAAGTTTCCGAATATTGGAACGAATAAAAATTCGATACAAGGGCTATAATCTGCTCTATGATGAAGCAGCATTCCATCAGAAGCATTGACGCCTAATGTGTCCTACATTCATTGGGTGAAATCATGAATGACCAACAGAGTTTCTTCAAAGAGCACACATTCATCATAGTTCAACGAATGTGTGCTCCAGCAGTAAGCGTCTGTACACTGCACTGTTCAAGAATAAAGGACATCAAAGAATGTGAGATGACCCATTTAACATTTGTTGGAATCATCTACTCTGCTAAGCTGAACACAAGGAATTCTTTTGCTTCACCAATAACTGCTTAAGCTTTTTAATTAGCTGAGGATTTGAACACATGTAATCCTGGAATGAATGCCTTAAATTCCTCAACAAGCTCTTGTGATCTTCAGTGGGACTTGTATTAAGCAACTTCATGAACAAGTTTTTCCATAGTTCAACTTGCATATATCTGAAAAGAGCCAAAAAAAATTGAACATAGAATTCTACATACTTGTTTGTTATTTTTGCCCTGGAGATGTCACTGTCTGGTATTTAACGTGCAATACTCCATTTAGTGCTCACGTGGAAATGAAGAACAAAATGATATACCTCTTTAAGTGTGTTTTAGGTTGATAGACATAGCCCCCATCTGGTGATGGTCTTTTTTCAATTTCCATATATGTCTTGTGAAGCATCATATGAACAATTACACAAAGGCCATAGGTATCCACCTGGTTCCCAATCCAAATGAGAAATCAGTCTGCAGTATGTCTTAAACTAATCAGCTGGCTTATGCTAGTTTCTTAAGAATTATTAGGCTTGCCTGAAAGGTCCATGGCTTATTCTCTTGCATTTCTATGCAACGAAAGCCAGAGGTTCGACAATCTCCCAACAATTTTGCATCATCAGGAAATAGACGCAGATCTATACCCCTACCCCAGTCAACAAGGCACAGTCCCTGCAGAATCAAAACTCGAATAATCCAGCAATATTGCAATTTTAATCGATTTTAGGTAATCCAGAATTTACCTGTTCCTTCCATGGACCACTGCATTCATAAAAGCTATCCTTATCTTCCAGTAGATCCCTTCTACAAAAAGGAAAAAGTTACCAATTTAAATTAAGGATTAAAATTTTCTGAACTTGTTGGGAGATATGACTTGATATACATAGTAGTTTCAGAGCGGAAGCCATTTAGTGGAGCGCTTAAGAGTCTAGATAACATTCCAACACCAAAAGCAAAGCCAATTATCCAAACTTTTTGCGCAATCATCTCGGAAGAGCCAAAATTCATTGTAAGCCCTTTGTCAGAATCTTTAAGAAAACAAGCATACAAGTATTTGTAGCACGCAAAGTTCCATATGTATTAACAAGCATGCGGCGCACCCTTTGACGAATGACCTCCTGTAACCTTCTAGAGTTAATTTAGTTCTCCGACCACCAAAAAAATGACACAAAGAATATCCCATCACAAGACCAAAACCTGAACAACGAATTATTAATTCTTGAAGCCAGAAAACTTGCACCACAAGGAGTAATCCAATTTCACGAACATAATTTATTTATTTTTGCATCTTTAATCCCCTTCTCCACTGCTGATAAGCACATGCTTGTGTACCTTCCAGATAAATTCAATGTGATTTTGCTTGTCGTAAAAAAAAAATGCTGTCTCTTTCAATACTAGATTCTTACCTGAGTTTAATCGCTCTTAATTACAGCAATTATAGTCGTCCATCCACTAGAACAGCAAAACTAGATCATCAAAGATGCTTAAATCGCCTAATAGTTAAAATCCTTGTGAATCACTACAAATTTTTGTGCATACATCTCCAAGCCATGAGCCAAACTTATCTAAAATGCAACATCAGTCTTTCAATATGCAAAGTTTCAAGTGTATCCTGGATAAGCCACTGCTTTTCATCCAGTTTCTTTCAAAAAATATTGCACAAGTTTACCAGGCCAAAAATGTTTTACAACAAATTACCGACATTAGAAATACAGTTATAGGTAAAATAAGTTAAAAAGTTGATAAATGAAAATACAACAGAAGAATACGCAAGCAGATCCTGTTGTCAGTGAAAGATGATATGACACAACATAATTACCTGGAATATCGAATCATCAAATTGTCAGGTTTAAAATCACCGTGGATAATGGCAGCATCATGCAGAGTTTCCAAGATCCGCAGCATCTTTATCGTGTAATAGATAGACAACTCTTCTTCCATGGCCACATTAGTTACAAGATTAGAGTTTATGGCATCCTGTAGTGCATTCAAAGCAGTCAAGCAATATCCAGGTTGTCACAGTATAATTTGGAAGATGCACAAATCAATCTATAGCAACCTGAAGAGTCCCATGAGCTAAGTAGTCAGAAACAAGTATGCTGTAGTTAGAGATGTACTCGGTGGGCAAAGCCAAAGTTCATCCTCTGTTTCACCAAATAAAAAATAAAAATCTTGAAATAAGGCCACACATTCTATAGAAATTCATGCAGTCAATATTTAATACTAACAAGATTGGCATACTTCTGATTCTGGAATTCGCATATCGAGCAGACGATACATATAGAACTCCCAAGGGAAAGCTGGCTTCTGAATCTGTTATAAAGTTTCATAAAGTCATAGCATTACCCACAAGATCTGACTTGAGCAGAACTCTCATTCAACGCAAAGTCTTACGTACCTTAAGTGCTACGACATCATCAGGATTACCATCCACATGTGCTTTAAATACTTGAGCAAAACCTCCCTGACCTGCACAACCTTTGATCTGGTACTTGTACCCACCTTTAAATATCAGCAATCCGCAACAAAAATGAAATTCAGGGGGATGTGAATTATTGGTTAATGTTTCAAGCATAAAAAAGAATCACATTTAGTAAAAGACTGGATTCTGATGCGACTTTCATACTAAGCTGGGATACTGCATATTGATGTGACAGGAATTCTGTAAACTTGAAAGCACTTCAAGGAGTTTGTTTTATATCATCTATGTCTATGACTATCCATAAAGGGATTTACAATTCACATTCTGCTTCCAAATCTCAATGATGACAGACACACTAAATGCTGCTTTCTTTTTCTCATCGATTTTCACTGCCGGATTATGTGTAGTGGGTAACATTGCCTTCCTCATCCCCAAGCCGGGTATGAGACTCATATGGCCTAAAATGTCGAAAGCTACATTCTTGAATACCGAGAAAAATACAACAAGCAATGCTCCATCGAAAAATATTCTAAGTGTGCTGTCATTAATTGGAGCATAGCAAAATCTGAAGATATGCAGATTGAAGTTCTTCATAACGCTGCTTTATGTGACTAACTCTGAACTCATTTCTTACAGGATTCACATTACAAACAGCAAAAGAAAGAGCAAACACCAAAAAAGTACTAATCAACTCTAGAGCAATAGCAGGCAAGCTCTAATAACACGTCAACATGATGCTGTAACATTATAGCTGTTTTTCCATGCATACCGAGTAAGCTAGATGTCAAACAAAAATAATAATAAATCAAAAAAACAACAAGATGCACTTCACCTATCTCAACAGTCTTATGTAAAAAATCAAAAGATGGCAACATAAACACAACAAAGTTAACTGAAAAGAATATGAAAATTATGCACTTCACCTATCTCAATAGTCTTATTCCGGGCAGATTTCTGCAAAGTAGATAATGCAACTTTTCCCTTATAGGGTTTGTTACTTGCATAATAACCCTGTGAAACAGAAAAGACATGGTGCTTCCGAGAATTTAGGCAGTTTTTGGAGCTTAAACTTTGGGTTCCATTTAAGGTATAATTAGCCTTACTTCGTATTTCAAGATCTGATCATTCATCTCCTGCAATAGCTTTTTAGTAGTTGAGACCAACCATGGGTTGATATAAGTCCCACCATTCTCTAGAAGAACATCCACCTATGTACAAAAAAATACGCAGAGATTAACATCTTAATGTCACAAACAAGAGGATAGGGCTGTAATTAAGGATGAAATACAGAAGAAATAACCATTGAAGATCCAGAGTAACTGGAGTATAACTATAGCAAAATCAATTGCCTTTATCCAAGAGAATTGCTTTCCTTCCATATTTCTGTACCTAAAAAAAGCTTGATTACCTTGAACACGAGCTATTCATGTGTTCCTCTTCGCACAACCAATTTTGAGAAGAAATTGCAATTGTTTTACTTCCATAAAGGCAAACTCCAGTAAGTTTCCAGTTTACTTACATATTATCACTGCATGACCCAAGATTTCCACCAAGAGTAACGAAGAAATTGAAAAACAAAAAAAGATTCAACGCATATGTGCAAATAAAAACCAACGGCCATTTGAGCTCGGACATACATGTATAAATCATTCTGAGCTAATTAATCATTGCCACCATTCATCAAAATTTCTTAAACCAAAGAAAGATACATTTTTTTTACTTGATTTCAGAATTAATCCATACCATACCTTTTGGACTGAACCAATCATTACTATATCCGACACTCTCTCAAGAAATAGAACTTGTGCCTTCTTCAACCTCCCTATTGGCTCAGCATTCCTATCACAGATATGAAAATCAAAACTTTATTTGAAACTTCCAACATTAAACAAATTTGAGCACAAAAGTCATAAACTAAATTTTGCAAAACAGATTGAAAAATCAAACCTTGAAATTCCCAGATGATAGATAAAATATGCATCAATTAACTTCCCTTTCGCCTCCAAAAACAAAGCATACCACTCATATAGAGAACAATTAGATGAACAAATCTTATTCTTCTCCATTTCTCGAAACACGCTTTCATAATCCGAGCTCCTATCCATCTGCAATAGTTGGTTAGCAATTAAATCCGCGAGAAAATTCCCATAAACCACAATTGATTTTAAAAAAAATAAATAAAAAGAGGAAAAAAATTTTCATTTACGTGGAGGAACCAAATCTTGAGAAATCTGACGTCGTTTTTGTAACGAGGATCGTTGCTGAAGCTTTTAATGCAATTCGACAGCAGCTCGTCGAAATCTAACGTCGTTCCATGGATTAGTGCTTTCTCGATTGACCTAAGATTAGAGCAAAATTTCAACAATTAGATAAAGCAAATAAAAGAAAAGGGAAAAAAGATGCATATTTACGGCGGGCAGTTGTACCAGAGCCAGGATAACAGGGGGTCAGCCGCGGCGGAGGAGGTGGTGGTGGAAATGTAGCCGGGGTTTTGGGAAATGACGGCCATGTCCTCTCTCTGATTCAGTCGGAGTGAACTGCGGAAGATGAAAAGGTAAGGGCAGTCGGAGAAAATTCAAAGTTCAATATCCTAACTCAGGCGGGAAATTGGGACACCCTTTTTTTTTTTTTGAACCGTATTGATTTGTCGATTGTTAAAGCAAGACAAAGGCGTGAACAAATGTCGTAGGAAAATCTCACGTGTTCTGTCAAATCTACCTGAAGAAGTAAAGGCGTGACTAAGTTCGCATCACAACCACGCTCTCATTGGTTGAACTTCTTCTAAGGATGGAAAGAATCACGCCCCCTTTTCTTTGAAAGATCACGCTTTCAATTTTTAAGGTGGCACGCCGCAAATTCTGATTCATCTCCTTTTTGCGTTTACCCTGCCGCCCCTCCCCACACCTTCCCATGTTGTATTTGTTTGGGTATTAATTATTCTTATTTTAATCTAGGAACATGTAAACGTTTTGGGCCTAGAATCTAACTTAAAATAAAATAAAAATAAATGGAGAAGACTACTCCGTTTTGATTAGTCTATTTTTTAAAAATAAGATTTTCAAATACAATGTTATAGTAATACATAAATAAAAAGAACTCAAAAACAATTTCATCCATATAATACATCAAAAACAACTCACAAATATATACAAAAAATTAAATTTGACAACATTTTCTACATATCACCACCACCCCCTCCCTCTCCCTCCTCCTCCCCCTCTTCCTCCTCCTCCTCTCTTTCTCCTCCTCCCTCTTCCCCTTCCTTCGTCCTACTCCCATCTACGGGTGCAAAACGAGTCAAGTCAATTCAAATTTTGACATAATCGAGGCGAGTCCCAACTTAGTTTTATGAAGTTCGAACTCGAATTCGAGGTCGACGGGCTTCAAAAGTAGAGCTCGAGCTAGAGATTAAAAAAAATAAAAAAATTATTATTTTATTTTTAAAAAATGAATAAAATAATATTTTTTTAACAAATAATAAAACATTATGGATATATATATGTATTTTTACTATTAAAATAATATATATATATAATCGAATCGGCTTGTGAGTTAACAAGTTGAATATTTTTGAATCCGAGTTCGACTTGGTCAGCTTGAACTCGATTCAAATTCGATGTTGACCAATTTCGAGTTGAGCTCGGACTCGAGCCATTCGCAAGCGACTCGATTTGTTTACAACCCTATTTCCATCCTCCACTCCTCCCCCTGACCCTTCCCTTCTCTCCTCGATCTAGTCGCGGCGCGACCAAATCTAGGCGGGGAGGGGAGGGAAGGGTTGAGGGGTGGAGAGGAAGGGGATAGGTGGAGAAAGAAGGAAGGGGAAGAGGAATAGAGAGGGGAAGGAGAAAGGAAAATTGAGGGGGTTGTGAAGGCGGTGGGTAGGGGTGGTGGTGGTGGTGGTTGTAGTTGCGGGTAATAGTATTAATTTTTAAAAAATATTCTAAAATATTTTAATTTTAAAAGGTACTCCAAAATACATTCTAAAAACATCACAAAAGACATCTATAATAAATTTTTTTCACATGCACTATTACAGTAAAATATTTTAAAAACACCTCTAAAAACAACTAATCCAAACAGAGCCCATGTAAGCCAAATATGAGGCTTTTCTTGTTTTGACAAAATGAAAAAAAAAATTGACATTTTCACTTTTCTAGATCAAAGTATTATATTTCACAAAATCTTCATCTCTATAGTTTTGATGATCTTTATCCTCAATCCGCTAGACATATCCAAATGTGAATTTTCATGTCTAATTGATTAATATATTGTAATATTTGGAAAGCTTTATCATATTTAGCTGCAAACTTTCATCACTGGATTGACATAGCTGTATTGATCAAACTTCTTCTTTTTCTTTTTTCTTTTTTTGTTGGAGGAATCTTCAAAGTTAGCCACTCAAGAATTGACCAAAACTAGACTGCAAGAAAGGTACCAAGTGTACCACGGATGGTACTGTTCTAATTTGTCTGTCACTCCTTTTCCTTATCCACCTTCAACTTTACAAGTGGAAATCAATTATCCCACCATGTTATGATACTTACCAGTCTTCCCCATCGCCTATGGAATCGCTACTCGAGGCCGCAAGCATCTTGATCCAGTCCAAAGTGTTTCCAAAGTCATCACCTGATATATTCCAGATTCTCTCATTCTCATTCCCACACCCTGCCATTTTCAATCAAGACAATTACAAGGAATCTGTCACGCATCAATGAGTTTAAACAACTTTTCTAGATCTTCGTCGAGGCAACCAATGATCGATTATCTTTAATATGCACGAATTATATCAGAGAAAACTTACACCGTTGAAAAGACTCAGCACATTTTGACTCTATCTTTAGAGAAATGCTTTATCAAATCGACCTATCTGGCTCATCGTTTTCGAAAGAAATATCTATTATACACGATGACGACGTGAATCTATAAACTTCAAACTCACAAGCTGGATGAAGGCCTGTCCTGTCGTTCCCAAAAACATATTCCAAATAGCTGAAGAATGAAATGCCAACTTTTTTCCTGCAGTGCAGTGCAGTGAAGCATGGTCCCATAAAAGAAGGAATATCAAACACCAAAAGCAAAGAGCAAAAGAAAACATTAGAGCTTTGGAGGGTCCATGTAATTCATAGCAACATTGCATGGTTGGCACTTAGCGGTATAGTAACAAGTACTACATTCACATTGAAGGAGGAAGCTAGCCTGTGAATCATCAATTGGCTTCTTAGACCAGACAGTGCCAATGCTATCCCCACCACTGCAATAAGAATCGTACCTTATTCATTGAGAGGACAGAGACCAAGTGATTTCCACGGTTCATTTCATGTTATGAGCTCAAACACGTTTCGATTTTTCATTGATTCAATGCCTTGAAATTCATGTCAAAAACCCAAAATTTAATTTGGTTAAACCAATCATAACCTTGGAAATTGAAAAGAGGGCATTGAGGCAGTTTCATTACACCTCATGCAATCACTGCCCCCAGTCACAGAATCGTCTCATTCAAAACCTATCTTCTCAATAGTGCAACCTAACGTCTTTCTTTTTCTTGAACTATGGCAGGGGCCACCACCACTCACGAGAACTAGCAAACACGTCCTCTCTCTTTTTCTTCTCTGACTTTCTATCCTCAAATCAATTCATGATGGGTACGGTTTTTGGTGGAGCTCAAGAAAGTGAATTTGCTTTTCCATTAGTACATCTTTTTTTTTCGAGAAAAAAAAAAAGAAAGGTTCGAATACATGGTTCGTGCTATTTGACAATGAAAGATTGGTATGAGCTGAATGCTGTTGCTCGTATTCTTCCAAACTAGCACTAGGAAAAATAATCAAGCCTGCTAGAATGATTAATATACTTTAGATAGGGCATAATTATGTAGATGCATTTAAAGATTGTAGTTAGTAATAAATGATACTACAAAATTAATGCAAGTTCAAGCCTAACATTTCAGATAATTTGTGGCAAAAAAAGCAGTACTCTACAATTAGTAGATGCACTACAAAAATATTTGTTTGGATTGCCATTTTCTTCCAAAAAAAAATGTTTACGTCTTTTCGTGAACATATTTTTTAATTACATTTTTACTTAACATACATCAAATCGCTGCGGTCTATTTTTCTGACAAAACTCCAGTCCAAACAAGAAAAATCAAAATTGACTGGTTAATATTTGTTTTGGCTGATTTATGAGAATGTTTTTCAAAAAGTTTTGAGCTCAAAATTGACTATTCTTGGCCATAATCCAACCGTCTAATTGTGTTAAAGTTTGAACTGTTCTATTAGCGTACAAAATTCACATGTATATATTACGGTGGACATCGGAGAAGCTGATCCTGTTTCCATTTATAAGCCTATTGAGGTTTCCAAGTTGAAAGGAAAAAATGATTTTTTTTTTTAAGGTTATAAACCAGAATATCAACATTTTTCCCCTGATTGTTAGCTAATTAATTACTTAAAAAGACGTCCCACCAGATTACATGGCTATCGTGATTTCACATACTAAACCTTCCATTGCATGACTATAGATAACTTTCAATATCATAGTTGTAAGACTTTAAGTATGTGAATATGACTACTTTGCATCCCCACACACACATAAAAAAAAAGGGAAGAAAAAGGACTAAGCATTCCAAATCTAAGACTCTAAAACAGTCAAAACAGGATCATACAAAACCTTTTTGATTTGTGTGAGCTATCATTTGCTCCTGTCGTGCACCAAAATAGTTCTAAATGTACAAGGTTCACTTTTTTTTTTTGTCCTTTCAAAAGAAATAATTAAAGAGAAGAAGAAAAAGGTTAACCACAGAGTAAATTAAAGTATCATGACTTGAACAACTATTCATCTCCTTTAATTATGGATATATCTATGTGAGGTAACTCTCTTCGTCAAGCTACTGTGAAAAAAGAAAAGAAGAAGGAGAAGCAGAAGATGAAGAAGAAGAAGAAGAAGCTTCCCCACAAAGAGACATGGTTAAATACTTTGTTTTTGAACATTCTTTACTTCTTAGCTACTGTGTACACAAACAATAAAAACACAACGAAAGAGTACAAAGATGGATGTAAAAATTGTGGTCCTCAAACATCCCTCTCTAGCTTTTAACCATTCTTGTCGAAATTCCCTTCCCCCACCACCACTCTACTCCTCAATAGCTCCTTCCCTAGTTCCCTTCTCCCTCCTCCATTGCTTTCATCATCATCCCTTGAACAAGACATCTAATATATATATATATATATATACACATATATATAAATGGATGCTAATCATATCCCTCCTAAGATAAAAGACAAGGTGATCAAAAGAGAGGCCAAAACTCAGATGCAACAGCAAGCAGACGATCAATCTAGCATGGAAGATGATGACTTCTTGAGTAGTACTGCAACAACTGATCAGGAGGACAGGAGTAAGAAGAAAGCTTGTGGGATTAATAACAGTAGCAATAATGGCGGCTCTTCTGGGAAGAAAGGGTCTAATACTGGTGGTGGAACTAGTGGTGCAAGTTCAATGAAGTGTTGCCAGGCTGAGAAGTGTACTGCTGATCTAAGTGATGCTAAGCAGTACCATAGGAGGCACAGGGTCTGTGAGCACCATGCTAAGGCTCAGGTGGTGATTGTCGGTGGAATCCGGCAACGTTTTTGTCAACAATGCAGCAGGTTTGGCTAAGCTTTTCCCCTATATTAGCTTTCTTCTGGTTCAATCAAAACATTTGCATTCATTAATCTGGTTTCAAGGATTAATTCTTGAACTTTTGATTAGTATATTTTCATTACATATATGACTTACCTAGAAAAGTTTATGGAATCTCAAGGATCTTAAGATTTCGTTTTCGAGCAGTGTAGCCTTGCTTGTTTACTACTTGAATCTATTGTTATTAGTCATTTAAATTACAAGAAGTTACTGATATAAACTGCGAATAATATTAGTACGATCTCTTAGGTAAGACTAAGGGAGTTGACTTGATTTTACAGTTTCTAATCAGGAGATTCTACATATAATCACTATCTTTTTTCTTTGCTTTTTCTTTACTGGGAAGCTGTTATCTGCTTTTCTTCATAGCAGACGTAAAAAATGGCAAATCAGCATCTTTTATTACAAATGCTCAAAAGCATCTTTATCGAAAAGTAACTTGTATCCTGTTTGGATTGCATTTTTCTGGATTTTTTGTAAAAAATTTACTGTAGCGATTTGATATATGTGAGGTAAAAAATTGATAGGAAAATGTGTTCACGGAAAACGTAACAATTTTTCTGAGGAAAATCGCAATCCAAACGGATAAGGATGTTCTTTTTCTTTCTTTCTATTCCATTTCGTTTTCATCGCTGATTAAAAAAGAGTCTCTGTATATTCACAAGTATAACAACTGTATAACATAGTAATTATCACTCATATATTTAATTTTTCATCAACTTAAAATAAGAACATTCCGTCCGAATTACTTCAATCTAGTCATACCGTAGGCCTGGAGGTGTCATAGGACTTCATAGTATAATAGATCTTCAATGATTTGTTCTGATCCAATCACATATAATATTGTGGATTTTGTTGATTGATGCTATCACTTCAAATTGAATATTCGTAGTATGAAAACTAAATCCACCGTCCTTATTCAGGATATATAAATGTAATCAGCAGCCTTAATTTTAATTTTTTAAGACTTGCATAGTCAAATTGGTCCTTTTTAGGAAATCATATACTCGGGCAAAGTTTAGCCATCGGACTTGTCCTTGGAACTAAGCTAAATATGTTAGTACCAATTGTTTTTTTTTTTTTTTGTCAAAGTCAAGAAATGACTTTTGATAACTTTACAAACCTTAACCCAGCAGGAAACCACAAAAGCCGGCAACTTTTTCTTGATTAGTACCAATTTTTCTTGATTAGTACTAATTTTTCTTGATTTGAAGTCCCATTTCGTGTGAGAGACAATCGATCACTTAATGGCGGTGCTGGCTAGCTTTTCTGGAATTATTTTGGGACATGTATGATGAAATCATTGGTTGAGCTAATCGATTTACTTTTTGTGAATTCACTTTATATAATTTTCTTAGTATATCCAGGCGTGTGACCACAATTCAGGAGGAACTTTATTGATTTGTCCTGTCATTTTTGACATAGTTGAGCTTTCTCTTGTTCTTTTGCCCCTTATCTTCTATGTCTTATCATTCTTCTCCTTACGCAATTAGTAACAAGCAATCCTAAATGACTGCTCAGGGCATGGTAAATCAACAAATAAAGGAAACAAAAATATATCTTAGAACAAGCATCATTCTAGCAACAAAAACAACGATGGTAAGGAAAACAAAATTAGCATGGGCTGCACTTCTTTTTTCATCCGATAAATGAAACGCATTTCTGCTGCAGATTTCATGAGCTTGCCGAATTTGATGAGGCCAAAAGAAGTTGTCGAAGGCGTTTAGCTGGACACAATGAGCGAAGAAGGAAGAACTCAGCTGACTCCTCTCAGGCAGAAGGCTCGAGCCGCAAAGGGACAGGCTCTCAAATGAAAGAAATTGTCTGCGGCCAAGTTGATGATAGGGGAAGAATTCAAATTACAGTCCAAGAAAATGCCAATTACAAGCATTTCCAAATTAGATGAAAGAAGATCATGATCAGTTGTCCTAGCATTTACATTTGCTCTCTCTCTTCTGTCATCCTAAGCTTTATATCATGCAAAGATGTTAGTGGCAGCATTTATCTAGTTGATTGGTATAAGCAGAAGACGACAACATTTCTCTACAGGTTGCAAACTACGTGAATCTAGCTAGTTGATGTCAAGAACCATATATATCTAGCCAGATCCTTTGGTTGTCCGAAGAATTATTCTCCATTATACCTAGCAATTCCTATGTAAGTGTAAGTCTACTCCAAGCCTGATGAACCTGAATCTCTTGGGGTAAGGTGCTATTCTACCATTTGTACTCTTTAAGAAAGGAAGTAAGGTCTTGGCAGCTCACGCAGCAAGATGCTAAGCTTCCTTTCGTTGGTTTAATCACGGAAATATGCCATTTCTTTTTCTTTGTTGCTTTAATTGTGGATATATGCTAGCATTACTTCCACGAAAACTCTATACTTCCACCGGCTTTGAATACCCCATACGAGGCTAGACACGGTGCTGGTTCCACCGGCTTTCTTTCCATCAATTTGGGAAAGTTGGGCACTTTATTGTAATTCAAGAATGATAGTATGGAAGTCACACTCCCAAAATATGGAAAAGAGCTTTTGGAATTGCAAAATTGATCAGTCATATATTTCTAAGAGGAAAATTTCTATTATTTGGTTTTATTGTCAAACCATTAAATTGCTATGTAAAAGTATAGGAGGAATTTTTTAATGTTGTTTTAACTATTTATGGTCCAGTACCTACTTTAATTTATATCTTTTGTACTTATCACCAATCAACTAGTAGTACTATAATTACTACTGTTCTCAAATTTTTCAAGCACATGCATGTACCCATAAATCACTTGAGAGGTCCTTATTACGGATAGTTGACTACCAGGACATGTTTTTAGTAGATCTGATTTGGAAAAAAGATGGAGAAGGGAAAAACAAAAAAACAGATGCATACGTTTACTATATTGAATACAATTAAGTGATTTCAATTAGTGATGCATCAACTCTAATTAGTGATCAGAAAGTACATTAATTGTTGTTTACTTTCTATATTACACTTACTAATCATGTTGAGCCTCATGAGAAGAAAATTTTCATAGTTGAGAAGACAGACAATGACTCGAATTCTTTTAGACAGAGAGAAAGTTAAGTATTGATGATGGTATTTTAAAGATTTTTAGATTACAAAGTGATTTCTGTTTCAATGAGCATCTGCAATGTCAAGCAGATAAAGGAGACATTGATGTCATATCATTTCTTTTTAAATAGTAAAACTCTCTAATAAGAGGTGTAAAGGACAACAATTTATCACTTTAATGATTACTCTATTCAAACAATTTGCTAATCATCATCAATTGTTTTCTCTTCTCCTTCACTATGCACTTTCTTACAAGAATCACATTGCTCAACGAAAGAGTTTTACTTCATTGCAACTATTATTTATAGTACTATGCAGTCGTACCAAATTATGAATGGACATAGATTTTTGTTTAAAATGAAACCAAAAAAAATCCCATGAATTCGTGCAAATTTTGTTCAAATTAGGAGCATGGTAAGTTCGAATTTCAAACTTGTTCTGAGAGTTCTTGCACAATCACGAAAACTATGTCTACAAAAGTTGGAAATACACATGTAGACTTACTAGTTTTGAGTCAATTTTATGAATGGACATAAATTAATGTTGATCAAAATGGAAAAACAAGATTTTGATGATCAAATACAGATTGGATTTTTTTTTTTTTGTGTGTGTGTGTACAATTTCCAAATGTAGTATCTTTTCCACAAACAAATATTGATATTCCAAAGGTCTTCACTTCACTTCCTGCAATATTAAGTGGACAATGCTTAACTTGGCTTGTGAATGGATCCAAGGCCTAGTAGTTGTTAAGCCCAAATAATTGATAGTTCCTTAAGTTTGAACCAGTTGCAGCACCCCTCCCGTCAATAGTGTCTTCTTTAGCTCTTCGCCCAATAGAAAATGCTTCATTATATTCTCATCAACTTCCAAGTCTTTTTATTTTTGAGTTTCTTCCTTGAGTTTGAGGTTTTCCTTGGTGTGAGTTTCGAACTTTTGCTTCCATAGCTAATATTTTGCAATTTGTGAGGTCAGTTTGCTTAAGCTTGGTCCTTGGTCAGCAAGAAATATAATTTCTTATGAATCAAATTTCAATTTTAATTTCAGTTTACACAGGGTAGGGTTTACCCCAGTGCGCACTCACGGGAAGCAGTTGCGGGTTTCCTTGTCAACAAAAAAAAAAAGTTTCAATTTGAACTTAGTCAATACTTGAATAATGAAGAAAAATTTCACGAATGACTAGCAATCCTTGTGTTCTGAAACCAACAAAACAGTTTTACTACTATAGTGATTACAATTCTTATTAATATTCTTTTTGGTGCTCTAACGTTATATAAAAATAATCAGTCTAGAATCTAGATAGATTTATGTTTAAAATTAAAAAAAAAAAGGTTTCCGTATAAAAACATGCTGATTTTGACCGAGTTAGGGGCTAATTAAGTTGAAATTTCAAAGTTGCTTAGCGAGTCTTTCTAATATTACAATAAAAATGTAAATTCAAGTGTACACATACTACTCTAAGCCCATTTATAGATCAACAAAATTTCTACTCAAAATGGAGAATGAATTCTATCATACTTGCAATTTTTCTCTTTAAATTCTCATATTTGCTATAGTTTGCACGAGAAGTACGGTTCCAAACATCTTTATTACCTTCCTTCAAAAAAAAAAAATCTTTATTACCTCAAAAGCAAACGTACAACATTGCATAAGTACGCATGCATTCGCAGTTTTTTTTCTTTTTTTTTTACCCTCCCTTCTCTCCCCACACATTTCTCACCCATCATTTCCAAACTCAGAATTCAAATCCTAAATCTAACAATAGAGAAAGCTCTAAAAATGCTCCTTTGACCATTAGACCAACCTCCAATGGCTGCATACATTCTTAGTTTATTGATGTTCACCAATTTGAAATACTTACACCACTACCCTTTTTAAGAAATTTTTATTCAACTCTCTGGCATGTAGGATATTACATAGAGATTGGCACAAAATTTTTGAAATACGCAAAAAAAAAAGTTGTTCTCTGCTTACGGACTTTCAATCTATATTTCAATTTCTTCCTATTGAGCTTGTAGTTTTTCTTCATATAAGTCCCATATTTTTGTTTCTATAGCTCACATTCGCATTCAATTTGCACAGACTAGGTCCTCCATCACCCAAAAAAAAAAAAAGCTTTTGTTATGTTTGTCATGAAATAGATTAGGGGGAGAGAGAGAGAGAGAGAGATGGCAAGCTAGTAGCGAAGTTTTGTATCCAAACTTCAACTTAGATTGTAGCATTGATTAAAAATAATTATGTACTTGTAAAAAATATTTTTTGGCAATTCTATACTACTTTATGGAAGTGTATTATGTAATATAACAGATAATTTCATTTGAAAATTAAAATTTTCCATTTTTCTTTTATATTGAAGCACAGCAGACTTCTATAACATGTGAATATATATTTCTTAGATCTTGATGTTAAAATCTGTTGTATTCAGCATATTACTTCTTGATGTTAGCATAGTCTCTTTTATCTTTCTATTCTACGCAGAATCTGCAGGTTCCATATATCGTTGATGGATGCATAAATGGAGAGGTTAGATTTGTTTTCATTTTCTTTCTTTTTCGCATTCGTGATGTTTTTTCATACATTCTCTTTAGCTTATTAGGTTTATAGAAAGTGTGAACCCTATTTGAATACTTGTTCAAGGATGGATTTTGTAGCTAACATGAAGAAAGAAATTTCTATATGGCCAAATATGCTTAACAAAGTAGAAAACAAAGATGAATAAATATAACAATAATGGAAGACAATAATTTCTTCTTTATATTTCAAACCTATGGTGTAATTGGCTACAAATCCGAATTAAGTTACTTCTTGCCTTTATTCTGATTGTCAACCATTTTTAAAAAACCCAAATCCACAATTGGTGCAAAATCAAGATGGAAAAATGATAAAGGTGAATTCTACTGTTATTGGCGGAAGAGTAGAAAAAGGAATGAAATAATGAGGATGGTGAAAGAAGGGAAATACCAACAGGGGTTGGTCCGAGTGTTAAGCGGCTCGGATTCGCTTAAGCAGGTCTCGTATTCGAGTCTTAGTGTACGCAGACACTCCTGTTGGGAGACTCACCCACTATAGCCAGGTGCGCGACGCGGGTCGGGTCCGGATTAGTCGGGGCAAAGCTTTAGATACCGGGCGGGCAATAAAAAAAAAAAAAAGAAGGGAATTGACGAACGGATGAGGAGACAGATGATAAATAGGAAGGACTAATTCATTCACTGTTATTTAGAATAACTTATAGATAAAAGATTAAATAACAAAAAAAAAATAGCTTAATATGCTACAACAGGTTGCCAACTAATGCATGTGTTGAGAAAGCTTTAGTTTAGTGGATAAATTTGAGATTCCAAAATCTAGATATTACTCATATTGCTGTAAATATTTAGTTATACCACTATCCATATTTCATTTTATAAAAAATACAATAGTGAAAAATTTTTCTAGAAGTATGAGATACTGCAAATTTTTCCAAAAGCAAATTTACCAGTTTAGATTTAGTTGAAAACAAGAAAAAACTAGATAAATCAAGGAATATTGTAATATCATTTCCTATATCATATTCTCTTCATCTAAAAATAATATATTTTTTTTACATTCTTCATTCTTTGTTCTTTCTCTAAAGAAATATAATTAACTGTCATTCAACCTTTTTTAAAATGGTGTCCTTTTTTGAATGCTAATGCATAATACATAATTAGTATAAAAATTTCACACTGTTTATTGGTTGCCGTAAGAATTAATTTCTAAGTGATGTGGATTTATTCGAAACCTCCAATCTCATAGTAAAATGAACAAATTACAAATTCAGATTATGTCGTCTCATCAATACATGATAACTTGTCTATACAAATTCATGTATGTATACACGTATATACATATATATATGTATATAAACACATGTACACGATGAAAATAGTAAGCGACTTTACATGAATATTAATGATAAAAATCATATTGACATGCCATAATTACGTTGATTGCCTGACACAGCAATATCAAAATATGCAAGTCTTATCCTTATCTTGGAGAATTTTAGAAGGACAAAAAAAAAAACCAATATGGTTTAACTCTAAAAAAAAAAAGCCAATTTGGCTTTACCCTTGAATTGGTAATGAAAAGATACTGTATAACCTTAGATTAGAACAAACTTTAGCTTAATGCTATATCGAAACAAGATGAAATTTTTTTTTTTTTTTTTCATATTCTCTCTATTGTATTCAAGTACATTGTAGTTTTCTGAGCTCACTGCACGCACATTACACGGTACAAGCAAGTATAGAAATTTGGCTATTTAATTCCACATAGACAATTGTCAACCATATTTTTGCAACACCGCCAATATAAGATAGAAAACACAATTTCAATTTCACAATGACAGCCAATTAGTCTTGCTTTCAATTTTTAAGATTCTCATTTCTAATTTGAGCAGATAAAAATTGAATTAAAAAATTCTGTAACAATTCCCAAAAGAAAAATGTTTTGAAAATTAACATTCTCATGAATGATGGACACAACTCATACTCAAATACTTTTACTTTAGAAGCTACAAAATCTCGTGGAGAGGTGAGATTGAAGAAATGAAGGGAGAGTAAAAAGGATTTGAATCTAAAACCTTTTGGTTATAAGGTTTTAATTTTAATCATTAGATCAAAATGACTAGTACCAATTTGAATATACGTAATAATAAAAGTGAAAAAAATGAAAACTCGATTTTGACTAAGGGGTCGAGAGAAAATTTCTAATACTCCAACAGTGAGGGAAACTTTTGTACTAATTTGTGAAAAGGCCATAATTTCTGCTTAATTTCTACATCGAAATTTTACCTTTGTTTTAATTTCTCTAATCACGACCGTTCTTCCAAGTTCCAACTTCGAAAGGGAGAAAGAAGGATAAAAAAGAAGCAAAAGACAGCAACTCTTCCATCACTCTCCCCAGTCAATTATCCTCCCCATAGCCTGCAACCATCGTCTTCTTCAATCCTTTTATTTATTTCCAAATAATCTCCGCAATCCATTAAAGAAGGGGTGGTTTGGAAGTTGCCAGAGGAAACCATAAGTGGGAGGAAGAAAGGGAAAATACAAAAAGAAGTCCCCAAAATGGCTGCACAGAAACGAACTTCAATTCCTCAAGGTGGTGAGGAGCATTCTGCCCCGCATTCCAGCCGACCGCGGCGTAAACAATCGCGTAGGATTGGAGGTGATCAAGCGGCGAAGATGGCAGCTGATCAAGAACCTCAGCTGCGGCAGCTGCAGCAGCAGCCAGTTCAAGAAGCTGAAGATCAGCCACCACCTCAGGCCCCTGATGATCAGGAACCAGTTCAGCTGAATCCAGATGAAGGTAGCTAAATGGGCGTCGAATTCGAAATCCATATTGTTAGCATTGATTTTTGGATTGGTTTTCGATGCTAGTTATATGCGCAGTAGTAAAGAGTTGATTTTGACTAATTTGATTGTTGAATTTGTCAAACTTTTTCAGATTCTGGTGGAAGTGGTACTGACCCGGAAGAATTTGACGAGTGAGGACTCTTCTTTTATTTGTTTATCAATTCGTGTATGTGATTGTCAGTTTTGCATGTATGTATGTATCCATGCATGTGGAACTTATCTGCTGGTAGGAATTTGTTTTGATACATATAATTACTTTGTTTTGATAGATATTGAGGCGTTTTGAATTTTACGTGCATTAATTCGAGGCTTACGCATGTGTTAGGCATTTTGAGTTGTTCCGTTCACGAAAATTGTTTATCGAATCACCACATGTTCATGAACGTCTGTTGTAAAAATTTTCTTGGGGGTAAGTTGATTCGGGCAGCTTTTGTGCATTCAAGGTGCTTGAGTCAATGCCTAAACAGTCTCTGAATGTTGCTTTTTGATGCGTATTGATTTCATTTGTCAGCGGTTTTCTATACTCTGAAGAAGAATATGATTTTGTGAATTATGTCGCATGTGCTTTTAAAGTTCATAGAGGTGTAAACTGTGGTATTTATCTTTCCATATTCAATCAATGTAAGGCTTATGCATCATTATGATGTTCTATTCTTTAAAATAGTAGATGTGTGAGTAGCTATTCTAGTTATTTGGTAAAATCTGTTGTATAATTGCTGGCTTTGCAGTCTATCAGAATTTGCTAACTAGGTTGTTTACACAAAATGTCTTTGTTTCTGTATAAGGTTAAAGTGCCCACAGTATATCATCTCTATTACCTTATCGTTGCTACCATTTTTAATTGGATGAGACATGCAGTGCAATCTTTGTTCTCCTTTATTTGTTCAAGCACGCATGGCGCACGCTGCAGTTAACCTTTATATGGATTTTTTTTTCAAATTCCTTTTCTCTCTAGTGCTATATTGATATTATAGCCCATATTTACTTTGGCTAGTTTGTTATGTGATATGCCTTCTTGCGCTAGATGAGCAGTTTCTGTATAATTGGTTATTAGAATTAGATTTTTCTACCTTATAAGCGTCATTGGTGATAAAAGGGTTGGTCATGGATATGTTTTCTGTGTTTAGTTGCTTGAAGAGTGGCATCAGTACTAACTTCACATTTTGTATATTTTGCAGAATTATCGATGTAGTACGGGGTGCACTTCGTACCAATGTGCAGTGTCCCATATGCCTAGGTACTTTTGTTGTTTCTCTTCCTCGTCATTCTGTAAATTATTTACTACTTTCAATTTTTTGCTAGGATTACAATGAGAGACTTTTTTTCTCTCAAATGTTTCAAGCTCGTAAAGATGTAGAATGTGCAATCTGTCTAGGTATTTTGTTTTTCAAGTTATTAATTTTTTTCCTATAATCTTATGTAATAGTTTATTGTCCTGGAGCTGCAGACATGTTGATATTAACATAATCTCTGAGTTTTATATTTTTTTGGTTCCTATTGAACTTCTAATTCTTAGCATTGGTATATGATTTTGTTGTGTATAGGGATTGCGTCCAATATTGTTAGTTTAAGTTTTGACGTAGTGGCCATGATCTGCTGGTGTGTCACCTTATGTGTTTCTGTGCAGATGTTTGCAAATTGTCATGTATCTGTTAGTATAGCTAACTGAACCAAGTTATGAGTCAGTTCTCATGTACATTAAGATGGATGAAGTGTTGCACATTAATAGCACCTGGGTATGCTTATGGTACCTTAACAACATGAAAATTCCCAATGAGGCCACATTCAATGTGCAGTAGATTGTGTATAATTAGGTGTGAGTGATTTAATACATAAGAATTCAGGCCTGCTGAATCCTCCAGCTGCTTCTCTTCTATGTTTTACAATTAGTTATAGTCCTAGAATTTATGCATGATATTCAATTTTCTAGAAAATGCACCTACAGTCATAGAATATATGCATTCTAGTCACTTAATTTTCTAGAAACTGGATTTCTTCTAAAAGTTAATTCTATATATGTAATAGTCAATGCATTTTTGACATTATTTGAAATTAGCTGTTCATTTTCTGTGGTGATCATATTTCCTTATATCATATCATCACAAGCATGGCATGCTATATCAACCTTCAAAAATAATTGCATAAAACGATGCATGGCTCTAATTGTATCTCCTAACACTAAACTTGCAGCTATAATTGTATGGCTCACCATATGTATGTAAATTTGGTAACGGGATTAAAAAAGTCTGAGTTCTTCATGTAGTTGCCGTGCATAGGTCTTGTGACTATGACCAGACATGCCTTGTAGATTTGTTCACATCCTGATAACCTTTTTGACTGAAGATGAAAGTGTTATCATGATACTATTTACTTCATTGTTTGCAATGACTTTCCTTGCACTATAGAAAGATTTTCATAGTAATTACTGAATTCGAGTAATTTGAACACCCCCTCTCTCTCTCTCTCTCTCTCTGTGACTCTCTGTCTTATGTTTGTGCGTGTGTGCGCGTGCATCATTTCATGGATCCTTTTAATAAACCATTTGCAAGTATGATTCGTATAAAAGTACAGTTCAAGAGATAGTTATCCATACAGAAAAGCTCACCTTCTGGTCTCTTGCTCAGTGTCCATGGGGAATTGATTATTTTCTGTGACTAATTATTCTGCAACTTATCTATAACAGGCATTATTAAGAAAACTCGAACTGTTATGGGATGCCTCCACCGGTTTTGCCAAGAATGCATTGACAAATCAATGCGAATAGGGTATGTAATGAAAAAAATTTGCTCTCATTTATTATTTTGCGACGCATCTGATGTATTTATTGGGTAATGTGGATAAATAATGTTGTTCTGAGATCGCACAAGGAAACCTGTAATGAATATTTCTTTCTTGCAGGAACAATGAATGTCCTGCTTGCCGCATACATTGTTCCAGCAGACGTTCTTTGAGAGATGATCTAGACTATGATACCTTGATTGAAGCTATATATCCAGACCTTGCGGAGTACGAACTAGAGGTAGTTCTTTTTGTTTTGGTTTTTTGGTTTGCATTACAACTTTACTTTAAATTCAACAAGGTATATAATTGGCTGACCTGTTTTATGTGGATGTTCCTTCCAGGAAAATGTCTTTCATGAAGAGGAAAAAGCACGGAATAAGCAGGTCATTAAGCCAATGCCAGCGAGATTCATGTTTGCTTGCATCTGTCTTGACTTTTGTTTTTTTTCTGTTTGTCTTTGCCTTCTTCTTGTCGATCGTTCTACGAGTTTTTATACATCTTAACCTATGCTTATGGCCTGTTATTCATGCCTAAGTCAGAAGTGATAGCTAGGAAAGGTCTTTTACCATTTGTTTTCTACCCTAACCCCCAAGAAATCAGAGTTCTTTTCTTAGAGACCTTGTTGAGAAAAATCATTTGCAACTTGCAAGTGTCATTATGGTATATAGGTCCATTACCAAGCTTTTGCTTCATGTTAGTGGACGTAAAATATTTTACCCTGACAATTGGCTGCTTTTATCTTCACCTGCTTCACTTACCCTTTATCTGTTTGCTAAAAGTTTGATCCAAGTTTAACTAGTATTATACGCTAATTCTGTTGCTTAGTTTGATAAATATATTATATTGGAAATCAAAAAGTTGGCCTCAGTGGCTCCAGGTACAGTTTTATTGTTAGGTATATTTTGGGGACAAAGAACTGGACTGAACCTACAATGGAGCTAGTGAATAAGGCTCTCCCTGTATATCTTTCATAAAAAATTATTTTTGTTGTATATGTGATTTGTTTCGAGTTTGTCCAAGTAATCTGCCTAATTTAGTTTCAGTTTAATTATGAGCCCCTTCTTCACTGGTGGATGTTATCTAATGTTCATTTGACAAATTAGTTTTCTGTTTGGTGTTAATAGTAATTATAATCATAATTTCGGTGTCTTTTCTTTGCCTATGGTTAATTCTATGATGTCTTGTGATTAAAAGTCCACTAACTAGAATTTAAAATTGATGTGGAGCAGTGTTCTTTGGTTCCATATGCTGAATAGGGAAATCAAGTTCCATTTTTAGCCATGATTCTTTTATCTTAGTTTTCATCACAGCGACACATGCTTCTCTCTCTCTCTCTCTCTCTCTCTCTCTCTCTCTCTCTCTATATATATATATATATATATATATAGCGGAATGTTTTCCTTAACCGTTGCAATTAGCACATGACACGTCCAATCATCAATTGTACCCGTTATATATCAAATTCGTTCCCTGAAGTGGAATGATTACTTTTGTTTCTGACCCAAAAAGTGTCTGAAGCTTAACAATAAAAATCCATTTTGTATGCATTACATCTTCATTAAATTCAAAAAACTTGTTTTTACAAAAGTTAGTCTTTCAAACAAATCATTAATGTACTCCACTGAAAGGTTTCTTTGTTCTATAGGATCTCATACTGTGTAATTTAAAAGGAGTCCTTCTGTGGATGGATCAAACACTTGTCTGCATTAAGAATTTTGTTAAACCTAAATGTCAAAATGTTAAAACTATATTGGTGGTACAGCAGTGCTGCCACTTCAATGCAGACTTGGTGGATTATTTAGTGTTGGGAGATTTAGGGGGTCTATAAACCCAATATTCGATGTTTTTTTGCAATGGCTTTACCAGAAAAAGCTGAGATATATCTATTAACAGGATTAATTTTATTCGATGTTTTCCCTAGTCTTTTGTTCTTTCTCATGCTCCTTTTCAGAATAGCATCTCATTGATTGTTGTGGCAACAGTTTTCACTCCGATAGCTATCAGAACCATGCAAAGGTTTCTAATGAAGTAATTTCATAAACTTGTGAGGTGCATAGTGAATTCATGGATATACATACTAGACTTTTAGTTTCAGGATCATCAATTTGTGAACAATAGTAATTCATTGCTAGAATTAGTAATTTTTGCAATGATTTTGCTGCCACTGTGATTGGGCAGGTTCAAGCATCAATTGCTGAAATTTCTAGACGACAGTCAGAAGCATTAAATAAGAGGCGTAGAACATATAGAGATGCAGATGACTTAAGAGTACCCCGCAGTCGCAGTGCAACTTCAAGAAGAAGAAGCAATCAGAGAACTGATTTCGAGCCTGATAATGTTAGTGAGAGGGAAAATGATCTTCAAGGAAACTTAGATCCATCAACATCTGACAGATCTCACATAGAAATCAAGAACCGCAGGCCTAAGAGACGGGCTAGTACTCAGCCTCCACCAACTTCCCCATCAGCTGCTAATCCTGATAGTGAATATCTCAAAAATCCAGTGGAGCCAGTGAGAGAAGATTTAGTTAATCCTGTTGGGGTTGCGCACAATCCAGAAATGCTGACTTGGGGCAGAGGTGGTGCTCGTAGCCATACTCGACATGGTGGTGGGAGTGCTGGCAGAGGCACCAGGGGCAGCCGAATGTCCAAGTTGATGGATCAGCTGGAAAGCTCCTCTAAGATTGATTATATGGTATGTCAAGCTATTGGTCTATTGTCCTACCTATCATTTATTTATCCATTGGAAACAACATGAGACCTAAATGTAACGGTCCAAATACAGTTCCTGTATATGGTTCTTCTAATTTACATATTTTGTGATACTGTAGATCATGGCATCAAATTTCACTTGTCTTTCCTAAATCTATTCTTTGCAGACAGAAACCCCATTTGCATTAGTTTCTCTGGACAAGGAAAAGATACCAAATTTAGAAAAGCCCTGGCTTTGTTTGCAGTCAAGCTCTTCCGTCAATCAACTCCGCAAGGTTACAGTTTTCTTACATGATTGTCTCACAGTGACATGAATATACAGTCACCGAAATGTTAACCACTGGACTGCTATCTATTAGTCTAGGGTCTAATCAATTTCAGAAGATATAACAAGGTCTCGTGGCTTCATTTGTTAAAATCCGTCTTTCCACTGTTCAAGAATGGTAAACATTCATTTAAAAGTATTTGGTTACAGAATTTTTTTTTTGTTGGATCTTGACCCAAAATACTTGTGTTCGGAATGTGTATTTCTTGTATTATACAGTGTCAATAGATAATTCAAGATGGTGCCCATTCCCTGTGCCAGATTCTTTATACCGTTCTCTTTTCTTTCTGTTATTAGATATTCTCTAGTTGTCGTCTAACTTCATTCCTTTGTGAAATATTTTGTTACAATAGCTCGTTGCTGATGAAGCAAAACTTCAAGCTGAAGATGTTAAAATGCTGTTAGTTAAGGAGGCAGGTGTTGATAAAACCAGTGCTGATTATTCACACATGATTGATAGACAGGATCCCCTTTCACGGATGGTTAATTGGTCCAACATTTGCTTGGAAATTTTAGAGGGGCAGGAGACTCTAGCTGGGCTCCGTTGCTCTACAAACACCATATATTTGGTAAGTGACAATTCAAAATCTATGTAATATTGTGCTTGCTGAGCCTTCTGTTTTGGTGACATGTACTATAATCCATTTTAAAAGGCACATGATCATTCTCTTTATATTCCGTTTTTACTCCTTAATGAAGTGCCTTTTCTGTTTCAGATACTAGCTTACCAATGCAAAAAGGATAATCAGCAAATTCAACCCTCTCCTCTTTGAGAAAGAGGTAACAATGAAGTGTTACGTGTGAGGCTGCTGCTTCTTGTGAAAAACTAAATGCTTCTTCAACTCCAGCAAAGGCTTGTTCCAACAAAACTAAAGGCTTGTTCAAAGGAAGGATTCAACCAACAGGCCGGAGGGTTTAAAAATGCATGTTTATTGCAAAAGACTTGTGCAATTATTGGTGACATTTCATCTTAGGTTTCTTGCAGAAATTTTGAAGTTTTGATGATAGAATTTTCCTTTTAATGAAGTTGAACAATGACCACAGAAAACATTTATATAGTTACATCCACCTATGTATGTAGTGTAAATCCTGTATCTTTTCATCGTGGTGTGACTTGATTCTTGACCCAGTTCATGGCCTTTGATGTCATCCCTTACCTATGCTGTTAGCTAGAGACCTCATTTATGCTGGGTTTCTGCTTATAAGAAGGGGTTTTACACACATTCTCTCTCTCTCTCTCTCTCTCTCTCTCTCTCTCTCTCATTCACCCCCACTCACACGCACAGCGAGTTGTACTGCTTATCATTTTGAAATTTGCTGTAGATAAAAACATGCAAATTCAGCCAGCCTGGAACTGAGATTGGTCTTGTTAGTTTAGCAGGTAAGATATGTCCAGGGTTCTAATGCATTTAGCACAACATTCAAGCAATATAGATCAGGAAAGATATTATTATGAATCTTGTTCTCCAAAAGCCAAATGCTCTCCAGTAGAAGTTTTTCTCTCAAACTGCCCTAGATGGGATTTTTTTTCCTCCAAAGTATCGAGAATTCATGTCAGAATTTTAGGTCATCCCAACTCAGCAACCCAAAAAATGAGAGAGAGAGAGAGAGAGAGAGAAGAGCATTTAAGGTCACCCCATTTCTTTATTCTCTTAGAATCAAAAGAATAGTGAACTTGAGATTTATGTTAAATAAAGAAGAGCATTTATATTAAATAAAATGAATTATGAACTTATATATTGAATCAAAAAATTTTGTGATATATGTAGTCAGAGCCAGATGGGACTGGTTTTACATAGCCTACATAGCTGTTGAAGGCAGCAACTGAAGAAAGGGTAGGGAGTTCAAGAGGTCTTGAACGAGATTTACACATCCAAATCATCTCATCTGAGTTGGCAAACTGGAAGCTGTTGCCGGCACAGGGCAGACCATCCTTCTCTTTTCTTTTCTTTTCAGTATATTTAGTCTTGGGGACTTTGGTTTTGTAACTTGCTTAGAAGACCTGTTATGTACAGAAGAATTATGAGGTTAGATATCAATATGAGGCAAAAAGCAAAAGCAGAGGAATTGAATAGGATACATAGATAATAAGAAAAACAAGCAGTTTCTTTGTTTGCATACTTTTGTGGTAAGAAAGGATGCTCGAAGTTAGGAACTGGTCGGGCATGAGGCACCAATGTCCTTCTTAGTTGTTTTAATGCCTTCTCTTCTTCCATCTGCAATTCGCTCACATTAGCCATTGTCAGGAAATTGCATTAATAAACTTGAATGTTTATCTGTATATACCAGTCTTTCTGATTCAGCTTCCTCTCTATATCTCTTGTACATAATTTCTTTCTCCTTGACCTGAAACCAGTTTAATGTCAGCTTGTGACTTTGGACGCAAAATCCCAATCCTCCCCCCCCCCCCCCTCTCAAAGGTTCAAACTCATAAACATCTGTTACCTTTTTATCGAATTCAGCTCTATCAACAGCTCGATGGTCTACATGAAGATTGAATGTCTGAACCTCTGTGAGTGGTTTACGTGCTTTTTCAGGGACTGGAATTGGATCCCTTCATTAGCAGGAAAAAGAAAATCATTTTATCCCCGCAGTTGTCAAAGTGAAGAAATAAAGAAAGCAAACTAAGGTCTTACTCTCTCAATATAGGTTGGGCCTTAAATATTCTCATTTGGGCTTCTTCAGTCTCCCTTTGCTGCCTTTCTTCCATCTCCCTCTGTATTTCTTCTTCATGCCTCACCAAACTCTCTAATTCAAATGGTTCTGGTCTTGTGCAAGGTTTTGGCTCTGGTTTGGGTGGAATCTGCTCAAGAATAGACAAAAATTAACAAGCCCTCCCCCTTTCAAAAGTAATGCCATCAACTATCTTCTATCTGCTAATAATTGATCAAATTATAAACAAGAAGATGGGGAAATACCACAGGGTAATCAGTGGTGTAAGGATATGGCAAAGCTTTTGGAATCCTAGCCCTTTCTTCCTCCCACTGTTTCTGCAAAAGCTCACTAACCAGTTTCTTCTCTTTCTCTGCTCCTCTTTCCTAAGAATATGACCCAAAGCCATGACGATTACTTTGGTACATAGATCTAAACCAGAAATGGAATATATCAATGATAGATATCCATCTGAATGCAAATGTACCTCTGTATGCAAATGGAAAGGGTTAGGAGTAGTGTTCCCAGGAATAGGTTTGTCCTGCTGACGTTCTGAATTGATTGAAAGCTGAAATTTTGAGAAAGATGCAATCGTCAGAAAATGGGGGAAACAAAGAGTAATAATTGGACTAGATGGTATGCTAAAGAAAGTTGAATTAGCAAATATGAAAACCTGGTCAAACATGTCAGCCACATTAGTTGCTGGTGGGATCCTTTCGTCTGTGGCAAAATGAAATTCTTGAGGCATAGTGACCTGCCTTTTGGTGTTGCAGAACATTCCCAAATCTCCTTTACTCTCGAATATCTGTGACATATGAAAAGCTTATGATATCAAATAGGCAATCCAAAGGTTAACAAAACATATATAGTCCAAGGGTGGTGGCAGCTAGCTACCTTCCTGTTTAAAGGTCTTGCCTTGAACTTGGGAACTTTTTCTAGTTCTTCTTCTTCCAATTCATCAGAACTTTTGATCTTTGGCGTCCGTGCCCTAAGTGATGTTTGAAGACGAGGTGATTTTGGTGCTGTGAGATGTGGCTTCCACAGATAACTCTGTAACGTATAGATAAGCAATTTTAGCCTAGAAAACCACATATTCACTAGAAATCACAAAGTTCAAAGAAGGAATAGTACTTCAAAAGCCTGAGAAGATTCTATAGATGCTACAGTAGATGTTTCTGCATTCTGATTTGCTCTTGCCATTGTTTCCAGATGAAATTCCTGCAAAGCGAAATGTACCAACCTCATTATTTTAATGTATTTTGCATTTTCTATCGTGTCCCTGATCAGGAACTTTCCCTCATTCCCCCCTGTTTCACTCTGGTGTTCTCTCTTGAAAATCCTTTATTACATCATAAGTACCTTAAATTCTGGAAGCTGGGGTGTGGTTCTTGGCAATTTAGGCAAAGTCGGCGTTTCCAAAATCTATGACACAGGCAAAATGTAAGGTACCATCATACAAATGGGGCACATGACAAATCAAGTAAGGATATCCTTAATTGACAAGACAAACCGATACCTTTTTATTTAATGGCCGAGCTTTAAACTTGGGGACTTTAGCCATCATTTCTTCCTCAAGCTCAGCAGAACTCTTTACTCTCACTGGACGCGCCCTCTGAGCTGTTTCAAACTCAGGTTCCTTTGGCCTTGTCAACGTGAGCTTGGGCTTCCGTTGCACTGTTCCAGCAGCAGAATCCTGAGCATGCAAAAATTGATTTAAAAAAATGCTTAAAGAAACTAAGCCACAGAACAGATACAAGAATTGTTGAATTACATGTGATAGTGAACTGCTGCTCCTAGGAGGCAGAGACATCTCTCGTGTGTTGGACTGAAACTTCTTCATCATTTCTGCCATCGAAACAAATGGTATAGCAGGTTCTCGAACATAAAGCTGAACATTGAAGATGGTTGAACTCAGTCAGCTACATGAAGATTACATTGTAGAACAAAGTCCTAAAAAGTAGAATAAAATCTAAATCAAAAGGAAGAAAATCTAAACCAAGTAACCTTTCTATTCTCCTTGTTGGTTTTGGCAGTTGACAAGCATAAGTTGGAACTGCTGCTGACCAGGCCATTCCTTGTTTTGTGGGGCAAATTTTGGGGTTTGACATTAAGGATCTAATAATCCAGCATAAGAAGAAAAGTTCAGAATGAAACTTCTTAAAGTATCAGTGCATGCTGATTAAGTACGATTACACTAACCTGCCTAGATTTGCCCCCTTCAAGTTTTTGCCGCTTTACGGCTTGATTTTCCTGAGCAAAATTAGGAGTTTCAACAGTGCTTTTCACATTTGTGTCCCTGTATAAATCAAAATAGAAAATAAGAAAAGAAAAACAAATCATCTAGAGAAGAATGCACAAGTATTTTTGTAAAGAGTTCATGAAAAGTATGTAGTACAGACTTTCTGACACTAGCTGGTTTACTGCTTCTTGATTGTGACTGATATTTCGACTTCAATGCTGGAGGGTTCTTCAGCATACTGGCTATCTTTCTGGCTGTCTGTTGCTTCTTGGAATCAGTTTGCTGGGATTTATTCCTCCCAGAATTTGTTGGTGGTGCTGGGGTTGAAACTTCTCCGCCAACTGTTATTAGATACATATGCTATTTTAAAGAAACAGAGGGAAGCGTTGAAAGAACAACAGTTACTGGGAGGTTTAAAATAGCTGACCAACCTGGGACAGAAGATTCCTTCCCATCTAATTCCTGCAAATAGAAAAAGGTTATGAGAAACTGAACCACATTGCGTCATTGCTCTATTGAAAAATGAGTACTACTACACATACAGCACTAGTAAGACTTCTTGAAGGTTCTTCTTTAAGCTCAACTGGATTCACATTCTTAACTTCAGATGCCCTAAGTTCTCCAGCAGCCTGGGGCCTGTATCATGCAGGAAAATTAGGATATCTTTCCAATCAAGTATAATATGAAGAACATATGAACAAAGAGGTGAACTTTCAACAGGACTTAAGTAAACATATGTTGGTTTTTGGACAATATAAAGAGATCAACCTGATTTGGCTCTCCAATTCCAAAGTTGACTCTTTTGCAGTACTACAAGTAGCTGTTGATTCCGATGATTCTGATGCCTAAATAGCAGGTAACCAGATCAACATGGAACTAGACAACAGGCAAGGAGTATCTATGCATCTCGGGATACTAATTGAAGGAACGGAGTGTATTGTAGGTGTAAGTACCTTGTGCAAATTCTCACCCTCGTTAAAATCACATATACTAGCAAGTTGCACGGACCTGCCAGCCTTGATTCTGGGCATAAATGCTGCAGGATTCAAGAGAAAAAAAAAAGGATTTAGACAACAATCCCCTTAGTTTCGAAAAGGTGGAATACAGAAAAGCAACACTAAGACAAAAAATTTATCATCCCAAGCGATTCCTCCAATTGAACTACAAGCATCCCCAAGAGAGTGTTGCAGCATTCCACAAACAGAAAAGTACGTGGACCACAAACACAAGAGCCAAGCAAATTGCTACAGAAAAAGTCCTATAAAACTTCTCATCATTTCCATCAAGGTTAGAAAATGTCTTCAGTTATTTCAGTGTCTTGAATTATAGAGAAAAAGAAAATGAGTAGTTTCCAAGGTACTGCCTAACCATGATTGCATGGTCTCAATCATTGTACTGACCTTATATTTCTTCCCTGGACAAGGAAATAAATGTTTATAGTAGTAATGCTTCAATCATCTTTTACGTATAGTCACCATAGTGTTCTAGGATTAAAGTTACTGGAGCCATCAATTAACTGAAACAACAGCAATTTAAAGGTCATATATGAGCATCAAATCTGCTCCTAATTTGGGCCTAATACAACTGATTCTTCTAAAAATTGCCTGATTGAACTGAAATTGTTTCTTCATCAATTCAAGTGGTTGACAATAAGGGAATAAATCAATTCAACTTTAAAGTCTAGTTCAACTATGGTTCAACAGAATAGCATATCAGAAGACCTACAAGCATGGTTAGGCCAAAAACATAGCAATATCAGTTCCGTTTCCCTGTTTCTCTTCCAGGTGATTGACCAACTCTAGAACCGAACATGATGAACCAGAGACGCCTTATTTTGAAGTTAAAAACAAAAAACAAAAAACAAAAACCACACACGCACTCAGACACGCACAAACTCAGGCGGACGAGAAAGAGGACATTTCAAGAAATGACCACAATCAAACTTAGCTATGTCCGGAAATGTTCGCACAAGATACTTTAATAGGAACCCCAGCAATACATGAAAGACTTAGCACTCTCAACAAACGAATTTATGAGGATACTTTAATCATTTATTGAATCCTAATTTAAAAGAAGGTACTTGAAAAGAAAATGAACTGAAGAAGGTATCAATTAATCAAGAACCCATAAAGAAAATTCATCCATTATGAAAGAAAATCAAGGACCCAGATCATAAATTACGAATTCAAATTCGATAAAAGGTTAGGGCAAAACTGCAGGCAGTGTCAAATGAAAGCTAAAATAACTAACACTATATTATAATGAAAGAAAACCCACGAAAATTAAGTCAAGAAAATGAAAACCTACTAACCTAAAGACTCCAACAATACAAGAAACTCCATAAACCCCTAAAAAAGTGAGGAAATTCTAAGGCTAAGGGAGAAATCAGAAGGTGAAAATGAACGTACGAGAAGGGGCATAACTACAAGCAGTCTCAAACCAAAGCTCTGCCTTTTTCATATCTTCCTGCGTTTCACCATCAATAAAGTCATAGAATTTTGGGGCCCTGAATTCATAGGCCTCATCTATCATGTATGCCTCACTAGTATTATTACCATTTGGGTCTTCAGCAACCGCCATAATTGGCCAAGAAAATGTCACTTCTTTTTTTTTTTTCTTGTGGTGACTGATAAAAGAGAGATTGGTGGTGAGAATGTTGGGATGATTGTCGATGTCTAGACCATGATGAGAAAAAGAAGTGCGGGGAGATGAAACGAAGATTATAGTAGAAGGACCAACGTTCGGTTTAGTCTAACGGTCGAATTGTTTTTTGAAAAGTTGGGGGAGCTGGGTGTGATGGTTGGAATGGGGTGCATTTGTGTAACGGCTAGAAACGAGGACTTGTGCTCCAGCAGACGGTGTCGTTTCATCCGGACCGCATTCGGCCACCACAATAGGGGATAAAGAACAAGAAAAGAAATTAAGGATATGTGAATTAATTAGTCATTAAGAAAGGATATGTGAAAAAGTTTAATTATAGGTGTCTTTCCAACGAAAATGACATAAAATAAAGAGGGCTGTGTGTGATTATTTATTTATTTATTTATTTATTGTTTTGCTTGTTGATTTAGAGAAAAAAGGGTACAAAGGGATTTTTGAAGCAAGAAACAATATTGAGCTGTCACTGCAATTTAGAACAAAAGCTTGATATGTATTTTTGTTATCTTCAATAGGTATATTTAAATAGTCAAAAAGGATTATCTGCATAGCTTTGTATTATCATATCATCGAGGGATTATTCAAAGAAACAAAATGAGTGAAAAAAAAAAAAAAGCATAAATGAGGGGGGGGAGAAATGTGACTTTCTTGAGACAGAACATGAATATTAGTAAAGAGGACATATTGCTGATTTATGCTTAGGCACATATCCTATAAATTGTGTCATCTTTTATTCCCATATTTTTCTTTTTTTGAAGGAATTATTCACCAGAAGCTTTGGAACAAAAAAAAAAAAGAGAAAGTTTAAGTATATGTTCACCTGAAAGGTAGCGGAAAAATCCCAAGAGGTCAAACTTACAAGTCATTAATTTCTCCTTAATCTTTTAAACTGGCATTTACTTCTCCTTTTAATGGTGATTTTAAGACATTTCTTTCAAATACTATAATATTCACTCCACAAAGGCAAAACCTCTTTTGGCTTCAGTTTTTTCACTTTCTTTACTTTTCATTTCGGATTTAAGATTTGATGTAAGAAAAGAAAAAAATATATAAAGTGATTCTACAATTAAGACAATATATCATTTCTTTTTCTTGGTCCTTAATAAGTGAAATTGCCCCGAGGTAAGATCATATACACTGGATTGTTAGATATTAATGTAATGTGCAACAAATCGAAACTGTTATGAAGTGATATATATATTGTGATTATGCAATTACCGATTAATTATCAAAATACAAGATGAAATTGCAAGAAACAAAATTCAATTCCTCTTCAGCAGTTACCATTGAAGGGAAGATATGGAACATTTTTCCATTCTAAAGAATTCTAGAGCTCTTAATTTCCCTAATTCTCCAATTCTAGCTAAAAGTAAAGTCCTACACCATATAACCTATTCAACAAATTGTTCTGCCACTTTGTATTCAGAAATCAGAATGTGTTCATAACTGTTCATATGGTTAACTACACATAATGTATAAATAGCTAGCTTACTATATATAAATTTGGCGGTTACTCACAAGCATTTATGGTTTAATTTTATTGATGTTTTTGTTTCAATATATATGTTTTCTGTTATCACATGCATGCATAAGAGACTTCAACCACCAAATAAAGATAAGCAAAAATGGTCAATTTCATCCCTAAACTTTTATTTCTAACCAATTTGATATCTGAACTTATTTTGCAGTTCCAATTAAGGAGTATCACTACTTAAAACTAACTTGACTCCTAATTGACCAACTAAACATGAGTATTTTGAGAACATCACTCATGGAGTTATAATAAATCAAGTATATCGTGTAAAAAATCACAAGATTAAGATTTAAAAAGTTTTATTAGGTGTTTTTTTTTACACGATTTAAAAGTTTTATCTAATAATTTTTTACACAATTTATTTATTTTATTATAGTTAGATGAGTAACATTTTCACATTACCTTTGTCTAATTAGTCAATTAGGAGCTAGATCAGTTTTTTAAGTAATGGTGCCACTGTGGAGATCTTTAATTAGAACTGCAAAATAAGTTCAAGCATCAAATTGTTCAGAAATAAAAATTAGGGACTAAATCAACACCTATAAAAAAAAGGTTTAGGGAGGAAATTGGCCATTTTCCCTAAAGATAACCATCATAGCCTTAAATGAGCAATCAATAACGCTTAATAAATACAGTAGAGCCTTTATTCAAAGCATCTCAAGTAATTCACATTAAGTTTACACCCCATAAATATCAAACTTGCATATAAAACACTGATTAATAGTACCATACCATGCAATTTAGGTTCAAAATTTACACAAGAAAAATAACTCTTTAGTACAACTCAAACAAAACGTCCCCACTACATATATCTGTCACTAAATCCAAACCTTAGTAGAATTCCTCACAAATGGCCATCATTGTTGCTATGGCTAGAATCTCTTTTCTTGGATTAATTCTAACACTTTTCTTAGCGCTATTTTCAGGATCAGCAACCAGTTTGCTTCAGGAACGGTATCAGCATTTTCATCACCATCATCGCAATCCAAGAGGTATTGACCATCCTTATACTGAACCAGAACAAGGATGCGAAGACGTGCTCAACAACTTTGATGCCTGTGAACCCTATATTGTGGGAGAATATAATGATGTACCCGAGCAGTGCTGCAATGGCTTATTATATCTGAATCATATTGCCAAAAATGAGTATGGAGGTGCAAGGAGAATTTGCCAATGCATTGAAGGCATAGGTGCTAGTAGGAAGCACCAGCCTTATTCTGAACCCCGGATTGAAAATCTTTATTATAGATGTAATATTCACCTCAGCTTCCCCATTTCTGAACGCATGGATTGCTCCAGGTACTAATTAAATGCATACTTTATGGTTTGTATATGTTTAGCTTTCTCGTTTAATCTCTATTTATTCTTTCGAAGGGGGCAACGAGGGAAAACTATAGAAAGAGGGGATAAGAGATGAGAGTCGAATCATGTTTTAGGGCTAGAATTATAAACTTCTTGACGCATTAGCTATATTTGATTATCTCGTGTTTTACATGGTTTTATCTCTTGTATCAAAAAAAAAATTTTTTTTTTTGTGTGTGTAAAATTCTTTCTAGATTTTATAAAGAAAGGACAGGGATGGGATAGGACTTAGAATTATAGAATTCTTGATGCATTAGCTGTGTTTGATTCTTGCCCCTATTAGATAGTCTTTTTTTCCATCAAATTTTGAATTAAAAAAAAGGGTTCATCATGAACGATCGATGCTTTGCTCCTTCGCAGTCCATTTCATATAACCACTATTATGTTTGTTTGTAAAATGCAAAACTTTGTGTAAAAATTATAATGTTGCCATGGGAATTTGACTGTGTGCTACTCGTCTGATTGCAGGGTCTAGACACAGGAGATGATGGTGCTGCGTGAGGGTGGATGCGTCATTTGGTTTCGTTAGAGATGCATTCAGTTCATAGGGGAAATGCATAAACTGATGCTCCCTTTAAATAAGAAATCAAGATGCCAAAGACTATGAATGAAATCTATTAACTGATCAATATTTCTATATGTAATTAATTCCTCTCTCCCTTGAGAGATGGTAAAAACCCTTTTATTTTGTTTTATTTATTTTGTTATTGGTTTATAAGATTAAAATTCAAAATTTCAATATATTCAGAGTATATTATTGTCTAGAATGAGCTACGTTTGCAACTAGCACAGTCACAAAAAAAATCTCTAACCAAGGCATTGTTCCTTCTCAATGGTGATCCTATATATACAATATGATTAGTGTGATTTGGCGCATTTCTAAACCTTTACGATGCAAAGTGTTCAAAATAAAAGTTAAAAATGCAGAAAAATGTAAAAGTAGAGGGTGAAAAGTGAAATTAATCCTATCTTAAATAATGTTGATAAGTGGACATCCCCAGAATTGCAAAATTAAATAAGTTTCAAGGGTCAACTTTTCTCCGAATGCCAGCGTTGTACAAACCACAACTTTACAGTTGTTACAGTAACACATAAACAATGATACAGTTATGATACAGTAATACACAAATAGTCTCTGTTTGGATTGACCTATTTTTCAAAAATAAAATTTTCAAATATAATGTTACAGTAATACACAAATAAAAATAACTCAAAAAACATCTCATCCATACAATATATCAAATATTTCAAAAAATATTTATAATAAAATTTTTTTATATACACTACTAAAGTAAAATATTTCAAAAATACTCCTAAAAACAGTTAATCCAAACGGAGACATAGGGTTGTCAATAGGGCGAACCAGCCCAAATTTGATCCGTTCAACCCAAAAAAAAGCCCGCTAAAACTAAACTTTAATTAGATCAGGCAGAGTTTGGACCTAAATGTTAGGCCCAAACTTGAGTAGAGCTTGAGCCATGCTAAGCTCAAGCACAAGTAGAGCTCGACCTGTGTGTGTGTGTGTGTGTAGGTGTATAATATCTATAATTTATAATTATATATATTATGACATAAAATATTAATAATTTATATATAAATATAGAGTAATTCATAATTATAAAATATATATTATATATAATTATGTATTTAATTATGAGTTAAGGCCAAATCTGAGTTGAGCCAATATGAGTTTAAGAACCTTTTAATTTTAGCTTGAAGTCCAAAAATTCGTATAATTTGTGAGTCGAATCTGCAAAAGTCCAACTCAAAAGTCCCAATTAACAAATGGACATGGATGCTTGTTGATTTCATTTCCTATTTTAGGTTCTTATTATTATATTCCCAACTAATTCATAGATTGTTCAGCACTATTAAGTGAATAGTTGTATGGGAAAACTGAGAAGAGATCAACGTTGTTGTTCCACAAGGGACACATACAATAGACTCTTTACTTGTATTTTGGGATACAATGGCAATTCAAATACGTGCTGAGATAATTTTATGCTCATTATGTTTAGTTACTTCAAAAACAAACCCAAAAAAAAAAAAGAAGACGAAGAAATAAATTATCTAGTAAGAAAAGAGCAAAAGTGCAAAGGAACCAGAAGCAGGCAATCCCAGAGATCTTGATAACACCCGCAGTACACTTGAGTAATGCAGCACACACCACTTTATAACAACCTCACTAGGAGAGGAGCAGAATAGTTATGGGTCAGAAGTGAGGGAATTTGACATCTCCGAGACAACCAAATCCATTCCCGGGACATTCAGTAAATGTTTTTGCATCAGAACCTGTGCAAAGAATGACTTGATCTAGCTGCATGTTGCCATCCTTGTCTGTGCTACACGATAGTCCAGGTAAGCTCAACCCTCCACCTATTATGGTATCTGAGATTGTATCCCTTGGATAAGATGATCCATCGGGTCGAATACCTACAAAAACATGCAATGTAGTAATACTTCTGTGGTAATTTAAGGGTCAGGCAAAATCAATTGGCCCAAGAGTTGGGGGACGGATGACTTGTATAGCATTCAGAAGTGAAAGGCTGATAATTACCTGCATCACCGAGTATTTTGAGGAGATTAGCACTTTTCCTTACTGCAAGTGCTTGCCTGAAGTATTCTTGTTGATTTTTTAGGGTAGGTTTGGAGCATGTCCCGTATTTTTTCCATGCATCTGACCATAGCTTCTCTGGGTTACTACCAGGGCAAGTAAGTGACGGCCAATGAGCTTCCAATCTTGTTCTCAGATGTGAGATCTACACATGACACATTACACCCTTTTGATTAATACCACTTCTTTTCTCTCAGAAGACAAAAAAAAGAAAAGGGTTGTTATAATATCATTGAAGTGTGCCCCTCCTTCCTCAGCCGCCTAATTCCGACCCACGACCCACTGGAGTCTACACGAACAAATTTGTACACAACCGTTTTAAGCACAGCACTGGAGTAAAAGAAGGATACCTTTGATACATCCAAGTGGCTTGCAGGGTCACAATTTTCTGGCCAGGTCCCATTGAAGTAATATGGTTGAAATCCAGTAATTATGAAGTCTCTTGCAGGTTTTGGTGTTTTTTTGAGACAACATCCTTCTTTTGTAGCACACTGAGAACCTGGCCACTGCATTTTACATGCAGAGAAACATGATGAATGTCTAATTCTTCTTTAATTAATCATCTCCAGAAAGCAAACTAAAAACAGATAAAACAATCACCACAATTTTCTAAAATCGATCAATCCCAGCTCCCTGCACATTCTCGACATTTAATGGTTTGGTTGCTTTCTTAAAATGCAGAGCTTAATGTGTGACATGCATGCTTACCTTCAGGTAAACGTAGAAGAAATCTGGCGGATTATCGGCACTTGAGATTGTTGAAGGCAAAGATGCATGGACTAAAAGCATGATGAAAGCTGATAGCATGATTTTCACAGTTTTCTCCATCTTCTGTTTGGAGTTATGAGCAATCGCCTTGGAGAAGGGGCGTGCTACTTAAAATGATCATCGGCACCCGAGTTGATGATTGAGCACTCACAGTAAAATTAAGTAAAGTTACTCTACCAAGTTGGCAACTTGTATTTTTTAACTCTACCCAATTGGCCACTTTGGTTTTCTTTTGCCTTTTTGGTCCTTCTGTCTTCGATTCTTCATCATTAGATAGGTCCTCTAGAGAATTCAAATCTGCGTTCAGATTGCTTTTATATGTCCAAGAAAAATGATATCATGTCTGACATCCACCCTATCTTCTTAAGTTAATTTTTCCTTTTATGATACAGGTTTTTTTGGAGCCATTCCTCTAAATATATCTCAAGTTTGATTTCCTGAACTGTATTTGTCCTCTTGTTCTATTTAAATTGGCATTGTTATAGGCACCACACTTTAGTTTTTTTCTTCAAGATGGACAAAAATTAAAAGAACTCATGTAAAAACAAAAAATAATAATAGTTTACATTGACAGTCAATAACTAAAAATATATACCTACCTACTAATTTCAAGATTTTTCTAACCTCCTCCAGCAGTGCTATTCTAAAATAACTAGCTAAGTTTATGCGACAGTTACTGGAGAATGCTCTTGTGCCCTCTGTCAAGGTAAAAAACAAAAAGTTGAGAGCCATATTTGTTGACTGTGTTAATATAGCAAGATCACCTCTCTTGTCTTTGACCCTGTAGCAGTGAATGCTTTTTAAGCAAATGAATTTGAAGAAGGCAAAAGCAGAAATATAATCCAATGTCACTGTATTTGTGGATGTGGCTTGAAGACTAGTTCAAAGACAAGAATAGTAACTTCCGGGTCAAACTTACAGAAATGCTGCAATATGATGACATCCTGCAAACTACTGCTAATTCTTTTTTGAACAGTTGTGGTACTAATCAACTTCTTTTTTTTCAGAAATTGAAATAAACTCACACACACTTAATTAGACTAAGCACGAGAGTTAACAGTTAAATCGATCCGAAAATAATCTAAAAAGAGATTCACAAAAAACATCCATCCAATCAATTGGTGACAGGAAGGTGCTCCCAGGTGGTACTAATCAACTTCTTGGGAGCGCAGATCAAAGATTGCTCCAACTCCAAGGAGTTGTCACATGGACAAGATTGAATATGTCTCAGATCAAGGTCAAGATTGAATATTTTAGTGGGCAAGATCGAATACTTCAGATTCTTACTACAGGATCGAGGGATAAGTTATACTACCATATTTCGTTGATCTACATTTTTTGTCTTCACAACACTTTGTCCTCTTACTTTTTTTACGGCCGTTTGAACTGCTATTTTTTAGAGCTTTTATAAAAAAATGTACTGTAACGATTTGATGTATGTAAGATGAAAAAATAATTAAAAAAAATCTTTACAAAAAACGTAAAAAAAAATTTTTTGAAGAAAGAGCAATCCAAATCAATACTTTCTAGATTAGAACACATTTTTCTCGTGTGTGTTTTTTAACAGTTGTGGTCCTAATCGACGAGCAGATCAAGATTGATCGGACTCGGGGCAGGGACGGCTGCAACCGTCCCTGCCAATTTTAGCTCATTTCAACTGCGCGTAACATTGGTTCAACTGCGCGTAACTTTTTTTTCACAGGATGTATTTTCACAACAGATAGTGGTGGGCCCCACACTTGGCGCGGATTTCGAGTTACATGGTGTTATTTCAGCCGCACAAAATTTTGAGGGCCAATTTTCAGCCGCACAAATTTTTAACCGTGCCCCAAATCCAGATTGATCTTAGGAGTTGTCACATGGACAAGATTGAACATGTCTCAAATCAAGATTGAATATTATAGTGGACAAGATCGAATATTTCAGATCCTTGAAATATTTTGCTCCCCAGCATGATATTTTATATAACTCACCATGTATAGGACTACTCCCAATCAAATAGTATCATTCCTAACCGGACTTTATAGGTTAAATACTACTATCATCCATCACTGGAATTTATTACTAAATTAAATTAAATGATTTTCGTGCCATTAACATTTTTGTGCCAAAATTATATGAAAAGCTTAAACAATATTTACTCTCTTTTTTTTTGTGTTAAACATTTACTTATTTAACAATCAGCTTTGAAATCGTCCGGGCATACTTCTTGTATCAATTTTGAATTAATAAGTCCGAAAATCACTAAGGTTTGTATTGTATTCTCAACTTATCCGAGAATAGGATGAAAATGGTTGCTTGATGAACTTGATCATGGATTAAGAATATCTTCTGAACAGATCCCATATTTTTAGCCATTCAGTTCCTGGTAGAGGTCATCTATCCCAATAATCACATATACTAATAATAAAATTAAGGGACTAAATAAGTGCAATCGAAACTTTAGGGACTAAAACTAGATTGAGTGGGAACTTTGGCGTCCAATAGAGTAATTAACGATTATAAAACCTCTTTCACCATTTAAACTTCTAACGTACTTACCCATCTATCAAATCTTAACCACTCTATCAAATTTTTAAATAATTCTCAGTAAAAAGAATAAAAACAAAGGGAAGAAGCTTAGTGGCATATGATCATGAACATGATTTTTTGTATTTAAATAACGAAAATAGAGCTCTTGAATCAGTACTTCCAATTTCCTTTCACACTATATGGACATGATGACTTTTCAATTATTCCCTGATTTGGTTTCTTGAGAATAAAAACAAAGGGAAGAAGCTTAGTGGCATATGATCATGAACATGATTTTTTGTATTTAAATAGCGAAAATAGAGCTCTTGAATCAGTACTTCCAATTTCCTTTCACACTATATGGACATGATGACTTTTCAATTATTCCCTGATTTGGTTTCTTACATATCAACCATACCAAACTACTACACGTAGCAATAAAAAAAAAAGAGGTTTCTAACAATTTCACTGACCTCTCTTAAGGTTTAAAAAATTATACTAACCTCTCTTGAAGTTTATGATTTGATAACAAAATCAGTCTATCTCTAAAAAAGTATGATTAAAAAATTACTTTTAGGAGAGAGATGAAAATTTTGTTCTGCAAATGCCCTATGCATTCCAGTCAAGTGTATTAGCAAAAATAATTATCAGTCAAAGTGTATTGCAGTTATGATTATCTCAAAAAATTTCATAATTTTCAACTAAAATTATAAAATTTAAATATTAAACTGAGAATAGTAGAGATTGTTTACCTGATTTAGCATATGCCTTTTGTAATTTTGCATAGAAAATAACTTCCAGTTCTGCCTTTCTTCTACCTCTTTTTTCAGCCACTTCCAAGAAATTACTCTTCTACAAATGCCATTTCTTTAGTTTCTAAATCAAAGGGAAAAATTTTTTAAGAACAAGCTTGTTTTTCTATTTCTTTCCTCTGTGCTTTCTTTATTCTACCTGTGCCTTTCTTGTATACGATTAAAATGTGGTCACGTCAAGTTCTGTCAATCACAAAATGGTGCTAATTGATGTAGCAAATTAGTGCCACTTTGTATCTTTCACATTACTGTTCATGCTGTTAACAGATAATTCTGTCAATTAGTTGATTTGTGCCATAATTACTTAATTCTCATATTTTAGTTTCTAATATCAAATAATGTGTTAGGGGTACATGAGTAATTTCACGCTAGGTGATGTCAGCAATTGAGCCCCTTATTCTGTCAAGGGAGGTCAGTGTAATTTCCCAAACCTCATGGGAGGTTAGTGAAATTGTTAGAAATCTCAGGGGATGTTTTTGAAATTATCCCGAAAAATTTTCTAATATCCTTTCCAGAATAATCTAGCTGATCCCATGTAGCATAATATTTTTTATCTAGACTTGGATAATTTATTTCAAGTTAGGTGAAATTCAGATTAATTCGATAATTGAGATGATAATGTAGCTTCAAGGCACAATAGCAAGTATTATAATTTGAGGAGCTCTATTTAGTATTTATAGTTAAAGCAATAAAACAAGTGCATATTGGAATGGGTCCAATCACATCCTTGTAAAGACAATAACACCAGTGCAAAATATTCAATTAAATCCAAACAAGAAAGCCAAGTGGTTGGCTAAAACATGCGTGTGCTTTTCTAATTGGCCCATGTAATAGCTAAAAACAAATTATAAAATAATAATATACAAACAAGAAAAAGAAATTATAAAAAGAAAAAGAAATAAAAAATAAAAATTCGTGTGCTTTTCTAATTGGCCCATGTAATAGCTAAAAACAAATAATAAAACTATTATAATATGCAAAACAAGAAAAGAAAAAAGAAATAAAAGAAATAAAAACAAAAGCGTAATAGTATTACAACTAAGAAAAGCGTGTTAAAAAAATAGAAGTGTATAAAAGTCAGCGGCAAACCAAACCATAAGGCTTCACATGGAGTCTTTCCTCTACGTCAAAAGTCTTCTTTACATAACATACACTCGTTCAAATCTGCTCATCAATATCTCCAATAATTGAAATCTTTACTCCTGTTTCATCATCCAACCATCATACCTGCAATCTTTCTGGCTTTGAAGTTGTTGTGAAGATTTAGCAGTGGAATAACAAAAAACAGAACAGTCATGAATGGAAAGGAGATTCTTCATAAGATGAAGGTCAGACAGTTATTCAGTTCATGCATTCATTTGACTTCTTGACTAAAATTCTTTCTTGATTTTGCTATCCCAGATGTCCTTTCCGGGATATGTTTTGCTTTTGTTAAGTTGCTGATCGCATGTTTATAATGGCCATGATCGTTTGTCATTTTAACTGTTTGTTATATCTGATTTTGTATGAGAAGTGTTAATGGATGTAGGCTTGGATTATTGACTGATTTTGTAATGGAGGGGGATGACGAAGTTGTGGGATTTTTGCTAAAGTTCCAATCGATCTTGAAAAGTCAAGATTTGTTGGAGAAGAGAGGCATGGATTTTGTTCAATTCGTTCATACCAGAAACTTGGATACAAGATTATGCAAGTTTCGGACTTGGGAGTGAGGGATCAAGTTGTGGTTAGTTCTATACTTCGAATTTGTTTGGAGAGGTAGAGGTATTGGTTATGTCAACCCTTTTAATGGAGACTTCAGGCCAGGTCCCTGTGGATTTCTTTATATTCTGTAAATTTGCCTGAATCTCTGGGTTTTACAAGTACCTTTTCCTCTTGAATTCGGACATGAGGGCAGTGTTACTTTCCCCCTGTTAGTGTAAGAGAATAGAGATTGTGGCATCACTTTTTGAAATAGAAGTCGAACCATCTAGATGCCAATTTTGCTTTGCAAGAAGTAGCTGCACATGAAAGAGAATCCGTAGTTTTCATTCTGAAATCTGTCACACACACACATTCAGATACAAAATGATTATGCCAGTAAATGGTGTTTGTGATCTTGGTTTGAAGCATTGACTTGTGATGTGAATTGTCGACCACAGACTGGTAGAGAGTTGGTATGAGAAAATGAACCACCTGTCCTGCTTTGTTGCCTGTGTGCTGATACTGAAATGAGTGATGTTAACCAAGAGCTTCGACTTGTTGGGAGGTATAATGTGAGAACTGAATTACACCCCAACCAAGTTCACTATTCTACATTTTTTGTGTATGTATGTATGTGTGTGTGTGTGTGTGTGTTGAATTTAGGTAGAAGAATCAGCTTTGATTGTAGGATCTACAAATTGACAATAATAATTGGGAAAAGGGAAATGAAAATTTGACGAGAATAACAGGGGGAATGAAAATGAATACTCTAAACTTAAAACTTCCCTGCTGCATTAACTTGCTACCTGTCTCTAATCCTAGTATGGATCCAAACTTGGGAATTGTGTTTCTTTGACTCCTGGTCGGCACTAGTGACATGAGATACGTACTAACTTCTAGTTTGGAAGTTAATGCACCTGCAATTCTTTATTGAGATTATCTAAATTCATTGGGAAGTTAAGAGTACCGCTTGGAAGACAAAACTGTGGTCAGAATAAGCAAGTAGACAACCATAATTCCCTTCAGGATGAAGTGAGGATGCCAGAGACGTCATAACTAGACTTGAGCATTAAGCACCAAGCTGAGGATAGAGATTTGGTTTCCTCTTGTGCATTCTGGATTATACTTCATATTCAAATATAAGGTATGCTATACCTTAATCTTAACCTAATTTAGACTTCTACTTTCTGTAAAAAGTGGTAGCATGAAAAGTTTGCTAATAGTCTTGGACATAGTCGCCAGAATTATACGCTTACGATTGTACAAATTTACGATCCAAGCTTACGAACTTGATCCTCATGCTAGTTTGATTGCTATGCTGTGCCTTGAACTTATGCAGTATTATAGTACACAACATTCAAGTTTCAACATGCTGGGTTATCATTGCATTTTCTAAAACTCTTTGCATATGTTGTTTTGAAAACAAGTAAAAGTTTTACATTTTCATTTTCAGATATTATGATCCTACCCTTGATTCAATCTCATGACTTCAAAACTGTCCAGCACAGCATCCTATATTTTAGCAGCATTGGTCACAAAGAAGTTACAAATTGTCCATGGATCATTACTTGTTTACAATACATACAAATTGTGCATACTTGCTTTAGCATAAATTGACGATTAGTGTGGTAGCTTTGCTAGTGGAGATCGATAAAAGTGTCTTGTTTCATAGGGTGTTTGTGTTTACATTCTTCTGAAAAGAGGAAGTATCTACTATTAATGCCAATAAACTTTTTTATGCTTTTTTTTTTTAAGTGTAAGTGAAAGGGCTCGAATTCTGAATCACTCACTTACACTCTCTACTCCCGAACAACCTAACCCACTTCTCCCTCAAATCAAATCAACTATTGTTTCAATATTAGGTCCAACAAACACCATTATATGCTGTTGATTGTATGTCAAATATTTCATCTATTAGCCTGATTACCTTAAGGTATTGCATTCTTCAGTTGGTGCGTTCGTGTATAATATAATGACAATGAATGCTTAATATGCGCAATGATATTAAATATCTCATGCATTTTGGTACAAATAGTAGACTTAAACTTCAATTTTCGTTCTATACTCCTATTAATGAATTTGCTTTCCTTTTAAATGTTTCTTGAAGGAAAAAGCATGCTTTGCCGCACCACCATCACCTGATGCAGGGATAGGGAAAAGCAAAATACCAAAACACGTCACTCATGGCTATTACCTGTTGAAGGGAAAATCGAATCGTCCCATGGAAGATTATTTGGTTTCTGAGCTCAGGCGGTTAGACAAAAATGAGTTGGGACTATTTGCAATATTTGATGGGCATATGGGAAATGATGTTGCAAAATACTTGCAATCCCACCTATTTGACAATATTTTGAAGGAGGTATGTCTTTATTTAACACTTGACATGCATGGTTAAAGAACACTTGACTTCTCACTTCTCAATATTGCAAATTTCACTGAATTTCGTACATCATTATCTGTTTTAAGTTTGTCTTTCTCCTCACTCATAATTTATTTTCCTACAACTGCAGCATGACTTCTGGACTAATACAGAAGATGCAATTAGAAGAGCCTATCACAGAACCGATAACAATATATTAGAACAGTCAAAGAAATTGGGGAGAGGTGGTTCAACTGCAGTGACTGCGATCCTTATTAATTGTGAGAAGCTTGTAGTAGCAAATGTTGGAGACTCTCGGGCCGTAATATGCAAGAAAGGACTTGCCAATCAACTATCGGTTGATCATGAGCCAAGCAAGGAAAAGAATATCATTGAGAGCAAGGGTGGCTTTGTATCAAATATTCCTGGTAAACTATTGTAGTATTCACTTGTTTTGGGGGGATTTTAGCATTCATACACACACATGATGGCGTAATAACTAGTTGAAAATGTGTCTAGCGCACATCTTATGATGAGGTGGAGAGGCTCTGAAAAGTGGTAGATCATACTCATAGCTTGAGTAAATGATAATTGGAATCACCTCTTTATGTACTAGTGTCTAAAGATTCATACCTTGGATTAAGTTAGGTTTGTAATTTTTCCTGCAGCCCTCCACATGAAAGCTCAAATAATATAGAGTACATTTGACATTTTTCAGCCTTTTTGTCTTTTCAAGTTTGATAATCTTGGATTTCCGCAGGTGACGTTCCTCGAGTTGATGGACAGTTGGCAGTGGCTAGGGCTTTTGGAGACAAAAGCTTGAAGCAACATCTTAGCTCTGAACCAGATATAAAAGTAGAGATAATTGACGATGATGTTGAATTTGCTATTTTGGCAAGTGATGGATTATGGAAGGTAGCTTCTTTTTCAAACTTGTGTGGCTTTCATAAAGCACTGCACTTTAGAATGAAATTAATACATTATTCCTATTCATGTCGGACACAGCTAGACAAAGATGCTTCAATTTGTTATATAAATCACCGTAGCCTAAGCACTTGCTTTTGCTTGATTTCCTTCTAGGTAATGTCAAATCAAGAAGCTGTTGATTTGATCAAGGACATAAAGGATCCGAATTCGGCAGCAAAACGTCTAACTGAGGAGGCCCTAGCTAGGAAAAGTAGAGATGATATCTCTTGCATAGTTGTGAGGTTTCAATGATTTCTATTTCCTAAACAAAGTGATGACTTAAAAGAGGTGAAAGTGTAATGTGTAAAGCAAAACGCAAGTGTTCCATTCAAAACACTAATGTTTATAGATAATAATAAAACACCCCTTAAAACTATTCCATGGACTATGTTTTTTTTTCTTGTGGTTTTCTTTTTGTTTCATTGTTGTATCTCATCCCTCCCGAAGATCAATACAGATATTCCAGTATATCATGTTGCTTTGTGGTAAGTAATCAGCAGGCAACACTTTAATTTCTTTCACCCCAACAGGTTGAAAGGAGAGCTATAAGCTCACTCTGTTAATTGTTCTTGATGCAGTTTCTTGAGCTGAACAAGAATGCTTGGTGGCTCCAGAGATTGGTTACAACAACTGACTATATTTCCCCTGGAATGGACTAATCGATTGAAGAAAGCTTTCCCTGTTTACTGTCATCAGAGTACAAATGGTAAATACAGAAAATTTTGCCAGGGTAAATAACCCAACAAGCAGCTATGCATATGTATTTAATAAGGCCCAAATTTCGCACGACAGGCTTACCTAGGTGCCATTTTGTCAGCTTAAATGTTTCACATCCAACAGGAACATGTTCCCAAAACGAAAGCCTGTGAAGGAGTAGGCCAACCAAAGTTATTATCCTGAGAGACAGACCGTTGCAATTGGCAGTCTAATTGCAGTTGATGTGGTCCAATCTATGTCATTAATTTCAAAAAAAAAATTATTGTTTTTTTTAAAATAAATTTGAGACATCCAAATCATTCTACATCAGCTGCAACCCAACTTGGATTTCTAATTCTTGCTATAGTTCACCTCAAATTTGATACTACAATCCGTATCTTTATTAAAACAAGAGGTAACAAAAAAATTGGTGATCTACACAGTGCTGCTTTTTGTAGTATTGCATAGAGGATGAACTGCCATAACCATAAATAGATTAAAGTGGACATTATCATTTTTACGCTGTCGGTTTGTCCAAAAAATATCTGCTCAAAGTAGTGTTGCAGTTTCAGTGTATGCGCTGAATACATGCAACATTATCTCATCTTGAATTTTGAACATCAAATTTTACAATGTAACATGTGTGTAAACCTGCTAATTTATAAATTATCAGTGTATAAAAAATTGGGATAATTTCAGAAACCTTCCTTGAGGTTTTTAACAATTTCACTCACCTCCCTTTAGATTTGAATAATTGCACTAACCTCCCTTCATGTAGTAAAATGACTATAATATCCTTCATTTAAAAATAATACCAAAAAAAAAACCCTACAACTATAATTAGTTTTTCATTCCAAAGCAACGACTACCACGTAAAATAAATTTTTATTCTTTCTTTTCTTTTCGACTCTCTCTCCTACCTTTTTTCTCCTACATCTCATAATCCATTATTTTTCCACAATTGCCATCTACACAATTATCTAATACATCTCGAATTCTCATTATTATGGAAATAGATCCTCTCTTTCTTTTTTTTTTTGTTTTCCTTTTTCTGTAAGGATTATTGAATTGAAATTGCCAAATGACAAGTTACCAAATTAGATTTGTTGTCAAACTAAATGAAGGTGAAAAGGATAGCGGTGATACAGAGTACTGACGAGAAAATAAAAGTGATAACTAAAAAGGGAAAATAAATTGAGGAAGATCACGTTATTATACCAATTGGGTAAAAAATAATTTTGGAATATAAAAACTGCAAGTAGATTTGCCTAAAGACATGGGATGTGGTCTCTAGTGTTGTTTTTTGTTGTTCCGCGTTGGTATTCTTGGTGAGTGAGATTATTTTAGCATCAACAATATTGCAGCCATATAGATTGAGTTTGGAAAATGACATTAGTCAATTCAAACACTGAATTTAGGTAGAAAAAAAGGGCTAAAGATTAGGTTGAATGCAAACTTTTAATTGTCATAGTTGATTTGCATAGGAAGCTTCGACGCAGCAATAGTAAGCTGTCAAAATTGTGAGAATATGAAGATTAAGTTGAAGTGGTTTATTGAGTTCATTAGGATGGTAATTATATCGTTTTCAATAGTAGCAATGTAGAAGAAGTTTATGAGTGAGTTTTTCACCCTTCTAAGTAATGAAGGGGTATTTTAGGATTTTTTAGGACAAATTTAGCATACTGGGTCTATATTGTTACTGAAATACTAATTATATGGAAGGTAAATATAATTTTTTAAAATAGAGGGGAGCTTCCTAAAATTGTCAGAAACCTTAGGAGAGGTTTCTGAAATTATCCCTATAAGATTTATCCCAACCGTGATTAGATTTAAGTGGGCAATATTGTCCAGTTTCCTTGAGTTAATGAATGATTGGAAAAGTTAAAAGAGGAAAAGAAAGGCTTTCTAAGAATGCCATGCACAATTCCACTTGGCATGACTGCTACGTGGCATGCAATCTTGCTTCCATAACGTTGCCATGGGACCCAGAGGTGGGACGGTTGTCAGTGCAATCCTTCCGGAAGCTTGTATGCATTTTGTACACTGTGTAACATTATTTGTACATGATCTAACACTAAAATAATAGCGAGTAACACTAGAATAATATTTTGTGAATCCCACACATGTTAAAATCTGGACCTTACAAATTTTATTGGCCAAATCTTGGCCATTAACTTCTCCGTTGCGATGTGGGACTGCCAGTAGCAGCTGCTGCCTATGCACGCGTCAACTTTTGATGGGCAGCCCCTGAAACCAATTCAAGGCCATCATCTGCATTGAACGCCAACCAACTCCGCCGTGAAGCCTCTCACTTGAGCCAAAACTTGATTACATCACTCGAGGAAAGAAATGGACTTAACTTTATCACGGAGAACCTGTCCGATTTAGCAACCAATCTCATCCAATGTTCAACAAACCCTCATCATGAATTGACATGTATAACAACAAATTCTTTTTTTTTTTTCATTTTATCTTCAAGCACCTGAAAATTAGCCCATATGATGCTGCTATTAAAAAGGCAAATTCAGAATTGGGAAGACGTTACCATTTAATTTTATAAAGTTTATAGAATAAATGTGTGCCAATAGTCTCTTGGACTGTTGGTCATCAATCTTTAACTCTCACCTTATCATTTAATTATGACTGTCACTTTTAAATTGTTACCTTCGACGGGTTCTCCGTTGGTTAGGCTCTCCCTCCTCCTCCCCTAGAGTAGGTTAGAATAAGTTATATTAATACTATCGTTACGAAAAATATATATAGGATAAATGTGTCCTTTGTTTCAAACCGTACGAGCTTCTTTGAAGATACAAACATTACACTTCTATCTTTTTCCCTTATAACCAGATTTTAGTCAATTAGTCATGTACTGATGTAGCTTAATTATTATGTTTGTTAAAATTGAAGTAATCAATCTGTCAAACCCCCCCCCCCTCTCTTTAAGTTGCTTGAAAAAGCATATATTTTTACAGTTGGGATGTCTACTCTAGGACACTAATGTAAATTTCAAGACAAATATTGTACCTAATTAACCAAATCAAAACCATGTCAGAAATTTATGATAACTATCAATAGTTCAAGAACTTTGGTTAAGACCTAAATTCACTGCTACTGGACTCATTTTCACTCGGTATCACTTGGGATCAAGAGATGACAAATCATTTTTGACCCTTAGATTTCATCCTACAATAAGATATTCTCCTAATATTAAGCATAAAAATCTTGGGTTCCGTTGAGATCCTTCAAAAAAAAAAACAAAGAAAACAAAAACTATATGGTATCTTGATCGATCTTCACAATAAAGACCATTCTAACCTATATACACAACACAATTCATCGAATTACATCACCTCCATGAGAAGCAAAGAAAAAGTACAAAAGCTAGACTGTGGACTGTAGACATGACTTTTTCCCTTGAAGCACAACAAGAAGGACTCTTGCATGCGATTGTGTTATCATGTCGAGCTGCCACATATCTCACTTTGCATGCCAATTCCTAATACTATGCAGCCACGCATCACTCAGCCCATCCCTCACACCATCCTCGTCATTCTTTCCCCCCCTCTTTCTCTCCCTTAACTTTCTCCTTAAATTATGAGTATATAAACCCTTTCTTCAATCTTCATGTCTTTGTACATCCCCCCGCCCCCTCCCTTTCTCATATCTTTTCTCCCTTCTCAACACTTCTTTTTCATGTCCCCCTTTCTCTAGAGAGAAACTAAAAATCTTTCACAGTTTTCATCATCCCCATGTCTTTATCAACATTTTCATCATCATCAGATATGACTAGCGTTTTTGCTGATCAGCAGCAGCAACACAAGTTTCACCAGCTCAGCTACCTCAACAAGAAGAGCCCTAGGGAGATTGAGATCCCACCAAGAAAGCTTCTCAGCCGCCGTGCTGCCGCCTCCGGGGCCATGCATCTTGATAGCGGTGACATGTTTATGGATTCTCCCAAAGCTGAAGAAGCCCTTCTTCAGAAATTCTTGCCTTACAACAACATTGATGATGATGATGCTGATCCTTACTCATCTGATCATTTCAGAATGTACGAATTCAAGGTCAGGAAGTGCACTCGCAGCCGTAGTCATGACTGGACAGACTGCCCTTTTGCTCATCCGGGCGAAAAGGCCCGGAGGAGGGATCCCCGAAGGTATCACTATTCTGGAACTGTTTGCTCTGAATTTCGCCGTGGAAATTGCAGCCGCGGCGACAACTGTGAGTATGCTCATGGTGTTTTTGAGTGTTGGTTACACCCTTCTCGCTATCGGACCGAGGCATGCAAAGATGGGAAGAATTGCAAGCGAAAGGTCTGTTTTTTCGCTCATTCTCCTCGCCAGCTACGTGTTTTGCCTGCCAATTGTCACGAAACCGCTTCATCTCCAGTGAATTCTCCTGTTGAAAAGCAGCAGCAGCACCACAGGAATGTGAACCATTGCTGTATGTATTGCCATTCTGTTGCTGCTTCACCTACCTCTACTCTGATGGGGATGTCCCATTTGTCTCCGCCGCTGTCTCCACCGCTTTCGCCGCCGATCTCACCGGCGAAAGCGGCCCAGTTTTCTCCTGTTTCGAGGTACAAGGATCATTTTGCAAGCGTTGAGCCATGCGGGATGGCTCAGTTTAGTTCTGGTGGGATGGGTGGGTTGAGTTACAAAGATGCATTAACAGAGTTGATGAGCTCTATTGAGGCCATGCGCGTGAAGGAGTCTTCATCCCATGCAGCTGCAAGTAATAACGGGATTAGTTTACCATGGCTTGATGTGAATTTCAATGGTGATGATCAGCAGCAGTTCATTCTGTCTCCTTCAACCCCAAGTCCAGGGACAAGCAATTTCCTGAGTAGGAATTTTCCAAGCAGGAATTTTATTGAAGAAAACAAGTACACTGAAAATGGCCTGGCTGGACCTGATCTGGAGTGGGTCAATGATCTCTTGACCTAAATATATGTGCCAAAACCAACTGGACCACTATCTTGAATTGTGGCCATGACCAGGATGATGATGAAAAATTGGAAGGAGAAGGAAGATAAATGATTTTTGTATATAGTCCTTTTGCCATCCACACGAATCAGCTGAAGCATTAATTTTGTGTGAGATCGGAATTTGGGGGACTTGTGATTTTTTTTTCTTTTTTTGGGCTGAAATCTTGGTTTGGGAACTTTTTTTTTTCCTGATGCATCTATTGTTCAATTTTAATTGTCGAATTCTGAGTCTTTCTGGTGTTAATATTTCGATGTTAATTAAGTTGTATTTGTAAGAGAAACTTGGAATTGCTTAGATGTTTTGATTAACATGCAACGAACAAGTGAATTCTGATCAATTCCATTGATGTCTTTCATCTTGTTTGTGAATATCATTTAATTGTTTTTATGAGCTTTTATTTTATTGCTGCTTTTCTCTTTCCAGAGCTCCTATGGATTCTTGAGAAATTCCCATCTTTTCTTTCTCTTTTTCATCAAATTTTGGAAATTAAGACAGACTTTTAACTTGGAAGAAACCGTACGAACATCTTCATTTGATCTTCTTCATCTCATCAAGTTTGAATAAATCAAACTGATCTGGAAGCTCTACTTAAATTCGTACAGAATAAAAGACATACATTTTTTAACCAAACCATCTTTTATTAAATCTCGCGAAAGTCTTTTTGGTCCTAAATTCATGACCTTTTTTTTTTTTTTTTTGCAAGAACGAATTTGATGAATCTCAGTGCTCTATTAATTCCTTTTTTTTTTTCTTTTCCAAGAACACAAATCATCTTGGGAGGATATTTCGGGAAAAAAAAGGGGGAAATAAATCGTTTAAGTTGTTTAGAAAATCTCGTAGGACAGGTGGGGGACAAGCGAAATATGGGGATGGCTCACAAGAATAGATCAGATAGTGACTTGAATAAGATGTTCAAGATTAATTACAAAAAAAAAAAAAAAAAACCAACAAAATAAACCAGAGATTTTTTTATGACAACAATAGATGTTAAAATATACTGGATCATGAGCCATAAAATTATCACTGTAAACATTGAATGAAGAAATTAACATCCTTTTGAAGTCTGATCATTGCCTTGAGAATTAAACAGGAGCCAAAGAGGAATTCTAGTGCAGTACAAAACGTGGAAAGTGAAAAAAGAACATGAATAAAAGTTAGAGAACCAAATTCGTTACCATTTCCATAGAACATTAAAGAATGTGTGTGAGAGCATGCTTTCCCCGACTACTACCATTTTCTAGACCCGTAACAGTTCATAGAATTCCCCACCTCCAGCATCACTTTTTATGTCTACCATGTGCATCTTTTCAGATGAAGTCTTAAAGATATAAACAAAGTATTAATCTGACCATCCTTTTTGAAACATTCTTTATTCTTCTTCGCAAAATCTATTCTCTGGAATGTTCAAGAAATTGTACAAATGCCTATCATGGAAGAGTATATTTTGCCCTTCCTTTTTTTTTTTTTGGGGTTTTATTTCCTGTCTGATGAGTCACCGGCAGGAATATTGGACAGCCTTGCAAGAAGTTCATGATCAGCCGAAATAATGGCAGAACATCATGAATTGAATATGCCTCTTTTTACAAAACAAAATATGAGGTAGATTCATGTACAGTTGCATAATTGCATATTGTGAATGTATTGTCTTGTTTCCTAGGAGGGAGACTTACTGTTTTGGATAGCAAGGATGGTAGGGTAAATTTTCTGTCCTGTGAGACGGGTTGTAGGGTAGCCAGGACCATTGCAGTCCCTTTAGGAATATGATTCCCCTCCAAATCCTATCCTTCTGCATGGGACTATTTGCCACTGCTGGGTTAGGTGGGTAGTTGTCACCTGTCGCTTGCCATATTTTCACAAGGAATGAATTGAAATGGAGGATAGCAGCCCATGCCCAATAGACCTGAGCGAGGTCCCCCCACCATGCCATGCCCCTTTGCAAGTTTGCAATGACTTACTGACCCACCAACCAGCCTTATCTATCACCATTTTTTCCTTTTGTTTGGAATATAAGAAGAGATTAGTAATGACCAAGAAGCACACAACCTGTCAATTCAGAAAAGGGTCAGTGATCAATTACTGTATATAAACACCTTAACAACAATTGGAGGGATCAAAGTGAATTTGAAACAAACTTTCAAGGAATAAGAAGAGGGATCTGAATAATGTTCAGTTGATTACAAGACAAGACAGTGCTCCGAACAGAAGGAGACACAGAAAACGGTTGAATGATTAAAGTTTGAGAACGCATCACGAATCCTTATTAACTAGAGAGCAAATTTTGCTTAAGAAGTGGTAAGCTAGATCAAAGGAATTTTGCATTTCACTTTTCTTTTGATGAAACAACTGAATTTTGTGCGCCAAGCACTGTAGTGTTGAATTAGTTGCATGGGAATCTTTAGCTTCTAAAGAAAAGAGAGAGGAAAGATTCAGGTGCTTAAGCTTTACAAAGAAACTGGAAATTGTTAGGAGAATGAAGTGTATTCGTCAGCTCTAGCCTCTATCCCTTGCTGAAAATAAACAAAATTCTATATGATTGGTCACTTCCCAGAAGGCATTTTCTGAATTTGGTGTTAGTTTTTTTCTTTTTTGTGATAGGATCCACTTTATTGAATGGTCATGATATCCTGAATTTGATAAACAATGACCAAAAAACAAGAAGCAAGGAACAATAAATTTGCAATAACAACACACGATGTCCAAACTCAAGAAATTCCAATAGTCCATTCCTCTTAGCACAGAAACGCAATTCTAACTAGTAAGATACTTTGCCAGAGGAAAAGTTCTTTACTCATTACAATAAGCAATCTGGCATAACCAAAAAGACATTTCATATTTAATCCTGTACCATCAAAAGCCAAAAAACAACTTGACGTCAACATATTATACAAAACCATCCACCTTAAAACTGAACTAGAATTAAAAATATATATATAGAATATATACAAGCTGCAGTAGGACATAATGTAAAGACAGGATTAAAAAGTACAGTTTGCAAAAAGTAGATCTTCACAATCAATTTCTTCTTTAACAAAATTGAACTCAACCAATCCCTAGGCCACAGTACACATAAGTCTTCTTCTTCCAATGCCCGATTCAGATCCATCATCCCACTAAAAAGCATGGATGGAACCAGAGAATGTAATTTAGGGGGCAACTTTGTTACATGCAAATTTTGGAGTCAAGAAAAGGTTTTGAAAAATTCTGTGGGCACGAAAAGCATAATTTATGAAGGATATTTTTGAAAACTACTTAAACTTTCAAAGGGAAAAAATAATTTTCAAGTATCCTCAGAACTTTAATATACATGAAAACAAACTCATACACAAAACATTGCAACCAAGAGTTGTCCAGAGTGATTAAGCCACCTTTCCTGGGCAACTCATCATGGTTCAACCGTCATAGCTACAATTGGCAACACTTATTCCGCCTTCCATAGAATGTTGATATTTGAAGTGATGCAAAATACTGTTACAGTCTCAAAGAAGCAATTTTTTAAGAACTTCAACTTGGTCACACGTTATCCAAACACCATCCAAGCCTCTAATGCACATTGCAAAAGCCCAAATGACCAAACTAGCATGATAAGATGCCATTTGTCATTTAAATTAATCAGCAAACTGCCACAAGGACTACACAACAACATAGTATCAAGAATAAGATATCATGAACATAAGACACTAACCAACTCCTCATCTCATTGATGCTGTAATTTGGCTCTCTGATGATGATGCCAGTGCAACAGATCTTGCAAGTGGTTGAGATTATTCTGAACAAAATCTGAGTCGACTCTGGACCATTCTGTAGGTTCAACAGCAAATGATAATTTCATGGAATGCAATAATCATCTGAACGACAATGAGGTGGAGCAAATGGACATAAATGACAAAATTCGCCTCTTTAATTAATTTTTTAGTACAAAATAGAGGAATATATCGTCCAAAAAGAGCACAAGTGTGTGTGTGTGAGAGAGAGAGAGAGAGATATGTCAAACCAACTATACTTGAAAGAATTGGGGTGATGACCAGTAGGGCTGTTACCTGACAACATAAGGCTCCTACTGCTGAAGACAAAACTTTCGCTAGTTATTCAAATAGCCCCTGCTGTAAGGATCAACGAATTCTGAAGATCCTATGACTTCAATCAACATACTTCGCACAAAAATCAGCTTCTGACTCAGGAGTTCTTTTTTGACAGGACTCCCCAAAAATTGCATGCTACTTCAAGAAGCAGGTAAAAAACTGGCCGTCTAAAGCAAACGGAACATTTTCTCCAAAGTGATTTCGACGTGCCCATGGTAAGATGGTTCAGACATCCTTGGGACAGAAGTTACCTCCAGTGTTAGAGAGAGAGAGAGAGAGAGTCAGCAGCAGAGGTTACCAGATACAAATCCATATGCACAGGTTGAATTATATCTTGCCATTCTCTTGCGATAAGCATCTCGGTCGGTAGGCAATCAAGGATATGCTATCTTCACCAGTAGCCTTTGCAAGAGCAAGATCCATTCTTAAAATGGTGGAAGCGACTTGAATCCCTCAAAATAATTTCATGCTCAATAATCCTAGATATGTATGTCATAGCGGTGTGGCAATCCCCACAAACCCGCAAGTTTTTTGTGATCCTAATGGGCAGCCCAGGTGCTGATGTAAGAATGCCATAAGCAAGAGCCAATTTCTCACTGTGTTCTACAAGAAGATCCCCTTTTTCTTCATCATCTACATCATGGAGCGCAAAGCTTGTTTCAGGGACATAACCCATTATTTTAATCTGGTCAATAAGGTCTGCAAGTAGGTCATATATTTTCTCAGACATTGCATGAGTTCCGTCCCCTACATAAAAGGTTGCAGTCTCGTTCTTTCCTTGAACCCAACTGCAGCCAGGTCTCTTTTTTATACCTTTCTGTTTCATCACAAATCTGATCTTGGTCGCATCTTTCCAACGCCCAGCATTGGCATATATGTTTGAGAGAAGCGTGTATGTCCCATCATTCTCACACTCCAATTCGGACAACTTGCTTGATGCATATTCAGCAAGTTCCACCTTTGCATGAGTCCTACAAGCCCCAAGCAATGCCACCCAAACTGCTGCAGTTGGCTCCATAGGCATTTTTGCAATAAGGTCCATAGCCTCATTCAAGCGTCCAGCACGGCCTAATAGGTCAACCATGCAAGCATAGTGCTCTGCCCCTGGCGCAACTCCAAAATCCTGGCTCATTCTGTTGAAATAATTCATTCCCTGATCAACCATTCCAGAATGGCTACAAGCATATAGGACCACAAGAAATGTCACACCATCTACAGGCAGGCCAGCTCTCCTCATCCCATCAAAAACTTGCAAGGCCTCCTTGCCAAAACCATGCATTCCATATCCAGTCATTAACGTCGTCCATGAGATAATGTTCCTCTGACCCATGGTATCAAACACAACTCGAGCCGCATTGACATCTCCAGATTTAGCATACATGTCTATTAAGCAATTGGCTACAAACAGCATTGCAGACTCAAAGCGGTTCCTTAACACATAAGCATGAATCTGTCTACCCAATCTCAGTGCGTTTAGACGAGCACAAGCCACAAGGGCACAAGATATAGTAAAAGCATTTGGTACTAGAAGCTTCTTTTGATTACTCGCCATCTCAGAAAAAAGATTTAATGCATCATTGGCTTCACCATGTTGTGCATGGCCACCAATCATCACTGTCCATGTCACTACATTCCTATCACTCTGTCCTACAGCCTCAAACATCCTACTTGCCACATTGATGGACCTGCATTTTGCATACATATCAATCAAACCATTAATAGTCATCAAATCATCCTCCAGGTCATTCCAATCTAAGTTCAGCATTTTCTTTATTGAATAACAATGAATTTCTCTCCCCTTATCTAATGCCCCAGATGCAGCACAACCCGAAAGGACAGAAGCAAGTGTCACAGCGTTCGGCTCCGAGTTTGAAGCTCTCATCATATCTCTAAACACATCAAGAGCCTCTTTACCCAAACCCCTCTGAGCATATCCTGCAATAACAGCACTCCACGTCACAACATTCATATGGATCTTCTCGCCACGCATTTTCTCAAATAAACCAAGAGCATCATCATATCTACCAATCTGCGCGTACCCTGTCACCATGGCATTCCATGTCACGACATCCTTCACCTCCATTTGCTCAAACACTCTCTCTGCTTCATCCATAAATCCACATTTTGCATACATATCCAACAAAGCATTCCCCACAAATATATCCTCTATTAAACCCCTCCGCAGAGCATGTCCATGAACTTCCTTACCACTACCAAACGCATTCAAAGAAGCACAAGCAGGTAATACATTTACCAAACTAACCACATCAGCACGCAGCTGGGAGAAACCAACTTTTGAAGTCATTAACGCAAACATTTCCAGCACCTTTTCAGCATCACCACTCTGCAAATAAGCAGCCGAAATCGAATTCCAAGAGATAACATCAAAAACATCTCTCTGGGACATTTCATCAAACATCCGGCGAGCATCATCCAACTGTCCACATCTACCGTACATAGCTATAAGGGCATTACCAACAAACACATTGGAGTAAACAAACCCATCCCGGAAAGCAATACCATGTACAGAACCGCCCCAATGAAACCACGAGAGCTCGCCGCAGGCCTTAAGAATATACGGATACGTATAACCATCGGGCTGCCAGCTAAGCCTCAGCATTTGACGGAATATGCGTAGTGCATTTACGCAATCCTGAGCGTGAAGCACGGTATTCTTGATGAGGGTATTCCAATAGAAGACGGAGGCAGGGGACGGCAACGGCAGGAGACATTGAAGGGTCTCTAGTGCTTGTTCAGGTGAATTGGAGGAAACGGCTTCTTCAAGTAGTTTAATATGGTTGTTGGACGGTTGAAACTGTGAGGGGATATTAGTATTATTACTATTGATGGCTGCGGCGGCGGTGACGGCAGGTGCTTCCAGCAATTGTTTCTTCCTACTCAAATTTCCAACAGTTCTTAATCTCATCATCATCTTGGATCATCAGCCAATTTGGGAGCCTTTCTATTATTCTGGATTTTCAAATGCAACGGCACTATCCATGGGCAGTACCCATGCCCACCCAGAAGGTGATTTTGGGCGGGTCGAGATTATTTTGATCATTTTTACTTTTTCAGGCTCATGATGACTTAAGTTTAGGATTTTTTTTCTTTTGTGGTGGGAAAAGAATTAAGCTTAGAAGTTTATTCCAATTTTTTAGATTTTGTTAGAAGTTTTTTTTTTTTAATCTACCATTGGATTGTTTTTGACAGTGTTATTATTTCCTACTTTATTAGCTTTATGGACCACTAAAATATAATTATATAAAAGAAACTAGATACTCATAAAAATGGATAAGAATATTTACTTATCCTCTTAGATATTTCACCCATTTTCATTACTCATTTGACTTCTTTCTTCTTTTCTCTTTGTGAAAACTAGTTAGAATGTGAGGTGCCTAGCTAATTATTTTGTGGTTAAGTATATACATTTTGAAGAATTTAGACCCGTTTGAATTGCTATTTTTAGGAGTTTTTGTAGAAAAATATATTGTATCAATTTAATATATGTGAGATAAAAAGATAATAAAAAAATGTGTTCACGACAAACGTAAAAATTTTTATACAGAAAATCACAATTCAAAGGCTGGTTAGTCCAGCACATTGTGAAAGGTTTCATTGGTGGCTCCTCTTCAATGGGATGCTTCTAACACTGAACACACCTGAAAGAACAGAGCCAAAATGAATGTCTAGGCCAGTCAGTGGAAGAAAAGACTCCAAAACTGGATTTGTAAGTACTGGATTACTTTTTATAAGCAAGAAAGCATTGAGAATTAGATTCATATAAAGTTAGTAGACCTCAGTCTAGCAGTTAATGACCAGAAACATACCCATGAAGCTCAGAAAGTAAGACTTGCTGATAGATAGGCGAAAGAAGCAAATATCATATATGTTAGCCAAGGGTTCGAAGTACACTCCTAAATATTTGTTTCTAAACTGGAATTAGGAGGAACTTGTTGATGGAACAGGACAAATGAATAGCAAAACCTGCAATATGCATAAATGTATATGCGGAAATTTCTTGAGCGAACAAGGCTGTTTGTTTCACAGCCCTTCTATTTACATTGATGCTTGGAGCATATTTACTGGTTTGGCTAATTAGTTGTTTCGCATCAAATCATTGCAGCCTGAAGCAAAAGGCTTAGCAGTCTATTTTACTGCAGTTTCTCTTACAAAATCCTATTTACTACTATGTATTTAAGAACCGTTGGATGCTTGTTTTTGCTTCATTTGGTTTCTTGGAGTTTGGTCTCAACATCTTGGTTTTCTTTTGTATTGAAAGTTGGCTGATTCTGTTGTGTGTTCTTCAACAGGAAGGGTGGCTGTGACTCATGTCGAGTTGTCCCCTTCATATAGCTGGGATTTTGAGACTTCAAAGGTAGGTATCTTTATGCTGGTCCTTCATTGGATGAAGATGGTAAGCAGCCTATTATATTGTATCTTGTCATGTTACCACTGCCAAAAATATGTGTGAATTTCCTGTCATTGAAGATGCTTGTAATGTCAACTTCTTGGCTCTGTATGATTATAATGATGTAATATCATGAAGTCTGTAATTTGAAGGAGTCTCTGCTTTGACAAATGCTATTCCAAAATATTTGAGTAGCCTTTAGCATACATGCAACACTATCGCGTAACTACCAGATAATTCGGATATTAAATAATAAAGTAGTGTTTTTGTTTTTATTTTTTTTTACAACGATAGGATTTCTATAATCTAAAGTAATGCTTGAAAATTGATAAGTTGTCTGAAAAGACTAGAACATAGATAAGTTTGGCTCACATAATCTATTTGAAACGCTCAACTCACCGTATTATACACCTACAAGACACCTTAGTAACATACATACTGAAGTTAAAGTGGTTTATAGAAGTTCAGTAATTTTTATTCATCTATGATCGCTAGATCTCTCAGTACGAGTCATTAAACGATAAATAGAACTTCATCCTGAATTACTTTTAAAAAATAATAATTTTTTTCATATGATTAGCCAATAAACCTAAATTCTTACCACTAAATTTAGAGTACGTTGACAATATATACACTATCACCATCGGATCCATGATATACGTGAAAAAGTTGAATTTTAAATTCAAATTTTACATATTTGTCATTCATCTAATGCTGATAGTATATCAGCGTATACACTGTCATACACTGTCAATGTAAGAAAAATTAATCTTTAACCCATAAATGATGAAAGAGTCTTTATTAATTTTTTTTTTATCGTAATGATAAAATTTCTATAACCTAATTTAGGGAAAAGGAAAGAGAGACTCTACGTGAATAGAAACTCCATCGAAGAAAATTTGTCACATAAAATGGCAATGACAGAATTTCTTTACCTCCTACCCACCAAGACTGATAGGCCTAGTGGCTGAGTCTTTATTAATCAATTACGCATATTTTACAAGCCGCCGCCGCCGCGCCGCCGCCAAAATAATCTACTACGGAGTGCGTTCTATTGTGACCTGTGGGTTTCATTCTATTCTATTTCTAGCTGAGCTGCTAATGCAAGGTGCCCTTTCTGATTCACGCGAGACGTGGCGAACAAAGGTGCAATTTCCTAGTAGCCACCCAGGAAGGGGGCAGTGGCCCACGCGATAGACTTGTTCAAAAATGTAAGGAAATAGTAGTAGTATTGAAATGATTACCGACACCTGTGTCTAGATTTTTGACACGTAGTTGTTTAATCACTAACGTGCGTCACGGGACTGTCATCGGCGGCCTGGAGCACCGTAATCCTCAGTCCTCACCCACCCCGCCCCCGAGGGCGCCACACGGGTTTTGATGTAGTATTCATTTTGTCCCATTTAGAAAAATTTTATCACTGCCGAATCAATTAACTACTCCCTCCGTCACACTTTGATAGTCCCGTTTCTTTTTTCACACAGTTTAAGAAAAAATAGTTAACTTTGTTGAAAAAGTAAATTTAGATTGCTATTTTTCTAAAATACCCTCACATTAAATATGGTACAACTTTATGGAAACTTGAATTGATGGTAAAAAAAGAATCAATTCTCATTAAATGGGTAGGTTTATAGTAACAACTACTTACATTGAATAAGGGTATTTTAGAAAAATTAAAATACAACTACATTCTTCAATTGAAAAGTGGACTACAATTTGGGACAGATAAAAAAGGAATACAGGACTATCAAAGTGGGACGGAGGGAGTACTACTCTTTTTTTTTTGTCGACACAGGGGGTGTCCGGGTCAATCCTTACGGGGCTCGACTAATTCCCCTGTGTTCCGGGAGAGGAGGCCCCACTTCACACCGAAAACGTAAGCCACGGGACTCGAATCCTGGTTGTCAGGTAAATGGCCATACCCTAAAGAGGGGGAGCGCACCGTCCGAACTACCCTGCGGGGCACAATTAACTACTACTTGATACTCCTAATAGTTGATTTTTTAATCAATGAAATACTAGCATTAATTGGGCAAATAAAGACTCCACAATCTTATTTAGCTTATATTAGATGTCGAATCAAGTGGCTTCACTGTCTTATTTGGGGCGTTTTTATTAGTCGAGCACTAATAGGTTTATCAAGTAATTGATTTGGATCATGATAGAATTTCTTGATCTAATTGGACAAATAAAGACTACCTGACCGAAATCTAATTACTATTATCCATTTATCAAAAAAAAAAGTTTGAATGGTAATTGGCTGTTGACCTTATTGAAAAAAATAACAAAATTGATTGTTGATTACCAACTGATGAATACTCCTATTCATTGGATGCAACTGAAAAATAGTTTATGAAGTATACGATTAATGGATCAGAGTTCCTTTATTTTGAAGTAAAGATTTGATTTGAGAGATTTGGAGTACGAACGTAACCGTTCGAAGCGATGCAATAATACTTTTAAATATTTTATAAATTTACATGAATTATTTATAAAATTTCATAACAAAGACACATAATTAATATATACGAGATTCACATAAATAATAATAAAATATTTATAGTGCCGTTGTAACTGCAGCAAAGTTTGTTTGGATAGAGTATTATTTGAAATATTATTTGGAATAATTACTGTAGCACTTTTTATGATGTGATGTATGTGAGATAAAAAGGTAATTAGGAATGTAAAAAGATTGATTGAAAAATATGTTTATGATGCAAGCGAAATATTATTTGAGATATTTGTGCTATCCAAACATAATGTATTAACGAATACTTATAAATTGTTTATAAAGTATTATATTGTTCTAGACGATCGCCACGTGCCCCACAGCGCGTCCTGATTTGAGGACCCTTGGTGCGTTTCATCAGAGAGAATTGACGTCATCCTGCTGACGGTCACCACTGTAACAGGAGCGGAACCGATGCAGCGGTAACCTTTTTGCTTTTGTGGCGCGACCAGCAGCGGTGGCTTTTATATGCTTCCTGCTAGGAAGAAAGCGAAAAAAGAAGAAGAGGAAATTCTATATTCAACCCCCAAACTTTCTGTATTTCCTTTTCTCTATCCCAAATTAGTCTTAAATTAAAATTCAAGTCACCATATGAAAAATTATAACCGAACAATTGCATTCAAAATTTTATTCATTTCAAATGCTTTCAATTGAAATCCTTCCTCGAACTCAAATCTTTCGATCCAAACGCATCCAAACATTTTTTACATTACCATTTGGGTATAGCAAGCGTGTTTTTAGGTTCTCTTGAAAAGTTCTTTCATCCAAACTTGTGAAATTAGAGATTTTTTTATCGATAATATTTATATAATTTAACCTATTCTATCTTTAAAAAAAATGCTAAAAAAGCTGTATCAGATATTCAGATATTAGCAAATATACAAATATGAGGTGCCTTGACACCATCCCACATGTGAAATGAGAGGTTCGAACTTCCCATGTTCCCACAGGATCAGGAAGCGGTCAAAGCTTTCGAGTGGTACCTTCTTGGCTCCATCCACCGAAGCCTCGAGAGTCAAAAAAAACCAGTATCATATCATCAAGCATGGGTCCCCCAGGCTAATGCCCATGATTTCCTCTACATATCAAATCTAGTCCACAAATTCCGCCGACGCACCAATCGGGCCCCGCCGAAATGACCGGCACCCAAACAATCCGTAGCGAGTAGCGACTGCGCAAGTCCAACTGTTGGGCCCCACCTCGCCGCTGTCCCCTCCCGCTCTTACACGCTTATGCTTAGTCCTAATTAGTAATTACCAAGAAGTTGTCCTCCAAAAAGGGCCTTGGATTGTAATTTTCTGAAACTTTTTAAAATTAAATTTACACAATTTTTAATTATTTTTTATATCACATGCATTACATCATTAAAAAGTGATATAGTAATTATTTTATCCAAAAATTATTCAGAAAATGTAGTTCAAACGGGCTCGAAGATGATGGTAAATTAGTATAAGTTTTTTCAAACTGTAATATTAGATTTGTTTGGATAGTGAATTATTTGGAAAAATTTATTTGCTTGTATGAAGAACATATTTTTTAATCATTTTTTTATTTCACATACGCCACATCAAATTAATTGTTTGGATGGAGGATTATTTTCAAATTTTATTTGCTTATATCATTAGTATATTTTTTATTTTACATACATCATATTAAAAAATATATAATTTCAAAAAATCTACTATTCAAATACACTAAAGAGTAAATCAGAAATAAAAATACTGTGTTTGGATAGAGAATTATTTGAAATATTATTGAAAATAATTATTATAATACTTTTTGTGATGTGATTTATGTGAGATAATAAGTTAATTAAAAATACAAAAAAATAGATTGAAAAATGTGTTTATTATACAAGCAAAAAATTATATGAAATAATTCAACAATCCAAAGAAAACTTTTATTTTACAAAACATGAAAAATCAAAATCGTAGAAACAAAACGAGAAAAGAAAAAGATTAAATGAAGCACAAAGTTGTGAAACACACATATGAACCCCACAAAAAAAAAAGAAAAAGAAAATAAAAAGGCGGTGGACGGCAAAGAAGTACACGTGCCGGCGATCTAAGACAAGACATTTACCCCGTCAACACGGGATACGTAGCTTGTGGGGACCCACGATGGCTATTGCTAAGTTGCGTTGTCGCTTGAGCATCCTGTCTCTCCACAGCTATGTTTTCAGAACCGGACCGGATAGCGACTCGGCCGAGGTCAGGGGTCAGGGGTCAATGGGTTCGACCGGGGGTCGATAGGGGTCGAACCGGATGACGTCATAAATAAAAATTATTTTAAAATTAAAATGTTATATATATAATATCTAATAATATATTGATATTAATAAAGGCATATTCATATATATTTGATGTTTCAAATATATTTAACAAGAAAATACAAAGAAATTAGAACAATCAAGTAGCAATTTATATTATTTAATAAATATTAACAAGTTTAGAATTAAAATTATGAATTTAATTGAAAAATAACATCAAATTTTAGGACAATATTTATAAAGTATCAAATATTTGAGGTATATCAATAAGTTTTAACAATTTAGGGGGTCAAAACATAATATTAAAAAGTTTGAATTTTTTTTTAAAAAAAATACTGTTGAACCGGAAAAACCGGTTTTTTCCCGGTCAAACCCGGTCAAACCCGGTTTTTGACCGGCTTTGACCGGATTTTAAATTTCCGGTTTTCTAATGTGACTCGGACCGGCTACCTGGCCGGTTCCCGGTTCAACCGGTTCGACCGGCCGGTCCGGTCCGAGTTTGAAAACAGAGCTCCACAGCCGTCGGTAGCTACAACGAAAGCCTCGACAGACCCACGGCCCAATAATATTTAGGGATAATTTCAGATACCTCCCCTGAGGTTTCTGACAGTCTCACTCTCCTCCCTTGTGGTTTCAAAAATATCACAAACCTCCCCTGTCAGAATTTATGTCCCATTTCTTACCTCATCATGGCCAAAAAAACTTAAATACCCTCACAAGTCAGCTAATATTTCGTGATTATCAGGACAAATACATTCCAACTCACGTAATTATTTTTTTCTACGCTCTATCTAATTTCCCTTTTACATGTATACATAGTCGAATAACTAACACATAACATGATCTACACTTTTTAAATACCTAGCCATTTCAAATTTATGCGTACCATTACACTACCTTTTATAGATATACACAGTCAAGTAACTAACATCTAATATAATGTATATATTTGTAAATTGATTGTACCTCATAGATCACCCTGTGTAAGATGTTTATAAGCAAATTAATATTAGTCATATAGATAAAATTACATACCCACTGCAGCTTGTAAGGAGATACACAAGTGGGTCAAAACACTAATAACCATTCCAAATGTATACATACCATTGCACTATGCATATTGCTGCGATGACTAATTGCAATATGCATGTGAACAAATAACTGCATGTTCAATAATTTCTATGCATCGTACTTGGTCGATAACACGGTGTACATTATTTCAACCAGATTGTACATTCACTAAGTATTTATATACATGCTACTTATTGAAATAAACTACATCTCTACTAAATATTTAATGCACTCTCGTAAGCACTAATGGTTGATTTGATATGCAATTGGAACAAATAACCATATAGTAAAAGCTTTTGATATAATATTATTGACGAATAACATATTGTATCTGAAATTATTCCTTTTTCTAATTTATTTTTGGTTTTTATTAGTTTTTATTATTTCACTAATATAACTTGTACACTTACCTCAGGGTCATTTATGAAAACAAAATTCCCTCTCTTTCCTGAAAACACTTTTTTACGTTCACTTTTGACATCATGGGCTGATTTTGTTGTACAATCCTAAACCTCAGGGGAGGTTTGTGATATTTTTGAAACCACAGGGGAGGAGAGTGAGACTGTCAAAAACCTCAGGAGAGGTTTCTGAAATTATCCCTAATATTTAATATCAATTCTTTCTATTGTTGGCCTTTTTGACTATTCAACTCATCAAGTGATACAAGGAATATTTGAGAATTTGTTCATACTTTGCCGTCGACGTTTTTTTTTTCAACCTTGCGGTTTACCCCCATTAAGCATACATGTCGTAATGAGCTTGGAGAGTGTTGTGCAAATAAATAATACTTTAATTAGATCAGGGTTAAGTTAAATCTACACTTTTGCCGTTTAAATCTACACTCCTAATACGTTAATAATATCAATGTGTGATATTTTTGACCAAAAAAAATGCATCAAGATTTAGAGATTTTATATTCAAATTCTCTTTTCTTAAATCTCGCCTATTTCCTGCTTTAAAAAAGAATAAAGTGTACTATTAGCATTGATAAATAATACCATCACTACTGAGAGTGGAACCAATTGTGAATTTAAGATAAAGAGAGAGGTGGATTAAACTACTCCTTTAGTTAATAACTTTTGTTATTAAAGAATAGTTAGGCGTCCATGCAATAAAAGCGGATCATACAAGTTGCTCAATCATCCAATTCAAGAATATGGTCCATGAACAAGGCAATTCTCTTATATTAATTAACCTTAGTAGTTAATATTAATGGGTTTGTTTGGATAGGGTATTATTTGAAATATTATTTGGAATAATTACTGTAGCACTTTTTTGTGATGTGATGTATGTGAGATAAAAAGGTGATTGGGAATATAAAAAGGTGAGTTGGAAAATGTGTTTATGATGCAAGCGAAATATTATTTGGAATAAGTTTTGTATCCAAACTATTATCATATGATTACGTGTGATATCTTGAATCACTAGACTAGTCCACACGTGTCTCACACCAATCTGATTCAAGTCGTGTGGATTGTTTTATCGAAAATTGGCTTGTGAATTATTTCATCGAAGATTCGATTAGTACCAGTGGCACTCACCTATAACCATGCTACCACCGCCAGACCAAAGCCCCGAGGTTAATATTATTGCGTTGGTATAATAAGCTAATGGTACTGGATGGTACTGAATGATAACGTATAGTCTAACAATGGTAGCACATAATTATGAATAATCCATGTTCTCAACTCAAATCCTTTAGTTAATAACTATTTCGCAATTTAATTTCTTCCTTTTTTCAAGATCTTTCACTTGAAATTGTTAGACAAATCCTACGAGAATGAATGAAAACTTAACAGTGTACTGAAAACATAAACGTGCTGCTGGTTGCTGCTACTTGTTGAAGTCTTGCTAACATTTTCCTTTTCTGGTGATGGCTTGAATTGTCCCCATGACCCCATTTAGGCACCTAAAATAAAATTCCCCCACCTATCCCCACCCAATGGCCCAAGCAGAAAAAGATGGAAACCTTTTTCCCTCGTTACTGGTAACTGATTGATGAAAATCCAATTGACAAAATTAAATAGTACTAGTATGTTCATGTTGGAACAAAATTTCAGGGGAAAGAAAAAGAAACAATATGGAAAAGATAACAATTGGATGATTAACGCGGAATCTAACTTAATCTTTCATTAGATCATTAATCATGATACTACAATTGGAGAAACAACTCCAAGGAATTTCAACAAAATTCCTCTTGGCTGCAAAAAAAAAAAAAAAAGAGACAACTCCAATCTTCCTTTTTTTTTCTTTTTTTTTTTTCGTGGAATTGGGGAAAAAAAAACTCCAAATTAGACTGATTTACCATCCTATATATACAAAAAATGAACCGTTAGTCCCTCTTCTCTCACTTTGAAAATATTACTTGATAGTCATCTCATCAACCTTCTCTTCAAGCTTCCACAGGTGGTGGAAAATTAAGATCAAGATCAAGCCCCCCTCCTCTCTTCATGTTGTCGCCGTCGCTTATATTATCGTCGACGACGGAGGAGGTGTCTGAATCACTATGAACAGCACCGCCACCACGACCACGGCCAACCACGTTAGCATAATCCATCGCCACAGGTCCAAACCGGTAAGGATAATCGGCCCGGTTCAGAGCCATCGGCTGAAAAAACACAACCGGCTGACCATTTGGCAAGACGGCCATAGCTTGTGGATGATGAAGTATAGGGATTTCACTGCCAGCACCGCCGCCTCCAGCTGCTACGCCAAGGCGGCGCGTGAGGTCAAGCTCAACTGGCGCGTGAGTTGGTCCATCGCCACTAGATGACTCCACGGTGCTACTGTTACTCGGGCTCTGAATCTCCGACGGCGAAGGGAAGTTGGTTTTAGCTTTCGGCCCGCGGAAATCTCTGGCGGCGGCGTCGTAGGCCCTCGCCGCCTCCTCCGCCGTATCGAAGGTGCCCAACCAAACCCGGCTCTTCTTGCCGGGGTCGCGGATTTCGGCGGCGTAACGGCCCCATGGCCTCTTTCTCACACCTCTGAAGTGAACTTCCTTGACGGCGTTAGCTTTTCCGGTGGAGGGTTTAACGTCTTTAGACTTCTCCTTCATAGCCATTGTGATCGGAAAATATTTTCTGTCTGAAAAACAAAAAGTTTAGTGCTTCAAGGATTCAAGGGCGTGAAACCAAAAAAAAATAAGTGGAGGAGAAAGTATAGGATGCAGAGAATAAGGGAGCGGAGGGGGAGCTGGCTTATATAAAGCTGGGGTCGAGCGAGGGAGGATTTGGGTGGGGAGGCAGTCAACGAGGGATTTGACTGGGGGGCCGCCGCCCCAGTGATGAGTGTGTGTTTCTGTGTGGGGACATTAGTTGATGTGACAGTAATTGAATAATAATGAAAAGGTATCCTTTACGTAGTACGTATGGAATGGAAATATATAGATAAAAAAAATGGACTCTTTACAAGCAATTTTTTTTTTTTTTTTGCGTTTTATGAGCTTACATAAATTTTAATACGATTGAACAAAAGTATAGTTGTTTTTGGCCTTTTGACCTAAACTCAAAAAAAACTCAAAAAAAAAAAATCTCGAGTTGTTTGATTTATACATATAATTTTAGAATTGGATGTAATTCTAAAACAAAAAGATGATCCAGCTGCAAAATTCTTAATTTTATCGTTTTTCCATCAAGTCAAACATAAAACGAACTAAGACTGTTAATATTGAAAACATGTTAAATTGACTAACTTAAAAATTGAATGTGAATTGAGTCGAATATCAAGTAACTTACATCATCGAGTAATAATAAGTACACATGAACTTTTGTTTTGCGAATCATTAAGTTGAACTCAAATCAACTTATGACATCAACAAGTATTGATTTTCAAAATTAATTTGGGACAATCTCTTTGAATTAGATGTTAAATCAAGTACCAAGTAAGTTGATTGGTGATTTCAAAAGAAAAAAAATAAAAAAAAAGAAGTAGATTGATTATTTACATATTGTTTGGATTGCAATTTTTTGTAAAAATATTTTTATATTTTTTGTGAATATATTTTTAAATTTTTTTATTTTACATACATCAAATCATTACAAAATATTTATTTTAATAAAAAAATTGTTAAAATAGCAATCAAAACTGTCCTTAAGTATATTCTTGTGAGGGTGGTATGGGATGATGTGACAGAAATTGAATATAAATATAACGTAAAGGTGGTTATATGAGAAAGGGCAACGTGGCACGCGGCAGATCTGTTAGTGGGGCAGCAGTAGAGACGTTGATGTGCCGGCTTTGAGCAAATTTGGACGGCCGTAATTATGGCATTGTATAATGCCCGTCTTTACGCTAATGCATTAGTTTATTACTACTTTTCTTTCCTTTGTTTGCTGTCAGGGATCAACTGGTTTTGGAAGGGCACTTTTTTTTTTTTTTTTTTTAAATAATTTCAGTCCATCTAGTATTAGGGAATATAAAAAGATGAATAAATAATGAGCTGGAACAGGATAATCAAAACGGTGGCGGCCGAATTTGGCTTTGATGCAACACAGCTATGTATCGTGTAGTTGTTTGTAGCACACAACAAAGAGGATATAACGGATTAGGGTGGGGGCCCAAAATGGAAGGCAATGACTGGTTCAAAGTTTGCAAATTTACTTACAAGGCCGTCAATACGTCCATAATTGGATTTTTGCACCTTTAGGTTTTTCATTGTTTCTTGTTTTAGGGTTAGAGTGAAAGAACATTGACAGGTTGTGGTGTTCAAAGGGATTGAAAAATTGACTTTTGTACATGATTTTGTATTTGTATTAATACTATTGTGTTTGGATTGCACTTTTCTAAATTTTTTGTAAAAAAATTATTATAGCGATTTGATATATGTGAGGTAAAAAAGTGATTGAAAAATGTGTTCACGAAAAAATTGCTGTCCAAACAACGGTTTTCAATTTGCTATGTCGAATAAAAACATAGGTTCAAATTTTCTCCGTTTTATAGTTAACATTTCATGAAGCAATAACAAGTGACCTAGCAAAATTACTGCAACACTTGAAAAAACAATTAACCTTTTTTCTTCAAATTAAAATGCGTGAGGCTTATAGAAATCTCTCTTCTTTATAATTTTTATACTTGTTAATGAAATTTCAATGATCACATTTTTATGAGCAAAAATTTTCATGTCATCTCTTATGAAGGGATTTATCTTCAATTACTCATAGCTGGAGTGCAATCACTGCAATTTAACATGAGAGGTCAGTCCTTCACTCTTTATCTCCTCAAATCGTACACCGCATCAGCCCTTAATACACTAGAGAATGCAACCCTAATCAACCTCAATCATGTCCTGATACTAGGTTTTGGTTGATGTCTTTTAAGGTTAATCAACTAGGATTAAAAATGTAGAGTTGGCCGGTGCCAATGGACCATTAGGTTGCTAAGGAAACCTAATAAAACTGAACACTCAAGGTTCAGAGTTGGTATGTTTAATTAAATCAGTTTGAGATTGTATTTAAATTTAACTTGTTTATTTATCGAATTCAATTTAAAACAAAAATGAGTAACTTACCTATAAATTTTACCTTTACCGCTGATCAAAGTAAACTCGAATTTTGTTTTTGATTGTTCAGCGAATATAAAATGTTGGTTCAATTAATTTTTACTAGTCGAGCTCGATTCGAACAACGACCAAACGCGTTAATTCGCCTAAAAACATTACCACTATGCGCTGCTAACAACCAGAGACAAGGACTCCTTGTGCAATAATAGATAAGGGGCGTTAAAGTCACCGAAGAGCATAGAGGCAATAACAACCGTAAAGTAGTCGCCAATAGGATAATGCGGTACTAAGAGGCTGTAATGAATTCCTTAAAGCGGCGTACTCTAGACTCTTATTTCCTTCCTAGAAAATTGTTAAAATCCGCCGACTGTGTTGTTGTTGGGAGGCTCTTGCGGGTTCGTGGAATGTGCGATCACGGAGCCGTCGCCGCAAAATCTAATCAACGCAGCTATTTTTTTTATTATTTACTTTTAATTTGGTTAACGGGTGTCATTTAGAAGATTCAGGTGTTAATTTTTTTAAAAAAATATAATTAATTTGAAAGAAATATTTAAATTCCTATTTGGATTATAATTTTCTGGAGTTTTGTAGAGAATATATTGTAACAATTTGATATATATGAGATAAAAAAATAATTTAAAAATATAAAATTTTTTTGGTGAAAAATAATTTTCCAAACAAGACATAATAATTGTGAAGATGCATATTTCAAATCATAAGCCATAACTTATAAGTATATAATTTGAGGGATTAATTTTCACTATACTGATATATTATCAGTTTTAGATAATTCAAATTATAATTATATAAAATTTAATTTTTACACATATATCATGAATTCACAGATAATAATAGTATATACACTCTCTATCAATAGATTTACTCGTAATTTAAGTACGATAAGAAAATTTATTATTTTTTTTAAAGCAAGCAACACGGTTCTTTCTTGGCTGCCCTGCAATTAATATCAACCGACAGCGTATCAACCAAAGCATGAGACTGGGACACGCGTACCCATACGCGTCCCTTAACAGACAAGCCGTGTCACTGCCTCAGCCGGCGCCCTACTTATAGCTAGGCCTGTCAATCGGGCCTAATGAGCCGGGGTTTGATGTGTTCAAGCTCAGCTCATTTAATTTGAGACATTTTCGGGCTTCGGGCTATGAGTTTCGGGTTCGTAAATGTGAAGCTCATACTCATCTCACATAATATTCGGGTTGTGAGCCTTAATCGGGCTTAGCCCAAGCTCACTTATTACTCCTGAATTTTCTTAATATAATTACTATAACTATTAAGTTGTAAAACTAATTTAACATTTACAAGACTATAATATTAAAACTAAACATGAACAAATAATAGTTCTTAAAAAGTATATAAACCAAAATTTTTTCAACAATATTTATATGTAATCTGTTTAAAATGCATGAAAAATAGTAATAAAACATGCAATCATAAGCCAATACATCTTTAAAAGTTGAAACTTTTTTTTATAATCTTGTGATTTAAATCCAAATATGCTTGATGATTTTTGTGTTTGTAGACTAAAAAAAAAATCAACCAATAATATGCCAATACAAAAAGTTACTCAACCAATAAGAAAAATTAGAGATTTAGTTATGCATTACTAATATTGGCTCTCAAGAAAGCTCATGAAAGAGTCTTTAGATGTGTTTTTGTGTTTTGTAATTTATATATATATTTAGTATTTAGCAAAAATATATTTGGATATATAATTATACATAATATCAAAATATAAATATTATATATATAGGTAATTAAAGGGCCGGGCCTATATCGGGTATGAGCCTAATAAGGCCCAAGCTCGACTCACATTTAATTCGGGCCTAATTTTTAGGCTCAAGCTCAGACCGGCTCACTAAATGATCGGGCTCATCGGACTTTCTATCGGGCCGAACGAGCCGAGCTCGGGCTGGCCCAGCCCCATTGACAGTCCTACTTATAGCATCACTTTTTCCTCGTACTTTATGAGACTACCTTTTTTTTTTTTCATTTATATGTTTAGTGGTTAGATTACTAATTTTGTTGGCCTTTTCACTAAGATGCTAATAAAATGGAATTCAGGGTAAGAAGTGTTACATTGGAATGGTTTCTGAAAAGTTTTACGGGTTTTAATTGGCTATATATATATATATATAGTTCAAATTATAAGATGTACATAAATTTTAACAATTGGATTTATATTTTGTTAAATGCACGTAACTCTTTGGAGCGTACCATCCCACTAGTTTAATGAAATGAACCTTCAAAATAAAAAAAAGCATACTAATTTTTATAATGACTCTCAAATTAAGATGAGATGTTTGAATTCCACACCAATTGACCAGTTTTTTCTTGCTCACTCAAATGGAATGATGCTAGTTTTTTTTTTTTTTTTGGTCCTTAATTTAGTGACAAAGATTGAAAATATTTCAAGTGCATTGAGTTAAAAAATGAAAGGAGAAATTGCTTGTATCCTCCCAAACAGTGGCGGAGTTAAAATTCTAAAGTCAAGGAGTTCAATTTTAAGGCGCCGTTCCCACGGGTATCTTCCTGAGGATTGGTGGGGCCCGCTCTCCTCAGGGTTAGGGGACTAGTCGGGTGTAGGTCCGGATACCCCTAACTGAAAAACAAAAAGGAGTTCAATTTTCGGCCCTACATCAAATATAATCAGAGAAAATTTACAATCAAAAGACTCTTATGTTAAACATAATTTTTTTCGTTATGTCAATTATATTTTGACAACTAAGTTGTGCTATAACGTAGTGATAGTTTAGAAATGTCGAAACAGTTTATTATTGGATTTACATCCATAACTAATCGTAATTAGATCCAACATTATTTTGAAGCGTAAGAATCAAGTTTTTTTTTTAAAATTTATTAGGGGAGGCCAATGTAAATAAGAAAGAGACATTAAGAAATTTTAAAGGAAATAATATAGATAAGAAAGAGAATTTCAGAATTTCTCAAAATTGGGAGGCAGGGAAAGTGGGGGCAATTGCCTACTCTCAACTCTGTTTGGCTCCGCCTCTGCCCCCCACATAGGCAAACTTAGACATGTGTATCAGGCAATTTGTTCTTGTTTCTTTTTTTTTTTTTTTTGATGCGATAGACCTATACTTACTCTAGACAAGGGACCTAAAGAGGCTCAAACAAAATCTGGAGGGGACTGAACCACCGTCAGCCAATACGAATGCCTACCCACGCGCAATTTGTTCTTGTTTCTCATTCTTTACTTTTCACGAATTCTCTTGATTTGCTTACTATGGGACATCGGCCGCCGCCTGGACTTCCTGAGGCTCTTACCAAAGTCTAACTGAAGATATAGTGAACATTTAGGTCCAATGCCATTCCATTTGTAGTATATTTTTTCTTTGGGCCAGTACCATCTTGGATGAGAAGAAATGGACGAAAGACCAATGGCCCAAAGACCCAATACCGCTTAGATTAATCTGGATTGATGCATAGAAAATTTATACATACGTAAGTTTGATGCATGACTGATGGATAATTGAAAATTTAAGATGAAGGGGCGTAAATTTTAGGTCTTTTTGAAAGAATATTTTGTTATAAAAGATACAAGGTAGTCGATATAAGTTGGGTTTTTAGGTAATTTTTCAGTTCACTTTATAACAATCTTCCTAAGCAACCATTAAATAACACTAAAATGTGTTACTTAGAGGGACAAAAATGGGAAAATGGAAATTCATCAATTAAAAATAATTATTACAACATCCTAGACCATGACTATCAGCTACAGCGAAGAGCCCTAATTGATAAATGCCAATTTTTACATAACCTTTAGTCAATAGTTTTCAGAATGCTGACTAATGTTTTTCATGCAATATTTACTATGAATATCTACAGAAGGTGAAAATTGGCGAAAGGAATACGTAGCTGGAAATGAGGAAGGTTAGTGCCAGAATTGGTTTTCCTTCTAAGACAAGATTTTCCTTAACTCCTTTGCTATGTATAATTGTTTTGTCATTATTTTGTCTCTGAAGTTTTGTTTGTGTGTGTGGGTTTCTGACACAGACATCTAGATTCCGGTGTTAAAGATTGAACTTGCTATGAAATGTGAATTTAGGACTTCTAGATAATTGATTGGTTAAAATAATTTGGTTAAACTTTCTTGCTAGATCATTGCAACTTGGCTGGTTTCAAGAATTAAGCTACCTACCAAAAAGGACAACAAGGAACCTTTTCAAATTTGTAGTTTGTGGGTTAATAATTGATTATGATCTTTCTCGTAGGTAGTTCAACTCATAAGTAATAGTAAAGCTAAGCCATCCACCATCCCCGCCACCCTTTCCCCCCCCCCCCCCCCCTTTCGATCTGGTCTCGACTAGATAGCAATTAGAAGATTGCGACCTTCTTGTCATAATCTGGCCGCGATCTTTGGTCGCAACCACATCAAAATCGAAGAAAAGGAGGAAAAGGGAAGGAGAGGGAGAAGGAAGAGAGGAGAGGAGGAGGAAAGGGTGGTGGTTGTGGGTGGTAGTGTTAATGTTTAAAAAGTATTCTAAATTTTTTTTTAATTTTAAAAGGTACCCCAAAATATATTCTCAAAACCCTTCTGTAAACACCACAAAAAACATGTATAGTAAAAGTTTTTCATATACACTGTTACAGTAAAATAATTTAAAAACACCTTCAAAAACAGCTAATCTAAATGAAGCATTCAGTTCTTAGGTTATTTTTGATACGTTAGTAGAATTGAAAGTGAATTAGAACTAAAATTTTATCGTAGATATCATTAACATTTTCACGTGTTTATAAACTAGACCAAAGTGTTAGTCTATACTAGGGTTGGACTATTGGATTATTGGAAGCCGGGATTGGACTTTGTTAGTACAATACTTGAAATCATCAACAGATGGAGGAAGTCATGGCAATTAGATTAAATGAAAGCCCAACAAACAAAGACAAACTAACATGGAGACTTGAACCTAGTGGGAACTTCTCAACTACATCAGCGTACGAGATGGACAGGCAAATGGAAGAATTGGGAGAAGATATGAAAACTCAAAGGCCCAAGTAGATGGCAATTTCTTTTGTGGATAGCAAGACATGGTCTACTATTAACGAATGCAGAGAAATACAAAGGCATCTTCATGTAGATAGAAAGTGTCAGATGTGCGGAAAAAGTGAGAGAAAGAGCAATACATGCCCTGAGGGACTGTGATTGTATTAGCAGGATATGGAAACAGTTGGTACACCAGTCAAAACGGAGACAGTTTAAATCGAAGGAGCTACTACACTATATTGATTGGAATGTTAACCAAAAGATGGTGGGGAAGCAGAAAGAGGTATACTGGCCAATGTTGTTTCATGACCCACTGGGCATGGACAGCAAGAAATGAGAAAGTGCACCAAGGAATAGAAAGAAAGATGAAGGTACACCCACAACATCTAGTCCAGCAGGCCCTAGTGGCCTAGGATTTGAACTCAGAAAAAGAGTCCCAATCAGCTAAAGAGATGAAATATATCTGTTGGGAGAAGCCACCACAAGGATGGGTAAAAGTGAACGTTGATGGAGCTTCGAAACATAATCCAGGAAGTGCCAGTGCAGGAGGACTACTAAGAAATGAGTAAGGTCAATGGATAGCAGGTTTCAGTGCAAATATTGGAAAAACAAGTAACGTAGCAGCAGAACTATGGGCTGTGCTACTCGAAATCCAATTGGCAGCATGGTTCAAAGTCGTAGTCGTGGTCGTGGTTGCGGTCGCGGTTCGGACCGTTCTACATCGGTCTCAACATATCAGTCACGGTCTCGGTGAGACGCAAATTTTTGAAATATTTAATATTCTAAAAATTATAAAAAAATATGATAAAAATATAATTAAAAAATTAGCAAAAATAATAAAAATTTGAGCTGATTCGGAATGATTCGGGACGACTTGGGGCGACTCGGCCATTTTTATACGTCTCGAAGACATCTCGACTGAGTTCTTGGCTATTGATTATCTCGGAGTCATCTCGTCCTGGTATCGGATCGAGAAGCCCCGTTCTAGTGACGACTTGGCCGAGTCTTTGAACCATGATTGGCAGTAAAGGAAGGGTATAGGAAGGTACTACTAGAAACGGACTCAGAAGTAGCCTTAGCACTGATCAGGGAAGCAACAAGGGACAGCCAATACTAGAATCTAATTGAGGAGATAAGGAGTATGCTAATGAAAGAGCCGGATTATCAAGTAGTCCATACATGGTGTGAAGGAAATATGTGTGCAGATTACTTAGCAAAGATGGGAAGAAACTTGGTTTCAAGAACGACTAATTTTAGGGACCCTTTACATCATCTCAAAAAGTTACTGGGATAGAATGTTTATGGTGTTGCTTTACCGTGTAACGGGCTTGACCTTCCATTGTTTGGGGGGAAAAAAAAGGTGTTACTCTATACTTATAAACTACCAAGCAATATTTGAATGACTCTGCCATGACAAAGGAATTAAATTTAAGTCATGATATAGGAACACCGAGGAAGCCTTTATGAGCAAATTATGGTTAGTTGATTTTTTTTTTTTTTTTTATAAATTTTTTCTTGTCTGTTGAATGAAAAGCTAGATTTTGGAAATCAAATGAGCAAATCAAAACTGATGCAATGCCCTATATTTCATCTCCATGTATGGCTTACATTAGTTATAGTCATTGTTGGATTACTTAAATTGAAATATGTCGACAAAGAAAAGGAAAATTGTGATTTTGATTTACCAAAAATGCTGATGAGTGCATTATTTGCTTTAATTACTTTCATTCTCTTGAGCAGTTCTGGGGCCCAAAAATGGAAACATTTGTTACTGAGGACCAACAAAGAAATTAGGAGTCTTGACTCTTGATGAGCACGCTTCCTATAAATTAATGCTACAGTTATCACAAGACAAGAACGATAGCCAAAAACAAATTGAACACTGATGACAGCTCTTCTTTCTTAACACTTTTTTTTTGTTTTTTTTTTCCGCTTTTTATTGACAGGAAAGTTCATCACATTTTCCTTGTAACAAGACATCAAATGACTGCAGATGTTAATCTAATTTTCTTGATGCTCAGTTATTTAAGAAGTTTAGTGCCAAAAATCATCGAATTAAGTAACAGATTATCGAGTGTCTATATATATATATATATATATATATATATATATAAGATGCAAAATTAGAAAATTTTAGTCATAAAACTCCACTTGTAAGTAGGGTCGTATTTTTTATCAACTTGTTTTTTGACAAAAAATTTTCATTTTTTTAAAACCTTCTCACCTTTCTCGACAGCCAACTGTCACGCATAAGATTCGAATCCTGACTTTGACATAATGCACAATTAAAATGTGTGAGTTGTGTGTGGGTTGCTGAAAATTGGATTAAAATTTTATGAACTCTGCTTGTATTTGTTGAAGTTTATGATTTACTCTCTAATGTGGTTATGGATTATTGCGAAAAGTGACGTCAACTCATAATTTTGGCCTAATTTTATAACCTCGAAAAACACCAGTATGCCTAAAATCATGTTTAGGGATGACAACGGGACGAGTTTGATATGGGGGAGCCCTCAACCATCCCCGCCCTATTGTTATATAACTCCTCCCGTCCTCTCCTCCGCCCCATTCCACGTAGGTGCCCTTGGGAACACTTTTTTTTCCTTATTTTTTTGGACGGACAAATAAAAACTTTATTAATTAGAAATAAGTGCATACAATGGAGTTCATTAGATCCTAGTTATACAAGTACTATCAGTACACTTGCTCGTACAAGAGCAAAACACTAATGAGGTAGTCCAAGCTTCATAAGGGGCTCACAGTTTGTCTCGATCTGAGGCAGGGGCACCTATCCCTTGCTTGCAACCGCGTTTTGCACTGATTCAAGGACAACAGTAACAGTAGGCATTTTAGACAAATGCTGTTGTCTAAACATGAATTGGTTCCATTACTATTACTAATCGTACTTTTATTAGGAGAAAATAATCTTCTACTACTACTAATAATTTAACCCAGGAAAATATAAAAAATAGATGTATTAATAAATTTATTGTATTTATTTAATTAATACGAGGACTGGGCGGGGGATGAGGTGTATGCTCCCCGCCCTCGGCTCCCTTCCTACCCTATACCTTCCCTTGTAGGATGGATGCCCACTCTATTGTCATCCCTAATCATGTCCTTGCCCATTTCATGAAAAGAATGCAACATTGGTGACACTTCTTACCATAGTAAACTTTTATTTACAAACTATTTTTTCTTTTTATTTTTCAAACACACCAAGAGAAAAAGTTGGTGATGATTGATCACTATAAATTTCTCAAACGAAGTAACAGGCCTGTTTGGATTGCTATTTTTCTTTAAAATTTTTTTTATTTCACATGTATCAAATCACTATAATATAATTTTTTAACAAAAACTCCAGAAAACACGGCAATCTAAACATGCTCACTTTCTAGGATATCTATGACTTGGCGATCAAGAAACCGAAAAATTGACAAACCACGAAATTTCACGTGTCCAATGTCAAATTGTACTTTAATTAGTATTTTTAGTGATGTACCTTGTACGAATAATCGCCCACGAGGAAAATCTATACAGAAACAGACAAGTTCCAAGAAAGCATCCGCAGCAATGGTCCACTTCGACCACCACAATTTGGCTACTTACTTGGTCGCAGACGAGACACCTGAACAGAGTTCAATTCGAAATTTGTTCATTCCAAATTTGTTGACCACATCAAAATAAATTTATTTACAGAAGATTTATCATTCATTCATTCATTAACTTCAAAGTTTGTTCATTAACTTTAAAAGCACTATCTATTATCTTGATAATATGTGCGAGTTCATAATTATATCCCTTAACATCCCTTTCATGTTACAATACGAAATAATTAATGTGGTACTTGAGAAAAGTTCAACTTTGATAAGGCATTAATTTAGTGGTAAAATAACTATAATCGAGATTTCAAAAGTTGTTAAGGGTACTAGTTAAGCATTAGAAATTGTGAATTTGGTCTAATTATATTGTGGATTACGTGTAATTTTATATAATCAAATAATTACTTGTTTGTACAATAGCAATATAAAATATTTCTTTACATGAGTTGGTGCAGATGCACAACAAATAATTTCTATTCGACTTTTAAATCCCTTTTACACTTGTGTAACGTGTCTCGTATACGACTTGCTCATGGAAAGAAATGTTTTACTTTGTTAGTCTAAAAAAAATTGACCAACCAAAAAAAAAAATTTAACTCTTTCAAATTATAGAAATTGAAAATTAACATGTGAAAATGTTAATAGGAGTTCGAGTTGATACAATCTGACCCCAGCCAACTGGCGTCCCGAATTTCAGGTTTGTGAAGTATTCAAACCAAAGTTTGAACACGTTACGGTTTGCAACCGCTATATAAATGTTGCATATTCAGCCTTCACTTGCCAATTTCCATACTTGGTCTCCACTCCACTCTCCTCGCCTTGAAAATAGTAAACCCGAGAAGTAGGAGCAGGAGGATATACCAAGAAGATAATGGCGACTGAGAATGAATTTTCCCCAAAAGAATGGAGTTTCAAGGGAGACGAGTTACTAGTGAGGTCCTCAGCAGTAACTGTGAGAGGTGTTCTGGACAAGTTGATGGGAAATTTGAACCCAAATGACCCCAGACCCACGATTCCTTTAGGCCATGGTGACCCTTCTCCCTTCCCAAGTTTTCGGACAGCTCCTGAGGCTGAAAATGCAATCTCTGATTCCCTTTACTCTGCTAAGTTCAATTGTTACTCCCCCAGTGTTGGTACTCTTCCTGCAAGAAAGTAAGCATTTTTTGTTTGTTATTCCACTGATTGATGTTTTTGCTGTAAAATTATGTTGCACATTGCATGTTATTTGGGAGACAAAAGGAAAAGATAATGGAAGCTGTTTTACAAGGTGCAGAGTAGTTTATTATTTCCTGAGGTGTCCCAGTTTCTCTGGTTCTAAATCTTTTTAACCCCGCATGCACTACCTGCAACGTCATATCAATGGTTTAACCACCTTTCAAGATGGTTTTCCCCTCCTCTTTGAGTGCATGCAGGGATTGGTGTGTATACATGATTAAATGAATCCTTTCGATTAGGAGTATGTATATTTCTGTAGAATTTTTAGTCACAATTTGTGGAGGTTTTAGATATGCATCATAAGGGACATCGCTGCTTGTGGTTTAGTCCTTAAAATCAGTCAAATGAGGATTTTTTTTTGGTTGAGTCACTGATAATGGTAATTTCCATAAAATGATTAGATTTTTGGATACCATGTTCCAGAAATAATTTGAACAAGAATCTGAATATCTTTAGACAAAGACTATTATTTTTATAGGAGTTGTTAGCCTATCACTGTCATCAAGGGATGTTATCAATTGTTTAAAGAAGCAAATTTGAAAGTTTTGTGGGCTTAAACTCTACTTTGTTCTGAGGAAGTGACATGCAAACTCAATATATGCTCTGTCTCTTTCTAATGACGGCTGCAGCTAGCAGTCGTTTATGCAATGAATAAATGTGTACCCAAGGAAAAGGAGGAAAAAAAAGAAAGGAAATTCGGAGTCAAAGATTCCAAAATGCTGTATCTGCTACTTCACTGTCTCACAATATTTTGAAATCTGAATAAGTGAATAAGATGTTCCTATCATGTTCCAAGAACTTTTTACTGGCTGCTAAATTTCCTGATATCGTACATATCAAATCTTTGTTTACTGTTTTAAGAATGGGATTCAAGCCATGGTTCCGTGAGAATAAACTTCAGGTTTTTAGTACCTCTGTAATTCCAGAATGTTTGTAAACCGTAGAGAAACCTATTTTAAGCATATTTTAGTTTCATGAAATCATCAAATGATTCCAACATCAAGAGTATTACTTTTTAGTACTGCCCTTTAACAAGTCGGAAATGCTTTTGCCGGATTCTAAGTAGGAAAATCACAGGAAACTACAGCTCCTATTCAGGAGGTGTTTGTCAAGGCAATAGATATTGATGCAACCTTCATTTTCTTATAGGGAAAATGATCGGTTTCATCCTTCACATTTCACAAAAATATTCTTTTCGTCCCTCACTTTTAAAATGAAACAATTTCGTCATTGACATTTAAAAACTAAAATTATTACATCCCTGAACCCAAATTTTAATCTGAATCAAACCACCAATCAACTTGATTACAAATTTTGGGGTGTAATTGGTAGATCACTTGGTTAACTCAACTTGATATTCATGTAAAATTTAATGAACCTAAAAAGAAAAAAGAAAAAATTATAATATAAAAAAGAAAGATTAATTTTTTCTACATTATCATTGTATAAACTGACAGTTTTATGTACCGCCATATCATTTTAATTTAAATTTAAGCACCAAATTCTATATTTATGATACACATCTAGATTCGCAAGCGGATATACTAATGGTGCATGAAAAGATTTATCCAAAAAAAAACTCTACTATTCCAAGACAAAGAATGGCCTTTTGTGTTATAATTTTTATTTTTTTGGTTTAATAAATGTCATGTGAATACGATGAAGTTGACCGAATGATCTATCAATTCTATTTTCGAAATTTATTACTGGGTTATTAGATGATTTGATTTAGATTGAAAATTAGGTTCAGGGATGTAATAGCTTTAATTTTTAAATGTCGGGGACGAATTTGCTTCATTTTAAAAGTGAGGGACGAAAAGAATATTTTTGCGAAATGTGAGGAATGAAACAGATCATTTTCCCTTTCTTATAAGCATGATTATGCCCTCAACTTTTTGGATGGGTATTCAGCAATAAGCCAAGAAAGTCTATGCTACAACATGGCTTTGGTCTGATCCAGATATAGAATTTTTAAGTGTCACACTCAGTGGCGGAGCCAGAAAAAAATCTTAGTGGGGACAAAAATAACACTAAAATTTTTTATCTACTCTTTTTTTCTAATTTTTTAAGTAAAAAATAAAAATAAATTCACCAACAAGTACAAATGATACGTACATTCCATGAAAAACATAAAAAAGACAAAATCAAAATTATTAATGTAATAATAATTTTATTTCAAAAACAAACTAAATTATTTATAATTGCTCACGGCGAATTTTCATATTTTGATAATGGTTTACAACTTTCTCATTTTGAACTTCAAGAAGTATATTTTTATCAATATAAGTAACTAAACTAAATTTTGTGACCTATTCTTTCACATCTTTTCTAAAAAACTCTGGGAGCACACTTAAAATTATGTCAAAATTGTATAAGTATTATAGGAATTTAATGGAGGCAGTGGGCCCACCTTAAATCCGCCCCTGGTCGCACTAGTGTGATATGAACTGCATGGTATTTGTTTATTTAACAGGGCAGTAGCAGAGCACCTTTCACGTGATCTACCATACAAGTTATCACCAGACGATGTTTATCTAACGAGTGGATGTACCCAAGCAATTGAAGTGATCTTAACTGTCCTTGCTCGTCCTAATGCCAACATTCTACTTCCAAGACCTGGCTATCCTTATTATGAGGCTCGGGCAATATTCAGCAATATTGAATTTCGTTACTTTGATCTTCTTCCAGAGAAAGATTGGGAAGTCAATCTTCACACTGTCGAATTGCTTGCAGATGAAAATACAGTTGCCATAGTCATCATTAATCCTGGAAATCCTTGTGGAAATGTGTATAAATACGAACATTTAAAGAAGGTGTCTAAATTTTTTCTACCAGGATGAGAATGCTGCTTTTCATAATGGTTTAATTTACAATATCCATTATTCATGATTTGAAGTGCATGCTTTTCTAGGTTGCTGAAACTGCCAGAAAGCTTGGGATCTTAGTGATTTCTGATGAAGTTTATTATCATCTTGCATTTGGAAAGAATCCTTTCGTGCCAATGGGAGTCTTTGGATCAATTGCTCCTGTGATAACAGTCGGATCCATATCAAAAAGGTGGATTGTTCCTGGTTGGCGAATTGGGTGGCTTGTCACTAACGATCCCAACGGCATTCTCAAGAAACATGGGGTACTTTCATTCTGCATTATGGTTCCTTCCCCATTATACATGCTACACTTCTTTGGAATATGGTTTCCTTCTACATTATACATGATGCACAGCTTGCACTTCGATCTGAAAATGATGAAATAAACTCACCAGCTGGAGTTGAAGGATGATAGACTTTCCAACTGCCCCAGAAGCATTATTTTACTGCTTGTGGATCAGAAAACTTGAATGCATGAATTCTATAAATAAAATCCATCTGCTTGATTATAGTTTCAGTAATCCAATAGCCATAACTATGTGCACAATCACCTTCTAATGTATCCAAAATCTGCCTTTTTTACTTACAGGTTGTTGATTCCATCATTGCATTTCTCAACATTTCCTCTGATCCTGCAACTATTGTTCAGGTTTGGGATTTTACGATTAATTCTTCCAACATGATAAAAGTTACTTTTCTTTTGGGGTCTTCTTGCTTTTTGACACCTCTTGGTAGACTAGTTTTTGAGCATTACCCATTGAATAGTATGTTCTGAGGTGAATAGACAGATGCGCTGAAGATTTTTAATCTTTTTATGCTGCACTAATACATATCAGTATTTTGCTTCTATAAATGTGGATTATAAAGCTACAATACCAGATTGTTCACCCAAGAGAAAATTTTTTTTAAGGTTGTACTGCAATTCTGAGGATATGGGGTGTTAATCTTACCAACTTGTATGTGCAGTCTAATTTTGTCTCTGGAATCAATTTTTGCTACTTAAGTTCCTAAAAGCTTAATCATAATGAATGTGAAGCTGACTCCGTTTTTTCTTTCCTGACATTTTACTTTTCACCAGGGAGCAATAATTCAAGTCCTTGAGAAGACTAAAGAGGAATTCTTCTTGAAAATACTCAATCAACTTAGAGAAGCTGCAGAAACATGTTGCAGCAAAATAAAGGAAATCCCTTGCTTTGCTTGCCCAAGCAAGCCCGAAGGAGCTATGTTTGCCTTGGTAAAATGCTGATAAGTATAAATTTGTTTCGTTCTCTGCTGTATATTGGTTAAGAATCAAACAAAAGCTTTTGCTTCCAGGTAAAACTAGATTTGTCCCTCCTGGAAGATATTGAAGATGATTTGGACTTCTGTCTCAAGCTTTCTAAGGAGGAATCTGTGATAGTTTTACCAGGTAAAAGGTCAAATGTGAAATTGAAGCAAGTTATCTCAGCATTCTACCATTTCGTTAGCATCATTTTTCTATTGACTCTTCCTTTTCCTTGCATCAGATCCTTCCTACTGTTAACTGTGATATCCAGCTGTTAATCTTATTTCTGTATAAATCTTTCATTGCAGCTATTTGATCTGCTGCAGTGCCACTACATCTAAATGGGGGATGTTTATGCCAATTTTGTATACTGTTTGTGAATGACATGGTGCTAACTGCTAGATATAAAGAACATAACTAACCTTATATTGTCTTGGTAATTGACTTCAAAAAACAGAGTAAGTAATGGACCCAAAACGTTTTAACTTAAATGGTGGTGCATATGAATTGGCTACCTTTGTGTTTGAAGCAGCATAACATCGTTTAATCTAACATATCTCTGTTCTTCTGAGTTCACCTTTCGATGGGCTATCTTAGATGAGTCTGAAGGATGATGTATCTATATATTTAGCAGGTTGGATATCTAATTGATTCTAAGTGGATTGAATCAGTAAGATGATGTGTCCATAGGCTAAGCACAAGTAGTAGATATAATAGTGTGAAAAATACTTACATATAGTGATGTTATCTGGGGATGGAAATACCTTCATTTAGGCAGAACAGGAGATATATCACTGAGATGTGCAAGTCGTTCATCCCAAACCAAAAGTAGAATGCAAAAAAGACCATTTGTGTGCCGATTAGATATTCACTCAGGCAACATCAGCTCTTACTCAATTTGTTTGTTTTGACTCAAAATTTTATGAATACAGACAGTAATATATTTCCCCTTTTGTCCTGCTGCTGTTATTGCACTTCCAAGAAGTATTTTTTTTTTCTTGTATAGTTGCTTAATCAATGAAGGCAAGAACAAGAAGTGGCATTCAGCTTCATCCTTGTGGATCACTAATGCCAGATTTTTTTTGTGGTATATTTCTTGTAGGGCTTGCTGTAGGACTCAAGAATTGGCTTCGCATAACTTACTCCGTTGAGCCATCAGCACTCGATGATGGACTCAACCGGATAAAAGCTTTCTGCCTGAGGCATGCAAAGAAACAATAGAAGTTGTTTCTCATGACTTGAAACAATTAAATCATGATCCTAGGCTGGAACATGCGACAAGTAGCACTTCAGCGCAAGGTTTTCATTGGTGTGATCTTCAACTGCTCGTTGGATATCTTGCTACAGTTAGAGTTTTAATAAAAATGCCTAGTTTTCAGTAATTTCCTTCACCTGAAAGGAAAAGAATATGTTACTATGAACTTTTATTATGTCTCGTTTGTGAGTGCTGTATGAAGGGTTGGCAGCTTTACTGTGGTTGTCTTCGATCCCCTTTTCTGTCTGTGTACAATGCCTTGAAGCTTAGTTAAATGTGTCAGATGTTGCATTGCTCTTTGCCCCCTCTTTTCTATCGTTGGAGGAGAGTGAACAAGGGAAGTCCCATGTCAGGACAAAGAAAGTTGCTACCTGAATTGAAGTGAAAGCTAAGCTTGAAGTAGCCAATGCAGGGTTAATCAGTGAAAGCTAACCTTAATTGGCTGTAATCTTGCTTTACCAGTATATATATATATATATATATATATATATATATATATAGGTCTTTCTTTACACTAAAAGTATTTGGTCAAGAAATTTGGTCATACACGTACCCTCTAGCTTTTCTTTGCTACCTTCTATGGATACTTTGGCCACCTCGGCCAGGAAATTGCGTCGGATAACCCGGCCTATTGGATACTTCGGCCTAACTGCCCTCGTCAAAGAGTTCATCTTGGAATGGCCACCTAGTCGAGATGTCAAAAGTCTCGACTCGTCATTATAATATGACTGGTGATTAATATGATTGATGTGACCTATAAGTCAGGCCTACTATTGATACCGTCGCCATATTTTATACTATAAGATTGAATTATCAGTAGATCTCGTCATTTTACTCCTTATCTTACACCTTATTCATTTGAAAGGAATGCAACACAACCTACTTAATATAACTTTCCGACGACTTTTGATTTAAGCACCGGAATGAAATTGAGGAATTTAGTTCAGACCACTTTTTATTTTGCAAGTGAGCTCCTCCTGCGTTTAGCCTTCGCTTGTCCTCACCCGTACACCTTCAAAATGGGGAAACAATTTTGGACATTGAAACTTATTTTGTCACGAGATGCAATACTCGTGAATAGTAAGAAAACCCATTCTGGAAGATCTTTCTTGAAAACTTAACTGGATGGTGATTTTTCTTGAAAACTAAACAGTGAATATTTGGGAGTTTCCATTTCTGTAATAGAAGTAAGAGGCAGGTAGTACGCTGGCCTTTATGATTCCGGCTTGGTCTTCGGCGCCTTTTGCGTCGGGTTCCGCTCTATGACCACCAATAACATGCTAAATTTTGAAACACGTGAAAACGGCTTGGCCTTGGGCCCCGTTGCGTCGGGTTCCGCTCTTTGACCACCAATAACACGCTAAATTTTGAAACGCGGGAAAAAGTATTCATAACTCATAGCACTTTTTAATTTTTTTTTAATTTTACGGCAATGACAATAATCTAATCTACCCTAATATATTAGGACTATCTTGTAGTATAAGAGAGCCTATGAAACTGTGTATACGAAAAATCTATCTTAATCCGTAAGAAGGAAAGTCTAAGAGGGGAATCAAGAGACTCCCAAGAAGAGAATGTATATAGGAAAATTTATCTTAATTTAGAGGAAGGAGAACCTAAGAGGACTAGTAGGTATAAGAATTGGGATGCTCTGATATTTTTTTTGAATTTCTTTTATTATGATTAAAATTCGAACCTCCAATTCACAGTTTAAAAAAAGGACTAAATCTGTTTTTGATGACGCGGTTCATTGCTCATAGTACTGGGGTTGGGCCAAGTGGTAAGCAGCTTGGTTCCGCTTAAGCAGGTCTCGGGTTCGAAACCTGGCGTATGCAGCTATCCTTGTTGGGAGACTCATCCACCACAGTCAGGTGTGCGACCCGGGTCGACCAACGGATTAGTCAGGGCAAAGCCCTGGATACCGTGGCAGGCAACCAAAAAAAAAAATAGTACTTGGTCAAAAAGGACTCGTAGTCCATACGGTATCAAACTTAGATAAGCCTCAAAAAGGACTGAGAGTCCATACGGTATCATTTTCACTTGTGGCATGGAAAGGACTCGTGAGAAAAGCCATCATTCCCTGTTTTGGTTTTGCTACTAAAAATGTTTGTATAGTTACGACATTATTACACAGCAAGACAGAGAGGAGGATAAACAAATTTAATTAAGTTGACCACGACAATAATATTCAAACTTATTTGTTTAGTTGGACGAGTATGGAATTGTACTCTACCTTGACTTGTGGTGTGTATATTGAGTCAGAATTCAAATAAGATTTTGAGGAGTAGTTAGAAATTTGTATATGTAAATTTTAATTGACTAAATTGTCTAGCCGCCCCTAAACTATTACTACTATTATACTATGATCCACTTTTGACCCCTTAATAATACATGTAACTTACTTTTTTTCCCTCAAATAATTTAGTGCATAATTTTTTGGCCCTTATTATGTCAATTTCTATAGTTTGAACTAACGAAACAGAGACAATAATAATTTGTCCAAAACAGAAAACAAATGAAGGAAGTAAACAAATTTGTCCCTCAAATAATAATGCTCTATTGAAATCTATGTAATATTATTGTTAATGGGTCAAAATTGGACCATGCTAATAGTTTGGAGGTTGACCGGACAATTGACTCATTCTAATTCTTTCCTAAACTGGAGTGGAATTTGAAAATCTAAATACAAAATGTTGTTCAAATTTTAAGTTGATGAACTAAACTCAAATGCGCTCTTATCAAATTGAATTTGATTTGAGTATCGAGGAGTTTGATTCGTATTTCGCGTCTATATCGAATTTGATTTAAATACTAAGGAGTTTGATTCTTATTCCATGTCCAAAGAGAGACTCCAAAAATCCACGAGTCAGCACACAGTCACGGCAGCATGATAAATGCAGCAGGCAACTTACGCATCATTTACCGACTCCACACCTCCTTCATTTCGACATCGTTACGACATACTCAGAAAGGTCCGCAATCAAGATATATTCCAGGTATCATCCGACATCGTTACGACATACTCAGAAAAGTCCACGACCAAGATATATTCCAGGATTTATCCGAGTTCCAAATTCCAGCCAGTGTTCCTATTAAGAAAAGAAGGAGAAAATGGAAAACGGGAAGACTGCAAATTGGAACTTCAAAGGGGACGAAACAGTGAAGAAAGCATCAGCCTGGACTATAAAGTTCGCTCTCAAGACTCTCAGGGAAAATCTGAATGCAAATGACAAGAGGGCTGTTATCCCTCTTGGATATGGTGATCCCAGTCAATTCCCAAGCTTCAAGCCTAGTAAAGTTGCAGAAGAAGCCGTTATTGATGCAATCCAATCTGGTAAATTCCATTGTTATGCCCCAGGTGATGGAACTCCTGAAGCAAAACGGTACAGTGAACTAACTGCAATTGCATAACCCCTTCTTTCTTCTGCTTCTTCTTTTTTAGACGATGAGCAAGTAATGGTTATGTTCTTTTTACCATGATTTTCTTCTTGTTTTGAACCAATTTTCTTACCATACAAGCACAAGAAGGAAATAAGATTTATACAAGGACTGTCTTGCTAATCAGCAGTCAAATTAATCTACTCAAACATTGGCACAACAGTATAAAATCAAATCAAATATGTATGTACTAGCATTGTAAGAAAATAAATTTATGCTAGCACTAAGAATATTGTAGTCTGCATTCTCTGCATCAAAAGGATTAGTGGGGTTTCTTCTTCTGTGGATAAATTTCACAAATCTTTCTTCATCTTGATTGAAAAGCCGGCCGTTTGTTTGCCCACTAATGTTTGCTATTATTTGCTTTTGCTTTCATTTGGCTGAAAAAAAAAAATCAATGTCCCTCTTATCATTTTTTTTTTTCTCTTCCTTAATATCACCGTTAGTTGAAAGCTACGTTTTGTTATCCCAAACAAAATGTTGGCGAGTATTACACTACCACGTATTCTGATTGGATGATTTGGATTAGGTAACATAGTAGTTGGAGTTTCAGAAATTATTTATCCTCGTCTGCCTTTGGAGTTTTGTGAGTGTGGGACATAGACACATAGTACACCATCAATGTCAGCCAAAGGGATTAAAGTATAAAGTGTTCTTCTTCCAAAATATTTTCGTAACGTACAACTCTACCTTGCATATTTTATTAACCCTGTTTGGCCATTTCGGGTTCAATGATTATACTTCCGAGTCTTCTTCTTAAACTCTGAGGAAAAAATATCAAGATGGCATGATAATTGAATGGTAGTTTAACCCTTCAATTATGCTGTTTTTCTCATTGATATTGAGAAACGTAGGATTCTAACCAAAAAAAGAAAAATAGGACAAAGGGATAGTGATCCATGGACCATGTCTTCTGGTACCGCCTGGACCATGGTCCATGGCTTCCATTACTAATTTCTGATTTCTATGTACGGAGGCTATAAGAGCAGGACCAGGGCTGGGACTGGTACGGTAATGCCATTCAATATCCACGATGGTGTTCCTTGTCATTTGTCAAGTTAGTGCGGTAATAGTCATTTGTCATTGAATGTAGTCAGGACACCCTTAAACATGAAACCAGCTGTCCTTTTGTTTTTTTCTCGTGAAACGTTCTAAATGGGTGTAGTATATACGATTTTTCAGATATCTTCTCTAAACACTGAAGAGTTCTTGAGATGAAGGAGTAGTTGGAAATTGTTTTTAATATAACAGTGCATTGGTTTTCATGATGCGATATATGTGAAGTTTAAAAAGCTGTTAAAAGGATAAAAAGATTATTGGAAAAATATGTTGATAAAGCTACCAACACTTTCTGTAAAGGGATACTAAAATTACTTAGCTTTTGATTTAGATTCTCTAAGGCGTAGAAAATGAATATGTGTAGGAGGAGATTGGACTTGGCCACTTTGAAGTTTCGAGTAATTGTCTTCCACTGTTTAGAAATGATTAGTGGGGATTGGAAGTTTGGAAAGACTTTTGGAATTCTGGAAGGACTTGCAGGTGTTCTAGTGTCTACATTTATTGTGTAGTTTCTATGTTGTCCAGTGCAATTGGAAGCTTAATCGTTGAGGGAATGATATAAGAACAAATGTCCAAACTTTTATTCCTGTACCAGGGCTATTGCTGATCATCTCTCTCGTGACCATGGGATGGAAATATCTCCAAAAGATGTTTTTTTAACTCTTGGTGGAAGACAAGCAATTGATATCATGTTAACAGTCCTTGCTCGACCTGGTGCCAACATACTGCTTCCTAAACCAGGATATTCGTTCTATGAAGCACGTTCCACTTTTAGCCAGCTTGAAATTCGTCATTATGATCTTTTACCAGAGCAGGGATGGGAGGTCGACTTGAGTCATGTAGAAGCACTTGCTGATGATAAAACAGTTGCTATTGCTATTATCAACCCTGGTAATCCATGTGGAAATGTGTATACATATGAGCATTTACAGAAGGTAAAAATAGAGTGCACCTATTTTCCATGATTTACATTTTGATCAAATGTTGGTGACTGACGAGGCTTTGCTTTACACAGGTGGCAGAGACTGCGAAAAAGCTTGGATTTCTTGTAATTGCTGATGAAGCTTATGCTCATCTTACTTTTGGGAAGAATCCATCTGTGCCAATGCGAGTTTTTAGTTCAATTGTACCAGTTCTTACACTTGGCTCTTTATCAAAGAGATGGATGCTTCCTGGTTGGCGACTTGGTTGGCTTGTGACGAGTGATCAAAATGGCATCCTCCAAAGACATGGGGTTCCTTCTCTCCCTCTCTCCCTCTCTCCTTTACTTTCTTTTTCTTTAGTAGTACGATATCAGTTACTTTGTTGTTCTCAGAAAAAGTTACACGAAATTTGCTGAAAGATGACATTTGGTTGATAAGAATGTTTTCAATGACGTTCTGATAGAATAAAAGAGAATCTGGGGATTGCAGCCTACTCCCTATTTAAGAAGCAAATTTGGTAGATTACTTTTCTGTAAGGTTTCATTGTCAGGACTACTTCATTAGTCGTTCACTGAGAGGTTTCAAATTTTTTAAGATAGAAAAGTTGCAACCGTGAACTGCTAATTTGATCCTCACAGGAATTAGATTGTGTGTAAGCTTGAAACGCTAAAGAAGGTGAAGATTTCTAGTCCATGGTCTTGGTTTAGAGAACAACATGAATGAATGGTCCCCAATAATACTTGACGGAAGATGAAAATTTTTGTTCCAAAGTTCTTGAGTTGAATAGACATGAATGGTTTTGTTGGAGGAATCTGTTGATTAAATGTTGATGTCAGTAGACATGAATGGGAACACATAATCAAACAACATATGCACTGAGGAACAACATGGACTTCGTGCATATACAGAGTCTAGCTTTTTTGACTTGCAGTTATTTTCTCCATGCCAAACTTGATTTGTATTTACAGAATCAAGGATCTCAAGTTTGTGTAGAATGAAGGCACTGATGTATTAATTGTTGTATTCATCTTATGATGTCAGATTATTGATAGCATCAAGAGCTGTCTAGACATCACGCCAGAGCCAGTAAATTTCATTCAGGTATTTGATCCCAGATGCTCATCTTTTCTTGAAAGGATTTCTTTTGTAAGACCAGGTCCAGAAGTATCATCAGTTGAATACCACTTACATGGTTATTTATTTTGAAATCAAGCAAATTAGCCATCTACATGATTTATTACTCTTTTTCGGTTTAAGAGCAATGAGAAGACTAGAAGGGTGACATAGAAATTGAACAAATTCTACAATTTTCTAATGTTATAGTCAACAGGAGTTCATGTACGTGCGAGGATCTTCAAGATGCATGCAATCTGCTTCTATTCATCTCTTTAGGTTATTGCTCTGTTTCATTTAGTTAAATACATCAATGTTCAAATGACAGCTGCTCCCTACCAAGTTTTTGTTGCTGGTGTCTTACGTTGTCTATTAAACATCTAGCGTACCTCAATACGTAGTAGAAATAAAGGTTTCTTCGATCATCATCTTGGTGTATTGGGTATAAGAGCACCATTGTTTATTCTTCAGGCAGCTCTTCCAAAAATGCTGAAAGAAATACCAGAGGACTACCACTTAAGGACTCTAAATTTGCTAAGGGAAACAGCAGATGTTTGCTATGATAGACTCAAGGACATCCCGTGCTTTATATGCCCATACAAGCCTGAAGGATCCATGTTTGTTATGGTAAGATTAATACTGAAAATTTGGTGAACCTAATCATGCTTCAAGTTTGTGGACTCAATACTTTAACAGATGATGTTCCGTTCCAGGTGAAACTAAACTTATCACTACTGGAAGGCATAAACAATGATATGGAGTTCTGCCTCAAACTTGCCAATGAGGAATCTGTAGTTGTCCTGCCTGGTATGATTTTATAGAATAAGGAATCCTGACTTTTCCTGGATTCTTGATCTCATGAAGTATGCCTAGAGAGACTTTTAAGTTGGACATTTGGTGTTTATTCTCTGTATCATATGCCATATTACTCGGTCTATTGGTTATGCTAAAGTTTCTAATATCTGTTCAAGAGTGTCACTAGCAGTAACAACACAGTATATCTCAAGGCTCAAAAGCATGATGCCTGAAATAGTTTTTCTCTAGCATCAACAGGGCTGTTTACAGTAAGCCCTTTTCAGGTCCTGAATGTTGGGATGGCACGTGGAGCGTTCTCTGCTGAAACTAGACTATCTGATACTTTCCATGCAGTTCGTTTTAACCATGAAACCTGAAACCTCAGCTTACTCCTGCTCTTGCTAAACAATTTTCTGATTTCTGAACTATGTAAATATCTGAGGTCGAAACTTTACATGCGTCTGAAATCCATCATCGCTTGCTGAGCGGTCCACCTGAATAAACTTTTTGATGCAAAAAATATCTCAAAGTAGCTCGTAATTGTTGCATCTATACATTTGAGGATGAAATTGTTGTATTATCAGTTAATGTTGGTTTAGCATCTTTTTCCAGGGCATCCCATGGGGCTGAAGAACTGGCTGCGTGTAACTTTTGCTGTGGAATTATCTTTGCTTGAGGATGGTCTTGAGAGAATCCGAGCTTTCTGCGCAAGACATGCTAAAAAGCAGTGAAATAAACATCATGTTGATCAAACTACTGTGATCGACAGGTTAGCATTCAGCCTACTATGTCCACTTCCCTGAAGCTCGAAGTTGTTTTAGCTGCCTCTGTCCTCCCTGCAACTCAAAAACAGTTTGAAGATTGTTTCTTCCTTTCAATGACACTGGTTCAGTGTATAAACTATCAATCCTGTACTTCTTCTTTGCTTTTGACTCTTCTATCCAAATTTAGTTAAAATTTGGGTACTATTTGTAACGATCTCATCTCCCCCTAGGGTGTACCTAAGAGTTTGGCAGGTTGTAAGAGTTTGGCAGACAACCTGCCTAACTCTCGTCAGGATTCACTACATTCACTACAACAAATTTTCAAAATAATTGTTCACACCTCCAAATTAACATCAGAATTCAACAATTCAACCAATAATTCAAATTTAATTACAATTCAAAAGTGAAATATAAGATACACTATCAAAGATAAAAAATACAATATGTCTACCAAAAGTACATGTGCAAGAGGATCAATACACGTTAGTTCAATCTTATCTGCTCCGAACCTCAACTCTTGTAAGGAAAACAAACTAATGGGATGAACTTATACCCAATGAGGTTCCAAACAAGCATTCAAACAAAATACCAGTCAAATCACAAAAATATTGCATTTAATAATTTAACACACTTTGTACAATAATAAATAGTAATAAATAGTCTCAAGCCATTTAAGAAGCAATCATTCAATCATTTAAAAGATACGAGCTCACTTGGAACTATTCATGCATTCAATTATTCAGTCTCCTTCCATTTCTTCCTTATAACTTCTGATATTTGAAAACAAAAATCCCAACATTGATCATTTCATTCAGTCATTCAGTTAGTCATTTAGTTATTCATTCATTGCAATTCATTCACTAACTCGTACTCCACTTGACTTCATGGTTATATTCGAGTATACCAAAACAGTGGTTAGGGTTACTAACCTACCTGATCGATTCCGCTTCTAACTCGAATAGGCAAGTGATGAAGGGCAAAGACCCAATTCGACCAATGACTTACATTCATGCACAAGTAACATTCAATCATGTAATCATTGAAAATTCATATTTACTTAAGTTGAGTGCGGTAAAGTACACACTCGCATGTCAATAGTAAAGTGATTTTTGAAATACATTTAATAGTCAAATAATAACCATACAATCAAGGCATTCAATTCATAAACACAAGGAACACTCACCACTTGATCTCAATGTTTCCACTTCAAACCCTGATTTGTCTTTTCAAGTCCTGTAGTCATATAAACTGTCAAGAGTCTATCCATTTAAAACCAAGATAAATGAGAAAATATGAGTTTGAAGTTTCACTTAATAAACACAAAATTATAGGTTTAACCCTAATATAACTTCTGAAAGAGCCATAATTTCTTATTCAAATCAAGTTCAAAGCAAGAAAAAATCACATGTCTATAGATCCATGTTTCAAGTATAATATGGAGCAAAAACATGTCGATTATAGCCAAGAATTTGAAGACAACAGGACAAGGTTTTCGAGACACAAAACTGAAAATTTCGAGCAAGAAAAACATGTTGGAGAAAACTCATTTTCCTTCTCTTGTCCTCTTTGTTTTGACTCAAATCCAACATACAGGTGAAGATTTAGGTTTAATAAAGTATCTTGAGCACAACCTTGCCAAAATCACCACAAAATTCTGGAAATCAAAATTGGAAATGGCCATTTTCTAGCCAGTCAACTCTAATAAAAATTATAGCTTTCCAACAAAAATTCTAACTATCAACCTTATTTTCTTGGCGAAGTTACTATCAATCAAGATATCATGTTATGACATATATGAACCATCTTCTTAATAAACAAACCCATCAAAATTTCACATATTCAAAATTCTAAATTAAACTAACTAGATTGTGCACCAAATTTGGAAATTGCACATAATTTTGACAAATCATGAAATCTTTTATAAAATCATGCCTTTTATCTTATAGAGTATCATCCATCAAATAGACAAGTGAAGAAAAATAAGTTTGCTATTAACTTTACCTCTTAAATCCCACAAAACAAATTTGGAAATCCACAACATAATCTGAAAATCATGAAATCCACTATACAAGTCCTTCATTTAACTTCTATAACATCATATATCAAATAAATTCAAAGATAAGAGAAGATTTCTAACAAAATTCACCTCTTTAACTCCAAAACCTTAGATAGACAGTCAAGCAAGGAGTACCCAAGGGTTTCTTCTTTTAAAACTTCTCCAATAGCTTCCTTCCAAGTTTGATTCAAAATTTGTCGGAGTAGACTAGGATTTTCTCTTGTTTTCTCTCACTAATCAAGCAAGAAATCAATACTTGAATTTAGAGTTGATTTTTCCCACTTTTCCCTTCAAGAATTTCGGCCAAGACAAGATAAAGAAGGAAGAAAGAGTGAAGAAAAAAAAGCTTATCTTGATCAAGGTCTTGGTCAAGTTTGGTTGGTTACTTGACAAATGGCAAGAAAAGAAGAGATATCTATCTCTTTGTCTTTCTATTTGTCTCTAATTCAGCCAAATATCTAGAGTTTTTTAATTAACTCTTAACACCTCATATCACATAGTTCCTTTTGCGCAAAACTCCTTATAATCCTCCAAATTTATTATACACACTTCACTAGTTGATCACACTAGTATACTGTACTATGAAACTTAACATGCACTAAGGTAAATAATAAAACAGGGGGAAAATCATGATACAACCATTAAAACAATTAAGAATTTAAGACAGATAAATTCAAATTAGAGCTATAAAAACAAGTAATATTTCAGGGTCTCACACCATTTATCTAAGGGGCACAAGAAATTAACTTTAATGTTCAGACTTCGGCTGTTGACTATTCATGAAAATCCCATCTAAAGATTACAAATGCCCACTCTGGAAGGAAAATTTGTTGCCACTTATATTTGGGGCTGAAAAGATTCAAGAATAGGAATTGTCATACAAAATACAAGAAATTGGATTGCCGGTTTCCGTCGAAAAATTATTTCGTTTTCCGTGATCACATTTCCCTATTATCTTTTTCCCTCACATACATCAAATCGCTACAGTTAAATTTTCCATGAAAAATTACGAAAAATGCAATCCAAATACAACGGTACATATTCTGCTAGAATCTCAAGTGTCAGTTTTAAAGTAACAAAAAAAAAACTACTTAAAGTACAAGAAAGTCCCAATGCTCAGTTGCTTTCTGAACCCCCGTTGGCATTGCCCATGCAGCCCATAAAAGTCAAGAACAATAACGGACTTGTCTCCGTTTTCTAATCGTTACAAAAGTAAAACCCCACAAACCCACTGCCGCCGTTAAATTTCAAATTATTGAAAAGATGTTGTCTCCCTAACGGCTATTCTTTCTTTCTTTTTTTTCTTTTTTTTTTGCCCTTTTCTCTTTCTCCTCCTCACCTATTTCAGAATCAAGAATGCCATACTCAAAAAACCCATCAAAATTTCCAAAATCTTTGCCAAGGAATCCGAAATCCATGGATCCAACACCTCCTTATCATCGATCTGACCCCAAAAGCAGAACCAAATCGGCCTCAAGACTCTCAAAACTCCGCTACTACAACGAGCAAAACGAAGTAACAACCCCAAATCTTTCTCTTGAAATTGTCCCTTCTTCACCAACTATGGCCTCTCCTTCACCTTCAAAGTCTCCTTACGGGCTTCCTCTTCACGAACTCCTACTTCTTTCGCCTTCTCCTCTAAGAAGATCGAAAACCCGTCTCGCGGATAGGCTTGAAATGGCTGATGATGCAGCAGCTGCCGAGGGAAATGGGGCTCGGAAGAGATTCAAGAATAGGAATGCTTCTCTCGGATTGCTGGCTCATGCTTCTCCGAGGAATAATAGGCGGTCAAGGAGACGGTTGGAGCAAGATATGAGGGAAGAGAAGGACTTTGGTGGTGGAGAAGATATGGTGGTGAAGCCAAGGAAGAAAAGGCATAGTGGTGGTAGGTCTAAGAAGGATAAGCTCAGTTTGGTCCCTTCAATTCCGTCACCAAGTATGTTCAGATTGTGTTGAAAATCTTGATATTTTTAAGTTATTTGTTGCTTTATGAATTATTCCTGCTTTTAAAAATTTTTGTTGGTTTATTGATTTTGTGCTTGTTTGATGTTTGATTTTATGATTAGAAACAAATGATGAGTATGAGTGTAATCTGGATGGGGTTAGGCAAGTGATAAGTGACTTGATTATGTGGAAAGATGTTGCAAAATCGAGCCTTTGGTTTGGTTTTGGTTCACTTTGCTTCGTCTCTTCTTGCTTTACAAGTGGCATCAACGTTAGGTACGTTCAACTTCTGCTCCAATAGTCAGATTTGATTAAAGATATATTAATTTTAACATTAATATGTGACAAGTTTACACGGTATTGTTTCAGCATTTTCTCAGTCATGTCTCAGCTGGGGCTTTTGTTTTTGGGATTGTCATTCTTCACAAACTCAGTCCGTCAAAGGTAGGTGATTTTCGTCTTTAATGCCTTGAAGACTCGGATCAATTTCTTCTCCTTTTTGTTTTCTTAGTTTTTGGTAACTTCATAGGGATGGTATTGGAAATAACCGTGAATTTAAGCTAAAGGATGAAGACATCTTAAGAGTAGGGAGATTGATACTTCCAGCTGCGAATCTAGCAATTTCAAAGACAAGGGAGCTGTTTTCAGGCGAGCCAGCAATGACCCTAAAGGTATCTGTGTGGTCTCGAGGCCATTTTGATAGTTTCAGCAGTTTAGCATTGTTCAGAAGTGTTAAACAGCTACGTGTCATGCGTTGCATTAGGTAGTACCATTCCTACTTCTTGGAGCTGAGTACGGCCATCTTTTAACTCTACGGAGACTATGTGCACTTGGTAAGATCACTCCTTAATGATAATATTAGCATTATAGAATTCATCTGATTACAAATTATGAGAGATTTGTTGCCTGGAAATGTGATTACCATTTTTATGATTTTGACAGGCTTCTTTATCAGCTTTACTTGTCCGAAGCTATACTCCTCTTACTCGGTTCAGATATGCAGAAAAGGTAGTACAAGTTACCCAAATTCCTACCTACAGTAACTATATTATTCCTTATTGATCACAGAAGATATTGTTCATTCGTAAAAACAGTTAATTATCTACAATCTTGGATGTTGGAGAGATGGAGAGCTTGCTCTCATAAGAAGGTTGTGGCAGCATCAGCGGTGACAGCTTTTTGGAATCTGACAAGCATCAGAATCCGAATCTTTGCAGGTAATCCTTTAACAGTTAACAAACTTCACCTCTCTAGGAGACTGAATGTTGTTATGTAGAATACTTCGTGGTTGCCCTGCTTACAAAATTGCTAAAGTGGCAATTAAATACTACAAATCATCTAACCTTTTTGTGGGAGGATGTTGGGGCATGCGTTGGTAATATGTACATAGAAGTGTTAGGAAAGCTTAAGCTGTAAAATTTGCACGTTGTTTTTAACATGTTTGTGATGATCTGTTGCAGCATTCATATGTCTAGTAATAGTTAGATACTCTAGGCAACATCAACATTTAGAAGCAAAGGTTGAAGAAGAGGTCGAAGCAGCCAAGGAACCTGAGCAGGAGGAGGAGCTACAGCGGGCGATGATTGTTGTAGAAAATGAGCCAAAGAAGTAATGGCTAAATCTGAGTACCTAAAGTCTTTGACTCTTTTCTACCCTTACTTTGCTTTCGAGCTGACCTGAAACTCTCTCCCCCAGTCCCCTCTTGTCCAGAAAGCTGACTTGTGTAGCATTGCAGTAGAGATGCCAACAAGTATTTGTAAACTTGATCGTATAAATAAGATAGTCTTGGCACTTCTGTTGTGTTCTATTTACACAATTAGCAACATTGTAGCATCTTTTATTTCTGCAATATACACATCTAGCTATAATCCTTAGTATTTTGAAATTCCACCTAGAGCAGTCTTTACTTTTAAATGTTATGGATTGCAATGAGATTTTTAAATGGATCAAATAGGTTGCTTAAAAATTGAAGTGAAGTTATTACCCCTTGATACTTGGAACTTATCTTCCCTCTTCAAAGCAAACTTTATAGTTTAGATGCTTTCAATTGCTAAATGACATTAGAGAAAATTTTGCATGGAATTTATTCAGGTGTGAAATGGTAATAGTTCTTCCAATAATCGACAATGTGCATTCATCCCTTAATAATTTCTAGCTATGTTTATGAATGGTCATTAATACTAATTCCATCCAAAATCTGCAATAAATTACTAAGCATTTTGGCACATGACACATTGTATGAGCCATATCAAATGTACTTTAAAAGGATATTAAACCATATCAAATGAGACAAGATGATGAGATTCAAAATGTGAGTTGAGATATAATATATTTTTGGGCCCTAAATTCAAAAGTTTTCAAAAGTGTTAAGGAACAAAATTTTGTAGAAGTTTGAAGGACTACAATAGCAATTATTCTGTCAAAGGGAGGCCCACCCTAAAACCCTACGATAAAGATTACTATTTTGGGATAATTTCAAAAATCTTTAACAATTTCACCTAATTCTCTTAAAGTTTCAAAGATTACACATACTTCCATGAGTTTACCATTTTGGTAACAAAAACCATTCAATGGTAAAAATTTTGAATGAATAATCCAAATATTCTCATGAAATTGTAAAGTTCATTTTACCTTCTTATAAAAATTCTTAAAAAAAAAAAAAAAATCAAACATGCATAAAATTTTAAACCTACTTTCAACCATCATCTTTACTATTTTAAACATTTCATATTTCCACATCTCAAATTAGTACCATTATAATCATGATCACCACCACCTATCAGTCTTTAAATTCTAAAACCTTAATCTAAGTTAAAAAAGAAAAAAAACAAATCAATATTATTAAACTCAAAACATTCTATAATATCTTATCCTTCAAATATTGGAACACCAACACTAACTCCATCCTTTTTAAAACTTCAACTTACATCTTTTTCTATTCATCTCTAAATTTTTCAAGTAAAGCTAAAACTAATTTGTAATATATTAAAATTGTGTTTAGAACGGTTTTTTCATGAGTGAATCTTGTTTTTATTCCCATTAAATGTCTAATTGTGTGATACATTCATATGCACAAGATTAGGAGTGGGTTGTTTAATTGCATGAAAAATATTAACATATTAAGGTTATTATGGTCATTTTATAGGGTTAAGGGAGGTAAGTGTAATATTCAAAATATTAAGGGTATTTGGTAAAATTGTTAGAAATCTGGGAGAGGTTTCTGAAATTATCCCTACTATTTTTTCCCATTTTCTTATTTATTTATCCAAATCACCTTATATATCAATTGACCAATTGTGTCAAATTAGGGTTAGGGTTTTATCGTTTACATAATGGCTACGGCGGCGAAACCAAATTCAACGGTGGCAACGACGACGGGTGCTAAGAGGAAACCCGTATTTGTTAAAGTGGAAGATCTCAAACCTGGCACCAATGGGCACACCTTAACCGTAAAGGTTGTTAGCGCCCAGGCCATCGTGAACAAGGGCCCTAACGCAGGCGGAGGCGGCAGATCGTCGTCGGCGCCGCTCAGCTCTCGTCCCCGCCCACGCATAGCTGAATGCCTTGTTGGTGATGAGACCGGAACCATTATTTTCACTGCCCGTAATGAGCAAAGTATAAAATCTGTTCCCTCTTTCTTTCCCTTTTTTTTCCATTTTCATTTGTTTTTTGGGTATTAAAAAAAATGAAGAAAACTTGGATAAAAGATGGTCTTTTGGTTGTTTGGTTTTCGAAAGTAGAGGAAAAGCGTTAGCAGTCAGGCACTTTAGGAAGAAAAATATTGAGATAAGGATTCAAACTAGGAACCTGAATGTTAAAAAAATTGAATTGCGAAATTGGGCATGCTTTTGTTTGCTGCTTTGATATTTGAGATTAAAGAGTTTTGAGTTTGTTTTAGGACAACTAAGCTTTTGTTCTTCTCCTAAAAAAAGAGGCTGTTTGAATGTGCATAGAGCTAGTAAAAACTGGGACAGAAGCACATTTGGTTGTGCATCAGTTGTATACTTGGCTAACGAAGCATGCCAATGTGATCTGATGTAAAATTGTGCTCGTAGCAATTGAGAAGAGCGAATGAGCTGTTTCATTGGCTATTCTGGTGGTAAAAATTGTAGTTAGGTCAACTGTGTCTACCTTTTTCATTTGCTGGAATTTATGGTCAACTTTTCTTATGCTTGTGCAACCTAATCGCTTTTTTCTCCATCTTGAAGTCTTGAGAAGGTTATGTGTTGTAGTGTTCATCAAGGATCCATGATTTATGTGGACCTCATAGTAGCACTTTATGTAACTTGTGAAATGGTTTTGACACTTCTGTATCTACTATTGTTATAAAAAGTCTAGTTTGAAATTTTCTCCCTTGTTGTGACACTTAAAATAGGTGTGCTGAAGTTTTAAGACATTCGATCCCTGAAGAAGTTTGTGGACTAATCCATAGAAAGGAAACTTTGTGCTGATACATGCTGAAACTCCATCTTCAAGGAGGGCTAGCATCATTAACAATGTGGCTAGTTGTATATTAGATTCACGAAACCCTAATAATCCATGCCTTTCACATTGGACGCATGATCTTATGCCCATTGTAGCAGGTGATGTGTATATGTATGGGCTAAAAGCATAACATTGTCTGTGGAGCACGAACTCTACTTAGCTTGTGCAATTCCAGGAGATACAGATCGGAAAACTTCCAGTTCTCTTCATAATAAGCAACTGATGCCCTCTTTTAAACATGGATGCATTGGTTTCTTAAGTGTTTAGGATATTACATTCTAAAAATTTGTCAGCATGTTCAGCTTGTGCTTCTGTTTCAGATTGATGTGTTTGTGTTTGCAAATCTCAAACTCTTGGTGACTCCACGATTCGTCAGAATGATTTTATGTTGGTTGTGTACTCAACTTGGAAGTAGGGGATGGGATGTTTGCAAGGCTTTGTTCTGTTATATGCACTGGCACATTTGTCTTGCCATTCTCATTTAGCTTCTAAATATTGATTTTTCCTATTTCACTTCTTGGGTGCAGTTGATATAATGATACCAGGCACCACTTTGATTCTTCGTAATGCAAAGATTGACATGTTCAAGGGGTCCATGCGGCTAGCAGTTGACAAATGGGGTCGTGTTGAAGTCACTGAACCAGCTAATTTTGTTGCCAAAGAAGACAACAATCTGTCTTTAGTTGAGTATGAATTAGTAAATGTTGTGGAAGAATAAGTTGTTTTCCGTGGAAGTGAATTGATTGAGGTAACTAGGAGGTTTTTGTCTTTTTCTTCATGTGAATTATGATCAGGGTGAACTAAATGTCTGTAATTTTTCGTTTAAATGAAATTATTTTGCATCATCACATGTGCCAGTACTTTGACTTCCTTCAAGGAGAAGTAAAGAGACTTTTCTTGTTGATATATCTTCCTGTTAACTCTCTGTCCTCATCTGTCTGGAAACTTTGGCATGTTGCTTAGTGTTTGGGGTGTACAAGTGATGGTCGTTCCTATCATGGCTTACGAAATCATAAGCCTTATTTGCTGATATCCTTGCCTGCATGAAGTGAAATTCCGTCTGAGCTCTGGATGGCTTTGGTTTTAGCTTCTTACAAGTAAACATTAAAAAAAAAAAAAGTTTGTAGAGTTCCTTGTTTTAAATTTGGGCATTTTAAGGATCCTGGTCCTTTGCTGAACGTCAAACCAAAGTTTCCATTGTGGCAGTTCTTTTCTGTACAGAGGTTCTTTTCTATCGGTAGAAACTAGGACTTCAATAACAATTGCGGGAAGCTCATGTATGTCTTCCAGAAATATTTAGCTGCTGAAAAGCGTTGGAATGAAAGAGAAAGTACACTACTTTCAACTCCATATTCTCCTAGACCCCTGCCCACCAGTTGACCCTGGGTAGCTGTGCTTCATACACATTGAGGTTTATTGCATTTCAGGATATACAATCATCTGCCTCTGGCCAGCTATGCTTCATAAATATAAGGGCTAATCACCTTGATCAGGGATCTGCAATCAGAGAGAATAGCAGCAAGTTCGGGAGAATCACATGCATCTTAGTTTTGTTGAGGCGACACATTGAAATAAAGCTAAGAATTTCGCGGTCAATAGTGCCACAAACATACTGAAACAAAACTAGCGCCATAATAACCGTCCGTCGTTGCCCTGGGAAGCAGCAAATCAAGCTGACAGTTTTTATATAATTTGTAAGATGAAATTTATGAAACAAAAATCTTCACAAATTCCAAAAAAGGGTCCTCAAGAAAAGTTATTGGATGTGGTAGCACGATGTCCGTATTTTGAGCTTGGTTGAACGTTGAACCAGATCAGATGTTATTTCGCAGAATCTCCCAGCCAAAAGTTTTTAGTTTTAAAAAGGTTATGCCAACTAATTAGGCTTAATTTGCCTTCCTAACCCTTCCACTCCTTTGGAACAGAAAACAATTAACTCACCTTTACTTTGCAAAGCCAAACTAAAATGTGAGATTCATCATCTAGATTAAACAGGGTAGACCTAATATTAGGTGATAGAATAAAATCAGACGGCACCTCACAATCGGTCTGCCAGAGCGTTTCCAATCGATGAATAATATTTAACAAATGCAGTTAGAGAGCCAAAGAAGAGTTCAAGGAACTCAAGAAAATCCATTCTAAAGTTTGTCATTTGATCCCTCCGAGTCTTGATATCATCCGAAGCTCCAAATCTGCCTAGTTATCTGAAATAATTGAAATATGAGTGAGCGACGACCCCGGTTATCAAAAGGAATATACTAACATATGCACATTTCTTGGTTGGGGGTGAACAGGCAGTAGACGACTGGAACGTCACCCCACAGAGCACTCAGTTCTGGATGCAAATTAAGAGGGACTATCTATTTCAAACCCCATATAGACATCAAAATTGACGCCTATCAAGCAAAACAAAGATTGTAGATTTTAGCATATTGATAATGATCTAAATCAACATATTATTGTGCCACTAACCCCAACAGTAGTCTATTTACCATCAAGACACTTAAAATTGTCCTGTCAGAGGTCAATAAAGCCTTCATATCAGACAAAAAGTGACCAAATTTTTTTACCATCACATAGCGGTACATAGTTAAAAACAATATGAACATGAGGCACCAATAGTGGAAAGCTTATTATATTAGTAAATCTTATCATGCAATCAAATACGCAATAATTAACCAAAAACCAGCGATGACTCTTCTTACTCCACCATCACTCCTACATTCTAAATGATATAAGACCAGTATACTGAAGGGAAAGCACTGCAAGGAAAATGGCATATAGTTGGCATCTCATGGGGTCAATTACTCATATCACCCATTCACAAACCAAAGTCTGCAATGAAACAAAGCGGGCTTTAGTATCTTTGGAGGATAGTAGAAAATTGATCATACATTATAACTGCAAGCTGCTTGATACATGAGAAATCAAGAATATTGCCTTGATGACTTCATACAATGACGATGCTTGAAATGAATTAGAAAAGATAGAACAATAAATACATCTCACATCCATGTCAATTGGTGACATTTAGCATCTAATGGCAGAAATTGGAAGTCTAATCTAGAAGTCACCAAAAAGAAGCAATCTGTAGTTTTGGAAGGAATGACATCCAAAACAACTTTTCCGCAGCTCGTTGAAACCTCTACTTAGTGCCATTGAATGAGAATGTTGAGACTTGTTCATTATAATTTGCTTGAGCACTCCAAATACTCATCACACATCATCATTGCAAGCTGATTGCATAAGAATTACTTGTAAGTTCCAAAGCAACCCCATTTCTACTTAGATTATCTCACATCTACTAATGACGCTTTCATCTAACAAAAGTGCACAAAAAAAGACAATAAATCTGGTGTTTAAAACATCTGCAAATAGCTGCCATCTCAGACAAAAAGACATCAAAAAACCAGCTATATTGAATTTCAGACCATAATATAGTAATATTACATCATTAAGCTTCTCAGGGGATACCACATGTAAGCAGGTAAACTACCATTGTCAATCTACACAATCAAAAACTATGGTTATTTTATTCCACAAGGAAGCCTAAAGGTCTAGTCTATTGAAGGAATGTTTTCTAATTGAACTGAACTGATGGCTTTCAACGTAGACATATCCAAGTAATCTTCTTTGCTTTGCCATCTTCATTTAGTCTCGTCACAGCCTACAAGAGGAAAATGGAAGAATACACTTCTATATCAAATTACAAAATTAGGTAAAACGACATTTTGACTAACCTTTAACAGACGACAAAAGGAACAAAATTATGGATTGAGTAGCATTCTATAGTACGAAAAATAGTCAATTCAATCAACTAGCCTATGACAAGGAATTCTTCTCTCTCTGAATGAAACTCATATCTTAAAATTTGAATAGTCTGATGTTTTCCCAGTTTCTGCATGATGAGTTTTTATGCGTTAGATAACTTCTAGACAGCATCCTGGAACACGCTAACTTACCACAGGCAGAAATGGAGGGAAAGGACATTGAAGGAGGTTCCTAGAAGATGTTGCTAGATACCTATATCAAGGAGAAAAAGCTGATGGTTAGGGAACCTATTCAAGCAGAGATTGAAATGACTAAAAATATAAAATTCATCTTTCTTATTAGGTGGAAGTCCTTTATAGGAAAGGATGATTTGCTAAACAGAAGATCCTACTAAATAATATGGAATCATAATCCAGATAACAAGGCACCCTCCAGTGCTAATTGATCTTGGTTTTGCAAAAACAACAGCATAAACTAGTCCAATACACTTTAGGAGTAGAATGGAGAGTAATGAAGAACGAGTCCATCAACAGAATTAACCAAATTTTAATATATCAAAATCCTTTTTTGGGCAAGCAAGCTTTCACACTCGTCAAAAGAATCTCAAGTTCAATTTTGTGCTTTCGAGATATTGAAGATTCCTTTCGGCATCAAAACAATGTGCAAGGTCTTTGAAGTTACAGAAAGTGATACCCACTAAAATGTTTTTAAAGATCCTTATTCCAAGATTCCCTGAGTTCATCACGAATGTGCTAGAGTGAGCATTTGATTAGTTTCCAATGCAACTTGTAAGCCTATTTCCACTAAAGAAAACATAAGAAATATCAACCCAATATTTTCAAAAGCAATTGCACTCGTCTCACTTTCTTCCATCCTTCCCCTTGACAAGGAGGGAAAAAAAAGGAAATCCAGATCTATTTTTAAAAAATAAAAAATAAAGAATCCTAAAATCCCTTCAAGATTGTCCTTGCATTAAAAATGCGTTTACACCACATATCTTCCAAATCTACAAATTTACTCATAACATGTACCTTGTGTATTGCTTATTATCCGCAAGAGCTTATAGGTCAACCTTTAAACAAATAGATAAATACTGAAAGTTAAATTAATCGTCAACAGCAATACCATGTTAGTCATACAGAACACAGCACAATTAGAAAACTTACTCACTAGAACACCAAATAAACAAACCATGGCGAATATATATGTGACAAAATCCAAACTAAATCTTCCACGAGCCCAAAAAAAAAATCATACTTTGTCTAACGCACGATAACAAAAAAAAAAATTTGTACATGAACTTCTTAAACACAAAGCTAGTATGCTTACCAACAAAAAAATCGATACATTCGCCAGAATAATGACAAAACACATAAAAATAAGAAAATTATTCAACGAAAGTAAAACTCAAGAATTGTAATATACATATAGTTTCTACCTTCGGGAAGCCAACCGTAACCACAGCGAGAGACAGTCAGGAGGGAGGTCATCAAAGCCGAGGCGGTGGCGGTGTGGTACGGCTGAATCGACTCTATGCAAGCGCTCATTTCCACCGGAGACCTTTAAAAAATTTAATTAATTAAGTAAGTGATTAATTAACAAAACATTGATAGACATATGCAGATTAAGATTGCAATTTTCCGACTGAAATCTGTATATATCTGAAGGTATAATACCTGGAAATGCGATTAGAGAGGATGTTGGCTCGTGAAGGAAAGGTGAAGGCGGAACGAGAGGGCTTGGCTTGGGAAGCAAGTCGGGCGGCGGCAGTGCGGACAGGGGATGCTCGGAAAATGGATCTGGCTGCGGCACAAGTGGCGGAAATGGCCATTTTCTTTGTTTTTGCAAGTTTTTAGTGAGCAAGAGAAGTGACGAAGAATGGGGAGGAAGGCAAAGGGTTTAAGCAAATAAAAAGATATTGGGAAGATAAAAAGGTGTATTGGAAATTGTAAAGATGATGTAAGCAAATAAAATTGGGAAAATAAAATTGTTTGGATTGCTTCATATTTCCCCAATTTTATTTGCTTACATCATCTTTACAATTTCCAATACACCTTTTTATCTTCCCAATATCTTTTTATCTCACATACATCACGTCACAAAAAGTGCTACAGTAAAAATATCCCAAATAATCCCAAATAACTTACAATCCAAACAGTTTTACATTCCATTTTTTATTATTTACACTCTTACTGTTTGTTTTGTTACACAGTTTAATAAATAATAACTATCTAATTAAAATGATAGTAAGAATGTAATTAATAAAAATGAGAGTACAAATAACTTTTTCCTATAACAAAGGTAAACTATAACATAATTATGAATGTGCAAAATCGAAAAATTCTGATTTATCGATCGAATTTGAATTGAATTTGGAATTTTTGAAATCGGTAATTCGGGAATTCAGAATGGAAATCTATTTTTTCCGATTTTGAATTATGCAAAATCGATTCAAATTCGGTAATGAAGTTTTTGAAATCAGAAATCAAAATTGGTATTCGATTTCAAATTCGTTTTATAATATTTATATATATAATATATATTTTTTAATAATATATGTAATATAAAATTTATATTATATAACATAATAACAATACATCTAACAAAACAAAACTCCAAAAAGGACAAAAAGAGCAAAACCTAATTCTGTCTGAATTCGGTGAGAAGTTGTTTTACCAAAAATAGTAAATTATGAGAAGTTGTTTTAAAAAAAAGGGAAAAAAAAGAAAAAAAGGCTTCCAAATTCGGTGAAATTGGAATTTACCAAATTTCAAATTTAATTCGAAATCAGAATTGGTGAATTTGAAATTGAATTCGGTTGGTAAATCTAATGCCAAAATTTCGAAAAATTCCAAATTCAAACTTCTGATTTACCGATTTCAAATTCGTTGCACACCCCTAAACATAATAACAACAACAACAAATAGTCAAATATTGATAATACTGATAATGATAATCGGCGTAGTTGAATATAATCTAGATTAAAGTTTGCTCAGTTTGCTCTAACACCTCAAAAACTCTTTTAACTTTTTCTTTGGTTGAAAAAACTCATTTAAGGATATTTTTCAAGTAAAATAGATTGAAATATTACAATTCTCTATATCCAACTAGTTAAAAACTCATTTTTTGTTTAGCTTAACAAATATTTAAGTCAAGTTTCACAGGGGAGGGGGGAAGGAATATAATTGTGTAAATGAAAAATTTTAATTTTAAATCCTCTGACTTACACTGAAAAAAAAAGTTAGGTTTCTCAAGCAAAATTGATTAAAACTTCAAAACAAGTTGGTATTCATGGAAAGTGAACAAAAAAAAAAAAGAAAGAAAGAAAGAAAAGAGAAGGGAGGATTGGGGAAGGGAGCGGGTTTGGGGAAATTTTTGTACGCAACTCATTGGAAACTCGTATCCTTTTCATTCCGCTGGAATAATAATCAGGCCAAATTGAACCATCACGATTAAAAGCTCATTGGCTCCAATAAGGCGAAGCTGTGATGATTGGAATTTTATTACTTGTATGTTTTGACCTAACTGAAAATCTCAAAATATGAATATTTCACCAATTGGTGTTATATAATCTATGTTATTGGATTTTGAAGACCAGATCTACCCAAGTTTTGACCTATTTCATTTGCTACAGATAGAACTCAAATTACATTAGTAGCTCTATTTTGTTTTGATTGTCGCAGTTTGAATATTGAATTACTACAATCATCTGTTTTGAGCAAATTGTTACAATCTTCGATTGAGAAGTACAATGTAAGACCAACAAATTCAACATTTAATTAGATATCGGAAAAAGTAAAAATTGAGCCGGTAGGAAGAACTACAACAACTAAAGAAGTTTGCAAGTCATATGCCACATTGCAACTGATAATTTTTAAGTTCAAAAACAGTCAATCATTCCTCTTAAATATGTAGCAACTTCGTGAACTGATGAATTCTAGCTGAGGATATGCACAAGCACAGATCCAAGTTGCTGCTTGGAAGAGAGATCACTCAACATCTTGAAAAATAGTGTTACAAAGTCAACAGGAATTCGAGGAAATTCATGCGACAGCTGGCCAAATGATCCCTCCAAGTCTTGTTTCAGCAAAGCACCAAAACAGCCTACTTATCTGTAATAATCAACAATAAGTAAGACAAAAATCCCTGTTCCTGAAAGCATGTCTAATGGGATGTTTTGTGTGTACCAGATGAAGTACACTGTGCTAGGAGTTAACAGGAGAGTATGCAGCTACACAGAGCACCACTGCCATTGCAAACTAGTCAAGGCAGTAAGAAACCCCACCTCACCACAAGATGAAAACAGATGCGGAATTCGATCACCATTTGGTGTGTGTGTGGGGGGGGGGGGGGATCACTAGGGAAGAATCAAGATTTCACCACATAGATTGTCATTTAATACCAAAACCAACCAAACTATATAAGAGACACTATTTATCATCATGAAACTTCTAATTGTCAATCCAAATGTCAATATATCCTCTGCCAGTCACATATGTAACAGCCACCTTGACCCTTGACCAATTTAAGGCATAACTCGTCAATAATCTATTGTAAAGCTCGCGTATGTTTAATACATGCTTATGTGCAAGAAACATATAATTACTCCTTTAACCAATGCTGCATCTAAATGGATAAAGGCCAGTAGAAGCAGAGGGAAAAAACACTAGATAACATATAACTGGCATCTCTCATTAGGTGATTTGCCATCACCCATCCAGAAGCCAGAGATTGTGATGAAGAAGCTTTTCTTGAATGCCTTGCAGGATAGAAGAACACTGATCATACATCATCGTTGCAAGCTGGTTGATACATGAAAATCAGTATATTGTCTTGATGAACTTGTTACAAAGATGACTAAAGGAAAAAGCACTTCTTAAAAAGCTGTTAAAGGAAAAAGTAATCGACATTAGCTGTCAAAACAATTTGTATTAGTGCCAATAGGAAGTGCTCATCTAGAAAGTCAGGAAATCGGACATATATCTCAAGTCACCATAGAAGAGTAGGAACTAGTAAGGTAATTGGAAGAAATAGGCATCAAGTGTGTCTCTTCAGCAGCTCAGCCCAACCTCTTTAACTTAATGCCATTGAAGGAGGATGCAGAAATTTGTTCATTACAATTTGCTCGACCTCTCCACTTATTTATCACATATCATCAGTGCAAGCTGATTGAATGAAAATTATTATAAGTTCCAGGGCTAATTGATTTTCACTTTGATTATCTCACATCAATCACTATTACATCCATATAATAAAACTCTGAAAGCAACCTCCACAAGACATAAAAGAGAGAGACAAATAAATCATGGTATTGTGCAACACCCGCAAAATTTACGAGCTTGACAGAAGGGGATCAGCAGATCAGATATACATGAGTTTCACACTCAAGATCAAGCAACGCTATGATAAAATAGATAATTATGTTTTCCAATAAATCTCAAACTATCAATTAACACCCGTCAAAAGTATTGATGTTATTTCAATCCCTGAAAGGAAACCTAAAGGACTAGCATATTTAAGCAACTAGTTTTGTTGAAAACAAAATGATGGCTTTTGAAATGTAAACCAAAATCCAAGTCATCCTCTTTGCTTCTCCATCTTCATCTAGTCTTGTCATAGCCTACAACAGGAAAAATGAAGGATGCACTTCTTTGTCAACTTACTAAAATTAGGTAAAGCTGATAACCGACTAACCTAGCATGCAACAAAAAGGAGCAGAAAACTGCAATTGGGAGCAAAACTACACAATGAATTGTTTAAGGGCATACTGGACAAGGAAGAGCTTTCAAGGCATTGGATCAATTATTGGCATCCATTTTTCTCTCTCACACACACAGGGATGGAGGAGGTGAAGTTGGACCGTTGATTGGTTAAACGTTGTCAAGTAGATAGGATATTCTAAACAAGTGTGATCAACCAAGAACCCCAGAATTTAAGTTACATGTGATTTCAAAAACCTTAGGTTCCCAAATCTTCAGGTGTATATATAACAAGGTCTAAATTATGCATAGGATATATTAAAGAAGAAAAAAGGGATCCAGCACCAAGCGAACTTACCAGAAATCAAAATCAAGGAAAAAGACATAAAGGAGGATCCTAGAAGATGTTGCTAGAAACCTAAATCAAGAAAGACAACCCGTTTGTTAGGAAATTTATGCAGAGATGATGAGCTGAAGGAAAATGTAAATTTTAAATAGAAGGGAAACCAATCTCTAGGTGCACATCAGTGATGGGAAAAGAAGAATAGGTAAGCAGAAGAAAGCAATGACTAAGATGGAAAAAGAAATGGTATCGGTATGCGAAAGCAACAGGAAAACAGCTCTTAGAACCAGATTTAGGTATAGAATAGAGTATTACGATGATACACAATTCATAGAAGGACACTGAACAAAAATATTCCAAATGCTTTTCAGGTGTATCCTAATAAAACATCTCTATAGTTATTCATGACACCATTGTCCAAATTCAACTCAAAGGGTTAAACATATGGTCTAAAGATATTAGAGAGAGCCCTCTCACGACAAACCAACATCCAACATTGTAAGTTTTAGCACTTACAGAAAGGAGAATATTCTTAAGAGGCTTGTACCATCAAAGGTAGAAGCCAAATGTGAAACAGATTAAAAATTCATACAAACAAAAACTAACTGATTAAACAGAAAAGTCGTCAGTAAGGGAGTATCTATCATCTTTGCAGATATCATTCTTCTACCCACAAGCCAAAAGAAAAACAGTGGATCAGAACACAAAGGTGAGTCCTGAATTCAGAGTACACGCAGCCACTCACACCAAACACAAGTTTATCCCGCATATCTGTCAGATGCTATCGAAATTACTTAACTTACAATCACATACACCTTCTTGTACCAAAAATTATTCCACATTTTCACTCAAAAGCAGAAATCCACCTTGGTGTGAAGAACATATAATGATACATATCACAATTCAGCAATTATTTCACCAGAATAAACCAAGCAAAAATCGAAACTTGTTCTAAGATTGAAGTAATGCGAAAATCACATAAAATTAGCACAAACAGGAAATGTAACAAAATGCATAAATATAGACCTTCAGGAAGCCAAGCGTAGCTGCAACGAGAGACGGTGAGCAGCGAAGTCATCAAAGCCGATGCAGTGGCGGTGTGGTATGGCTGAATCGACTCTACACAAGCACTCATTTCCACCGGTGACCTTCAATTTATTCAATTAAATCAATTAACTACGAACAAAACACACAAAAGAAAATTTAAAAATAAAAATAAAAGAAGCTTTTCCAACTGAAAATTGTGCATGTACTGAAAAGCAGTACCCGAAAACTCGATGAGACAGGGGGGTACGTGAAGGCGAAGAGAAGGGGGAACGAGATGGCTTGGCTTTGGAGGTGACACGAGCGGCGGCATTGCGGACTGAAGATGATCGGAAAATGGATCTGGCCGCTGCAGATGCGGCAGAGATTGCCATTTGTTCTTGGTCGGTTGAGAGTAAAATTTCAGAGAAGAAATGGAAAGCGGAGGGGGGTTTATCCTGCCGAGAGGGTTTCAGTGAATAATAGTTAAAGCCCGATAGGGTTTATCCGGGTCGTTAATGAGGTTTAGCAACACACTACTAGGTCAACATTATTCTTATGTTTGCCAAACACTCCACAATGGTGAATTTTATGGAATACTTTCTCCGTCCCATTATTAATCTCATGCTTTTCATGTATCTCATGATAAGAGTCATTTCAAATTTAATACATGTCTTTCAATCTCGTCATTTGAAAAAAAAAACTTTTAAAATTTCAGTGCATATTTAATAAGAAAATATTTTTAATTCGAAAGATATATATATATATATATATGTATATGTAAATTCACTAATGTCACCGGATTAAAAAAATTTGATTTCTAAATCAAAACTCTAATGTTGAGGCAGGGAAAATATGAGTTTATACTATTAATTCTAAATAAACAATTCGATCATGTACAATAAATATCAACTTCTTGATTTAGATTTCAATCTTTTAGCTGTTAAATTGTATTACTTTCTTTTGAGCAATTTTAAAATGTATTAATCTTAAAGTTAAAATGTTATTCCTTACTATATTATGCAAATTGAAAAGGCAATACTCAAATGAGAGTCAAAATGAAAAGGGTAAATACCCAATGGTTTGTTTAGATAGCGGCTTATTTGCAAAATTTTATTTACTTACATCATCAACACATTTTTTAACCACTTTTTTTCATATATATCATATTAAAAAAGTGCTCCAATATTTTTTTCAAAAAATCATCTCAAATAATTTACTATCCAACAGTATTTGCCATCCAAACACGCTCGATTCGATTCATGCACATAATATAACGCAAGAGATGGATAATCTGAAGGCTAGAGATAACTAATAGTTTAACTGATGTGAAGACTGCCACATAGCCTTGTTCTTGCTTGGTTTAGATTTTACAAAATCTGATCATGAAAACTGATTATAATCAATCAGAATCAACAAAAGCTACTATTTGGATAGTTATGAATTTTAACATTTTTTTTATCATTAAAAAATCTATAATTAAAATACAAATCGAGAACATTACAAAAACTATCTATAATCAATTAAAATAATGAACTAAGTCCTATGTCTCACAGCTTTTTCCATTAAAATTATATTCAACTATCCTTGTACCATGCACAAAATGCATGATGCATAGTCAATTAGACAAATTACCAATGATGGTTAAGCTACAACCGATATTCCCTAAATTTGTTCTCATTCAAACAATAAAAAAATGCTTCCACAATTGTTAATACGAAAGGGCAATTAGACTAATGCAGGTGAATACAATGCAGACTACCAAAATTGGGGCGGCCACAAAACAGCCATTGCTTTGCCTTTGATGCGAATGACAAAAACAGTTGTAACATCAAAATCCTATTTCAATGCTTGACATTCAACTTATAAAGATCATAAATTCCGGCCGAGAGAGAATATGAACATGCATCAGATCCAAGCAGCTGCATGGATTGGAGCTCATTCAACTTCCTGAAGAATTCTTTTCTTGCGGAAGGCCTCTTTGAGCCTGCTTCCGGGTGCACTGTGAGCTCTCCTCCTCTCTTCTTTCCTTCTTGCAGCGTCAGCCATAATACGTCTGAGAGAGGCTGCCTTATATATTGGTTTTGGCAAGTGCCTGTGCCTGTGACACCATAACCACGAAGTGCTGATTAATCATCTCCTGCCTTTTCGGAGTCTCATCATTTTCTCGGAAAATAAGATTTAAACAAAGAAATGACTGGGTAAGAAACTAGGACATTTTGATTACTGTATATTCGGTGAACGCTCTTTAGGAATGTTAGGCAATATAAAAAAGGACCTCAGCAGCATTAGTGTCCTCATTTTCAGAGATGGGGGATTTTCAGTTAAAGGATAGGACAAGAATACAAGAGTTATTTCAGAACCTTTTTGTGTTTAAAAGCCGGTTTTAGATTGTGCTTTAATGAAAGAAACCAGCAAAAGCACAATCAAGGGTAAATATCCTATTTCTAGTGTGTCTCTGACATACCTGACAATACGTTTAACTTCAGGAAGGTGCTTGTAACGATTCTTGACAGCCTCCAGATACTCGTGTTTCTTACGTTCTCTCGGTAAAAGCTGCATAACATGAAAGGATCTTCTCAGCATGAAGTCATAATTTTATAAAGATATATAAATTCGTTTGCACATAATGGATAGCACTGACAAACCAACAAAACCATTGAACTAGCATAGTGCAGATTTTAAGCTGAGAATGCATTTGTACAACCACCCTTTACATGATACCACAAGAAGAAGATAATAAAGCATACTTTTCCTTCTATTCATTCATTCCATGCTTTCCCCAGTTCCCCTTTGCTTCTCCAAGTACAATAAAAGGCCAACACTAAAATGACACTCGACCCAAATTATAATGAAGGTCGCCAAAATATCCGCCATCAGCAAAAGAAGTAGAGATCACAAGCTAACTTGACCGCTACCTTCTGTTGTGAGAGATATTTTCTTAAACGTTCATTAGTTATCCAGTTACACTAATTTTCATTTAAAACTCCAAAAACTTCTCCGGCAATAAAGAAACAGGACTGAGCAAGCAAAGAGTATGAGACAACAGAACGAAAGGTAGCTATGATCTTTCTGTCTGGAAATACTAGGGAAAAAGTCAAGGCCCTCAACACCACTAATGACTAGATGAAAAGCTACTTTCCAACGCAAAAGCATCTTTCAACAAATGAAATTATCAGCACAAAGTAAAAGATATTCATAGAAGAAGGAGGTTCATACAACTCCCAATTGCTCGGATGCCTTAGCTTTCCAAAGTCGAAGGTTGGTGTCATCACTGCCTGAAATAACATAGCTTGCATCACAACTGAACTTGACGCAAAATACCCTACATCATTGAGAGATTCAAGTTAGTAATGATTGAATCATCATCGAATACAACTCAAACAATATATAACTCCAACAGAAAACAGATAAGAGGTAAAAGGCACATTGATATGGACTCTCAGGTTAGATTAATCGAAAAAGCGAAAGAGAAATAGAGGGCCAAACGGGGAAGACAAAGACCTTTGCATTCTTTTAGTATGATAGATTTCCCTGCTGTGGCCACCATTATACTGGAATATTCTCACCTATAAAGTGAAACACAACTAAAACATCATACCTTGATCCACATTGGAATTATCACATATTCAAAATGATTAAAGTGGAGAGTTTAATTCAATCAATGACGGACAACTCACTGTTCTATCATAAGATCCAGTAACAAATTCCCGACCAGTTGGTGAGTAATCAATATCCATACTGCAAAGAAGTCAAGAGGCACTCAGATAAAAGCCTCAGGCTAGATAATGTCATGTACCATTGTTTCTAGAATGACAAACTGCATTCTTACACTGCAGAAACATGATCTTGATGCACACACTTGGCCTCATCCAATTTTCTAGCATCATAGCTGTAGCAGTTGCAATCTTCATTTGCCTGAATCGGTGTAAGAAGTCAATCACAATATAACAATGCAAAAGGCAGAAAACATGTATCTGTGGAAAGACCCGGATATTAAAAAATGGTGCTACACTATAATTAAAAATCAGACTGTTTAACCACTGAACAAGTTTTGAAGCTCATCAAACCAGAAAAGTTTTTAATAACTCCAAAATCTGAATTACAATATATGTCTCAGGTTGGGTATTCTTTTTTTTTTTTTTTTCTACTCAGGGGGTATTCAAAGAGTCAAGTTTCTAACTTAAGTAGATTCAGACCACAAAATCAAAACAAGATTCACTGTCCACACTAGATAATCAATTGAAAATGCTATGTCGAGATACCACTAACCAGACAACTTGCATGTTGTAACAATAAATTAGAAACCAAATAAGAAAGGAACAGCTTAATTGCTTGTCCTTACAGCTGTGAAATTCATTGGCTCCATGGGATTCCATGATATAGAATTAGTTTTTGTCTGTAACAACAACAAAAAACAAATGAGCCTTTAGAAAGAAGTCACAAGATTTCAATAAGGATAAACAGAAACTTTGAAAAATAATCATAATAAAATCTAAAGAAGCAAAACTCTAGTTCAACACTCCAGAGAGATGTTGGCAAATTAGTGCAAGGGCAAGAGGGTAGTAATTCACCCACAGCATCAACAGTTCAACAACAGTAAATATTGAGGCAGAATTTCTTTTACCAGGATATGATCCACCTAGCCAAACCATAATAGGATAACCAATAAAACCGAAAAGGTATGAAATGTTGGGGAGTCATCTTAATATTTAGAGTTTGGATGGCTGAGGAATGACCAATTAATGGTTCCGAAAGGGAATAATAATTAGGAAAGACAGCTATAAAATGGTTCTTCTGTACATTATAAATCTCAAAGCACTGAAATTTAATAGAATACTTTACCCTCATTACAACCCTTCTTGCCGGGGATGACATCCGTAGATCGTATATTGTTATGCTTCGGTCACTGCAGATCAAGTAAACAGATTTCTTTTCTTTAAAGAAGGTAGTTCCAAATAAAGAGCTAAATGCAGCAAACAATCTGAATCAATTATAACAACCATCAAATTCAAAATGGTTATCAAAATAAGACAAAAAAATGGTAGTGCTACAAGCTCCCATGGAAGTATAAGCTATTCAGTGGTAGACTTTAGCGCCTAAACAATTTCAAAGTATAATCTTCTTCGGTTTACCAGGAAGGCTGTGAATCTTCACATAATAATCAATTACTGGGGAAACAAAGTAATAATAGACAGGACAGGTTTTTCTTGCAGCAGCCCATCAAAACCAAACCTTTCAGAATTATTTTTCACTTAGAAGATAACACTTCATCTGATTGAACTAAAATTTCAAAACTGGCAGGGTGCTAGTGCAAATTTCAACTATCAAGACAACATGACAAGTTTACCAACAGTCAGCATGAACACACTCCAACACGACAAGAAAACTATATCAGAATGGGCAGGATATGAACAAGAATTGGCACCATCTTTTCTGATAAACAACTTTAATTCTCGAATTGCATCAAAAGAAAAGGACTCACTAACATAACAAAAGAAAAAGAAAAATGACACAAGAAGTTTTACAGCAGTCAGCATGAAAAAATTTCCACACCAAAAAGGATACAACAGTGGAAGGGGCAGGTGCTACGATGAACAAGAATCAGTATCGTATATGCTAATAAACAACCTTAATTCTACAACTCAACCAAAAGAAAAAAACTGACAAACATAAGAGAAAAATTATATAGTAATACAATTCCTTAAAACTAAATATGATTCAACAGTAATTTTAGTGCAAACCTGGCTGATGTTGCAAGTACATTAGGTTCTCCAGGATTAAACCGAGCAGATACAACTGTATCTTTTCCCCATTCAAAACTGTTCACTGGCTGGGACCTGTTTGAACGTACTCATGAATTTAGCTTTCATTAAATAGAGTGGGCAAACAGAAGAATGAATTTCACAGCTTGCCTGTCATGGTCCCAAATATCAACCTGAGCACCAGCTGTGGCAAAGAGGTTACCATCCCATTGATGATCAACAGCCCTGAAATGTGGCGCCAATAACAAAGTTCTACTAAATCATCATAGTGACGAGAATTGTCAGAATGCATCTGTAAGGCAGTAACAAAGCAAATTTACCAGAATGCATTCTTCCACACGTAAACTGCTAGAGGCTGGAAAGAACGAAAAGGGCCACTTGTTAAGATTTAAAACCAAACACAACAACATCAAATAGTAGTGAGGCACAGAAAAACAAGAATCGAGAAGCACTGACCTCGGATGAGTTATGAGATGATTCTTCTGACTCCATAACAGTAGCAACAGGCACTCTCCAAAGCCGCACCCTGAAGAAAAGTTTAAACCAGAAATAATATGTTAATTAACCTATTGTACAATCAGATTTTGAATATAACTCGTACAAAGAACAATGTCTTACGTGCAATCAGTTCCACATGATACCAGAACACGACCATCAGTAGATGCTGTTAAACCACGTACTGCCCCTTGGTGTCCAGAAAATTGGCAAACAGTTCGTCTGTTACCCCATGAAAGAGAACAAAAATGCTAAGTAATATTTCAATAGACATTCTGCAGGTCATGAAGAAGAAAAATTCCAACAGACACCCAGAGAGACCTCCACACCAATATGGAAAACTTGAGAACAAGCGAGGACAACATAATTATTTCCAGGAAAAATGAAAAGAGCTGCTCAATGAAGCTCTTAATTCAGCCAACATAATTGTACAATTGACAGATGGCTGACAACTATGGGAATAATACATGCAGAATGAGCAAAAGAAAGCAAGTTAACATTTCCCTTTCCCCATATAAGCCCCAAAATCGCCACACACTGTATGAAGTCTAGATAACTATATTAAGCCTGTTGTAATAAACCATGATAGATAATAGCTGGAAACAATAGAGGTGGTAAATGAAAGAAAGAACACGCTGTCAAGCCAAAACTAGCTCCTCTTGCACAAACCCAACAGACATGCATGCATACATCAACAAACATTAATGTAAAAAATGCAAGAAAAGACGAGACATGCTTCTCGAGTTGTAAAGCGTCAACAGAACTAAAGTAAGAACAGAGAATCATCCTAAATAACAAAAGCAACCTTACCCAGTCTAGTCAGTCAGAAATATTACCTCGTAGCCAAATCCCAAAGGCGTATATCTGCAGAGGCATAACAAAGAACCATATGTCAACAATCACTCAATCCAACAGCTTATCAGCTAACTTAATTTTTGTTTCCCTCAACAAAATCTTTTGTTAATTAACAATTACACCCCATCCAGGAAAACACTTCTGCACCAATGGCACATCCCATTTTGTATTTAATGCATTTTAATTGCCACGATATTTGAAATGAAGAAAAGGGGTGGCCACGAGAAAAACTGCATAATTATACCTCCATCCATAGAACCCGAAAAAATCCCTTTTAAGTGATTCGGGTTTTTCGCCATACATGACACTGTATCAATATGCCCATCCATTGCTCCAATAAAGGGCCTCGCAAATATCTTTCAACGGAAAATGATCAGCCAAAAACAAAAAATGAAATTGAGAAAGCCAACAAACTAGCTGAAAAAATCAAATTTGAAAAAAAACACAAACTTGAAACCAAAAACCAGAAAATTGAGCTACTTTATACCTTTTCAAGTTTAGCTGCATTGAGGGCACGGACATACTCAGTTGCTTTCTCTTGGGTTCGAAGATTGGGATCAAAATTCCGGAAAACCCTCTAATCAGAATCAATACATACACAAATTTAAGAAAGCCAGCTGAAACAGCATCCTCATTCTCTCCAGTGAGATAAATAAAGTTTGGGATTGGGATCCTGGTGATTACCTGGAGGTCCTGGCTTCTTTCGCGGGTGAATTCATCTGTGGAACGCGATATCACTTTCACCTTCATTGTAGAATTATTCCAATCCAATAATTGATGAATGGATTGAACAGAGAAACCGCGGGACTATAGCAGCTTAAACCCTACACCCAACTTGAAAGTCTCAACCTGGGAATTTAAGGTCGCCCAGTATCGGTCCACATAGGGAGTTAATTTCACTTTGAGCCCTCAAAAATAAAAAACTTCAATTTTGGCTCTCCAAATGAGAAAATTGTATTACAACCCGAAAATATTTTATCTCAGCTACATTACTAATTTTTAGTAACAATCACTAATTCCATATCTAACAAAGAAGTGAAAAAGTATAATAGTTCATGTCTAATTCCTTTCTTAATTGTGGAACTTGTCATTATAATTATTGTTACATTTTTGTTAATTCATGTTTAGTTCCCTTCTCAAAAATGAACTTTTCATTACATTTTAATGATTGCATTACTAGATACAAATCCATATTTTGTATTACTCATTTTACTAATTTGTTTTTGTTGGTATCTCTCAAAAGTTTCTATTTTATTTTCCAATGTCCTCCACCTCTCCAAGGTTTTTTTTTTTTTTTTCTATGTTATGTCTTACAAAATCCTCCCTACCATTTGCCAATAAAAGTGAAAACAATGCGTTGGTTTGCCAAAAAATAGAGAAATAAAAAAAGAAAGAGATTATGAGTTGTTTCCTTCAAATACTTCAAAATTTTATTAGATATATAATGTGTTCCCTTCACATTTTAAGTTGCCAAACTTATTTCATTTACCACCAATTTTCATTTCAATTTTTTAAATGTGAGTTCGACGTGGCTCGTGATTTTTGTCCAGATTTTTTAATCTGATATTAAATCTTAATTCTTGGGACATCAACTCTAATGTTGATTTCTAATTTCCATTTATAACCTAAACAAGAAAAACAACATAATTAAAAAGAAGAACAAATTGCATGTATACATGTACACAACAACTAATGGCATCAATCACGCTTTTTTCTTAGGCTCTCGTGACTTTTCCCAAAAATCTAGTCGAATGTTATTCTCCTAATACTCCTCCAAAATTTCTCAAAATTTTTCGTTTGCATAACCAACAAATTTTTTTCCAAATAACATGTTTCTTGCATTACAAACACATTTTTAAATATTTTTTTATTTTTCGACCATTTTTTATTTCACATATATCACATTTAAAAAATTATAATAATTATTTTAAATAATACTTTATCCAAACACACTCAAACAAGGTGTTGTGAATTTTTAGGCCAAATTTTGTGGTAGCAACTGCAAACCTCCAAAGCAACTGCAAAATACTCCACACACAAAACTTCGGTCCTCCCAATACACCATGATATAGAGTAAGTAACAGCATGCAATCTCATTTTTTTTTCAGAAGAAAAACAACAATTGACAAGTACAAACATAGAATCTTGAGAATTATTTGGGGAAACTTTTTCTTTATCTATTGTAGTACAATTTTTTTTTTTTGGTGTGGTGGGAATTGGGAAAATGGTTTAGTAATTTGGTCTGTTGATTTTAAGAGAATGATGATTTTTTTTTTTATTGGTACAGAAATTAATGTTCGATAATTTTCATGTTCTTGATTTATGTGTAATAGTATTATATCCCTTAAATATTTTTTTTAACTTTAATTACTAATTCCCCATCTACAAACAAGCTACATAAAAGAGCATGGACTGAAGTGCCATGAAGAAAAAAAAAATATAGGAGTACTTAATTGTAATTTACAATTACAAGCATTCCAGTGAGGTTTCAGTATGTTATAGTAATTTATTTCGATTAAGCCCTCTTTGAGGTTCTTCTTTTATGGTATATTTTTTACTGTGATAATTTGTCAAGAAAAAACCAAAAAAAAAAACAAAAAAAAAAGTAAATTCCAAATAGAAAACTATCAGTCTCACCAAAAACTAATCCCTTTAGCAACATAAGTAGTATAACGCAGAAGAATTAATTACACTTAATCCCCTTTTCTTCTTCTTTTATGTTTCTAATCATCAACAAAATTAAAATCCACAAATCTTTTCCCTTCTATCATGTGACATGAAGATGGATGATAAAATTGACATAGAAATGTACGAGTAAAAGATGAATCTGTCGTATGGTGGATTTTCAGTAAATATGGAATATGGAAAACCAAATCCAATGCAAACCCCGGATTTCATCAAAACTTGATGGCTGGCTACTACAATTTCATCAAAACTTCTCCCTCTCCTTTCTGTACCAAGCATCTTCGTCTCCAACGTAGAAGAAGCAGTGAAGCTTCTGCTCTTCCTAGCAGGCAGTTTTATTATTGGAGATTTTGTTCTAAACTTTTTGAAGTTTTTGGCCTTCACAACTTTGTCTTTGTTTGTTATAGCAACAGCATATGGTATCCTCTTCATGATCAAATTAATACGTGCATTAGGGGAGACAATCGATCAGTTGAGGGACGAGAAGGATGGGAGAAGGTTGCAACAATTGAGAAAGTTGATGAAACAGAATCCATTTCATCTGGTTGGTCCTCAAATAAAGACCAATTCTAAAGAAGATACTTATTTGTAATAAGAGAAAGCAAAGAAAACTCTCACAAGAAAAATTTGCTGGGCTTGTTCGAAATCTATCTATATTTAAAGAAGCAATTACTCAGTAGGAGCTATATTTAATCATTTACGTTGTAATTCTTCAACTACTGAAGATTGGAGGCCAATTTTGGGCAGCTAAAATATAGAAGCCTTCATTCAGTTGGAGAAGTTCCAAAACACGGCAACAACAGTCGAAATTAAATAGTCCTACTGGTAAGCTTCTTGAACCTCTCATACTCATTTCCTGAAAGAAAATATGTCAATTTCAGAACATCATCATCTCTAAAATGTGTCTTTGAATGCATAAACATGGCAAGCCCATAAGCCTTTCTGAGCTGACATCTGCATTTCCTATTCATCCTTTAAATCTCCCTACATTATTTATCGCCTGATGCCAATACTAAGTTTAGTGTTTATTTTAGGAGAAAATGACCTGTTTCATCCCTCACATTTCGCAAAAATATTCTTTTCGTCCCTCACTTTTAAAATGAAGCAAATTCATCCCTGACATTTAAAAATTAAAGCTATTACATCCCTAAACCTAATTTTCAATTTGAATCAAACCACCCAATAACCTAGTAATAAATTTTGAAAATAGAATTGATAGATCATTCGGTCAATTTCATCATATTCACATGACATTTATTAAACCAAAAAAATAAAAATTATAACATAAAAGGTCATTCTTTATCTTGGAATAGTAGCATTTTTTTTTTGGTAAATCTTTTCATGCACCGTTAGTATGTCTGCTTGCGAATCTAGATGTGTATCATACATATAAAATTTGGTGTTTAAATTTAAATTAAAATGATATGGCAGTACATAAAACTGTCAGTGTATACAATGATAATGTAGAAAAGATTAATCTTTCTTTTTTATGTTATAATTTTTTATTTTTAGGTTAATTAAATTTCACATGAATATCAAGTTGAGTTAACCAAGTGATCTACCAATTATACCCCCGAAATTTGTAATCAGGTTGATTGGTGGTTTGATTCAGATTGAAATTTGGGTTCAGGGATGTAATAATTTTAGTTTTTAAATATCAAGGACGAAATTGGTTCATTTTAAAAGTGAGGGACGAAAAGAATATTTTTGTGAAATGTGAAGGATGAAACCGATCATTTTTCCTTATTTTAGTGTATTTGAGATTGTGTGTTCTTAAAGTTGTTTTTGGAGTTATTTTTGAAATTTGTTAATGTAGATCCCACAAACAAATATAGTTTGTGGAAAAAATAGTAAACCCAAATAAAGCCTATATAAAACATAATTCACCAACAATACACTAGGTAAAAATTATTTCGGATTTTCAATTTTAACGTGTTTATCAAACGTGAGAAGACACTGAGTAGTGTGTATCGACTAGATTGGAGATCATGTGAAATATTTACTGTAGCATGTATTATGATGTGATACACGTGAGATAAAAAAGTAGTTGAAAAATATGTTTGTGATGCAAGCAAATAATTTTTTGCAAATAATGTGATATCCAAAATTTAGATAGGAGATAATTTGAAAAAAATATTTAAAATAATATTGTGGCACTTTTGTGGTTTGATATATGTGAATAAAAAGATGGTTAAAAATATAAAAATTTAGTTGAAAAATGTGATTATAATACAAGTCAAATAATATTGGGAATAAATGTTTCATATCCAAATAGACCCAGTTGATCTTGATTGGGAAAAAAATGTACATTTCAGATGACAAGCTGTAAATCTATTTTAAGAACACGTGTAGGGCTTATAAAAAAATATGCTAAGTTGATATTATGTTCAAGTTCATTTACATTCTGAACGTGAATATATTTAATAAAACGCACGAAACCATTCCGAGACCGTTACACATTTACACTAGTAATCATCCCTATCTTATGTCTATTTTTTACTATGTAAGTGCACATATTCACATTTACTTTTCCTTGCATCTAGACTCTTTTTCAAGTTAATCTCCCTTTTGTTAAAAAAAATATATACTATTTTAGATCTGGCACCTGTTAGCTAAACTCTTTTATCAATTGAAAGTATTCAACATAGCACAGAGATGAAACCTATAGAATTAGGGATAATTTCAGAAACCTCCCCTGAGATTTGAAAAATTACACTTACCTCCCTTGATTTGATAGTTTTAGTAACAAAATCTTAAAATAATACTGATTTGGTCAATTTTATAAATGAATACCCAAAAATGCTCTTGTGTAATGAGTTTTAATTTATTTCCTTATACAATTATAAGATTACCTAGTATAATTATAAGGAAAAGGGGCCAAATTTTTTATGTCCATACCTAGGAGTGGCAATGGGGCGGCACCCCGTCCCCACCCCGTTTCCCCCGCGGTCCCCCGCGAGGAAAGATTAGAAACTTTCAGCTACTAATTCCAAGCTAAGATTAGAAACATGAGTTTACAATATACATGATCATACCAGTGTAACATGATTTCTTGTCCAGGTATCAATGAGTATCCAGTAACATAATGCACACTAAAGCATGTAACAAGGAAGAAATATTACCTGTAACTCACCCCGTCCAAGTGATGGCTTCAATAAATTGGCAATATCAAGACCAGATCCCTTATTGCCTCGTCCTACTATCCCAGAACCAATAAGTGTGTGGACCTCATCAATAAAAACAATGACATTGCCTGCAATGCTATCACAACAAGTTAAACCACAGTAGACGACTTACTTCAAATGCACCAAAAAGAAATGGGCACACCTGACTTTTTGATATCCTTAAGTAATGTAGTGGTCACGCGTCCTTCCAGCTCACCTCTCTCCTTTGCGCCTGCAATTAATTGAGTAGTGATTAGAACTAAGGGGAATGGGAGGCGACGGCGGTGGCTGCGAAGGAGGGAACAAAGGAGGAAGTGAGGGGAATAATAAGGGGTTTTGTTACTTTTGTATATATAAACATATATATATATGTGTGTATATATTTTTTTTATGCGGGGGATGGGACGAGTGTATGTTGCCCCATCCCCCGCCCCGTTTTAAGGCGGGGGTAAATATTTTGCCCCAGCCCCATTTCTACCCCCACGGGTACCCGTCCCCATTGTCATCCCTATCCATATCTATTATTTGATAAACAACTATAATATTAAATTTATCACCATTATAGGATACTTTTGATGGTACTTTATTATGGATTTAGATTTATATGATAGAAAAGAAAATGTTGAAATAATTCATTTAGAGTTTATGAATTTTTCGGGTAGTGGGATTATCATAATTTGGTAGTGATTTTGGGCCATTTCTTTTTGATTTATTGTTAATTTTAGTACCAAAAAATAGAAAATAAAGATCAACAAAAACATTGAATTACACATAAAATTAACTCTTCAAAAAAATCATTAGTTCGACATTTGATTACAATAGAAACTAGAAGCAATAGCGGCAGTTCTACGGTTTTATTGAAAAAAATTTTAAAAAGGAATAAGAAGGAAAAAGAATGAAAAAAAATTTTTTAAACTCATTCTAATTATAAGCATACCAAATAAGGGAATTTCATTAAAATATTTAAGGGTAAAATTGTCATTTTAAATGACAAGGGAGGTATGTGTAATTTTTTAAACCTCAAGGGAACTCAGTGAAATTATTAGAAACCTCAGGGGAGGTTTTTGAAATTATCCCAAAGAATTAATACCTCAAATATTTCTTAACACAGAGAAAACCTTTTATGAATTGAATGTATTTAGACGTAGAAAAGAGATCAGATCCATCAAATGTTTGCAATTGAAGTCAAAGCATTATAATAATAATAACTATTGATCTAAAACTAGACGAGGGATCGAGAAGTTTGTCATTTCCTTCCGATTTGAAACAGGAAATTAAGGACTATGAGGTGAACTGACGAAGATTTGTACGTTTAGCAATTTCAGACTGGATGTGTCATATTGGATGTGTACGTTTAGCAATTTCAGACTGAATGTGTCATAGGACTATTGGCATTGTTTGGAATGGCAGGATTTGGAGGGATTTGCTTTTGTTTTGGGGTAGGGGTCCTAGAGGAAGAAGCGTAAAACGGTCCTATCTGATATTGGGATTCGGGAAAAGAATTGATAAGGTTGCTAAGCAAAGGACCAGGAGTACAATTTTGCTGCAAAATGGAATGTTGTTTTCCAAAAAGACTTCATTTAAATTGTGGTGTCATGGATCAAATGTACTTTTGTCACTACTACATGGGGTCAGAATGAGTGAATTTGTAAGTTAAATTGAGCTAATTTACTTTCTTCTCTACTAAACTTTTCTCCAAGAAATGCACAAGAAAGGATTAATGGTCATAGTAGGCTTTGAGTTTTGTGATTAGAATTGAAAAAGCAAAGTAGATTTGACGGTATAACTAATAAATGTGTACTACTTTTGTTGAATACTTCCAAGTTCACATTTTTGGCTGAATCTTTTGTAAAGATTTGCTGACCATCTTTTTTTTTTCCAACTTAATAGCTCCAAAAAAAAAAGAAGCTTTTTTCCAACTTAGTAATGCTCATTTGGTACTTCCAAAAAGTTCATATGGTAGTGCTGCATGTTGATACATAACGATTAATCTTTTTTATACTTAATAATATATACAGTATATACACTATCAACGTTGAAAGAATAACAATTATATATAATTTAAATTTAAAATTCAACTTTTATACATATGTCATGGATCCAATGGTAATAATATATGCACTGTTAGTGTATATTAGATTTACTCAACACTACATAATATTGGCCAAACTGTTATAAGCTACGACACTAATCAAAGCAAAATATCAGCTCCTAAAATTAAACATATAGTTTGAAAGTTAATAAATGTGGTGGAGGAATTCTTTGGATTGCAGATTTCTAAAGAAAAATTGTTATGTTTTTCGTAAACACATTTTTCAATCACTTTTTTGCCTCTTATATATCAAATCGTTATAATAATTTTTCTATAAAAAGTCCAAAAAAATATAATCCAAACACAACCGTTGCCATACCCATACAATTGTGACTTGACACATAAATGGAAGTCTCAAGCAACCCTATGAAATCGAATCTTAATTCAAGAACCCACACTGCATCTATTGAGACTTGAAAGATCTTGGCCATATCATGGAACCTGCTGCTCTCGCAATCTAGTTGCTGGATTTTTCATTTGTTTAGTACATCAATTGAAATCGCTTTATTGGCTACAAGCAGGAAAATTCTGCTAAGAGAATAGTGAATATACCGCCGTAGCTTTAAATAATCTAACAGAACCAGCCACAAAGGAACAATTGTAAGATGACTCCAATTCAATTCACAAGGACTTGTAAAAAAGTTCCACTGGTTTACTTTGCAGAGCAAAAAAGTTGTGCAAACACAAATGGAACTACGGTTTGAGTGAAGAAGGCAAATCAAGAAAGAAAAAAAAAATTACATCCCATTATAATTTAGCTTGAATTCTGTTGTAAAATATGTTAAATGCGTATCTTCTCCTTTGCATTCCTTTTTGGCTGATTTCCAAGTTCAAGGATTATAGTACTTTTCTGTGCCTGGATATCCCTGTTGCTTCTCATATTCTCCCACGGAATCAAACTCATACTTGGACTTTTCACCGTTACCGTAGTAACCTTCAGCATTGCTATTTTCCTTCACTGATTCATACCCATTTTGATTCAGATTCTCATTGTTAACATCATAATGGTACTTACCATTCTCCAAGAACCTTGTGTCGCTCATCCCTTGTTTCTCATTCCTGTAGCTATTGCTATATCCATTGTTGTTATTGTAGGCTGAATTCGAATAGCCATTGCTGTTGTAATTGTTGGAGTAGCCATTATTGTTGTAGTTGTTGGAGTAGCCATTGCTGTTGTAATTGTTGGAGTAGCCATTGCTGTTGTACCTGTTGGAGTAGCCATTATTGTTGTAGTTGTTGGAGTAGCCATTGCTGTTGTAATTGTTGGAGTAGCCATTGCTGTTGTACCTGTTGGAGTAGCCATTATTGTTGTAGTTGTTGGAGTAGCCATTGCTGTTGTACCTGTTGGAGTATCCATTATTGTTGTAGTTGTTGGAGTAGCCATTGTTGTTGTAATTGTTGGGGTAACCATTGGAGTATCGATTCCCGGCATTGTTTTCCGCGAGCCTTTCGTTGTTGATTTCCTCAACCGGAATTTCATCTTCCTCATTGCCAAGGGCCGTGGTCGTGGTCTTTTTTGTAGGAGAAACAGTAGAAACACCGCCATAGAGGCCATAGGGATGGTCAGTACTCTCAATTGGTGCTGGTGCTGGTGCCGGAACTTCTAGATATGTGGGTGCAAAGCTAATCTCACTAGTTATAGGGGCTGGTGCTGGTGCTGGAGAAATTGATGGTGCTAGCACTGGTGCTGCCACTATAGGGACATGCTTGCTTACTCTAGCCTCAGTATGAACAGAGGAAAGAAGGAGAACAAGCAAGAGAATGGAGACGTTTTTAGCCAAGGGAGCCATAATGGAGAAGGACGGGAAATGGTTGAATTTGTTGTTTGGCTCTGAAATTTCAAGATCCCAAATGCATCCTTTTATAAATAGACAAAGTGGGGTACTCTTCTCTCTTTTTCAGCCGTGATGATTTGCGGGGATTGAGGGATGCGAAGAATGTGGGCATAAGAAATTATAGCTTTTGGGACATGCTGCATGTGGAATCCTTGAGAATGTCTTTCACAATTGAGGCGCCTAATCTTCGGCCACGAAAAAAGTGTCATTAATTAGTCAAAAGCTGGCATTTTCTCATGGGATGCTTAAAGAGAAAGTGATGTTGCTCAAGCTTGCAACATCATAAAATAAAGAGGAGGGCCCCTGCCGCCAATTTTGCAGTTGAGTTAGTTGAAAGGGCTTATAGCCTGACCATATTTTAAGGGGAAATTCTTCTATATGTGCCATTGAGCATATAGTAGTCATGCACCGGAAGACTTTTAAGATTCTTGATCATCTAATCCAGCAAGAACAGGCGGAGGAGATACAGGTTGTATAGCTGGATAGAAACACATCAGATGGCTCCATAAAACCTTTCGACAACATTGCATGGTTGTCCACTATTTCAAAATGCAGTATGTGGTGGTTTTCAGTTCAGTAGAGAAACTGGAGCCATCACGAGGAAAGACCTGCATTAGCTGGTAGGGGGAATTTTGATGTTATGAAAATACAGGGTATGATGAATTCATGTTTTGGCAGAGAACTAGAGATATTACGAGGAAAGACCAGCATTGGCCGGTGGCGAAATTTTGAGATAATTTTGATGTTAAGATTGATTTACAAGTCTTTCAAGTTTTATTGTTGACTAAACATCTCATCTTCTTTTGATCATGTCCTCGTTTCGTTAAGAAGGGATGACAGAACGATTTTTTCCCCGTTCGAACTCTTTTTAAGGACCAAGTGCAACAAACTTAAGTTCCTAACAAGCAACGGCGATTTCACCTACGGTTACATTCCATCAAGAAGTTATACAAAGGCCAAGTAATTTGCGAAATCGTCTAAAAGATTCTATTTCAAAGAGAAATAAATCGATAATCGTACACATTAGATGTACAAAAACTTTTTCTCTTGAAGGTACAGAAGAACAGTTTAACAAGAGTGCTTTTCTGCTCGTAACTTTGTAATTAACCCCCCAAAGCTGAGGAATAATTTGTGGCAGTCTCCCACTCCCACCTCCGTAATGAATCAAAACTTGATGCATTGCAAAAACTTGGGAGAAGAGAAGGCAGATAAAGTGGTCTACCTGAGATCTACTACTGATCATCTCTATACTCCGGATTCTCTTTTAAGATGACAAAACCCTCGAGAATGGGTGACAGCGGAATGTATCTGCACCAAAATTTGATATCAGCACAACCAAATGTATGTATACCAGAATAATGAGTTGCATAGGGAAAAGAATTTACTTTTCAGTTGCAAGCTCTGCTCTATCCCCAGCAGAGAGGAGGACGGGGGTTGTGTGCGTCTGGAAACCTGTTATGGTCTTAGGCCTGCCTGCTTGGCCAACAACATCTACTGCTTGACCCACTCGGACAGGTACAGGCAAAGCCTTCAGATTTTCATCAACCGTCATCAACATCCTTGGCTGTCAATGGCAGAATAGAGGAAGTAAGAACATAGGATCGCTCAAGAAAAGGAATAAATATCACCGTTCAAACAATCAATTTTTTTTTTGTTGGGTGGGGAAGGAAGGAACAATCAGATATACGAAAGAGATTTAATACCTGCATGGCTAAAACAAGGAAGTATAGAATGTAGTGGTATTTTCCGAGGATGACAGCTTTCATATCAAGACATGCATGTAATAAAGTCACTAGTCCAGCCAGCGCAGTACTATAGACAGGATGCAAATAAGAAATTAGAAGACTTCACAAAACTGGAGCAACTATCTACATCTGAAAGAGCAAAAGGGGAGTAATAGACTTACGGAGACAACAAGAACCGTTCCGAGTGATATGGGGAGAGTGTCAACAACCCCTTTCCTAAGTGGACAAGACCTTGAGCAATCCTCACCTGCCAATGGGCCAAAAGAATCATTAGGTTGTCAGGAATATGCTAGTCAGCATGCACTTATCTAGGAAATGAAGCATACACAGAAGAGAAGACTCGGTTCTTTATAGTAGTAGCTTGACAAATTGCGAAGCATGCCAGCTATTCTAGCATTGTTGGTTCCTGCACCTATCAAACCCAGAGAAACGATAGCAGCCTACATAGTTCAAAAAAGAGTTCTAAGATAAGGAATCATATACTGAAGCAAAGATGAAAACTTCATAAGATGATTGAAAAACATAACAAGCTTGTCTAAACTACCATAGCAACTTCAGTGTCAGAATCATGACTGAGTCTGCTTAAAGTGTCCATGACATTGACCTATTGACACGAGCCAAAGTCAGCAAGGAAAATATAGATAAAAGGAGGCATCTGAAAGACAAAGTAGCCTCTTGGTATCTTGATAATTACTATGACTAGCATAAGTCATGAGATTAAAGTACCTTTGGATTTGATATACATAGAAGACCCAAAGCTAGAGGAACTGCCTTTCTAATATTCTGCTCACCATACTGTAAAAGATGCTCTAAGGACCGGATTGCCATTTCAAGGCCCAGCTCTTCAGCCATTGCTACCATAGCTATTCCAAGTACAGCGGGACCCTGGAAGGTCTCACCCTTCTCAAGATGTTGAGCACATTGACCGAGGAAGTGTTGGACCTATATAGCAAGGATAAAAATGCCATTACATAGTGTAACAAACAACCACTAGCTAACCATGAAATTGCAAATCAGGGATTTTAGTTCAAAACCTTTAGGACATTCCCAGTTCCAGCATAAGCACAAGAAAGCAGTGTCATGTCACAATGCTTCCGGATTTTTTCATTAAAGGTCTTTGAAACCTCAGCTGTAGCCTCCACACTTTCCTGTTAACAACAAAAATTTGGATCCCAAAAACTGTTTAAACAATATAGTAGGACTTATGCAAATGACCGATCTCAATCAAATGGAACAGCCCTATAAAGCAGTAGATAAGACGTGCATACTAATAGGTGATTCAAGAAACTTATCTATTTCAAACAAGCTGAATATAACAACAATTTCCTTGCCTGTTTCCCAAGGTAGAGGAGCCCAAGCCCAAGAGGCAATAGGCGTGTGAGTGGTTCACCTAATTCTGATTCGCTTCGGTCCATCAACGCAAATATAATTGCCTGGGCAATATCTTCATTACAAGAGCCCACATATACCAAGCCCAATGAGATTGCAGTAAATGCAATCACATCAAGGGATGCCTTTGCATCATTCAGTATAGGAATTAGTTTACTCCGGATCTGCAAGAAGATACAAAAGATTCAAATTCAAGTAGTCATGTCTTGCCAGCAAAAGATACAAATAAGACAGCACATCCAACTCCACGTACTTTACCATGGCTGTTAAAAAACAAAAGAATAGATTTCCATCTTGGAAGGTCCCAATCTAAAAGTCCATTAATCCAATATAAGAAGACAAAGGAAGCTCACCTGCTCGCTTTGAGCACCTGCATATGCAAGTCCTAGGCCCATTATAGCACCAATTCTAGTAGCAGGATCCTCTCTGTCAACATATTCAGCTAGAAGTGCCAAAGCCTGAGATTAATAGTTAATGCAACATGTTAGAAGCAGCCTTTAATGAAAGAATACTCCACACCACCAGGGTAAAGAGGAGGGCATGGGGTGAAGAAAACTTACAGGATCGCAGTCATTCTTGACACCACAATTTACAATGCCAACTCCTAACAATGCACCCGCGATGACTGGTGTGTCGGTGCTATGGAAGTACTTGTCAATTTGAGCCAATCCAGAATCAACGTCCCAAAGAAGGATCATACCCTAAAAGTCAGGGAAGAATAACATTCATATTGTAACTGAGTGATAACCAGAGAAGAGCTAAGATGAAAGTAAACTGGCATACCAGACTTGCTGCAGCGCTAGTCTTTCCATGTTCCTTATTTTTGTAAAGCCAGTTTGTGGAAGAGCTACCACTTGAAGCTTCAGATGGTACGGTCATCAACTTATCCTGCATGTGAAAGCATTGAAATTTATTCGACATAAATACAAGCAGTTATCCATTTTACATATTGACAAAGCATGCTCTTACCTGACCAAAGCCAGCATTGACGAATGCATTTACAAATGTTGCAGCAAGATTCTGTCTTGCTGAATCCATGCTTGCCCCAGCACTGGCCCGACCATCAAGTAAATGAGCCTTGTAAATGTCTTCAGGAGATTTTGGCTCCATGACCTCTATATCACGAGCAAGTGTAAGATAGCCTTCACTTAACTTAGAGTTATTGATAATTTCTTGTAGTCCCTCCCTCTCTTCATCGTCTGCACACATCTCTTCATCAAGCTCAAAAGTTATGCCCTGCAATCAAAGCCAACAGAAGCACATCTAAGGCAAGAACCTTCCACATATTTTTTGTACAAAAATAATCAATATGACACAGCTACTCAGAATAGTTCATTATCTTAAAACAATCAATTGCTAAAAAAATTTCATCAACCCCAATAAAAATGGTCAATGGGCCAATGGCATGATATCTCTTGGACAAGCAAGAGAAACCCCCGGTACAGAGACAGGTCATCCATTAGACAATTGAATAACTTCTCATACAGAGCCAGATATGTTAAAACCAAAAAGCATCCAATACACTCAAACTCCATTGATGTAACAATCTTTCACTACAAAAGAAACATCTTATGGGCTTACATGGCGAGCAAGAATGTAGCAAAATTGCTTTTTCTGCAGAAGGTCATGGCAAGTCATAAAGATCTGCTTGACATACTGCAATGGCAATGTCAAAACATAAGATCAAAATCAAACCATAAAGTAAAGATTAGAACATTAACCATAACAAAGAGCATAATATCGTGATAAGCAAACCTGCATGTTATCTAGATACAAAGCTATCTGAAGTGCTCGAGGAAATTCTTCAAATTTCATATAAATCATGTAGGCGATATCCAAAACTAAGGTGTCATCCGGTCCAGGAAGGTATCTGCCAAAATCAGATCAACAACGTACCCCATTTTCAGTTAAGAGGAAAAAAAAATGGCTTTCTCGTTGGTTGGATTTCTTGTTTTCCCCTTTCTTTTTTTTTGGGAGAAGGGGAGGGCGGGTTATACTAGAATTGCAAAAAAAAGAAATTCAACTAACAGCTTTTCTAAATATACTTACTTAGCTGAACTATTGAGGTACAAGCAGGTTCTTTTAAAATTTGTTTTGTCCGTATGCTCAACCAAGAGATCAAGGTCTTCAACCTAAAGCAATTTACAGAGACTTCAGATAGAATATTTCGCTTCACACCCACAAAAGAAAAAATGTAACCTTAGTTACAACACCTATAGTAATAACATTGAAAGCTATTATACCTCCATCAAGAGATCCACAGCCTCAGGTTCAGCATTGTGCTGCAAACACGAGTTAAATGCATTAAACAAATGAACAAATGCCAAAATATAGGTGATGCTTGCATATCACAGAGTTAAAACAGGGAACTGACAGACCATATATCTTTGTAACAATGTAATGCAGGTATCTTACAAAAATATAAATGCTTAAAAACATCTTACCTGCATATGAAAAGCCACAATCTGCTGAACAAGCTCCATTAACTCATCAAATGGGGCATCCTCACTCTGAAATCATATGATAAATCACGTTAGTTAGGATCACACGAACTCCTGAACATAGATGATGTAGTATAAGGTAGGACTTGACTAAAACAGAGACCTTCCTTGCAATAACTCTTAGATGACCAAAAAGGATCCAGGCCAGAGCTACAAGGGATCGATGTATCTTACATATCCGAGAGAGAGAGTTTCCGCTCATACTCTATAACAGATGTGATACCTAATTACCATTTCACTAGGAAAGCTGCACCGTAAATGCTATTGCTTGCCCTACTTTTACCATATTGGCAAAATTTTTCAAGAACATATAAACTTGACCTATTTACATGAGACAATATGAAAAAGACCACATTCTTGAACATAACGTAAGGGACCCCAGATGCAAAATGAAAAACTTCAATTATGCCAATTGTCCTAATGAATAAACCTGCATTAATAAGTCAACTAGAATAGAAGCTCTAACCTGCCGTTTGGCATATTCCTGTGCAAATGCTATTGCTTGCCCTACTTTTACCATATTGGCAAAATTTTTCAAGAACGTATAAACTTGATCTATGTACATGAGACAATACAAAAAAGACAACATTCTTGAACATAATGTAAGGGACCCCAGATGCAAAATGAAAAACTTCAATTATGCCAATTGTCCTAATGAATAAACCTGCATTAATAAGTCAACTAGAATAGAAGCTCTAACCTGCCGTTTGGCATATTCCTGTGCAATTTCTCCAGCCAGATTCCTACAAGAAGTATATGATCATCCATTAACCAAATTACTTTAAAAGAATTGTAACTACAACATTCTGTAAGCAACATCAACTACAGAAAATCACAAGAAATCAGCACAAAATGCAAGATAAGTATCTACCATAAAAGTTCTTTTACTGTTTCTTTTTTCTTTTGCTGGTATGCAGGGTTGTGATCAAAAAATTTGTAAATAATACAGGCATCCTTTTAGTCGTTGAGTCAGTATAAAACATCATGATCCAGTCTAATGCTCGATAGAAGGCTACATGAAAAGCTTTTCAAATGAAAATATAAAAGTACAGAACCATTTTACCCTACCTGAAGCATATTGTCTGTATGCTTGCACATCCAGACATAAACAAGCACTTAAATATTATTAAAAGCTCAAGACTCAATCAATGTAATTAAAATACCACCTAAAAAAGAGAGTAACTAAACAAAACAAAGCGAGCAAGGAACCTATTCAAAACTAAAATCACAATTAGAGTTACACATGAGTCAGATCTCTCTTCAATCATACAGCAGTAGCAAGAGATGTTTCAGAAGGCCACACAGAAACTAACTTTACTATAATGCATTTGCTATAACCAATAAACAGACATACGTGCTCACCTAACATACTCATGTCCCCATGAACCAATATCACCATCGGAACCCAACAGTCTATACTTCAGGCTCTCCTGGAACAACATTAACCAATTTGTTATGATAATAAAATGGTTAAATAAGAAAAATCTGCAATCCGTGCAGATAGACAAAAAGAGACCAACACAAGGATACCCATGTGCTCCATCAGAAAATACACAGGATTTAGACATATTCCCTTGATACACAGTAAAATTCATTAAAAAGGCACAAGTCAAAGGTATGGATGGTCTGCCCATGGATTGTAAAGAAACAAAACATACCCTTTCTCCTTCAGCAGACATTGTCAAGGCTAAAACAGAAAGGATATCTGCTAAAAGTTTCTGGAAGAGGAAAAGATGTAAATGAAATGAGTTAGTTTTGCAAGGATAAAAACTAACACAATTTCCCCGCTAAAAGCATAATACCCACCTTCAAATCTGAATCCACCATGCTTTCATAATATGCTTTTAATGTTCCATAATGAGGACGCAAGAACTTTAGTGGCTTTGGGACTGATGTCATAGAGCTTGTTGCATTCCGAATTTCTTGCCTACCATGAATAGAAATGTATAACTTGGTTAGAAAACGCTAGACAGCTCAATCACCAGAAGGAAGGTTATCTGCATCAACAGGCTAACAGCTGGAAAATTCAGCAACCCAGAAAAGTCCACTCGAGTTAGCAGGATAAGAAATAAAGTTCAGGCATTTCAAGCAATCAACGAGACAATCTGCAATAGGCGACCCTTTACCATTAGTTGTGCAAAAATTCAAAAAACCCTGAGTTTCATCCATCCTGACAATACTACCAATGCACCAATCTTTGATAGGTTCGAATTTCAGGAAAAAGGCACTAAGAAGCACTATGCATCCACAAGAATACAAGTAAGCTAGGGAAAAAAACTATTGTTATGAAACAAATATCATTGTGCATACAGAAAACCTACATAAACCCGTGTACCTCATGCTCTCGAGGGCAACTTTCTGCAACCCCGGGTCTGAATCCTGTACCCTCTCCACATACAACTCTAGCTGCAGCTTCAGTGCCAAATCTTCCTCGGACTTGATGAATCAAAAGCATAAACAGATAAGCATATGCACCAATAAAAGCCATCCAATTATAAAAACTCTCTTCAGAGAGCACAATGCTCCCATCGTTTGCACAAGCTTTTCACCAATAACGGCAAAGCAAGCTGAATCTAAATGCCACGAAACAATTAATACTACTCACTTATCCAAAAAAATAAATAAACAAATTAAACCACCCATAAACGTATCGCACTTGAAAAAGATTACAAGAATCACTCAATATCAAGCTCAGCATACTTACTATCCCCCATTTTGAGTTTAAAAATAAAAATAAAAAGACTCGTAATTTTTCAATAAACCGCAAAAATAAACTTTGTCCGATAACTGGACATCATAATTCCTAGTTCAAACAATTCAGCACTAATTATACAAATTACTCACAAGATCTTCGTCTTTCTTGTCATCCTTCTTCTTCAAGTCTTTTGAAGGAACCTTGAGTGACGCTTCATCCTTAGTGGCGCCGGCGCTGCTGCCGCCGGTACTATTCGGATCTTGAGCCGGAGCCATAGATTATCCGGTTCAGTAAAACCCTAGAACAATTTTATTAATTCTCAACAAATAAATACAATCTTCTGGCGAAAATTTTCTCTTTATTTTGAAGAACAAAGAAGTTAAACCCGGAATATTATAAGTAGAGCGGAGTTTTTGGGAATTAGTAGATTTCCTTTTCTACAAGCAAAGTCTAATCATCTTTTCTCTCATGTTTTTTTTTTTAATTTTAAAAGCCCGGTTTTTACAAAGCTGTTTGTGGAATCTGTGATTTTGAGTGGCCCAGTACCGTATTGGATTAGGCTGCGACTAATCGAACATCTGGGTTTCTGGCCCATGTACAAAAAGTTAACGGACGAAATTCTGGGCCTCTGGATGACCTCAGATTTCAACATTTTTTATGTGCCTGATGGCCTCGTCATAATTTATGGAAGTAAGTTTAGTGTTTATTTTATTTTATTTTATTTTAGTGTATTCGAGATTGTGTGTTCTTAAAGTTGTTTTTGGAGTTATTTTTTTGAATTTGTTAATGTAGATCCCATGACCAAAAATAGTTTGTGGAAAAAAAATTAAATCCAAATAATGCCTATATAAAATATAATTCACCAACAATACACTGGATAAAAATTATTTCGAACTTTCAATTTTAACATATTTATCAAACGTGAGAAGATACGGAGTGTGTATCTACTAGATTGGAGATCATGTGAAATATGTAGTGTAGCATTTATTATACTGTGATACACGCAAGATAAAAAAGGTAGTTTGGAAGATTAAAAAGTTGGTTGAAAAATGTGTTTGTACTGTAAGCAAATTTTTTTATTTTTTTTTTTTGTAAATAATGTGATATCCAAAGTTTAGATAGGAGATCATTTGAAAAAAAAAATTATTTAAAATAATACTGTGACACTTTTTGTGATTCGATATATGTGAATAAAAAGATAGCTGAATATATAAAAAATTAGTTGAAAAATGTGTTTATGATACAAGTCAAATAATATTGGAAATAAATGTTCATATCCAAACAGACCCAGTCGATCCTGATTGGGAAAAAAAATGTACATTTCATATGACAAGCCTTAAATCTATTTTAAGAACACGTGTAGGGCTTATAAAAAAATATACTAAGTTGATATTATGTTCAAGTTGATTTACATTCTGAACGTGAATATATTTTGTTAAAATGCACGAAATCATTCCCAGACCATTACACTAGTAATCATCCCTGTCTTATGTCTATTTTTTACTACATAAAAGCACATATTCACATTTACTTTTCCTTGCATCTAGACTCTTTTTCAAGTTAATCTCCCTTTTGTTAAAAAAAAAAACTATTTTAGATCGGGCACCTATTATTATTTTTTTCTTTTTTTTTTCGATTGGGAGGTATCCTGGTCAATTGACCAAACTAATCCCCCCAGGCTGGAAGAGCCCGCCCTTGCTCCTGAAGAGGAGGCTAAACTCTTTTATCAATTGAAAGTATTCAGACATAGCACTGAGATTAAACCCAAAGAATTAACACCTCAAATATTTCTTAACACGGAGAAAACCTTTTTATTAATTGAATGTATTTAGACATAGAAAAGAGATCAGATCCATCAAAAGTTTGCAATTGAAGTCAAAGCATTATAATAAGAATAACTATTAATCTAAAACTAGACGGGGGATCGATAAGTTTGTTATTTCCTTCCGGTTTGTAACAGGAAATTAAGGACTATGAGGTGAACTGATAAAGATTTGTACGTTTAGCTGTTTCATACTTAGACATGTCATAGGAATATTTTGCCATATCCATACAATTGTGACTTGACACATAAATGGAGGTCTCAAGCAGCCCTATGAAATCGAATCTTAATTCAAGAACCCACCGCATATATTGAGACTTGAAAGATCTTGGCCATATCATGGAACCTGCTGCTGTCACAATCTAGTTGCTGCATTTTTCATTTGTTTAGTACATTAATTGAAATCGATTTATTGGCTACAAGCAGGAAAATTCTGCTAAGAGAATAGTGAATATACCGCCATAGCTTTAAATAATCTAATTGAACCAGCCACAAAGGAACAATTGCAAGATGGAGCTGATGTCCACCGTCCACTCCAATTCAATTCACAAGGACTTGTAAAAAAGTTCCACTGGTTTACTTTGCAGAGCAAAACAGTTGTGCAAACACAAATGGAAAAAGCAAATCAAGAAGGAAAAAAAAAATTACATCCCATTATAATTTAGCTTGAATTCTGTTGTAAAATATGTTAAATGCGTATCTTCTCCTTTGCATTCCTTTTTGGCTGATTTCCAAGTTCAAGGATTATAGTACTTTTCTGTGCCTGGATTATATCCCTGTTGCTTCTCATATTCTTCCATGGAATCAAACTCATACTTGGACTTTTCACCGTTACCGTAGTAACCTTCAGCATTGCTATTTTCCTTCACTGATTCATACCCATTTTGATTCAGATTCTCATTGTTAACACCATAATAGTACTTACCATTATCCAAGAACCCTGTGTCACTCATTCCTTGTTTCTCATTCCTGTAGCTATTGCTATATCCATTGTTGTTATTGTAGACTGAATTCAAATAGCCATTGTTGTTGTAATTGTTGGAGTATCCATTATTGTTGTAGTTGTTGGAGTAGCCATTGTTGTTGTAATTGTTGGGGTAACCATTGGAGTATTGATTCCTGGCATTGTTTTTTGCAAGCCTTTCACTGTCGATTTCCTCAACCAGAATTTCATCTTCCTCATTGCCAAGGGTGGTGGCCGTGGTTGCGGTCATGGTCTTTTTTGTAGGCGAAACAGTAGAAACACCGCCATAAAGGCCATAGGGATAGTCAGTACTCTCAATTGGTGCTGGTGCTGGAGAAATTGATGGTGCTTGTACTGGTGCTTCCATTATAGGGACATGCTTGCTTACTCTAGCCTCAGCATGAACAGAGGAAAGAAGGAGAACAAGAAAGAGAATGGAGACATTTTTAGCCAGGGGAGCCATAATGGATAGATGGGAAATGGTTGAATTTGTTGTTTGGCTCTGAAATTTCAAGATCCCAAATGCATCCTTTTATAAATAGACAAAGTGCGGTATTCTTCCCTCCTTTTGGGCCGTCGAATGTGAGGAATATGGGATAGCTTTTGGGACATGCTGCATGTGGGATCCTTGAGAATATCTTTCACAATTGAGGCACCTAATCTTTGGCCAGGAAAAAAGTGTCATTAATTAGTCAAAAGCTGGCATTTTCTCATGGGATGCTTAAAGAGAAAGTGATCTTGCTCAAGCTTGCAACATCATAAAATAAAGAAAATGGCCCCTGTAGCCTATTTTGCAGTTGAGTTAGTTGAAAGGGCTTATAGCCTTGTACCATATGAAATATGCTTATATTAGCTTCCTTTTTCTAGAGAAAATTCCCCTGAAGCTACAAGACCTGAGAAGTAGCAAATCAATACATTAATTTTCACATGCACTTCCGGTGGCTCCATAAATTGGTCTGTTTAAGGGTGACTATCCAGTAATCTACCACATGAGAAGCCAAAGAAAATGGGACATGGCTAATGCACGAGAACGACTAGAGATAATGACCAAATTCATCATATGCAAATGCAACTGTAAAAGGTGAAAGTATTCTCCATCACCATGAAGGGCAATATAACATTTTTACTGCATTGGTATCACCAACTCTTTGGATTTAATCTGATAGTTGCTGCACTCATGAAAGTCTCATTTCCTTCTTTATTATTGGCAGAGGGAAATATTTTTCTTTCTCGAAAAACTATGCTGTAATAATAGTAGTGATCTTTCAGTTATCATTTGATTTTGATTTTTTTGGGGTAAGAATTTATATTGCTTGGTAAATTTAGTAGTTGTAATTAAATTTAGGTAAATCTTATGTACATTGACAATTTATATATTATCATAGTTGGATGCATGACACATGAGCAAATTTTGAATTGCAAATTTAAATTTAAATGAGTTGCCGTACATGCAGTAGTGATAGTTATACACTGTCAATGTATAAAAGATTAATCCATAAAGTTTTGGTGACAGAAATACTTACAATTTTTTCGAGAATCATTTGGTTAAAGACACCACTTGAAACTTTTTGTTTGTAAAGGCGAAGAAAGGACCATGGAGATCTTTGGACAAAAGCAAATTGGTTTTAGTAAGTACGTTAATACATGAATTTTCTTCTCGCTAAAATTAGCTCAGATTGTAGTTTCTATCTCAATTTAGCATTTCTCTTATCCTTCATGTTCGATTAAAACACACATGCTCATTTTTGCTTCTTTAACAAGATCGAAGCCAAGTTTGGAGTCAGATTCAATTTCTAAATTCATATTTTATTTTTATTAATATGTCAATGACTTCAATTTTCAAAAACAATAAAAACAAATGAAAACAAAGTGTGTGAAAAGATAATTAAATCCCATGTTTTTTGGGCAATTGCTGGGCCCAATACGACACAAAATCAGGAAGACCAATTCTTAATGTTCGTACCCAAAGTCCATCTGGTTTTCAACGAACCAAAAGAACGGAAATTGCGCTATTAAATATTCTTCGGGAGCTCCCGCGATGGTCGGAGTTGATTTGTGAAGTGGGTGTGCACTCTGGACTCTGGAGTCAAATCTACAATTTAATTAAAGTGTATGGGCTTCCTTCCTGGAATGGGCCGCTATCCATGCAGAATTTGGATATTACAGGTTCTACAAGAATCAAGATTGTAATCATGTAAATAAAATTTACTCCCTCCGTCTCAATTTGATAATCCTGATTTTGTTTTCACACAATTTAAGAAAAAATAGTTAACTTTATTGGGACAATCAATTTAGGTAACTATTTTTCTAAAATACCCTCACATTAATTAGAATACAACTTTATGGGAACTTGAATTGATTGTAAAAAAAGAATCAACTCTCATTAAATAGGGTAGGTTTATAGTCACAATAACTTACATTGAATAAGAGTATTTTAGAAAAATTAAAATACAACTGCATTTTTCAATTGGAAAGTGGACTACAATTTGAGACAGATAAAAAAGGAAAACAGGACTATCAAAGTCGGACAGGAGGGAGTATCTTCGAACTTACCCAAAAGTTAAGAAAATACATATTTTTGGAGCAAATTATCCGGTTGGTCACTAAACTTTTGCGATCGTCGAATTTTGGTCACTCAACTATTAAAAGTCTGGTTTTAGTCACTAAACTATATAAAGTTAAAACATGAGGCCATTCTGTTACATTTGGCCGTTAAGTTCGCAGATCTGTCTATCCGCGCGATTTCAAAGATAAAAGACGGGGTTAATTTAGGAAGTTCAAATGAATTAAAAGCTGATGAGCAAAGCGGGGACATAAATATAACTGGAACAAAGCATAAAATACGCAGTCAAATTGGGAGTTGAAGAAGCAAATAGTACAGATTACGAGGGCCTCCAAATCTAATGCTCGATCGAAGCTTTTCTCTTCATCCCCTTCAATCACCTCAACCACCTTCTCAAGTCGCCAGTCGAAGAAGGTGAAATCTCCCCTGCCGTGAGACTCTTGGTGTAGCAAGGAGATTCACCCGAAATTTGAATTTTAACCGATTGCACCGAACCCAGCTAGAAACAGATCTGCAATTGCTTTTGGACTATATGGTGAGTTTGATCACGTCAGAGGAGAAGGTGGAAACCTTGATGTCTTGCGCCAGAAAGATTGATTCCCATTTCTGACTTCTGTATGTGTGATTTCTTGATGGTTAAAAGGCTTTTGCATATTTTCCTAGCGAGTGATAGCGGGAAAAATAAGCTACTTGTAATTACCCGACCTTCTGTGTAATTTGGGCAAAAGTGTATATTAAGCTGAACGTGTTCTGCCCACTTGAACTGAGTATACTGTACACCGCTGGTAAGGGGCACCCCGCACAGGGTACAGGTGAACAAAGTTGATAGCATGCGCCCAATTATGGGTGAAAAGATGAACAAATTATTCAGAGTTAGCCCAAATTCCATTGATCAATACTACCTTATAATCAACTTGATACCATATTCAATTGTATGAATTTTTTGACTTCATATTCAAGGTGAATTCTATAAATAGAATTCCAAAATTTCCCCTATGGAAAAATCAATTCTTAATTAAGTTAGACTTCAGTCTGCACCCAAGTGCCATTCCAGACCCTATTAGTCTTCATGGGGGTTGCTGGGTGATTGAAGGTGAGAAATGGTCGGCAACAAAGTGGATTCATGTAGACAACTTCGACAAGATTTTGGGATCCACTGATAATTGCGCCCCTTCAATCACCTCAACCACCTTCTCAAGTTGCCAGTCGAAGAAGGTGAAATCTCCCCTGCTATCAGACTCTTGGTGTAGCAAGATGAATAACCCCAGATGCACTCCACAAGCATTTTTAAAGCTTGGGCTTCTCATATAATCTCCGTAGCCCGTGCCTGCACCATATGGGTCTGGGACAGGGAACAACAATCTCTTCTTTAGCAGATTCTGTTGCGGCCATGTAATTAGGCACCGCACTGGTCATGCCTCTGGATTGTTGGTGCAAGCCACCACCGCTGTACTGGTGGTAATTAGACCTTGGTGTTGGGGTTTGAGCTGTATGACCGCATCTTTCTTCCACTGCAGCATATCTAGGACTGGCGGAGCAGACTTGGAGAGGCCTTGTTTTGGACGGAGAAGGTGTGACAGGAGAGTGGAGAGATAGAGCTTGTTGGGTCGACCTATGAAGAGGGGAACAAGAGGTACAAGTGGATGTTGAACTTCCTATATTAACCTTGCCTTTTATCTTGGAAATCGCACAGACAGACATATCTGTGAACTTAACAGCCAAATGTAACAGAATGGGCTCGCATTTTAATTTTATACATTTTAGTGGCTAAAACCAGACTTTTAATAGTTGAGTGACCAAAACTCGACGATCGTAAAAGTTTAGTGGCCAACCGGATAATTTGCTCCATATTTTTGTGTGTTAATCCTATGGTAGATATGTCTCATAGCATACCAAGAAATGCCATGCGATAGTGTTTTTGTCGTGTAATGCACTTTAAAGTTTCACAACTCTTTCAAACGCCCTCCGAGAGACGGAGAGAGGGCACAAGTCCCTATTTCCATGAGTGAAGAACATCTGACTTCGTCTATTCTCACTCAAGAATCTAATAACACTAATTAGAAAGTAAAATTCACATGTGATATTAGGCTCATAAATACTAAGAATTGTTTATTCTGTATTGATTTGAAAGAGAAAGAATGAGTGCTTAATATACAAATAAGACTCGAAAACTGCTAGTTTAAACTTTTAAGTCAAAATTACACTCTTTAACTTATGTTGGACTTGTTTGATGAGCTCTCTCACATTTTTCTCTTCACTAGTGTCATCAGAGTTTTTTAGTTACGAATCTAGATTACTTATCTTCTTGGCATTAGTTTGATGAATTGGTCTCTTCTTGGTATTTATTGGAGTACTTCTAGTTAAGAGTCTAGACTACTTATTGATAAATGGTTTCTTCTTGATGAGGTGAATTGTTCTCTTATTGGTATTGAACTAAGATGCCAAATGTTTGGTGGGAGATCCTATTGATGTTGGACTAAGAAGTTAGGGGCTTCTTGATGTTAGACTAAGAAATTAAGGGCTTGGCAGGAGTTTGATATCCAATTTGGATGTTAAAAAAGAGGGGGTTTATGACTATGAGTTTGAGAAGTAATCTTGAATGTCAAGGAAGAGTTTGTGAATTTTGGTTCAAGGTAATGGACTATTCATGAAGAGAGAAATTGTTAGCTTCGTGATAAGGATAATTTGTCTCACATTGTTTTGAAAGAGTAACACAAAATGCTTAGTACATATGTAAGGGATTGAGACTTATTCATTTAAATATTTGAGTTAAAATTGAGCCTCTTTGCGAGCACTCTTAGGTTTTTTCTCTCCAATATATAGTTACTGAATTATTATTTTTTGAAAAAATGTATACCGCCTACATTTGCATCCTAAATGATCATACCTCAAATTTCAACAAAAGAACATTTGTTTCCCTAAAAAAGATGTCTCGTTTGAAAAAACACGAACGTTGAAAATTAGTTCTCATTAAATTCCTGCAAAATAAAATTTTTCTTATGAATAATTGAAGTTTGTTTCTAATTTGTAACCTATTGGCTCCAACACCAACTACATAACCACACAACCAAGTGATTAGAGAAAAAAAAATCCTTGATCTCCTCCTCAATTAACAAATCAAACGACAAATTCCAGCTTAATCATTTAAAAAAACAAAAGAAAAAAAAGAATACACCAGTATATTCCAGATAACCATTAAAAGCATTCAAGAATCTAAATCTACTAGTGTGAATACCTGTGCTACGCACGGTGCTGACATTATTAAAAAAAATAAAAATAAAATGGTGAACAAATAAAGGTGAAAAAATTGAACCAACAAAATTAAAATGTAATATCTGATTAACAATAGTTTGAAATATAATAGAATGTGTATATCATTCAAGAACTGTCTTTTTTCGGAAGATGGATCCTGAAAAAAAAATAAAAATTTATATTAAAAAAGGGAATGATATATTTCTACAAATGAATGTAATTGAATGTAGTTAAAATGAAATACTTACAAAGACTAAGCATTCGATTCTATAATTTTGTTTGAAGGTGCGAACACTCTTCACACCAATCCACTTTTAGTAAGAAAGCCAAAATTGGTGATTTAATTAACTCTGTTGAATTTTGTGGAATGCGTACTACAAATGAAAATGCACAATCTTTGCATGAATTAATTCGTTGGCTGAACAACCTATCACCATTTTCCTGATAATTAAGAACGTACGAAATTAGTGTATTTTTTTACATAGTTTATAAATAGTATTATAAAAAATAAATATATATTAAGAAATTCTACATTCCTTTGTAATTTTCTGAGATAAAAAGTATCATAATCAAATACAAATCGTGCATGTCTGTCTTGTAGATTAAGATGCATGTTACCACTGAAATGTCTTATTTATATGTTAACATTGCACCTGTTTGACAAATAAAATACTATATGTAATACAGAAAAATATATTGAAATTAAATATACATGAAATTAATTACCTAATAACAGTGTCAACAATGTCATTACAGTGCATACACACTGTCTTTGAAAAATGACCGTCACATAGTTGTCCACAATTTTTGCATAACTCGTAGAACATATTTTCTATGTTAATGCTCGGAATGTAAGCAAATATTCGAAAATATTTAACCTAATAAGAATGAAATAAGATATAGGTTATGATTATAACTTAAAAAAATTCGTTCAGTAATTAATTAAAATTGAGTAAGCTTATCGTAGGCATGATTATATATTCAAATATCCATATTCTCTTTGAATTTGCTAGAGCGAATTGCGCGAAATGTCACTAAACTATTTCAAAGTGCCGGTTTTGGTCACTAAACTTTTTTATTAGCGCGAAATGTCACTGAACTAGTAAATCTGTACCGTTTTGGTCACTCCGTGTATTTGTGCCGTCAGGAGAGACGGAAATCAACTTTTTGAGGGGCAAATTCGTCTGCACAGTCTTTTCCTTGAAACTCTCCACCATAAATCTGAATCAAATGTCAGACAACTCGTAAGTTCAATTAGGAAGTGCAAACCCTTATCCTGTAATAGATTTCTTCTGCAAATATGGAGTAGGAGGGACAATATACGAAGTTGCAATTTGCTGGGAATGTGTTGAAGCTTCATTGGAGGAATACCTAAGAAAAGAACTCCGACTTGCAATTTGCTGGGAATGTGTTGAAGCTTCATGAGAGGAAAAGGCAAGGAAACAACTCCGACCTGCTCTTGTGGCAGTAAAACCAATTTGAAGACTTCATGGACTGATAGGAACCCGGCAAGGAGATATGTTGAATGTGCTAATGGCAAGGTAAGTGTGTGAAGATATAGGAAATTCGTTAAATTAGGTTAATGTTTAATTGTTTAGATATTTATCGGCTAAAAAGAATTTGGATAATTTTTTTGTAGGTTGATGGCTGTGGTTATTGGAATTGGTATGATGAAGAAATGTGTGAGCGTTCGAAACAAGTCATACCCGGTCTTTTAAGAAGAATAAATAGGGTGGAAACCGAGAATGAAACTTTGCGGCAACAAATTCTCAAGTTGCAAAAGAAAGCTGAGAAAATGGAGGATAAAGTAAAAAATCTGAAGGAGAAGCTTGGAAGAAAGAAAGTGAAAAAAATGGTCATTGTTCTTTTTGTTATGGCCTGGACAATTGTCAATGCATCAATGTGGATTTGGGGGCCTAACAAGGGACAGAAGTTTGGAAGGCTGCAAATTGATGGCTACTAGAGTATTGTTGTACTTCAAATCCTAAACCAGTGTTGCTCAATGTTTTAATACACAGCTCGTTTTTGTTGAGATTGTAGTGTTTTTATTACACCTCATTTTGGTTGGTGTTGTTTACACCATGGATGTTTGAAATTGTAATTTATGAATAAAAGACTGAAGTATTAGTTCCAACATATGGGTGGTGCAAAAGAAAAGTAGCTCACAAATGCAGAAAACATAAAGCCAAATACAACAAAAGAGATAATTATCATTATCATTCCAAACAGCTACTTTACAAAAGAGATAATTGTCACTGTCATTCCAAACAACTGCCAACAAAGTTAGCCATGTTTCACATATAAATAATCTGGAATTGTCCTAGACATAGAATACATCCAAACAAAAGCTATGCAAACAAGTCCTTTAATCTGATCTTCCACTTCTACTTCTACTGCTCCTTGATGTTCCAGCCCATCTACCAATCTTGAATGGAGGCTCTTTGCCCAAGTACTCATAGTTGGTGTTGATCCTTATCTTGTCAATTTCAGACAGCTTTCTCTTTGAATGGAGAGACTGTTTGTTGGCCGCTGTAGTAGACTGGTCGGTATCATTGACAGGCCTAACTCTCCTCACCTGTACACAAGTACAATAAATATTAACAATAGCTATTTACCATAGTAAAATTAAAAATAAAATTAGAAATAAATTTTTGCACCTACAGGTGTCTTAGTCTTTCTAATCTGCTGCTTTTTCGTACTACTACTGGTAGCTTGTGCATTACGTTCAGCATGTGAACCAATGTCATTATGGGAAGTAGTTTGCTCTTCAGCTCCATGTGGCTGAGAATTGACACAACTTGAAGAATATCCTTGAACTTCCACATGAGCAAAATCAGGCTCCTGAGAATTAGCTCCATGTGTTGTGCTTGAGCCATTGTTGGTGCCCTTTGACTTTCTAGCATGTTTAGGAGTTGGAGCAGGTTGACTGCAGCCTTCACCTCCATTATTTTCTGGAACACTTTTGCAGGTAGCAGCATTGTGGCCTGCCTGACCACATCTTCTACAGTGCATGATCACATGCTTTTTTAATTTTTGCACATTATTCGTTCCCACATGAACACCACTTCTATTTTCAGAACTACCTTTTCTTCTTGCTTTCTTGGGCCTACCAGGTTGGACACATGCAAGTGGAGGATCTAATATGGGAATATCACTCTGAGGCCATAGAGACTTTCCACTAATTGGATATAGTACATTCTCATATATTTGAAAGAATAGATATCTACTATAACACTGATCGGCATAGTCATTTGGGTTCCTACCAATTTTTAAAATGGCAGAAATTGCATGGCAGCAGGGGAGCCCACTAATTTGCCACAACCTGCATGTACAGGTTCTGTCTCTTAAGTACACAGCAAATTGTTCCCCCTTAGGTCCCCTAACCTGATATCCCCCCTTCCCATTTGATATTGGCTTCCACTTTCTAGAAAACTTTTCCCTCTCCTCAATCAAAGCCTTTATTGCTGGTCCCACAGGACCACTACATTTTCTCATCCAACACACTCTATTTGATATCCTTTCCATCACGAATTCTCTAATCCACTTAACCATCCCAATCACTGGCAACTCTCTAGCATTTAATATATGAGAATTAAATGTCTCTGATAAATTATTAACCAGCATGTCAGATTTCACGTGAAGTGGAAAAAAAGCCTTACACCAGTGATGAGGTGGTGCAGCTCTCTTGACCCACGCGTGAGCTTGCTGGTCATATGCTCTAAGCTCTTCCAAAGCTGCCTCATAGAACTCTACTGTTGATGCTGCTGCAATGCTCCAGAATTTTTCTTTAAGCACTTCACCAGGGTGCTTTTTCTTGAAATTTATGTACATATGTTGTACACAATATCTATGGCCAGCTTCTGGTAATAACTCCAGCAGTGCACTATCAAGACCCTATAAAAGAGTTCTAAGTTTAGTCACTTGCAAAAATTATCCTATACAATACATGCTATAAGGATAAAGAACAGTACTCCTAACCTTCTGTTGGTCTGAAATAAAAGTGTATTCACTGCTAGTTGCTGGTATTTCTAGATCACCAATCAGTAAACTCAAAAACCAAAGCCATTGTTCCCGAGCCTCCTTCTCAACAACTGCCCAAGCTAATGGCCACCAACCATTATTTGGATCTGCCCCAATAGCAATCAACAACTGCCCTGGATATGCCCCCTTAGTGTGACAGCCATCAAGAGCAATAAGGGGCCTACATCCCTCTCTAAATCCCTTTTTCATTAGTCCCAAACAGCAGTAAAATCTCATGAATCTGGGATTACTTTCAGGATCAGCTCTTGGTGAATACTTGATGTCTATGGTGGTGTCAGGGTGAGTTTTTTGTAGTTCTGCTGCATACCTCCCAACATCAATATACTGCTGAGATGCTGACCCTTTGATAGCAGCCTTAGCCATTGCAAGTGCTTTGTAACCTTTGTTTCTTGTGATCTCGCAACTATATTGCTCATCTATACTCTGTAACAATTGCCTAACAGGCATGTTCATGTTGGATCTAACAGACTCTTCAAACTTGTCTGCTACCCAATTGGATGTCATGTTTTTGTTTCTCCAAGCATGGCTGCAATTGGTGTGGACATCGTAAATTGTTTTAACTACAAAGTCTTCAGTACCCAAAGCAGGAACGTGGCTAGCATAAATGTACCACTTACACGGATCTGCACATTTAGCTCTCATTCTTGTTTTGTCACTTGTATACATGTATACAGGTCTTCCACTTATAATTGCATAATTTCTGAGAGCATCTCTGAACTGTTTTTTGGTTCCAAATTTTTGTCCAACATGAAAATGGGGATCTGTTCCATCTCTGCTAGCATTGAAACTAGTGTATCTCACAGGAACATCTTCATCTTCTGAATCTGGATCACTATTTAATTCCCCTTCCACAATATCATCCAATAGTGGGTTGTGTTCAGCTTCAGTTTCAGGACCAGCTTCTGTTTCAGCTTCAGTTGCTGCACCTTCTCTATTTTCACATGCTTCAGCTTCAGTTGCTGCCCCAGTTTCTGTTACAGGTTCAGTTGCTGCACCTTCTCTATTTTCACATGCTTCAGCTTCAGTTGCTGCCCCAGTTTCTGTTACAGGTTCAGTTGCTGCACCTTCATTTGTTGCACCTTCACCTACTGCACCTCCATTTGATGCACCTTGACCTGCTGCCCCTCCATTTGATGCACCTTCAGTTGCAGCACCATTATTTGATACACCTTCATTTGCTACACCTCCTTTTCTAACTCTTTTTGTAGCACCACAAACGGCCTCCGACGTACGAGATTTTCTCCTATCTCTGTTTCTTCTATTCCTGGAACTGTCATTGTCCCTCCTATTCTGACTTGATGGAGTTGGGTCATTATCAACTTGGCTATACATTTGTGGCTCGGACTCCTGTGTATTGTTGTTGGCCTGTTCACATCTCCTAGAAGAATTTTGGTATGCATCTTCATCTTCACCAGCATGGTCATGTGTCCACTCTAAAGCTGCAACTGATCTACTAGCTTGGACTCCTTTTCGTTGTCTATGAGGTATTGCTGCCTGTTGTGTAAGAATTTCACCATCATCCAAGATCTCCTCTATTACCACTGAACTCTTTGTCTGTGGTAACTGTTCCAATTCCTTTTTCTTCTTCCACTCATATATTTCCTCAACTGTTAAATGATGACAGTATACTTCCATCAACTTGTACTCATTAACCCAACCACAGAATTGCATAATGTCTTCATCCGTTTGAAGTTCCATCAGTCCATGGTTCAAATCCCCTCTAGGGTCAATGTAATAATATAACATAGTATCGTTGTGCCCACACTTTTCCACCATTTTATTTATTTCATGAATCGACATAAAATCAGCATGGCAAAGATCGAAATAATCAATCTCTCCAACCACATAACTCTTGTATTTCTCTCCCTCAATTTTACCGCCGTGGTGGAGTTTAATCGAAAATGCAGGTATATCAGGAACTGCAACAACAACGACAAAGGCAAACAACATGATTCTTGTTAATCACCATTTTTTATTGTCATACATGCTGTTCTTCTTATAAAAATACTTAACCCCCATTTGTTAATTAACCCGAATCAGACAACTGCATTTTGAAAAGTTTATTTTTTTCATTAAATCACAAGATAGAGGGTTCTTGTAGGACCCCTTGCAACCCACTTATACGACAAAAAGCGAAGTCAATCGTTCTTATGTCATTTTCTAAACAACTGGATCACTTCAGCAAACCCTAAACCCAATAAAAACTCTCACTAAATACTTCTTTATACTCAAAACACAAACAACACCATTAATCAAGCAAAATGTGTACGGATTGTAATATTTCTTACCGTATAATGTGTACGGATCAATGAATTCATCCCTTTGCCTTTTCACCCATTTCCCTGCCATCGATGATCGATTCTTCACAGCTAATCTTCGTCTTTTGCCGGTTCTTTGAGTCTTGTCACTGATTACTGTGAGAAGAATGGATCAATTTTGATACTTTTCACTGTCATTGTCCACATTCCCAAAAATTTTACCAACATCCCAAAGCCCCACAGTTAAACCTTTCACTTACCAGATGAAACTCTTCCCACTAAGGCTGTGCAGACGAATTTGCCCCTCAAAAAGTTGATTTCCGTCTCTCCTGACGGCACAAATACACGGAGTGACCAAAACGGTACATATTTACTAGTTCAGTGACATTTCGCGCTAATAAAAAAGTTTAGTGACCAAAACCGGCACTTTGAAATAGTTTAGTGACATTTCGCGCAATTCGCTCAATTTGCTATCAACAGTACTTGTGGTGTTGTGAAATTGCTTGATCTCAGTCACGTAACTAACTTGCGGGCACATGTATTATTTTCAAACCTGCAATTTTTTTGAAATACATGTCAATAAGAGTACGAAACAATATTAATAGTTTGATATAGTGTTACTGAGGAACTCACCAACTGCGCAGGTATCAAGCAAAATCTAAATTGTGATTAATATATAATTTGCTAACTCCAATTGTACACAGTGATGGTCCTGCATAGTATGGTTATGTTCGCTCAAAAGCTATTCAAAATATATAGAATATAACTAAAATCAATTGATTTACCTCTGAAATTTCGTACGCAAATACCAAATGCTAGTAAAATATTATTTTTTGTAGCAAACTGATATAACCGTTCACCATCATCATTAGCAAAATTATCCCCCAATATGAATCGAGCTACTGTCAAACTGTGTTGACAAAATTTTGATAAGTGCAAATGTGGGGGGAAACGTGGGATGATGATTAGAGGATTTGTAGAAGTGGTTATAGGATGAATTAAGAGATAGTTGGAGTGGACTCTTAATTGAAGTGGGAAACATGGGAGGAAATATAGGGGGAAACGTGAATGATGATTAGAGGATTTGTAGGAGTGGTTGTAGGGTGAGTTAAGAGATAGTGGAAATATTTTAAATTTAAATTTAAATTTGATTGGTGATAAGGTGGGTTATAACTCACTACTATCTATATCTATATGTATTCAAGAAGGAATTTTTAGTAGAAACCCTCTCAATGGTTTCTAAATTTCTCATTCTTTTTTCTAAATTTTTGTATTTATTTTAATACATAAAAAGTAGTGGATTATAACCCACCTTATCACCAATCAAATTTAAATTTAAAATATTCCCACTATCTCTTAACTCATCCGACAACCACTCTTACAAATCCTCTAATAATCATTCCACGTTTCCTCCTACATTTCCTCCCATGTTTCTCACTCCAATTAAGAGTCCACTCTAATTTAAGAATTTCACCCCAATTAAAACTCCTCCAAACATAGCATCCTCTTTCAATTTTTTTGCATGCTCATTCTTATTTTTTGGTTAACCAAAACTAGAATCTATTATCTCTTTCATCTTTTTGTGGTGTCAATCTTAGTTTTTAACTTAATTTCACCATGAAATATGCCCGCCTACAATCCATTCAATAACAACTAAATTTCATACTCGCAAGATTGCAAAGGAGGAAACATTTGCTTAGAAAACGAAACGTACACCGCAACGATTTCACACACCAGTTGAAAAAGTTTCAACAATTTTGCGCTGACGAAAGAGAAATCTCAAATCAAATTCGAAGGACAAAATCCAGGCTACACCGATTAAAACGTCGTTCGTATCAAATTAAAAATTTCGTTACTGTGTATTCTTTAAATATTGGCATTTCCATTGTAATTTCAAATATTATTCCCAATACTGTTATATTTTTTATTAGTTTCGATTATTTCCAATACTATAATATGTCTATAATTTTTGTAACCCTTTTAGTGATCGAGTTAATTAACTGATCGAGTTAATTCCTCCACCCTCGCTCTCAGTTTCTTCTTTGTTTTTGGTTCTCTATTGATTTTGTAAATGTATTGATTTTGTTTTTTTTGTGAGCAGTTATGGAAGAGATTATGTACAGAGACTTCAACGGAAATCAACCTTCTTGCGAAGAACTGGAAATATATTCTTGCCGGCTTAATTTTTCAGGTCAGTCCCCTCTGCCCCTCCTTTTTGTCATGTTTTGCTTTTCTTTTAAGGTGATTTGGTCTTTTACTTTCTTTATTTTTTCTCCTTTTATTTTCTGGGCTGGTGGATGGTTTGCATCGTATACATGATCAATGCTTTAAAGAGGCCATGTGAATAGCTGCGTGATGTATATAATATTTTATTTGTTAAACAGGTATAATGTTAACATACAAATCAGAGATTCCAGTGATAACATGCATCTTAATCTACAAGACAGATATGCACGATTCGTATTTGGTTGTAATACTTTTTATCTCAAAGAATTACAAAGGAAGGTAGAATTTCTTAATATGTATTTATTTTTTATAGTACTATTTATAAACTATGTAAAAAAATACACTAATTTCGTACGTTCTTAATTATCAGAAAAATGGTGATAGGTTGTTCAACCAACGAATTAATTCATGCAAAGATCATGTATTTTCATTTGTAGTATGCACTCCACAAAATTCAACAAAGTTAATTAAATCACCAATTTTGACTTTCGTACTAAAAGTGGATTGGTGTGAAAAGTATTCGCACCTTCAAACAAGATTATCAAATCGAATGCTTAGTATTTGTAAGTATTTCATTTTAATAACAATCAATTACATTCATTTGTAGAAAAATATCATTCCTTTTTTAATATAAATTTATATTATTTTTTCAGGATCCATCTTCCAAAAAAGACAGTTCTTGAATGATATACACATTCTATCATATTTTAAGCTATTGTTAAATAGATATTACATTTTAATTTTATTGGTACAATTTTTTCACCTTTATTTGTTCACCCTTTTATTTTTATTTTTTTCAATAATGTCAGCACCGTGTGTAGCACAGATATTCCTACTAGTTAAAAAAGTATTATTGGTAGATATTTCCCAAAAGCACCATCCATGACTTCTCAATTCTCATTTATTGGGGAGATCATGATGCTTGTATTTATCATGTTATTTTGGTAGGTATACCGTATAGTGCATAAAATACAAAGTACAAATGTACCTAATGGACTAAATTCCCAAAAAGCAGAAGTTTTTAATCTAACTTCCCAAAAGGTGGTGATTTTTAAACCTCTTCTCAAAGGATGAAAAATGCATCCATGGAATGCATTGTTTCAAATAAAAATGCAATTTGTAAGTACGTTGTTCTAATTTTCAGACATTTATTGAAATAGGAAAAAATGGTTAAAAATGCTATTTTATAAAAAGTCTCATATAATGAATGCATTTTTTGGCTTAAAAACACATTTTCGAAATGCATTCATTAATTAAAAAAAACTCATCTAACAAATGAGCTTTTTAGAACAGACATAAGTACTAAAAGAATGTATTTGCCCTCAATCACTCTTAATCTCTTTCTACCCTTTAACTTCTTCAGAGGCCAAATGAAACAAACCACCCATTCAAATTTTTCGTATATCTTATCCCATAACCACCTTCATCTCATAGATAATATATTATTATTCGCAGCCAACGTAAAAGCAATTTTGATTAGGAGACTGCTAAGTTTCAAATTAAGGCATATTGTCAGGTAATACTTAAAAGTTTGAATTTAGGGTTTATGAAATAAATGCATTTAATTATTTTAAAAAGCAAAAAGCAAACTTGAGATGATTCTTTGGTGTTTATTGACAGAGGAAGACACCTCACAAATGGCATTTTTGTCTAGAGTAGTGGATAATGAAGAAGGTTTCTCTTCCCTCAATTGCAAGTTGGAACAAACACTTGGTATGTGTACTGAAGTGTATCTTCATTTTTCTTTTTATTTTTTGTTGTCTTTGGTGCTAAAATTGAAAATATGCATGGGTAGAAAGGATGGATGTAATGGGGGTGGTAAGGATTGATGCTTAAGTGCCCAAATTTTGTTTATGTTATTTGTTCATATGCTAAAAATAGTTTCACGAATATTAGTAATATGTTGCGGTGCAAAATGTAGCTGCGTATGACATTCAAGACTTTAGATACATGCATGTCTACTCTTTTTCAGTCATTGCTAGGTAGTTCTTGAAATTTTTTCTTATTCTTTACTGGTTGTTGGCGAATATAAATGTTGGATTTATAGATACTAATCTAAATTCACGTATGGTCATGTCAAAATTAAAAGAAATTAGAGACCGCTATAGACTTTATTTTTGAAAGATTCTTTTACAGCATAGAACGTAATAACTGTGGGCAGCCTAGAAGTTTAGGAGTTACCTACATTTACAAGATATGATTCGTTTTAAAATATACTTCTTATTTATGGTATTTTTCATCATTCGAGATGAATTGATTGCAGTTTACATTGCATTTGAAGGCTTGTTAGCATATGTTTTAATGGATTTTTAAAATCCATTGAAGCTTACTTTATATTGGGATGGTCATATCCAATATTATCTTGAATTAGTATTCATAACCCCAATTGGCAAGGTTGTTACAATCAACCAAGGATAAGATTTGGAGACTTACTAATATATACTTATATATTAGAGTGGATAAATTAACTGTAGATTTGAACCTCATCTACAAATATCCTGATCATGGACCATGGGGTTTCAAGTTTTGCCTATTGCTAATAATGGATGAAAAGGAAATGGATATGATATTTTGTTTAGCAGCTCAGCATCCAAATACTATGGTTCATATATACGTTGTCCGAGAACCAGTTCTCAATTGTAGGGATGGCAATAACATCTTCACCAATAAGGAAATGGCTCCATACATAAATGTTGAATCCCCTGGTATTACTTACACCTACAATTTCATGCACTCAATCTTTTCTTAAAGATAAGCATGGTGCACAATGGTTTGCATCTTCAAATAATGATATTATTTTTCCTACTGTGAGTAGCATGTCACCGTCATTGAAGCCCATCCAACCATCATTTTCTACTCTTTTAGCGTCACAAAATCCAGTCGAATATACAAAACATGATGAAAGTGCATGTGTTAACCAATAAGGATAGATGCATTTGCTAGAAGATGTTGTTGACTATCCTAGTTCATTTTAACTGGAACATAATCTATAAGAAATTGAAAATATGACAACCATTTTAGCACCTGAAGAACCTATTGTTAAGGCTGAAACTGGAAATGCACTTGGAATAACTGATGTGATTCATAATTTGGTCTGGAATGAAGCATCTTTGCCGTCTAGAGATGATGCTTTTTATTGACGTTGAACAAGGGCAGTCTGATGAAGATAGTGATTCCAATGTAGAGGTTGAAAATGGACAATGCATTTTTTAGGATGATAATGGTATTGATAATGGTCGTACTGGTGACAATGTTACTTTTAATCCTGATGAATTACCTCCTTACGATCCATCCAGAATGCATTTTTATTTAGATATTAGAGATCTTGATAAATTTGTTATCACTAGTAGGGAATCTCCAACAAGGATAGACTTTTGAAGTGAAAATAGTGTTGCAATTTGCAAGCATATGCGATTCAGTGACAAAGAGCAATTAATAATGGCAGTCCATCTTTGGTTTATGGAGCAATGCCATGAGTTTCAAGTTCAAGAGAGCCGAAAGCATAACATGAAAGTTTGGGTTTGTTCATTGTATTCCGAAACCATGTGACACGGATTGGGGTTTGTATCAAGTGAATCATCGAGACAGGTGAAATATAAATTGGACCCTTAAGCACCAACGTCACGCCCAAATGTGAATGGATTGAACTTCAAATATACAAGAAGGTGAACTTGAGGATGTTCTTGGTTAGGCTAGCTTAGACTATATGACTTGGTATAAACAGTGCACAAGATGGCTTATTGGCAACCCATCATTGAGACCACTACTACCAGCTGGTTATTAGGGAATTGCACCAGCTAATAAGATGATGGTAACAACCATTTAGATATTTTTAATTGACTACTTTGTTTAAAGTTGTATATTAGCAACATTAGAATTTAAATTGATAAAATTTCAGGTAGATACGTTGCATCGTGTCTATTACAGAGCACTTAAAGCATTACCACATGCTGAGGCCATCTCTATTCTCGTTCTCACTGATATTCAAGATATGTGCCAGTCAACTATGTGTGCCATTGTATATGAGATGAGATTGAAACTCCCACCATTGAATCCAATAATGTCACTCTCAATGGATGAAGAGTTGCAACATGTAGTCCCACAGGCACGTGTTTGAAGAGCCATACAAGAAGGGTCACAAAGAGTCCATAGAAGGGAAAGAAGATGAAGACATGCCAAAATTGATCAAAATATGGTACGAAATCAGATTTTAAGTCAGGATAAGTTTGTAGGAGACCATACGGTGAATCAGGAGGCTAGAGGCATGAAAAATGAGCAAACAGCTAATGAGTTCAATTAGACATATAACCAAACTTTTGAAATCAATCTTGATCAAGGTCAAGGGGATGAACATGCAGAAGGTGATACCACACATGCATAAGCTGATGAACATGACCTGACACATACACAAGGTGATAACTGATAAGCATGATCAGGCACATGTGGAGTTTGATTTGCAACATCAAACACATGAACACGTAGATTGAGATAAACGTGACACTTGTAGAAATCGAGGTAAAAATCAACATCTACCCTTGCAGTCACTATCTAAAAGAATCAGGAGGCAAAAATTGTGTTACTCTTAGGGCATTCTCAAATGATTTATTGTACTTGTCTTGTTATAAGAATTCTTATTGTATATAAGAATTTGGATTGAAAACCAAGTAAAGTTAGTATATGAAATTAGATGTGAGATTATATCCCCTTATGACATATTTGAATATGCAAGTGTTTGCTTAACAGGTGATATAAACAGTTGAAAATGAGGGAAAATTTTGTCCATTTATTTTTTTTTATTAAATATGATTTAATACACAAATAATTGTATTACTAAAACAAATCAAATTACCTTTTCATAATACAATTGGTAACACTTTTGCTTAAACATGATGCCTTTCTATTGACATATAGAATTTTCACATAATTATGTTTTAACTTATTATATCACTTTGTACCTTCATCCAATATCTACAGTTTAGTGTATATTCACCTAAATATTTTGTTTAAAGTTTTCAGGATATGTGAATATTCTAGCTCTTTTTAGGCCATCATATTTTTACTTTAAACATTTAGGATTAATTTTTTATGAAACCATAAAATTTTCTTTATAAAAAGTGTTACGATTTTTTAAGACGTAAATTACCAACATTCGAGATACTAAATATGTATGTGCATATGTCAAATTCAAAGTTAAAAAACCTTTAAGCCTTTTGCAAACTTGAAATGAAATCTATACCAATCAATTAATAACAACTATGAAATAACATTTTTTTTTGGATCTTGACTTGTGTTAGTGAGTTAAATTAATAATAACTCTGATAAAATAATAAGACAATATTTTTTTTAAAAAACCTCACATAACCGAAGTCAATATCAAAGAAATGAAAAAAAAGTAGTACAGATTGATAAACAAAAAATGCATTTACTAAATGAGTTTTTTTTTTTGACAAAATAGCACATTTTGGAAATGGAATTTTTCGTGACATAAAAAAGCGTATTCGTCTAATGCATTCTTTAGCCAATTTTTTCCTATCTCAACAAATTTGCAAAAATTCAAACAACGTATTTGCAAATTACATTTTAGTTTAAAATAACGCATTTGGTACATGTGTTTTTCTCCCTTAGGAAAGAAATTAAAAAATTGTCACATTGGGAAATTAGTTTAAAAACTCCCACTATTTGGGGATTTACTCCTACCCAGACTGTTTTAGTTGGGCTGACCCCATCACCCACGTTCGCTAGATACTGCAGCAGCCCGCCACGTCATTTTCGATAGTCTTTAAACGCTGGAATTGTCGATACATCCCAGTGTGTCAGGTGGTCCACTGTCAGAAAAAGTCAAACGATCATGTGGCTGTGATGTATTTCTGTATTTGGAAACTTCATGTAATGTCGAGGTGTACATCTAAGGGCCCCGCAGATTCCACTTCTCCGCCGTACAAGGCCAGGCGTCCGCTACGGAGGTCCGTATCGTGGTAGCTTTAGATTCGGTGCCAGTTTGGCTGCTGTTTGTAGAGTTCTACGGATCTACACTTTCTTGCTACGTAGACCAGCTGACTTACCTTACGCATATATTCTCCAGGCTCCAATAAATGGAATAGGAAAAACATAAATATTTTGCCCATAATTGCATATATTTTATGTAAATATGCTATTCAAAAATGCAATATTGTGAAATCATTCTCAGTAGCGGACATACTTTTAAAATCATTCTCATGCTTTTTTTTTTTTATTTTTTTAGTTTTTAGTGTAATTGAAAAGTTTTGAATCCGAAATCTCTCGTTTATACTCTCTCTCCCCTTTATTATCCAACCTATCTCTCCTCCCAATTATTTCCTTGTTAAAATGTAACACTGGTAAAATTAACTCGCCACATGTTTTGTTTTAACTTGGGACCAAGTTAGTTGTTTGCCGATAAATTGACTTTTGTTTAATGTCCTAAACTTTTCGTAAACAAAAAAAAACAACTAGAAACAAAACATGGATGCTATAGTTGTGAAACCCGCGATTTTTGGCCCCTATTTTATTATGGCATTATTGTAATTTTTCCAATTAATTAAAAAGATAAAATTTTCTAGGTAAAAGAAAAAAAATAAATAAATAAAGTAACTGTAGGATGGGCTAATGGGCTCTAATAAAGTAAAACTCTGACTCAAGTCACCTATTAGTAAGTATTGCTAGGGTTAGAATTTTACTAAAACCCTAGACAGAAAAATAACCCTAGTCTTACCTCTCTTTCGTCTACCTCCCTAGAGCAAGAGCCGTCAGAAAGGAGGGAAGGAGAAGCAGGCGACACGGTCAATCGATCCGACGACTAGGCACCTAAACCTGTAAGTTTCGAGTTCATGTAAGAAAACTTCTTTTTGGTTGTAAACGCTTTAGTAGTGGTATTAATTGTTCTAGGAAATCTTATGGACATGTATTATTGCTATTTAGGTTTAGATATATATGTTTCAATAAGATTCGTATCTGGGTTAATAGGAATAGGGGGGTTGATTTTAACCCTGATATTATAGGGTGTTTGAATCTGTTTTAAAAAAAAAAAAAAAAGAAAGGGAAGAGCAGCGGCGGCTGCCACTGCTCTGTTTCGGCCAGGCGTTGCAGAGGCAACGCCACAGGAAGAATTCCAAGGGTTGGCCGAAAGGCCAATTTTCGGCCAACCCAAGACAAAAAAAAAAAAATTTGAAAGATGATGTCGCCAGCACTTGCTGGGGACATAGGAAATGGTTGGCCTTTTCGGCCAACCAATGGAGTGAATGTTGTTGCCAGACCTTGGTCAAACAAATGGTTTCTGACGACCATGGTCTAAAAGGAAATGGTTGGCCTTCTGGCCAACCATGGCTCTCACCCGAAGAGGAAAAAGGGATAATTTAGATGTTAAACAAATATAAAATAAAATAAATAAATATTTAATAAATAAATTTTGAATATAACTAGTCCATTTTTATAGGTGATCATGGGTATTAAAATTCAGGACCCAATTTAAAGAAATTGTTAGAATTCAAGTATTGGTCATGTAAAACTTTTATGTAATTAATTACGTCTAAGATATTTAAAGAAAAATCTAGGATATCTTAGTTTAGCCTTATGAGGTTAATGTAGATGAGGTGAGATAAATTCTAAATTGTTAAACGAAATGTTTAAAATAATAATAATAATAATAATAATAATAATAATAATAATAATAATAATAATAATAATAGTAAATAATAATGCTGATGATAACACTAATATTAATAATAATCATAATCATAATAATAATAGTAAATAATAATTAATGAACAATAATAGTAAGGATAATAACAATATGGGCATGGAGGAAGTAAATTAAGGATATAAACAAAGATACAAATATAATACGAGTGGAATAAACTAAGACAATAATAATTATAATAGGTCAATATATATAGATATATATATATGTACATGTATACATAAATAATAATAACGCCTATACACGCCTAAAAGTGGAAATAAAGGGAAAGGTAATAGTAACTATCTGACATATATATAAGTGATAATAAAATAAATTAGCGACGACGAGTATGGTAATAATAATAATGGATAATCATAAATTATAAGTAAATATAGTAAAATAGTAGTGAGGATAATAAACGGGATTGTGAATAATTATTTTCTTCTAAATTAGGAAACTTTACAAAATGAACACTTTCCAAATTAAGAAACTTTCTAAAAATAGAAACTTTCTAAATTAGGAAACTTTCCAAAAAAAAATAGAAATCATCCGATTGGAGGGAAATGCTATTAGGGTTCATACAATGGTCTAGATATGAATCTTGTACTTACTTAGAGGTTGTATATTTATGCATCTGTAGGAAGTAACAACTAATTAGGGAACTCATGCATTTGATAGGTACGGTACAAGGATTTAAGATAGTTCCACTCGAGCAGCCAAACAAAGGTAGGTGGTACTTACCCTTCTGAGATTTCAAATGTGCAAATGAGATTCTTGTTTTCAATACTATTTTGTTGTGTTGACACGAAAGGTGTTTGATTAAATGCTTTACTTGGATATTTATGAAAGCTATATTTTACTATACAAAAATGGACCGTGTGACTTATCTGAAAAGTTTTGATATGCTCTTATATACAAAATGAGCCGAATCTTTTATGAAAACAAAGATTTATGTATATGATATATGAAATGAATTTTGACAAGTAAAGCTCAAAGCAGTCATGGAATAGACGGTAGGGGCTATAGTCCTGCCTAATTGCCATGGTAGCCTGGTATAGAGTCCGGCCGATTGGTAAGGTCATGGTAGCCTGGTATAGAGTCCGGCCGATTGACAAGGGTAGCCTGGTATAGAGTCCGGCCGATTGACCCAAATATGAATGAGACCAATCGGTAGTCATGAAACTTATTGGTCGCCCACCTAGTAGGGGTTTAATCTCTAGGCTGAGTACTCAGTAGCCGGTCATTACATGTACTTGTTATGAGCTAATCTGAAAGAATGATTTATAAGCCGATATGGAATGAATTTATGAACTGATTTGAAATGAGGCTTATGAACTGATATGAATTGATTTATGAATGGATATGAAGGGATTTGTGATTTGAGACGAGATGATTTATGACTTTACGATTTCTCATGTACAACTATCCATAAGATGCTTTCAAGTTGCTTGCCATTCTTTACTACTGATTGCTTTACAAATGACGTTACTTTCAAAATTACGGATATGAATGATATGCAAACGATTTGAGTTATACTTATATTTGTATATGTATCTGTAAAACTAAGAGTGCATGGTCCAACAGAGGGGTAAATATTACCTACTGAGCGATGTGTCGCTCAACCCACTTCTTACCATTTTTGCAGATTTTGAAGAGTATGAATTGGTTTACGTAGAAGACCCTGAGGATGACTTTTATTAGCATTAGATGAATAGAAGTTGGCAGGCTAGCTACCGCTAGTTGCTAGTCTTATTTACTTTTGTTTCCGCTGTTTCAATAAATGTACGAACATCTTGAATATTCGTAGACTTCCTTTTATATGTAATTCGAACCGCGCTTTATTTGTTTAAATTATTTAGTACTGTCAAGTTAAATTAGTTAATGTAGCCTTGTATTCCTGGGTGGGACTTGGGAGTACGACGAATGTCATGTGACGGGCACGTGCGGGCTCGGGGCGTGACAATAGTCCCTTTCTAGGTATCTTATTCTTAAGGTCAATTTCGCCGTTAGATAACAGAAAAAAAAAGAGTGAATGGTCAAAAATGTTATTAAACTATTAAATATGGCATGGGTCAGTCATTAAACTTTTTCGCAGCTACAAAGGTTACTAAACTGGCAAAAATGGGTCAAGGAGGTCATTTTATCAAATTCTATCATTAAAACAATCGGTAAATTATTGAAATTCAACGATCTTTTTAGCAAAATGACCTTTGGCAACTAATTGTTTTACCGGTAAAATTTGACAAAATGACCTCACTGGCCTTTGTTTGCTAGTTTAGTGACCTTTGTGGTCACAAAAAAAGTTTAGTGACTGACCTGTGCCACATTGAATAATTTAGTGACATTTTTGGCTATTCAATAAAAAAAAAAAAGGAACACTTTTTAGGTATCTTATTCTTAAGATTAATCTCGCCGTGAGATACTAGAATAAATGTTACTTGACCCTTAAATTGTCACAATTATAATTATTTACACATATAACCCATCATTGAATGATGTATCAATTAGTCGTTCGATATAAATTCAAGGAATGGTTCTCTAGAGGAGCCATAAAATTTAAGCTGACTTATCTGCATCTCAATTTAGGATGCAGAAATCTTTCAGAAGCAAATTTTTTAATTTCCTTTTATGCTTACAGAAATAAGGTGCTTACTGCTCTAGTTTTTCCTTTTAATTTTCCTTTTATTTAGAGGTAAGTAGTACGGTTTATTATGAATATATATATATATATATATATATATATATATATATATATATGACTGTTCATAGTTTGGCATATATCATCCCATTAGTACAAACGGATGGTCACTAATTCAGTACTAGAAATTAGCAAAAACGTAGTTAATTTATAGCTAAATCCTTGTTCTCTTTACTTCCAGGAATACCCTCCGACTAGCAACTGGATTTTTAACATTTCCAACGCTACCCATTGCACAACCTTTTCTACAATAGCAAAGCAGGAGGTTCACATTGAAGCATATTCCTGTTTCTAATCCATTTCATGCAATTACTTATCAACGAAAATTTTACTATACGATGGACAATAATTGCTATGTTTTCGAAACGACAAAACTAGTTGTCAGTCATATTCCTTACCTTAACCCCATAAAATGCTTGTCAATGTTGTAAAATGTTAGGTGCTAGCATCTTGAATAATCAAGAGGAGAGCAAGCAAAAGTTCAAAGGAGAAGTAGAGAAAGATAAACAAATTGGTGACTAACAGAGAAAGAGAAACAGAGAATGCCAAAAAAAATAACGTCATTTTTCACCTAGAAAAGTATTGCTCGAGACTCAATTTTTACTTGTCATTTAGTTTATTTTGTCACTTTTAACAATTGGTAAGTCATTATTGAGCTGTGGGAGCATATTTCGATCCAAGACAACTGAAGTACTTACCTGACCGTTAAAATAGCACGTGAAAACAATAAAAATAGTCACAGTACTAGGTATATTCTTGGGGATAATTGCACAAGGTTTCTGACAGTTGCACTCACCTCTCTTGAGATTTTAAAAATACCACTAACCTCTTCTAGCATGAATTTGGGGCACACAGCTGACGTAAGATAGGGTGAATTTACTTATATACGCTTAGAGTTTAAGGTTGTTAGTAAATAAATTTGGGTCAAAAAAAGGGCAATAAATAAGTTCAGGATAACTAATTAAACAAAATTAATAGTTATTTCTTACCTGATTAAACACTGGAAGTGCACTTACAAAATGTTACCACAAAATGACGCCAATTGATACTCTAATATGATGTTATTTTGTGATTGATAACATTTGAAAGAACAATCCAAATTGTATATTATCTACATAGAATATAAGTAGAAACAAGAAAAATGTAAGGGAAAGAAGCCTCCAAACAAGACTCCATAAGAGAATAAGTTCTAGTGATTTTGGTTGATCTCACTTTATCTAAAGCATTTGTGAAACGAAAGGAGAAAGAAAGCAGAAATCAAGGCAAAATTTAAGGATTTTTTGGCTAAAAACTTGCGGCGATCAAAAGATAATAGGTAAGCAATCATTTATTATCTCAACTTAATACAAAAAGTTCTCTTTAGTGCAGGAGAGTTTTTGGAGTTGACTGTACACTTTATACGTTTTAGAACCTCAGATTCTTGGATGTATATTTGTTGCTTCTTCTAGTTGTTGCTACTGTACTTGTTTTCTTTATCCTTATATCCTCTTCAGTTTCTTTAATTGGCTCTAAATACAACTTCACAAGAAACAAAAAGGGTACGAATGGAACAAAATTATTATCCCACTTCTCAAAAGATTTTTTTAATGACATTTTCTCTGACATCGGCTGAATCTACTATCAAAATCTTAAGTTCAAGGGAGGTTAGTGCTATTTTTAAAACCTTAGGGAAGGTGAGTGCAACTACTAGAAGCCTCAAGGGAGGTTTCTGCAATTATCCCATATTCCTTATTCAACGTCCTTGACATGCAATGATCAGACGTGACTAATTTTGTTAAAGAAATGCAAATTGATTGTAGTAATATTATTTCTACTTGTTCACACTTCAGAAATTTTACTTTCGAGTGCAAATTAAATATGAAAATGTTAGTTAAGTGGAAAAGTGACGAGAAAAGACACTAGATGCATGCACTAATATTTAAGCTGTTAAAATTGAAATTTAGGTGCAAAGGAGAAAAAGAAATCCTCTTAAAAGTAGTCTGTCTCGTGGAAAATCTGAATATATAAACGACAACATAAATCAAGACATCTTGATTTTGATATATGAAGCAAGAACTGCAGACGAAAAAGGGGAAAAAAAAAGAGAGGAAGAAATAAAGAAGAAATTGTAGTTAAGCCCTGAAGACGGACACAAAAGCTCTTGATATTAGTTCACATTAAGACCATTACAGAAACTAGTTGTCACTGTCCAGTGTTAAACATTGATCTTGCATAAGCAAGACAATGCAAAAACATTTTTTGAAAGAAAAAAAAAAGGCGAGAAACTTTTGCTTATTAGATATTCTGATCTAATTATAATAGCAGGAAATGTCGTCGAATTTTTGGGGATCCTTTTAAACACAAGCCGTCGGCGGTATTCTTGATATTCCTTGGCGATGCAGCTCCACCAGCACACTGTCAACAGACGGTGGTTTCAGCCCAAGTGGAAGCGGCTGCCACGGCTTCGATAAAACGTCTCCTATAGCTGCATCTATGCTCTCCTTGGACTTCATTTTTCACATAAAACCAAGGATCGAAAATGTCAAAGATAATCCAAGGTTAGTTGCTGCAAGCAATAGCCAGATGAAATGCTGTATTTTAGTACGAAATTTCTCATCCATGGATTTTCTTTACATCATCACAATTATGCGTGTTGGTCAAACAAAATACACGGACAACCGTACGAAATAAAACCAGCTGTCCTTGAAAAATCTGAGCTTTATGCCGATTAATTGACTGGGGTTCCGGTCCAGATTGGATAGTGAATTTGGAATTTGATTGGTCAAACTGTTTTGTACACATTCTTGAATGCATTGTACAGATTAAGAGTTGATTATTGATCACAACTCATAGTCTTAATTGTACAAATGACCCTTGAAATCACAAATCTTAGTGCTCATTTGAATTGAAGCTTTTGGGAGTTTATGTATAATAAAAAAAAATACATCGTAGCAATGTGATATATACAAAATAAAAAAAATAAAAAATACATAAAAAATGATGATATTTCAACAATTTCTCCGTGAAAACTAGGGTTCTTAGTAATTCTAATTTATAATTTTTTTTTCTAGAAAATCAACCATGGTTTCCCACCGACTCACGATGATTTCAACCTATAGCCTATCGGCAACGGGTGAAATATCTTATCAATTAGGCCATCGTACGTTGTCTTCTAATTTATTATGACGTAAAACAACAAATTGTTCCTTGTCTGCCTTTCATCTGATCCTCGTGAGAGTTTCAGTAAGCTTAGACAAGATATGGTACAACCAGTAGACACGGGTAACTATTACCACAGATGAGTGCGAAAAGAAGAGAATTCTTACCGGGTGAAAATCAATGGGAGGTTGAGGTACGGGTTGTCCAGCAGGGGCTGTTGGGACAGCAATGCCGGGGTCTACTTTGTACAGCGCTGGTGGTGGGATGCCAGGTACAGGTGGAGTCGGAAATCTCTGCATGAAAACGTGAATACGTAAGTACTATAAAGTTCTTTAGGACTGAAAAGTATTTGTCACCACAGTTGGAAATGATTGGGATTTTTCTTTTTTCAGATGGGATATTCTTCAGAAATCAGAATTCTGCCTAAAAGACACAACTGTGGCCTATTACTAGTTCAATCAAGGCTCGTGCACTGGGGTAGTCCAACTTATGTTGCATGCGCCTTTAAATTTAAAATTCAATCAATAAATTTACCCAACTAATTAATTTGGTGTATTTACAGCTACAAAAAGAGCGAAAATTCCCCGCTTACTGTTGGTGCAAGATGTGGTGGAAAGCAAGGTGTGCCTGGAGTTAGAGAGTTTGGAACCTGCATATCAAAGAAAAGTCACATATTTAATAATTGAGAAAATTACCTTTTACCCTCCTGATTTGGTGCTTCATTATTACATAACTCTCTATGGTTTAAAAATTTATACATAGTCCCCTCAGAATTTGGGTTAAAATATCACCATTAGTTTTTTTTTCCATTAAAATTAACGATCAATATTAAAAAGTCAAAGTTAAATTAATAAATTGATAAATTTACCCTTTGACTGCTTCCTTTTTTTTTCAAATACCAAAAAGAAGAAAGGAAAATAAAAAAAGATAATAAGAAATGGAAAATACCAAAGTCTTTATGATTGCAAATGTCATTATAGGTTTTTAAACTAAATCTTTAATGGTATTTCCATTTCTTATTTATCTATTTTTTTTATTTCCCTCTCTTCTTTTTTAATGTAAGGAAAAAGAAATTTAATTAAGATCTATTAGGTCAAATTTTAGTTGTTTTTAAATCACCTCTTCTCTTCCCAAAGGAAAAAGGAAAAGAGAAAAACAAATATTGACAGTTAATGTTAATGAAAAACTAATAGTGACACTTTAATTCAAAACATGAGGGTGTTGTGTATAGATTTTTAAATCCCGAGGGGGGATTATGTTTATATTTTTAAATCATAAGGGGATTTTATGATAAAGCACCAAACTACACGAGTATAAAAGGTAATTTATCCTTAATAGTTCACAATTTCAATAGAATTATTTTTTTCTGAGGAAAATAAAACATCAAAATGAGAAGGGATTTTCTTACACGAGCATGGTGTGAATGCCAAAAGGAAGGGTCTGGCGGTGGTGTTGGAGGGTGGGCCGGTGCGGCAAGTGCCCAAGTAACTGGTGGAGGTGGAGGTGATGGTCCTAAATGTTTAGGCCAAACGGGCATTAGAGATTGGTCGACGGATGGATGACCCCAGACATGCAAGGGTCTAAAATGAGGCATAGGTGCCATGGGAGGAAATCCCATAGTAGGGGCAATCCAATGGTTCATTTCTCTCTTTCCTCCTGCAGCAGCGGGCGCGGCGGCGGCGCCATACATTTGCCGTCTTTGGCTCCAGTTTGCTGCCTCAGCTTCTCGAGCTAGCAGATGCTTCCTGTGGGATCTGTACTTCTGCACATATATCAAACTTTGGTATCAAACGTTTGCACTTGTATCAAACTTGAGTATCAAGTTCAAGCCATAAAAAATGATTCTTTTTGGTCCAAATGTTCAGTTAATTATATATGTACAAACATGAGGAAGAAAGATAAGGTTTAGTGCTTGAATTATTCTTGACAGAATCACTAAGAATAAATGTCAGGGAAAAGTCTCCAAAATGAGCGCAACAAAAATTGTACCAACTTCATGGCGGAATTTTCTTTTCTAAGTTAAGAATTTACCGACTTGGTGATTGTAACGGAGAAAGAAAATGCCGGGCCTTGAAGGAAGAGGAAAAATAACTTTCTTTTAAAGTGCTATTGGCTTGGTTCGAAACTCAGTATGCTCCGTAGAGTAAGAGACAAAAGGCTAAGGAAAAGAAACAAAAGTTGAAATGTCAAGCTTTCGATCTGTCTTCTGTCTCAGACTGAAGACCCTGAATGCATGTAATGTGCATACATTAAAGTGAATGACAAAAACCATATATATGGACTAGTACTACTGCAATTTTTCTACCATCCTACTGCAATTTTATGCAACTTAAGAAAAGTTTGAACTGTTTTTAGATTGTTCTTCCACTCTTTTTCTTGCACATAAGGAGGAATAGAAAGGAAAAGAAAAATACTCATACTGCATGGTGACCTTGATTTAAACAAGGGTTTGGAAAATAGGAGGACATATGAGAGAAAACAACAGCCTTGCACCTGTATGTATCTAGTTGAGAGGATGAAGTTTATTATTGTTTTAGGGACAAGAAAAGAAGTGAAAAAGAACAAGATAAGCTGAACCTAAGGACAAGAAATAATTTTACTTCAGGCTAAAAAAAAGAAAACAAAGGCAGATTCCAAACAAATCTGTGGAACTTAGGAGAACTAGATAGAAGAAAAGGAAAGAAAAAGAGAGGAAAATGAAGAAAAAAATTGCATACTTGAAGATGGCTGGCTATATTGTGCCGAGTGAGACAATCAATTCCCATAATCTCAAGAATTCTTGAAGGGACTGCCTTGTCCACACCCAGCTGCTCCACTGCTTGTACAAACCGCCTGTGCAGCTCTGGCGTCCAGTCCACCTTCACACAACTCAAGAAATTATTTCCCATCTTTAAATACATATTACAACTAAGTACTAACTAAAAATAAATATTCAAAAAATGATCTCTTTCTCTCACACACAAGCGCGCAAGAAAACATGTTCAGACAATCGCTTTCATATGAAGCTTTAAAACCCTATCAATATTCTCGTGAAGTTTGCTTCTCAGTAAGTTTGTGAACAACAAACTGAGTAGCCATTAGCCTATTATATAAATATGTTAAAAAAATTTAGTATATAAGTTTTAGTTATAATAGTAGTGCATATAAAACAAGCTTGCAGACTAAACCCTAGAAACTAAGATTAGCTTAAAACCTAATTATCTTAATTACCTTAACTTTCCTCTTCCCTTGGGGATTAGCTTTTGACTGTGTAGATGATTTTCTTGCTTTATCAGCTTCTTTAGCAGAAGGGTTCGCGGCTACAGATTCATCTCTTTTACTCATGACCATATCGTCAGTCTGAGTCAAGGTAGACCCCGAGCTAGCATCCGGGCCTGAATAATTAGCCTTATCCACCTCTTCTTTTGCTGAATTTTCCTCCATTTTCTCATTGGATGTTGATGTGGTTGTAATCTCTGATTCCTCACCTCCACTGAGTGAAAATTCAGCAAGCATCTCAGGGTCCATCTCCAAATCTGGTAATACATCTTCATCATTGATACCAACAAATAGGTCATCGAAATCAATACTATCAAGCAAATTCCCGCATGAAAAGTCCGGAAAGTCGTCTCCTCCATTCTCAAAACTCTCCATTTCGTCCTGTCTTTCATCTTTGGTAGTCCTCAAAGGAGACACAGCAAGCATTCCAAACACTATAATCAAGCTCTTTGCTAAAAAAAAAAAAAAAAAAAGGCTCCCTCTTATGTAGGTTAATCTCTAAGTATATGCACTAGGTGGTGCAATTCTAAAGTTTTTCGATATTTCATGCAACCACCACCGCTGAAGGGGTGAATACTAGTATAAGGTGAGTTCTTGATTTTCCGGTAAGTCTTTTCCCGGCGGAGGAAGGAGGGACAACCAGTGCAAATGGGGTGGTCTAATTTTTGTTGTATTTGGCAGTGTAAGTGGGAGTGTGTAAAGCTCAGATCTCCACCACAACTTGTATGGAGGGTTCTCAGATTTGTATTTATGCGTTTGTTTTGGATTGTTTTATATTTGGTTTTTTTTTTTTGGTAATAAAAGGGACGTTTTATATTTGGTAACATATATGTATATGTATATAATATATATTGTGCAAAGTTTATGTGTTTTGTGGATGTCCTTTTTTTGAAGTTTCAAACAATCTATTGAAGTGCCCCGTGAGCTGTTTTAAATTAATTTGTCTACAGACTTTAGGGGTGAGAGAAAGGTCCAAGTTGATATCATAGGCTTCAAGGAATTTAATAATGACGTATTTAATCATTTTGTTGGATTGAAAAAGATTACACCATTATTTTTGTTTCCTTTTCATGAGTTAAGATAACATATAGATACATTTCCAGTTTCATATATCTACTTACATACATATCCATATGAAGTATATTTAATGACAACAACCTAAGGAAAGCGCCAAGACCCATTAAATGTTTACCACTTTTTGGCTAGTTTTTCGAGCAAGTGGTTGATTAATGTACAAAGAGGTGCACAGATTTCCTTTTTTTTTTTTTTATTCTACTTTTTTAAAATTAAAAATGAGTATTTAATTGCTCATAGAGAGCTTAATCACCATCACCCGGATGTAACTTTTACCATCCAGCACCCAAAGAACAAGATACAAACATAATTTCTAACACATTTTTTTTAATTTTCCAATCATTTTTTATAATTCATATGCATCACATCGCAAAAATTATCATAGTAATTATTTCAAATAATCTCCAATCCAAACACATTTTGCGCAAGAAACTGAGTCCTGACAATTTTTTGATCTTTATAGCCCCGATAATCTTTGCATGCTTTCGACTGCCATGTCTAATATAAATCTCTGGACCCAAAAAAAGAAGAGTTTAAATTTGACATATGCAAATAATATAAGATATTGCTAAGCGAGATTGGGTTAGTTCAAGCAAAAGAGATTCGACAAGTTATAAAAGAATGGAGAAGAAAGAACAAAATTTGCTAAGAGGGACATGTTATAACTTGCACGAGAAAATGCTAAGAGAGAACACTAGAAAATCTTGAAACTCTAGAAGAGGAAAAACTCTCGTTAAAAAAAGAAAAGAAGTCTAATTAAGAACGAGAAGAGAGAAAAATTGTATTAGGAGGAAATAACATCCATTAGAAGAGAGACTTAAAGGCTTCTTAATTATCCATAGTAGAGAAGAACTTTGTGTTAGAACAACAATAAAGAAAATACTTTAAAATGGTTGCAAAACTAACAAGAAAAAGGTTTCAAATCGTAATTAAAACTATGCATTTGGAAAATGTTTTGTATTACATTGACAGGCTATTATATTCCTCTGCTCATATTATGCAATCATTGTTGGAAAGTAAGAAAGTTTTCTTCAAAAAAATTTAAGCAACAACTAAAATTTACAAATTCAACATATTAATTAAAAGACTTTTTCCATCTTGCATTATCACTTTTCAAGTTGGAGGCGTCTATGCAAGTAGAAGTTTGTACATGACATGACAACGTACAAGTAGACGTGTAGCGTGATGATCTTGACCATTAGACAGGTCATTTTATCGACCCAAAACTTGTACAGGCTTGAGTCATGGTCAACTAGTCAAGCCGTTGTTTAGCCATTCGATATGATTTAGTTCAATTTTCTGTAATATTTGGACTGTATCTCTAGTGTTACAAAAATGCTTTTATGAACTTGACTTAGTTTGTCAGATCAACTGAACATGTAAGCTGCGGTACATGTACCTGTGGCGATGCAGTCCTTTCCTTCACCTATAATTGCACTACTTCCATTAATTCTCTGTTTCCTGCCTCCTTCTTCCCAGTTGCATCTTGAACGTGAGGCTTATTCAATTTTATTTACCAAATATCCAGAATTTGGTTGACTCTTATTAGGCTATATAAAACATTGCAGTCTAGCTCCAGACGGGTCAAGGGTTTAAATCCTTGCAGTTACCTTTAAATTCAAAGGATGCGCAATGATATACCCCTTTGATTTAATAGTGGTGAGTTTAATTATCTCCCTCTAACTTTCGCGGTTTAGTCGGATGCTCCTCTAGAATAAATTAGAGTAGGAGTACTGGTATATAAATGTTACCGATTAATATAAAAAAAAGTGAAATTTATTCAATTTAATTTACCAAATGTACCAATATTTGATTGATTCTTACTCGGCTCTATAAATAATGGCAGCCTAGCTCCAGATTCTGTGCCCGAGAAAAAGGGGGGGGGGGTGTGGGGGAAGAAAGAGCTGTGTTTTAGCGAAAGAATGAAAAGTCAAGTGGCGTATCAAAGTAGAAAATTGGAATGGGATTTAAGTATGCATTAATTAGCTCAATGCTTTGAAATGCGAAACTCAACTGTATTAACTGAGAAAAAAATCTAGACATAATATAAAACCACAGATCTATAGATTAATGAATTTCCTTGAAATTTGGAATGTGTAGCTAAAATAAAAAAGGAATGTGTAAGTTCAATGATGAAACATTCAATATTACTTTAAAAAAAAACACGAAAAGTAAACGAATATTAACCATTGACAAGACTACTTAGTTTATGCTTTACTGATCATTAAAAAGTAAACCTGAATAAAAGATTATGCACATTAGCAATCTTTAATGGTCATGATTCATTAGCTTGTGCCATATACTTTACAGTGTTTGGGTAAATGAAGATCATTAACGGCTATAAATTGTAATTTTTGCTGGCAAAGTATTTATGGGTTTTACTTGAAAAGTGGTCCTTTTAGACCATAGTTCCATTACCAGAACATAATCGCACTAAATCATTTCCTGTCCTAATTCTAAGTCAGCTTCTTCCGCAGCTTGTTTTGAAAAAAAAGGCTTGACTTCAATCTTATCTGTTTGCATCTCATAACGTTGAAAATTGACTATCCTGGTTTACAAACAGACTAGTATCGATTAAATAGATTAGGAAAATTCATCTTCTATGTGCAAAAGAATGGTCTACAGCCTCTAAACCTTTTGTTTCTTTGTATTAATAGTAGTCTTCCGCTCACTCTGTTGATGACTCAAATCCGTAATCTCTCAATTACAGGTGAAACATTTCAATGCTTCGTCAAATTTATGGCTCAAACCATGCTATCTGTATATGCTTGCTTCTTTCTGCATTGCATGATCTTACACAGTGGAATATGTTACTGAAGCTCGAACAAATGTGCTCTTCACCACCCGAGATAAGATAAGCTTATAGAAAAAGGTAAAAGGTCTTGTGTACTAATTCCTTGGCATTTTCCTATGGACTCAAGTCAACCGTTCTTGTCTCCTATGGTTATATTCCATGGCTTACTATTGCAAGAACACGGGCATGATCTTTTTCTTTTTTCTTTTTCAATAAATACATCAGATTGTGGCTGGGCAAATCCAAGCCTCAGCAATTGCCATTCTAATATTTCAAGATTGAACATAATTAAAATAATACATGCAGACACTGACGTACGTTTTTACTGTTTATCAAAACGTCTTGTTATATGTTCAAAATTTTCTCAACTTTTAACCATGCATCATCTAGTTTAATTGAACCTTGGTGTGATTAAACTAGCCTTGTCTTAGTTTAGTGTGATTTGTGATTGCTCTAGGCAATTTGCATTGAATTTGACTTATGTTTGATGTGAATTGGTTTTTGACAATAGACTCAAAGTACTGAATTCAAATTATCTCTCAAGCTAAGATTATCTCATGCAGTTGCAGGAAAGATTGCTTCTGCAACCACCAAGAAACTCAACCCATTTGCATCACATAACCCTTAAACATGCATCAAACCATTTTGATGTTCTTACCCTCCATACAAGCAAACAACATATGTTGGGCTCTAAAATCATTGTTTTCTTTTTTAAGAGAAACATTTCCCATCTAGTAAAACCGACCCTTTGCTCAACCCTCTATCTCCTTTGGCAAGCTTCACTTTGAATTTTTGGAGATTTATTGTGATTTTGAATTTCAATTTTACTATGTTGCTCTTTATAAGTATTGCACGTAATCTCTGTTTAGGGCCACAAAAAAAAATTACTTAGCTATAGATTATACCTTTCTATGGTTACCAAACGGTTCAACTTGAACGAAAGGTCAAATATCAGAAGAAGATAAGTGAAATTTTTGAGAAATGCACAAGAACAAGAAGACCTTAAGCTAGCTTTCCTTGTTGAGCAAAAACCTAAGACGGCTTTTCGTTGTCAAACAAAAAAGAAAAAACACTAATGCTAGTCTCTTCCACTCTTCCTACTCAATTGTGATTGTTACTAAGAGAACATACAAATTGAGTATTTTAGCATTTTTTCTGTTGCTTAATTATGCTTCTTTTTTTAAAAAAAAAAAAAAAACTCTTTTACACTTGACTAATCAATTAATGGACTTGTTTCGGGAACTTCAGTTTCCACCCTAAAAAGTCTGATCTGCTCCTTTTCCTATTCAAAAACCAATCCCTAATCTCTATGTTTTCAGATGGAGAATTATTTGCCAATGAAGAGATGTCAAAGGGCTTCTTACTTCCCAAATAATCAGAAGATCTTGGCTCCTGAATATTTAGACAACAGAGAGGAAAAAATGAAAAAAAATTAAACTAAAAATTGAATGGAGAGATCTTGGCGGAATTGCCAAGTTTGAAATTTAGCACAAATCTGCAAGGAAATAGCCCACAAGTGACTTATTTATCTCATGCTCATTCTCTATTTTCACATTTTCACCTTAATTATTGATAGCAAGCACAATTAAGACGCATTGGATAAAAGTACAGGTTAACTATTCAACTATGAAAAATAGGGACAAGGGGCCGAACAGTTATCTAGCAAACTGATTGGAGCGGTTTTGTACAAAATTCACGTTGCGTAAGTTTATCTGCACACGATATAACTCACTTTCAACAACGTATAATTATTGTTGGATTTGGATTTTATTCCATCAATCTAAACCCAACAAAATAAACAGTTGCTGAGACAAAACCCAAACTCAATAAAATAAACGATTAGTAGGATAAAATCCAAACCCAACAACTATAGAACAAAATTTTATGAATCCCACACATAATGTAAAAAACAAGTACAAGATAAAATTTGGATTTTACTTTTTTGTTTGTCAAATCTTATCTATGAACTTTGAGGAACGGTTGCTTACTGTAACCGTTCTTGTCCCTCTTCCGAGAAATAGATATCCAAATAGACCAACGTAAAATTGTAGCTGTCGGCCTCTATACAGAACCGGATATTGAGACCAACGGAAAATTCTGCTCAACAGTATACTTTCAAGGATAAACATGTTGTTGTCAAGGCAAACCAAATGAGGAAAAAAAAGGGGGTTTAAGATCAGTCTTTCCATGTTCTCTCATAAGACGAAACAAACAAGGCAACAGAAATAAATAGCTCTTAATTTGTCAAATGTCTGAAACCACGTTATTTAAAGAGAAAAAGGGAAAAAAAAAGAGAAGAAGAAGAAAATATACCCAGTGTTGCATAGGGTAGGTACTATATCCAGTTTATTGTGATTGGATTCGAAGTGAAATTCTTTTTGTTAAGATGTGTTTTTTGAAAACATGTTTTATAAAAAATTTCAAAAACGGATGCATACAGAGAAGTATCTCCTAGTTCCCACCTACGCCAAGCAATTTTAAGTAAATAAAAAGGAAAAAGGGTTGTATTTCCAAAAAAAAAAAAAAAGAAGTGCAAAAAGGCAACCAAAATTCTTCTCGAGGAATTGACAAACCAGATTGAATGAATGAAAACGTTTTCACCTTTTTCCATCTTCAACTGTTAAACGGTCTGTCCTCTATGGCATCTAACTCTAAATTTAGACGGTGCATTCAGTCCAAAATGAAGAATAGAAAATACTGTGGAGAGTGGAAACCACGGAATTGAAATAATTTCTCACCCACACATATATTAGATTTTATTCAATAATTTGTCTGACACTTTAACAGACATATATATATCAATGCACAGGAACATTTTGGCTTTTGTATTTTCATTTTTGCAATTATCTAGTCAGATGCTGCAGGGATTAGCCTATGAATTGAGATATTCCTCGAGATTGTCTACATCATATGCTGAATATCGTTTTCTAAGCTTTTTTCTTAATTAAATACATGTTCATTCACCTTCAACCTTCAGCTTAGGTTAATTGCCAAACTGTAAGAAGCTAAGCAATAATGATCAAGACCCAGAAATTCTATTAATTAGTCCCTGTTCAGAATGTACCTACCAAGTCAATAATTAGTCACACCCCCGGATAAACAATTTATGAAGATATCATTTTTAATTTTAAAGGCAAATTATTAATTTTTTTTTATTATTCCATGCCTGTACTTGAGTACTCAGACTACAAATCCATCTATATATATATATATATAATACAGCTGAGTATTACAACTATACATCAGAAAAACAAAGTCAAACTGACAAATTAGCAGGTAGGTAAAATTTCAGCAAAAGATTAATGAGATTTATGTCTTTAATGTAAAAGAAACCGTTGTAATTACGGTCGAACCACAATCAATTCAAACAATTGAAATATTTAATCTAAACGTGCTTTTTTTTTTTTTAGTTTTCCCCCTTGTATTTATATTTGCAGGGGAGGAATTCAAAAGGAAGAAGCTAGGATGGAACGGGATGGATAAACGTCAACCTCTATTTTAGAACCTGTAATCGTGGAGATCAACTACTTTCATAACTTAACATTGGTACAGTTTGAGTTTAGTCCTTCTTAATATTCCAGTTATGCAAAGCTCATTTGACGTCAAGTCACCATTTTACATGGAAGAAATTTGACGGGGCAAAAAATTTATCCAAGAAAATGGTGGGTCTTTTATGTCATATGGATCTTGGGACCATAGAGGAAACAATTTGCAAACAGGAGCTGCGTTTAGGTGACTCATTTGTTAGTACTTCTAAAAAAAGACATGGATGTCTTTATTGTTGGTGACGATGGACAATGAAATGCGTGCTACAGAATGGGGGCCTCAAACTAGCAATAATTGTTGGTGAGGCTGATTGTATGTTGTTTCGTATAGGATTCTAAATTTCCCTTTCATTTGATTATTCTGTCTAGAAGGTCCCCTCTTCTACCCACCAAAATCCAAAAATGCTAGTTTTGACCCCACTTACCAGCTCAATAATTCATACCCCATTGGCAAGATCTCAAGTTCAATTTTTCCAATACAAACTGTAAACCGAAATTCAATTTGTGTGGTCAAGATCCTTTGCTAGCTTATTCTTGTTTGTATCAAGCACGAGTACTTATCAGTTTTTGTATTTAAAAGTGTTTTGCAATATCTATTCGCTACATTCATGTATCGACTGCCGGTAGAGATACAAGCTGCAGAATAGACTCAGAACTCGACTCTTCTATCTAGAATGGAGTTGGCTAGGTATGGTCTAGATACCTCCTACGAGTTCTGCTATGTGCTCTTTTTTAACTTTTACTTTTCCTTATCAGGCCAGGCACTCGTGTTGGAAGCAGTGTTATTAGACTCAGACCAGATCGGCCAATTTGACCGGTCCGATCATGAATGACTTTTTTTTTAAGCTGGTTTGTAGTATAAAATCGTTTTGGTCAAAAATCAATTAAAATCATAAAGAACTAGCTAAACCAATGACCAGATTCGACTAATTGACTTGGTTCTCAAATTTTTTTTTTTCTTTATTTCCCCAAACATAATTTGATTTACATTTATTATTAGGAATAAGAAAACGTCACCCATTTAGTGTAAATATCAAAATCACTCGCTTTCCTAAATGATCTCTAAATCAAGATGTTTTCATTCCTATAATCTCATTAATTTAGCATCACCAATTTCAACTTGCATTAATTTGTTTTAATTTAGTTTTTCAAGTAATTTTGGAGAATGGACATATTTTATCCATGAATTTACATTCTTACATATAATTAGTAGGTGTACATTTGATTGCAAATCTAATATTTTTGGAACATTTTTCATGATTGACCAAATATAACTACGAACTTAATTTCAATATTTTTGAAACTTATAAAAATATAAAATAATTATAACATCATGCTGACGTCAGCGGATTTTTGAGAACGGTCCTACCGATCTAACCAATTGACTCCTGATCCAATAATTTAACCGAGTCGCTATCCGGTCCGAATTTAACACATTGGTTGGAAGCACAGGAGAATCAATTTGTGAGAGACCGCAATATTGAGGCTAGTCCAAGTTATCCATTAGAGCATATATTACCGCTTAATTGCATCTCATTAATCTTCTTGACCTTGTATAGACGGAGGTATAAATGTTAAATTCATACCCTTGATCTTAAATTCACTTGAATTCTAACGATACAAGTTATAAATGCATCAAAAGTGTTACTAATACACCTAAATTACACTTAATTTACCACATGAATGCAGACACTCATATTTAATGTACCTCCCATATTTAGACACTTTCTAAGATTAGTTTCACTTTTATCAAATTGGTGTCTTCAAAATTGTCCGAGGGCCTAGGTTTTTCCTTTTTTCTCTTTCTAGTGACAAGGAAGCTTTACTAAGTGTCTTTAAGTTTTCAGCAAAATGTTAAGACATATCCATCAAGTTACCCAGATATGACCTTATATAGGGACAAAAGTGATTCATATGCGAAAATTGTGTGCCACTCTCTAATTTTACCTATGCATTATGTGTAATAGTAGTATTACAATTTTTCTTACCAAACCCTCTGATCAGTGACATGTGATGCAGATGAAAGCAAGTTACTGTTTCAGTTGATGGGAAATTCTTCAAGGACTAAGGCACATGGGAGATTCCAGAGGATATCAAATCCAATTAACTAGGAGGACAACTAATGATTTCCGTGCACGAGGGTTGAGGATTTAACGTATGAGGTGGTCTCCCTTCGTGGCAGTTAACTACGTACTGCGAAGGGCTTCTCTTCCGGTGCAGACTGTGCAGTACAACATGAAATGATGTACATGAAAAGTGGAAGACATGCGGCATAGAAAGGTTCGAAGGACCATTAATTATATGTTCCATGCCTTCCAATTTCCACTTCTAGCCCCATATCTTATAGTTACTTGTCATTTCAACCCCCAACCAATATTCTTAACTGGAAAAAAATTATGATCTATTCGTTTCAATTTCATTTAGTGGCATATTCTAAAAGGAAAAAGTGCAACTGAGGTGATCCAAACAATCAAGGAAGTTCTAGTTTTCTCCCCCTAGCTTAAGGGTCCTTTTCAGATTGATCCCTAATATTTTCGCAGCGAATATATTCTAAGTCTCACATTAGAATTACTATAAGTGCACAATATGATCGAGATTCCCTGATAGCTGGTCCATAGGTTCAAGAGATTACTACTTCTAGTCCTTGTCCTTCTTTTGTAATTTGGTCCCTATTTTTTTCCTTTCTTGGGGAGATTAATGCTAATTTTAACCATTTTTGTTTCGAGGTATGCTACAGAGCTAGGAAGATGTGCTGTCTGCTGCTGGTCCATGCATTCATAATTCTAACTATAACAGGTACACAAAAGATACAAAATTTTAAAGGTATATAAAGTAGGGTTACTTGAGTAACCTTCGTAGATTGTACCAAGGAAAAAAAAAATTAGCAAGTTGCTATAAATTTGTGATAATTACGTCTCAACGTACTTCAATCTCAACAATTAGCAAGTGTGTTTTTCCTTCTGATTTGACGATACTTTTGTTCTGATTAGTGCTCAAACAGAGCCAAGCAAAGCAAATAACGAATGGGGTTTAAGCATGATACATCTAACCATGGAAATGCATATGTAATGCCAAAAAAAATTCAGTGCAATATTTCAAGTCGTCCTTGATCTAAACAAGGACCAGCGTATTATATCCACACAATATTTTGCAAACTCTTTTGCCACCACTCTCTAGCCTATACATGGACCAAGAATAAGGTCGAATAATTTGAAATGTGCCCACAAAGACAGGAGCTATGAGTAATCCTTTTCAACAACATTATGAGGCAGTTATTTTGTTTTCATTATAAAAGTTGATGGGATTTTTCCTTCTTCACAGACTTGGGCAAAGAAAGGGTCCTCGGAAAGAAAAGTTGCCCTAGCCACCTAGTAGCCATGGCGGACATGGTGATTCGCCGCATCACCCTCTTTTGTTTTAATTTTAGGTATCTAAATGAAAATGAAAAGAGGCACTTGCTAGTCTTTGAGATTTTTTTTTTATTTTTGATAAAGATCTCAAGTTTATAATTGGATTTTGCAATATAAACTTCTCTATAAATTAGATTTCTCTCGTTATCATATGAATTCATACATTAACAATTATTATCCTATCTTATATTTATATATTTTCTCTAATTAACATTACTTATTCGAAATATGAACTCCTGAATCCCATTTTAACAAATGTCTATTGGGTACTCGTTAGATAGACCCATTAACTAATTTGATGGTGAAATTTCTTTTTCTTTTTTTTTGAAATTTCCTTTTTTCTTGTTAACTCAACTTTTTGCAAATAAAATTATTTTTTTTCATGAAACATCTTCGTTTCAATAAATCTACACTAATGGCAGAAACTACATCAATCACACATAGATGGAAATAAAATTCAATACTAGATACTTAGATGTAAAGAACAGATGCTTAGATCAGAAAATAAAATTCTAAATGCATAGTAGGTAAAAGTTTTAGAGGTTACATGCATGGAACACTGTTGTGGATGCGGTTCTAACACGGTTTGCTAAAATTGAAGGTAACTTCAACTTGTACGTGGAGTAATATGTACGCTGGAATTTTGAGCTTGGAATCTAATCCAAGGTTGTTTCAAAGGCTGATTGAAGATACAAATGACTTTACACTTGGGAGTGATTAAAGTTTAGTTTAGGCCAATTAAAAAGATACTTGAATTCCTACATGAGCATGGGATGAGATCCAAGTATGAGTTTAAGTGCCTCTATCTTACCTTCCCTTTGATTCGGGTTGAAATAAGTCTATATTAAAGCTACCCTTTTTTTTTTGGTGTCCCTTTATTAGTCAAGAAAAAACTCATAAAAACGAGACATTCATTGAGGAGACTAAAGTCTAAAACTGTTTTCTTTCTTCATTAACGGATCACCAATCACAGTAGAACATGCATCAAAAAGATGATATTGTTGACTACAAAATCTCAACTGTATTAACAAAAAATCAAAGACAATTTGAACTAATCAAAAACAAAAAAATTTAGAATTACTCTCAATCGTTAAAATAAGCAATTGACTTATTTAATTAGTAACTAAATTTATCTTGGAACTAAAATTCTAGATGAAAGTTTTTATTTTTTATTCATTCGACATGCATTCAGCTATGGGCCTAGTACTTCAATTACACATGACTTTTGTACTAGTCCTCCAACCATTGTTACAAGTACAGTTTTGGACCATTGGTATCTGACTTTCGCCTGTCAAGATGAATGAAAGTTCCCGCAGATGGTCAATATTACTGCTGGCAACAAATTATAAGGCTTGCGTCGAAGCAAATGCAGGGCCTGCATTTCTTGACCCAAATGTAAGCCCTTTCAGAAAAAGCTGTTGTGTTACACAGCTCTTGTAGTCTTGCTAGGTTTCTGTTGCCCATCTACACTAGAGATGGGGATGGCAACGGGGCGGGGGACGGGGGAGCCTACAAATTCCCCTGTTCCTGCCTCGCCCCCGCTTCTCCTGCGGGTGCCCTTACGGGACTAATAAAAATTTATTATATAATTTTATTATAGTTAAATTTTAACAAATAATCAAGTACTAAAATATCAACACATCACCAAATTATTATTCATTGTAATTTCACAATTGAAACTTATAAAAGCAATCAAACAAAAGTTATTTGAATACAATCCAACATGATGAAATAAATACAATTAAAGTAGTCAAGTTTTCACTTTTGACACAAATACAAATACTAATTCATTATTATACTTGTGCATTTTTTTAAGGAAAAAATGCTATTGTATTAAGTGTAATTAGAGATTTAATATAAATGTATTAGTAAATTTAGTATAACAATTAATAATTTGTATTAGTACACATATATAATTATTAGTATAATTGATAATATCAATTATATTACATATACTAATATACGTTATATAATACATATAACTAATAATATCATTATCATAAGTTTGTAACTAATTAAATTATATATTATATATATAATTATATACATATATTTATTATATATTTATTTTTTTAAAGCGGGTGGCGGGGCGGGGGTACACTCCCCCCCCCCCTCGCCCCCTTTCTAAGCGGGGAGAAAAAATTCCCCCCGCCCCTGCCCTATTAGCCCCCGCGGGGGTGGGTCCATTGCCATCCTTAACTAGAAACCTGGAAACCAATATTGGATGTTTTTTGAGTTAAATTTTAAGAATTTAAAGAATATTTCATGTCTTTTATAAACTTTGGTAAGGAGTGCATATAAAAAAAAGGATTCCTCTAACCTGTATTCAATGAGTATGGACTAAAAGCTACTTAAGGGTTTAGTTTTTGAAATAAAAGATAATGAGGAAAGTTCTTAAAGATTAATTAGCACAATAAATATGAGTGTGCAAGTTTAGATAGCAATTAAAAGAGAACATTGGATAATAATTAGGAAAATCTTAGAGATAATGTTCATACTCGAACATTAATCTCCTAGATTTAGTCATGCTAAGATATACAGTATAGTGTACAAAGGGTTTAGTTTTTGAAATAAATGACAATGAATAAAGTTCTTTGGGATTAATTAGCACAATAGATATGACTCTGTAAATTTAGATAGTAATTAAAAGAGGACGTTGGATAATAATTAGGAAAACCTTAGAGATAATATTCATACTCAAACATTAATCTCCTAGATTTAGTCATTCTAAGGTATTCAAAACTTACCAAAACATAATACGACTACTAACAAATAGAAATAAATAAAAGAAGAATAGAACGAGGGTTTGTCTATTGTTCTCAATTAACATCTCTTAAGAGAAGTCTGTAATCTAGTACAATATCATATGGCTTTTTACATATCATAATTTTAATTTAAATCCATCGTTGCACAGTAAAATCATATTTGTTTTTTTATCATTATATTGTAAGAATCTTAATTTTTTTTAAAGTTTAAATTATTATCCTAATTGAGATATACATATTGAAAGAATGATACAGCTCTAAAGATATTTGTAAAATTTTTCTATCATATAAAAGGACTTCACTATGTACACTTTTTATATAATAAATCATGTGTGCCAACCTGAAACCACCATTTTACAAAAGAAATTCATAAACTAACTTGTTATTAAATTTAGGATTCGAATCATAATAATATGCCTGATAGTGGAGAGTAAAAAGGGCATGGGAAAAGATGAAAGAGTAAAACAAAAAAAAATTGACTCAAGTAATAAATTCAAGGAATACTTGTTGTTCGATTTAGAATTCGAATCGTAATTATGTATTTCACCGTTGAGAGTAAGAAGGAAGGATGGAAGAGTTCATAAAATTTGAATTTAACTATTTATATATCTCACAAGTTGCCTAAAGTAAATTACAGCCTTCTTTTTTTTTTCTTTTTCTTTTTCTCCCTTGCAAAGAATATTTATAACACAACCTTAATTGGTTGCTCAAGCCGCACCCTAATTATTCTGGTCGGCGAACGAACAGAAATTACCACTATTTAACCCTGTGACGTAGGAGGCTGAAACCAAAGCTACAGCTTCTGGAACTTTCCACAGGGTTCTGGGCTTCCAGACGACTCTCCCCGCTTCGACGTTTCCCAATTCCTTTTCTGCATATCCTGAGGATTTTGTTTCCAATTTAGAATCCTCCAACCAACGATTTCTACTTAATAAACCATCATCACCAGCCCCAAAAGAACTCACTTTACCTACCACATTCTTCTTTATTATCATCAAGACAAGAAAAAGATTTTTTTCATTCGTTTTCTTACTGGGTTTCTTGCCGAAAGTTGTATTGCTGGTTCTAGAAAACAAGCAAAAATTGGTAAGGTGAATAACAAGAGAAAGAGAGGGGAGGAGGGGAAGATGGGGCTGGATTACTACAAAATATTGGGAGTTGATAAAAAAGCCACCGATGATGATATGAAGAAGGCTTATCGAAAGCTTGCGATGAAGTGGCATCCGGATAAAAATCCCAATAATAAAAAGGATGCTGAGGCCAAGTTCAAGCAGATCTCTGAAGCTTATGATGTATGTATATTTTTCTTTATCCCGATTATCCTGCATGTGTTTTTTTATCTATGATGTCGTGGATAGCATTTTTTTTTTTTAAAGTTTGGGAGGCATTTAAATTTGCAAAATTGAGATGGGTTTTCGAAATAATTTTTTCTGGAATTTAATTAGAAAGCGTCTGGGTTTTTCTTTTTATCTGTAAAGCTCCAATCTTTATAACAGGTGAATGTTTAGTTTAGTAAGTTTTGAATTTTTTTAGAGGAATTTGATCATGAGATTTTCTGGGTTTTTCTCCTTACGAGTAAAGATTCGATCTTTTTGTCTGAAGATGATTATCTACTTTAAGAAGTTCGGAGTTTATTAGCGGAATTCAATTGAAAAGATTTTCAGAGGGTTTCTGCTTATTTGTCTAGCTTAATCTTCCTGTATGTAGATGATGCTTAGTTTGAGAAGTTCTGACATTTTTTTTGGGTCAAAAAGTTTGAATCTTGTGTTTTTCCATATATCTGTAATGCTTTGCATGTGAATTAGTTACATTCAACCAGCTCCAAAAGTTTATATTAAAGTTGATCTTTTTGCTGTTTTTCTTTATCTTTCAGGTTCTAAGTGATCCTCAGAAAAGAGCAGTTTATGATCAGTATGGTGAGGAGGGGTTAAAAGCTGGGGTGCCGCCGCCAGATACTGCTGGTGGCCCTGGTGGCACTACTTTCTTCTCCACTGGTGGAGGGCCAACTTCATTTAGGTTTAATCCTAGGAGTCCAGATGATATTTTTTCTGAGATCTTTGGGTTTTCTGGCTTTGGAGGAATGGGGGGTGGCAGTGGCATGAGGGGTTCAAGGTTTGGTGGTATGTTTGATGATAGCATGTTTTCTTCATTTGAAGGAGGCGGTAGTGGGCCTGGTGGATCAATGCATCAACAAGCAATTAGAAAAGCACCTGCAATTGAGCAAAACTTGCCTTGTACACTAGAAGAGCTATATAAGGGGACTACCAAGAAAATGAAGATCTCCAGAGAAGTTCTTGATACCAACAGTGGGTGAGTATTGGACCTTAGTATTTCGCTTATGTGTGTTGACGAGATGTGACATAATTCTTTTGTTTATTCATTCTGGTTGTGTTTGTTGACAATCTTCACCTGTCAAAATATAACTTTTCTTCCCTTTCGTACTTGTGTGCAACTGTGATAAGATATTAAATTGAACCTATCTAAGCGAGTAATTTTGAACAACCATTTCATAGTTTCTGTCCTCGGTAATTTAGTCATTTGAGCAGTAGTATTAGAACCATTGGACCCAGATCATGTATGAAAACTTGTACATCGTCCTCTACCTTCCTCTTGTTTTCACTTGTGCTCAGTAGGAGACAGAGGAATTGGGATATAAGGATGAAGCATTTTCTTCTCTTTTGGCAGTGTACATAAAGTGTTAGGAAGTTGTACGACTTAAACTATCATCTACATTGTACACATGCGAATTTAACAGTTATTTGGTGTTAAATAAGTACTCTGGTGATTTTATGTATTGGCTGGTTTGTCATTTTTCTGGTTGGTGATTGATTTATCCAATGGAATGCGTTTATGGTGGAGTTGTGAGATTACAACTATCAAAATGCGGAAAATGATATAAAGATATCCTGCATGCAAATTGACATGTCTAAGTTTTCTTTCATATTTGGAAAGCATTTTGTTTGCAGTTTTTAGATGCAATAGGAGACCGTGTAGCAGATCACTGCTGTATTCCCTTGTGATTCACTTGCAGTAATTGTAGCATGATAGTAGTTTGAGAATATAGTCAGCAGCTAATTGCGAGCCTTCCAGCGGTTTGGATGAGCTTTGTGAAATTAGGGTTGTAATGAATGACAGTCACTGTGTGTAATGAACACGTAGATCTCAAAGTAGTAATCTGGGGGGGGGGATTATTAATTATTAGTATATTTCAAATCACAAACCCCGCCAGTCATTAATATTAATGTCTACTATTCCCTTGCAGTTGTTTTTCAAAGATCTAAAGAAATGGCACATTTTACAAAATTTACTTTCCGCAAATGCTATGATCTGCTGAGTTTCTCTCTACTTTCTCTGATTGAACTAGCAATACATTTGAAGCTTCTGGTGTGAAGTTTAATGTGGCTACTAGTTGCCCTCCTACTATGAATCTTGTTTGACTTATGCATAGAATAAGTGGGGTACAAGACCTCTCCTTGGTTTTGAGGAGTAAATGTTTGACTTACGCCGGGACCTGATTTTTTTTTCCAATTTAAGCAATTTCATAAAAAGTCCTCTTTTTGGGATTAACTATTGGTCATTTTTATCCCTGTAAAATAGGAAAGTAGGAATCTTTTACTTAGGTCTATTTGATTGTTTGTGATCTTTTCTGTCACTTTTGTTATGAATGTGAAACTCTTGTTAGAAGTTATGAGATGACTATGCAATTTGTGTTTGTTTTAGTTTTTGTATGTTTTGAAGTTTTATTGTTGTGGGAACGGGGTCCTATATCTCAGTAGGGACTTTCAGAGTTTATATTACTGTTTGCGAGTTAAATGCATGGAGTAGAATATGTAGTTGCAGAAAAGTGTCTTGCTCACTGATGGGTTTTAGTATTTCTACATGCATTGTTTCTGCATTACATTAATATTATTATTCAAAGTAATCAAAAGCTTTTTGAAAAGACTTGTAAGCATCCTGGGGTTTTGGGTTTATATCAATCATTTATATTATGCTGATTCAGTTTGCTTGCTTTGATACAGCAAGATAATGCCTGTAGAAGAGATTCTTACCATTAACATCAAACCTGGCTGGAAGAAAGGAACGAAAATCACCTTCCCAGACAAAGGAAATGAGCTGCCAGGTGTAGCACCTGCAGATCTTGTGTTCATCATAGATGAGAAACCTCACAGGGTGTTTACGCGTGAGGGGAATGACTTGATTGTTACCCAAAAGGTCTCTCTCACCGAAGCATTGACAGGTTATACAGCCCATCTTACTACTCTGGATGGTAGGAATCTAACAATTCCCGTCACCAGTGTGATTCACCCAACTTATGAAGAAGTAGTTCGAGGTGAAGGCATGCCGCTTCCAAAAGATCCATCAAAGAAGGGAAACTTGAGAATTAAGTTTGACATCAAGTTCCCTGCTAGGCTGACTGCGAGTCAGAAGGCTGGTATAAAGGAACTTTTGGGTTCTTGAGGTTGTAACCTGGGTTTTTTTGCTGTTGTTTGGAGTAGTACTTTGTGTATATTTTTCAGAGCCTTCACATCTTTGGTGAAGATCGGGGTAGCAAGAACATTTATTTTCATTTAGTGCATTTGTGTTCTCTAGGAGAATAATACTGCTCGGCACAAAGCTTTAATTTATACATCTCTACTGGTTGTTTGAAAGTGTTACAGGTAATATATGCAAAAGATGAAAACACAAGGTTTTTGCAGCGTCTGAAGGGGCAGTTCAAGATTTTGGTGCTTGCGATTTACTTCTGTTTGCTTATTGAATATTGCAATGGGTAGAGTATAATCTTCTTGAATATGCTGTTCTGAATGTGTACAGCTATGGAATAAATAACACTGAACAAGGTGCAGGACTCATTTTGCATAAAAAAAAAATACCAATATACTAGTATTAGTATTTGAGCAGCATTGGCCGAACAAATCTGTGTAATCACCTTGATCCCTGTCTTCTTGGGGCTTAAAACTTGCCCTTGGATTAAACAGGCGGGCTACAAGCTAAGGGATTCTTTGCATGGACAAGGAACAAAGAAGAAAACGTGAGAGTAGGCACTTAATAATGACCGAGATTCATTGATCGCCTCGCCGGCTTGGAAATTGGAATTATTTAGCGTTCCTCATAGCTTGTGCTTGTAGACGAAAGTCGTTCAGCTTTGCTATTTGTTTTGGTTTTTCATTTTTTGCCCTTTTCAGTTGACTCTCATGTTATCTAAATTGCTAAACTAAGTTGAGGACCAACATTTACTATGGCCTGCCAATCAGCATCCCGTGTTGAAGGGTACTCTCACTGTCTTGCCTGCTTGAAAAGTTATATGGAGTTGCTACAAAGTAAAAAGGGTATGCCAATAATGTCACCCTATTGCAGTATCTGTTGTTTTTTCTTTCTTTTTTAAAAGGTCTCCTGGTCTTGGCAAAAGAATCTATATAACGTTTGGTCTTTGCTGGTTCTTTCACAATGGAACTTCAACATCGATCCTTCAGCTTTTCCTATGAAGAAGGCTGATTAATTACAAAATCCATGTAAGCATTGACAAACATTAGACATCCACTTTATTCCTTATCAGTAGTTGCAGTGAATTTACCGGAATATATTTCATAAATTCTCATAAGATCCACAGAGCTCAAAGTGTATAAATTTCCTGGTAAAGCACTTGGAAGGACGTTGCTTATCTCCTCAGTTCTTTCTTCCACAGCAGCAGCTTCTCTGAGCTTTCCTTCCTTCCACAGACTCCTGACAAGCAACTCCTTTGTGATAGCATCAGGAATTAAGCTTGAGTTCATCATATCCTCAAATATCCTCATTGCGAGCGCAGCTCTTTCACATTTGCAATATGCGCGAATAAGAACTGTGTACATATGAGCATCCGGCTCCAGACCACTTTGCCTCACCATCCCAAAAAGTCTCTGAACTGTTTTAACATCTCCATGAAGTGCAAAATGATGCATCAATCCAGAAAATGTCTGGATTCCTGGAAATATCCCAACTAAAATCATCTCTTCAAGTATGTCCAAGGCTTCATTATTCATCTTACACTTGGTCAAGGTCCTTAACATAGATGTATACAAAATTAACATGCTGCTCTTGGATATGGGACCACAAATTGTTTTAACACCTTGAAGAATCTTAAGAGCGGCATCACCATTTCCAGAAATTCCATAAAAATTTATAATCAATTTGACTGTGCCGAATGACAACCTGATGCCCTCCCTATCTAATTTAGACAACAGCTGATCAACCAATTTGACACATCCTTGGCGGGCTAATTTGGCAACCATCCTTGATGTTGTATAAATATCATGTCTAAATCCTGGTTGATAAGCTACCCAGCAGAAGAACTGCCATGCTGTTTCAGCTGACTTGAAATTTCTGATCATTTTGCAAACTAGCCGTGTTGTCCATATAATGTTTGCATCCTCTAAAGTTGACACCTCTTCAGGTCTCCACTGCTGCAAGGCACTAGCCAAAGCTGCAGGATCTAACCATGGTTTCAACTGCATTTGATCAACAGCACGACCATCAACATGGTTAGCATCTTCATCCTCATCCTCCATGTCATCCTCACTGCCATCCAAAGCATAAGCTACAGTTTTAATCCTCTCGTCCGGTAACATTTCCCTCAATAATTCTTTTGTCTCCTCGACGTAGCCTGCCTCCTGCAGTTGCTGCAACGAGTTCTGCATAGCTCGACCAGGCAATATACCATCAATTCGCATCTCATCAAGCAAAGTCTTCACCAAGTCTATTTGATCATTTTGACATAATGCTGCAACCAAAACGGAATACTGCTTCAAACTGCGTTTAATACTCATCTGTGGCAACATTTGGAAAACCTGAAATGCTGAATCCAAGTTCCCTGAACCGAGAAGATGCTCAATGATAACTGTGTACGTTCTACAATTAGGAAGCGCCCCTTCATCAATCATCCTACGGAATACTGTCACCGCTTCAGTATCACTGCCATTCTTAGCAAAAAGGCCCATCACAATGTTGTAAGACTCAGAACAAGGACGCTTCTGTGAGGTCCGCCACTCATCCCACACGCTAGCAACCTCGTCAAGATCTCCAGCAAGAGCAAACCAACGCATCCGGTCCATAAAGCTGACACGCGCAACATTTGTAAACTTGCCAGCATTGATGGCATTGATCAGGGTTCTGAGTTTACCAGTTTGGCCAGATTTTGCAAGTATTTTGGCTAATGTATGAAGTGTTTGCTGATTATGCGAGAAATTTGAAACAGTCTTAAGTACTTCAACCAAGGAAAGAGCAGATTCAGGGGAAGGAGCTGATCTTAGTGCATTGTTGACTACAAAAGAGTCTAGAGCAGGACTATGCAAAATGGAAACAAGGGACGATTCTGGTGAACTTGACCGAAGACTAAGCCTTATCGAATCAATGAGCCTGGCCCTTTGGAGGTACAAGCTGACCTTATCCACATTTGGGCTACTTGAAAAATGGCAAACTTGCAGAGCTAAATTTCTTAATAGGCATGTGATATGGTTAAAACGGGAGAGTTTCATGGGAACCCACTAGCCACAATCAATTCTTTATTCAAGACCAACCTAGAAATCAAGAGTTGCTAAAGTTATGGCAATTGCTTTCTGCGGCAAATGATCAAACATGTGGACTGCGTGGGCAACCAATTTTCTACCTTTGTCTAAGGTATAGGTACGACCAGCATACCCTGCAGTAAATGGTCAAAGTGGTTCTTTCATAGTGTCGCTAGTTGGCTTTGGCTTCAAATGAAAAGATGGGAACTAAATGACGCAGCCTTGCCCTTGCGAGCGTTGAGACTTCATATGAGATATTACCGAGTTATGAGCCTAATCGAGCCAGTAAGTACTCTAGGGGTCAAGACTAGTCTGATGTTAAAAATTTTTAGTACCATCGGGTCAAACCTCTCCTTGAATTGAAAACAAGTTAACTTAGACCCCTTTTTTTTCCATAGAAAAACTTGAACTCTTTTCTTGAAAGAAAAACTCATATCCAACTTTGTTCATTTTGTCCAAGTTTGATTTGATTTGTTGACAAAGGAACCCATGTTAAGTTATCTAATGACTTTGTTCGTCATTAATTACTTTAATAAATTACATATGGAACGTGATATTCTTATAATCGATTGAAATTAAGTTATTTGAGATATTTTTTGGATTGTAAATTATTGGATTGTAAGTTATTTGAGATATTTTTACTGTAACACTTTTTGTGATATGATGTATGTGAGATAAAAAGGTAATTGGGAAGATAAAAAGATGTATTAGAAATTGTAATGGTGATGTAAGCAAATATATTTGGACAAATAACTTACAATCCAAACACACTATCATTTGATTGGACTTGCCAAATTTTAGGTCCTGTTTGATAATCCAATTCATTACTTAAATTTAATGGATTCAAATCTTAATATACTCAGACCGTTTGATAACAAAAAATTGAAAATCTGAATTAATTAAATAACACTGAATTTTCTAAGCAAAACTTGCACCCAAAATTAAGTTATCAGTTATTCACTCATCACTGAATGTGATATGTACTCAAATATATTAGATTTAATATTTAACAATTTAATAATGTAATAAATTCAGACTTCAAATTTTAGATTTTAGACTTTAGTTTTCAGACATCTTTTATCAAATGCACCCTTAGTTTTTAACCACAAAAAAAAAAGAAAGAAAAATAATAGTAAGATGGAAAGGACGCAGTAGAAAGGATAAGTTTCATTTCTAAAATTCTTTAAAATTAGATAAAGAAGTCTGACATAGTTACTCATGAGGCTATTATGGTTCCTCAGAACAGTAACCACTTTTGGTGGAAGCTTTTCCCTGTATTCATCTCTAATCTTGGTACTATGTTAAGCAGCTAAGTATCCTAATCACTATAGTCAGAAGAAGAAAATTCTGAGCCTTTATTCAGATTTCCCATCTTCTCTCCGCTAACAGTTATGTTTGCATCCTCTTCAGAATCACTATCAAAATATTCTTCCACAACCTGCTCTCCCGGTCTCTCATCAGCCTCCTCCTCATCATCCTCTTCATCATCATCATCAAGCTCATCATTTCCATTTTCCACACCCATACCATAATCAATAACCTTCGCTAAGTTCTCAGATTTCGTGCCGAAACAACCTGAATAGTCCTCCACCATTAGGTCATTATCATCATCGAATCCCGACCTTTCGGAACTGCTCTCATTTCCAGCTACTTCAGCTTGGATTTGCGTTGTCCCTTCCTCGTCCCATTCATGCTGATACGAGCTAGGTGTTTTATCATAAATGTCCGCCCCCGCACTCGCTCTTTTACTGGCAATATCTGTTCTCTTTTTGGTTGGGTTTTGCCTACTTCTAACTGTTCGTCGACCTCGCTTACGTCCACCACGTCCATTTGGTCGACCTTTCCACCCAAGCAAAGGCCCAAATTTGTCCCTCTTTGCGGCACTTGTTCCTTGACGAGATCCGTTTCTTGATTCACTTACCCTTCTCTGAGGTCTCGCGACTTGTCGGTGGGCTCGTCGCGAGCTATTGAGCTTAGCGCCTGGACCATCCCATGTATCTTCAGGCACAGTCCCAGCTTCCTGTGGACGTTCCGTTCTTACATTCTCTGCAGCATTGGTTGCACCAGTATTTCTTGTTGGAATTCTCTGAGCAAACGAAACACGCTATTATTTAAGAAGTAATCCGAACAAAAATTTGGCTTCAGAAAAACAACTTACATTATAGTATGGGACAAGAAATGCTTACAATGATATGTCTGGCTCCCTTAACCTTTTCGGAATCATCCTTCTGCTGCAGGGTGTAGCAAATTGATGTATCAAGATCCATAAGCCTAAGAGCCACGGCAGACGTTGTTTGAGGTATCCAAGGAGGTACTGCAGTCATCTCAAGGGTGGGGGTGTTATCAACCATGCCTCCTTTTAGATTTTCGAAACCCAACAATTCATTGGCGGTCTCATAATCTGGCCCCAGGAAATCTCTCTTTACGGCATTCTCCAATAAAGACAGGATCTGAATTTTCAGAACCAGATTATGAGGGGAACAAGTAAAGAAAATACAAAATAGAAAGACGACGAAGATGATACAAGGAATCTATAAAAAAATGTTCTCTAATGAGCACAGGGAATGCTTTGAAAAGAAATATACATCCACGTAACTCCTCGTCATTAAGAAAGGGGTTTGGTAAAAAGAGTTCATGGATTTGTATTGTAGCTATCGTTCATAATGCATTCCATGTGGCATTCCATTAGGACTAAACTGAGAGACTGCATCACAATTCAAAAAATTACATTGAATATAGATACCTCTCATCCGAAAAAGGGACAAGTGAGCAGATCTGCTGGCTAAGGTCTCTGTAAATGACCGTACGTACGACCTATGTGCTCCAGCTTAAGGCTCTGGGAATGCTAATATAATAAGGGCATTCATGTCTTTTTGCATATATCAGATTTTTTAAGTATAAACTTTGAGTGAGTGGCTGTTGATGATGTCACAGATAAAAAAAAATCTTCTCTCACCTTTTCTGCCAGTTAGAGTGTCTCAGTCATGAATATGTCCTGTGAGACAAGCTGCTTAACCCATATTTCAGAACCAATTAAGACGGGTTCTCTGAACCACAAATATGTATCTGGGCATAGCCACATTATCATTCAGGATGAAGAATAGGAATTTGATCAGGTAGTACAACTTGCCATTAGAAAAACACCCTAGTCACAGTATTAGGAAACAAAACCACAGGTAATAATCAGGCGACTGGAATCATCCCAAGTAGCACCCAACTTTCTCTGATTGAAACCACAAACTGAAAAGGGCAACGGACTACGACATGCACATGCAGATCAAATTGCATTATTCAGGAACCTGAAGGGGGAAGAGAGAGAGAAAGAGAACCTGAAGAAGGTCTTCAGCAGATGATGCAATTTCCAGCTTCATACCCCAGGATCTTCGATAGTCTTCTGACCAAAATGCTTTGACAGCTTCCGGTAGAAGAGAGGCCTTGAAAGTAAGCAAAGAAACAAATCAATTAAGTTCATTACGATTATCACCTTAACTGAGTTTGGAGATATACCATTAGTTCTTAAAGGAGGACGCATTAAATGTATTACCTCCAGAGAAGCTAATTGTGCTTTTAACAATCTAATCCTCAAGGGAGATGAAGGCTCCAATTTCACCAATGTCCTGTTCTGCACTTCCTCTTGCTTCTCTTTGCAATAAGAAACGTGTTCTCCGAAGTTGAATGTTCCGACTAAAATGCTGCAGTTCTTATGGCAAAAGGGACAGTGCTGGTTCTCAAAAAAGTACAGATCATGGCAGTGGCTACAAATGCTCAGCAGCCGAGTCCTTAGTGTCTTCCCATACTTCAAAGCACGCAATTTCATGATACTAAAGCACTCATCCCACATCCATTTCTCAAAATCTCGATATCTCTCCAAGGTCACATTTTTGTCCAATCCATAGCTCTCACATTTGATACGAATAGATGCCAATGGTTCCATCATATCAGGTACCATGCTATTAGGGCTCTCTTCATAAACTTCCTCTTTCACATCATCAGCATCTTGGCTTGTAGAGCGTGAACACAAGTTCTTCTTAGCCGTTTCCCTGAAAGAAACTTCAATTCTTTGCAGCATTGAATGCAAATGAGATTCTCTTGTTCCACGCACATCCAAAGATGCAAGAAGACCATCAAAACCCTACATTTAGAGGAAAGATGAATGATATGATAGCCAACAAATACTGAAAAGCTATAAAAAAGGAACTTGTTCAGGCAAACATTGCATGCATGAGCCAAATCTTTTAACAAGTCATTCGATGACTTAGCAAGTGATTATTCATAGTACAAAATGAAAAATGTTCCTTCAAGATAAAACAAAGGACAGCTATCAAATGGCAATCTATCAGATTCAAATTTCTGCCCATTATCCATTTAATACTTCTAACAGTAAAAGAAAAGGGACATGTAGAAGGTGGTTAGAGAAGAAAAATCATATTTTTGACACTCGAAGAACAAGCCATGCCAATTATCGCTGAAGAATTATCTAGCAAATAAGACAAACATACGGAAGAGAGATATCAACCTCTGCAGAATCAATGAGCCTCCATCGACCATCATGTAACTCAACAAAGATCCTGCCAGAGCCAGGGTCATTTTGAGAAGGAGATGCAATGAACTGCCAATATCTATTGCGTCTTCGATCTTGTCCTAGGGGCACCGACTTGTACACATATATTTCCTCTGCCTTTTGGCCAATATAAGCTTTCATCTCCAACCGAGATTTCTCAGCAGCATATGCAGATTGCTGAAGCAGGACATCAGGGCCAGAAAATTCTTGCAACATCATGTTTCTTTCAGCTGTAGTACTGGCAGAAGAATTTGGGATTCTAGATGAATCACCCAAATCCATCTGGTGATTTTTGGGGTTTGTCGAGAGCGATTCATTTCTCCCATCAATATTAAGAAAAGTACTTTGCCTACCATCTGAAGAAGTAATTGAAGAGTTTTGCTCAGATCTGCTCCCTGCAAATGATGAACTCTGGACCTTCAGTGCGTACTCCTCTTTAACACGACGCTTATCAAGCTGTGCCTCTGCCCACATCTGCTTCTTCAATGCATTTGCAGCTTCCAAGCGCTCCTGAAAAGTAACCTCATTTAGATCATTCCCAGATGGTGAATCCAAAGGGATTAAAATGCTATTCACACACATGCATGTGCATACACGTGTATGTGCATATATATAAGACAAAACGAGTACCTCCAATACAACACGAATAGAATTTCCTTCATTTGCAACGCCAATTAAAGCAACAAGGGCATCAAGGCGCTCTTCAACACTTAGATCGGAATAATCACCCTCTGTTAGACCTTGAACCCATAATTCAACAGTGCTGCTCTCATCAATCACATTATCTTCTTTGTTAGCTGCCTCTATATGAATTCCAACAGTAGCAGCAGACTGACTACCAGACGCTCCCTCCATGCCTTCAGGTTGAACAATATCAAAACTTCCATTTGTATTTGCAATGCTACTTCCTGAACTTTCTGTAAACTGAACGTGCGATTTTTCTTTTATGTTACCAGAGTGATGTTTGACACCAGAAGTGCTTGGTTCAAAAGAATGAAGAGATTCCTTGTTTAGATTTCTTTCAGTATCTAAATCATTAATATCAGGATCATCAGCCATATCACTTTCAGAGTCTTCATCTCTTTCAGCATCCTCCTTTTCAGCTTCGTCTGGTTCTTCTGCATCCAAAAATTCATTTTTGTATGCAAATATTCTTTCCCGAGCTGTAGCAAGTATAGCGTCAGCATCAGCAGGGTCCTTTCTGTAAGGGGCACGTACACAATAAGTTGAAGGAGCAGTTCTCTCAAAAAGCTTTGTGTCCCTTGATAATGCAGCAGCAACTGATGCTTCTGGAGTCTTGCTTGTTGTTAGGTCCCGAAGACCGGAATTCTTCATTAGAGAGAGAGAGAGAGAGAGAGATAAAGATAAAAATTAGTCAGTTGAAACAAAGGGAAGCAAGATTTGTACAGTCATGAACCTAGATTAACCTGAATCTTGTCTACGGCTTCCAGTATAGTAAGGCCCTTGCTTCCCTCAAGTGAAAGAACATGAAATGCTGCATATTTAACCGTTCCAGGAGTCAATCGATGCCTAGATCTCCCGAGATTTGATATGCCCCTTTGTCGCATTTTGGCAACAGCATTTTCAGCGGCAGCTCCATTTCGTAAGCCAGCAATGATATCTATACCATCCTTACCCTGCATATGTTATCAAAATCAAGACAGAGATAGAAAATCTGCAAAATGTTAGTGACACGATAGTTCTAACATCGTCTTACTATTGTCCATTGATGAGGACATTGAAGTGCTCAGACTGAAGAGATATCAAAACTACAAAGTCTAAGCATCACTGGACCAGAAAGATGAAAGTAAAAATCCATATCACGAACTCATGGTTTCTCTACCCAGTTACAATTAGCTAAAAAAAAAAGACTTCTCCAAAGATATGTGCCTAACACAGAACTTACAAGAATCCACTGCAATTTTCCAAATGCAAAATCAACAGCACATCATGTAACTACTTGTGCGTTTGAAAGTCCTAAATTCAGGATACAAAGTAAATGTTAACCGTATTTTTGTATACGAATGTTGTTAGCACCAATTGAGAACAAAAAACTTAAGGCTCTGTAACAAAGACAGCAGTCCCATTAACCATTTGCTAATACATACTGTATTTGCTACTTTCCCAACTAATATTTCTACCACAATAGTGCTGGGGAAAGGGAACCACAATGTTTCTTGAGTACTGTCTAATGTGTGATGCATGCTTCAAAATCATCTGCACTCGATCATATTTTTTTGGGGCCCTGGGTTCTTTGGGAGAGAAACGAAACATACAAGAAATGTCATTCTTTAGCAAGAAAATGAATCTTGCCTCATTTTCATCATGGGGATGTGACTGTTCAACATTTCTCCTTTTCAATTTCGGACCAAAACCTGCAGCTAAAGCAAATTGCCTCAGAATTTCAGGCCATGTCAATGGATTCAAGTGCTGATGCCAACTTAGTATATCAAAACCCCAAGAATAAGCCTGTTAAAACAACAAAATGGAAATGCTTGTCATACGTGATAAAAAGCAAGTCATTACTACACAATCATCCATGTTAAAGAATACAACTTTGACAGAGCGTACCCCTTCAACAATCTGTGGATGGCCACCTCCAGGGATAGCAGCATTTTGATTGGCTCCAACTGCAGTAGCAGGAGTTCTGGCAATATCTTCAATATCTCTTATTATAATTCTCAGAAGAGCTATATGTATCTCTCCCAGTAACCTTGAATCCTAAAAGTTGGTTCGAGGACAGTATTTTAACATGAATGGGGGAAGAAAAAAGGTAATGTTAACTGCAGATTCATATAAGAGAAAATAACACCAAGCACTTACATAATCATGGAATGCTTGAACAATTTCGTCCAAAGTGAAAGGCCAGAGACCGAGCACATCAGCAAAAGTAATTAAGAATCTCCAAATCTAATCAATCACAGGGGAAAAAAAACCCTTTAGAATGATAGATTATTTCACCCCGAGGAAAAATTTTCCACAAAAAAAAAAAAGAATGAAAGAGGAATTAAAGCATAGAAGTATGTAAATCGTTTGAACAAGGTTATGCTGACAAAACATGAATGTAAATTGTAGACACTATTGTGCAGCAATACATGGATGTAATTGTAACAATAACTGGCACTAAGATTTAGCCAAAAAAGCAAATAAAATATTCATTTAAGTCCAAAAGCCAATAAACTTAAATAAAAAGGATATTCAGTATCATCGATGACTTTGAACAAAACCAAAATGCAAACTACATCAATCTTTTTACGTCAGGATTTAGTGTTCCTCGCAAGCTATATCATCTAGAAAAGGATGCAAAAGCCAATATTGTCTACATGAGTCAAGGAACAAAAATCAAAAGGCGTTCCTTTGATCCTCTCCTTTTCTAACATTTCCCAGTGATACTAAAGACAGAAAGTCTCATAAAACCTTCCATCCAACCACAGTGAGTAGCACAAAAAATACACAATTTAAAGGAAAAGACAAGTCTCGTCACCATTAGAATGCTGCCCACACTCTCCTCAGACTCGACCCATGGCTGCATTCCAAATGGCCTTTTCAAGCAAACAGTCTTGGGAGGGAATTCGGTGAGGCTATCTGAAGCATCAAATTCATCCATCAGTTCAGAAATTCAGAAATACCCAAACAACAAAAAATCCAGGCGGAATCTGTTAGTAGCTGTTACACAATATCATACAAAGCCACAAAGGAAATTAACTGCAAACCAGTATGGAGCACAACACAGGTAAAGTGTCAGCTCAATAAGTAAACCATTTTCTTCCATAACTAAATATATCTAAAGAGAAATGGAAAAAAGAAAAGATGCATTATGAAGAACAGTAAATGGTGTAACACATGAACCTGATACTCTCATCACACATGAAAAGAAACTGCTCAAAACATAACAATGAGGAAACATTGACCAAAGCAAACCAAATTTTCTATGTATATATACATTTATAAACATTACTCTGTACCTGTACATTTATAAACATTACTTGAAAGATTTAATCCCAAATGAAGGAAGACCATTAGCTCAATCAAAAAGTTAACCATGGCACATCAATAACCTGGTAAGTTCTTTGACATTGTTAGGAGCATTACTAAGAAAGGTAACCACAAGCAGGCATGGTTAAAAACTAAGAAAGGTTATTCAGCCATTCAGACAGAAAACCAATAGATGTCCTTAAAAGTTTGACCAACAAATTAATGTGCATGTCATGTGTCTTAAATGCAGTTACCTCTATGTGACTCAAGATTCTGTAGAGCTTCATTGTCAAGAGCCAACGTTGATGGCAAACCCTGACTAGAGGCGGCTAACTCCAGAAGTTCCAAACGTTCATCATCAATTAGTTCCACCGACTCCTTAGCAATCCGGCGAGCAGTAGCCCTTTCAGTAGCAGCTTTCAGTCTTGCAGCCTCTCTCTCTCTTCGCATTTCTAGTTTAAGCCTCATTTTCTCTGCCTGGTGTGTTCATATGAGAAATCTCTGATTAGGATCGTGGAGCAAAAAACATCAAGCTAAGTTGACAGTTTTCAGGAATTACTCTTATAGATTCTTTCTGTAGAAATTTCTCCCTCCTTTCCATTTCACGTCTTTGCTCCCTCTGGTATCTTTCTTCCTCACGCTGCTTTTCACGCAATAGCCTTTCTTCTTCCTTCCTCCTTTCCTTGTCTTGCCTCTCCATCTCTTTCCTCAATTGTTCATCTCTCTATATAGAAAAGGATAGACTACACCTGTTAAATCCACATTGCATCCCACCGCCAAAAACACTTGGAAAAACAATGATAAACAAAAATCAAAAATCAAAATTATAACTAATATTATAATTCAACCTTTCGCCTTAATAAATCTTGCTTCTCAAGTTCTTTCCTAATTCTCTTCTCATGAGCTTCAACTTCTCTCGCAATTCTTGCCTCTTCACTCTGCAAGAGGTAAGTAAGAATGACTTATTTGCACGTAACAAAGACCATTTCTTAGGCAGGGTGATGTCCAAGTGCATTAAAGGCATATTTAGTGTAACATGCAAAAACAAGAAGAAGCAACTTTAAAACATCATAAAACATTCTCAGCAACGTCATGTCTCTCATAGATATGGACGTGTTGAAAACTTGATACAGGAGAAAAATAAACAAAAACAATAAAAACATCTTGTCTCATCCACAAAACATGATATTTGTGATAGTCTAAAGAATTAGGGAAAAAATTAGCAAACATGAAAAGAAGCAAAATCATAAACTACAAACCTTGCGTTTCCTCTCCAACCGCTCCTCATCATGAATGACCCGTTTTTCAGTTGGTATCAATGGGGTTTCGAGCCCTCTTGTCAAATGAGCACCAGGTCTATCAATATCGATGTTCAACACACTGTTCCTTTGGGGGAAAATATCCACCTCTCCTGAAGGTGGAGACAAGTGATGGCCCTGATTTCCAAGCTGAGGCAGTAAACTTAGGCATGGGCCGCCTGATAATTTACCTTGAAAACTATATCCTGGTGTCAGCTGCTCAGTGCCATGCATAAAAGACCTCCCAGCAGATAATGTTGTCCTGGAACTTTGAGCATCAGTGGAGGAACCATAATATTGAAATGGCAGAGCTCTTTCACGTATATCATCTCGAATAGATGGCTGCTCGGGAAGAAATTGGTATTCATGTATAGTCCTCTTGGCACCCTGACAAGTACAGAGTAACCTTTCTATTTTTATGCATCAACTTAAACAGAACTTAATATGAAATGGCAAGAAAGCCAAAAAGAAACACTTAAACAAGCAAATAAGTATCCAGTCCACAAAAAATAAAAAATGGAATATTTTAATAGGTTCAGGATGTTCGAACATGATACATTAAGTACTACAATACAGTATAAAGGGAAACCGATCTCCTCATAGTGTGAAAGTTAAAATCCTTAAACTAGTAGTAGAACTGCTTATTTAAATTGCACATTTAAACAGCTAAATATGAATAAGAGAGACAACTTTCACAAGAGCCTTCTTAGTATGAGATACTGATCACTTAAGTACATTTCTCCGATCAGTTCTTAGCACATTTTGACACAAGTCATCCAATATAAAGTGTACCCTAAAATCAATAGCATGACGTAAACAGGAGGCCCTTAGAAACTGAGAATATAGCCAAATGACCAAAGACATTAATACATAGCAATTACACTGCAAAGCCACCCATACAAGATCACATTACAGATAAAGGCAGGAGAGGGGAAAAAAAGGCATAGAATTTAGAAAACTCAGCTGGTAAATATTAGTTTTTTTCCCCCATCCTGATGTTAACTGGGCAAAACATAAACTGATCATATCCACCATCATTAGTTACCCCTCCCCCCCCCCCCCCCCGCAAAAAAAACTCAGGGCCCTTTCTCATTGAGCAATCTTGCCAGTAAACTACCATGATAAGCAATAAAAGTCCAGAAGCGCTATTTTTATGATCTTTTCTTTTATCTTCTTCATTTACCAGGCGCCAAACAGGATCCTAACACGCTGATTGAGATGCATTACCACTGTTGCCCTACTTGAATAGAAGCCGCTCAATATGCACAACACAGATTTGTGTGAAGTTTTGCAAAGTTATTTAAAAAGCTAGGAAAAAAATAAAGAAGATGCTGATTATGATCACATTCCATTCAAAAGGTGCTCAAAAAGAAACCAGAAGAAAATCAAATTTCTTTGTTAGTAGAGTATAAATAGTTCCAATTTTGACATATTTGATAGAGCATCAAGCTCTTCTTTATGGTTTTGCTTCTCAACATAAAAGTATGGACCGAATCTGGCTCTTAAAATTTATGTATGATTTCTTTTTTTTTTTCCCTTATTCTGCAAAGAGATTCCCATCAGCTTAAAGGATATTTGATGGATGAAGCAATCACTTACGGAGTAATCTACAGGATTAAATATTGCCAGAAACACATATCCTTTAGCTGTTGACTTTCTTTCTCAAATGAAAGTACAAAATGCAAATGCTACAGTAACAAACTTACAAAGATAAGATAAAAAGAAGCTTCTAAAAATTACCATGCTCCAGAAGTTTGGAACATCAGAATATCAGATCAGCCGCTGGTGTCAAATCACAGAGAAATACTAAGTCCATAATCTCATATTCACATATATCAAGTTGATACATTACCTCACCTCAAAAATGTAAATTTGCACCAGTAAATGAACAGATTGCATCATGTAACCAGAAATTCTGCAGTTTCATATTAAACCCAAAATGCACTACTATTATGACAGCCATATGTGAGAAGTCACAAGAACCAGAAAATCACATTTCAGGTAATCAACGGCAATGTGCATTAGCTATGGATTTCCTTAGAGCAAAAAGGCCTAGCTAACCTGGATTACTTTAGCATCTGGAGTCTCATATACTTGTGCCTCGTAAAGCCCCACACCTGGTTTCTGCAGGCCTGAGCCAAGGTTAGTGCAAAACCAATCAGTCTCCTTCAGTTGAAGCAATAAGCTTAGTGCAAAACCAATCAGACTCCTCCACTCAAAGCAATAAGCTTGGTGCAAAATCAGTCAGTCTCCTCCAATCAAAGCAATTGCATGAAATAGAAAGGCATGACCATGAAACTTTAAAAAATAATAAAAAATAATTTTTTAAAAAGAAAAGAAAAAAACTGTGTGCATTTATGTGCTAAGAGTCTAAATGATTTTACCACCCCAGATACAAAGGTGAAAAGGAAGTGCAAACAATTCATGAAATAGCTTAGATATCCAAAAGGAAAATATGCATGTAGCAAGAGAAAAACATGTGTACACAATATCTTCCCTTGTGACTAAGAACTCCTAGTGCATTTATATTTCAATGCAGACCCAAATGACTAAGTTACAAGGATGAAAAATAATACAATGATTTGATGGTTAACTAGAGAGATATGTATGAATATAAATCACAAACCATTCAAGCAAATATTAAAGATATGAGGTTAGATGCACAATGATTTTCAAAAAATATCACATATAATAGCATCCACATGGATTTTCTATTCATGAATCCTTAAAAGTGCAAATATTCTAGTCCACAAAGTACCTTGTAAATTTAGATAGAAAGCAAAAGGGAAAAAAAAGTCCTTGTTAATGCTGGGAAGTGAAAGAAAAGTGCAACAAAATGAACGTTCCTAGTCTAATTAGTTCACAGGATACCCATGGTCTCCAACAACCTCATAGTAAAAGTGATTGTTCATAGTAAAACTGCTTGCTCACATTATCTGACACGCTGCTGTAAACCTGCAGCAAACTCTGAGTACCCATATCCTCTCACAGTTATCCGTTCAATACTTTCAATTTGCCAAACAATAACAGGAACTCCTCACTTTGATTAATCGCATAAAAAAAGAATGCTTTGCTTGTCCTTCTTTTTACTAAATTTCCCAGATAGCTTTACTAAATGACTGATTCTGTTCAAAATGAAGCCTAACTGGTTAGTGGTTTGTCCATAAAATCACTTGAGTAATTCAGTATACCTCATCTGTGAAATAAAAATGTCCTATGTCCACCTTTTCCTGGATATGTCAAAGTAAACACTGTGTCAAGATCATCCTTGCAGGAAACCAGCTCATAGTCCAGCATGATTTCAAGATACTTTAGAGACAGATTCTCCTAAATTTCATCTTTCTATGAGAAAATGTGTCCGTTAATCTTTCTTCTAATCGACCAGCAAGTTATTTTAGGCTGTCAGCAGATAGACCATTAATGTCCACTGGCAAAGGTTGGCCAGTGATTTTGCTCTAGACTGGTTGTGCAAAGTTTTGAAGTCACTTTTCAAACTGAAATTAGTGCTTTAACTTACTTCTTTTATAGCCAAAAAAATTTACGCAATATAAGACTTATCTCAACCATACGTTACTGCAACAATGAAGAAAATTTAGCATTATTAGTTCCTATGAAATTCACGCAATATAACCATACTACAATCAACAGAAAAAAGAAACAAACCAAATTGCAAGGTTCACACCAAACTTAAATATTTAGGCAATGCTTTACCAATTGGAGAACCAAATGCACCAGGTGGCAGCGGATCAAACTCCATTCCAAGGACAGGCCCATCCTCCCTTAATCGCTCCCCTAATTGTGCTTCCACAAAGGCAATCGCTCGCAACTCAGACAATGCCTGGGGAGGCTCATAATACCTCTTTACAGCAGGCATTTCAGTTCCAATCCTTGCTAGAGCTGTTCCACTGCGATGAACAACTCTATGCTGCTGTAAAATCTCCGTAGGCCCCAATGCAGTTCGAACCAAACCAAGACTCTGGTCATTCTTCATGCCCCCACCATACCCCCCCACCAGCTCCTTCCCTACTCCATTAGACAACGCTCCAACCATTCCGGGAGACGCCTCCTTCTTCACCCGCTTCTCTCCTGGTGGTTTCCGGTCCTTCAACCTCCTGTGGCAGAACCACATTTGTAACTGCCTATCAGTGAGCCCCAACTTCATTGCCAACTCTGCTCTCATTGCCTCAGATGGATACGTGTCCACTATACAAATGCAACCCAAAAAAAAAAACTTCATTTTATTCCAGCTATAAGCGAGTAATATTGAAGCACAAAACCTCACAATCAAAATTAAGCAAGTAAATTAGCCAACAGAACTCAGACAAACACAATAATGAGAAATGAACTAACCAGAATAAGCTTTTTCTAGAACCTCCAACTGAGAAGGAGTCTTCATTTTCCTCTTAACTCTAGGCTCCCCTTCTGGAGTACTGTTCTTCTTCACCACATCATAACCACCACCTTCTGCTCCAGCATCCGCCGCAGCAGCAGCAGCAGAACCACCACTTCCACCACCATCAACCTCCACTTTTTCCATCAAAATCAAATCTTTCCCAAAAAACATAAAAAACCCAATACCTCCAAAGATCAAAAAAATCAGCACCAACCCACCATTTCCAACAAGATTCTAAGCATCCCTCTTTAAGATTAAGACTGGGGCTTGAGAAATTGGGGCTTTTTTGAGATTGAAGAAAAAGAAAGAAAGAAAGAAAGACTAAAGACTTGCTCCTCTTCTTATCCCAGAAGTTAATAATAAGACTAATAGTGATAGCAAACCCCAAAAATGTGAATGATGATGATGGAGATGTGCGGTGAGATTTGAAGAATACCCACCAATCAATAAATAAAGTACTCCTACTAATACTGCTATTTCTTTTGGTCTTCTACTTCTACTCTTCAATGCCCACAAGATTTTAACTTTATCTATTCTCCTTACTATCACTTGCTCAAAAGTAATTGAAACCATCACAAGTAAAAGATAATATTGAGGGAATCTATGTTGTTCATTAATTACTAGTAAAATCAATAGAGAAGACAAATTTTGAGCTTCACAAGAACCAATAACAGCAGCAGCAGAAAATAGTACAAGTACTACTAATTCTTCACCAAAAACTCCACTCATGATGACTTTTTTCAAACTTCTCGTTTGCAACCCCTTTTTCTGTTTTTGGATTTTGTTTAATGGGTTTTGTTTTGTGTGGAAAAAAATATACTGTGATATGGTTGTTGTTGTTGCGGTTGTGGTGTAAAAAGAAAAGAAAATTTTCGTGCAGTGTGTGTATTGAGGGTGTGATGTTGCGTGTGAGAGAGAATGAGCGGATTATTTCGAAAAGATTTATTAAACAAAGGGAGGGAGAGGATTGAGAATTGTCAGAAATGGGAAGGCTTTGATTGATTCGTTCATCAATTGAAGGATGCTTTATTGTGTTTTTTTTTCAGAGTTTCTTTCCTTTTTTTTTCCTTTTTTGGTGGACTTTTTTTTAATTGTTTCTTTCTCTCTCTAAAGACTCCAAGTTTCTCTCTCTAAAATTAGACTTGACTCCCTCTCTCTGTCCTTGGAATTCTTTCTTGTTTACTTCTTGTCTAATTTTAGTACGATGATCGGTTTGAGGATTCTGAGGGGTTTTAGCAGAGTAGTATAACATTGCCTAGGCGGATTTGTAGCGCGTGTTTGCAGTCTCCTTTGGTTTCTGGTCGGGAGCAGTGATTGAAACGCGCTTGGTGGAGCGTCTAGGAGCAAGATATGTTATTAGTACTTGCTCTCCTACAAGAACTGCGCGACTTTTTTCCTGTCTTCTGTTGGAAGGAAATTATGGGCCCCATATTAAAACATGGCTGCAGCAATTTATCACATTTAGCTCTTTTCTCAGAAATGTTATTTGCACTATATATTTTATTATTTACACTTCCTTCCTGCTTATTTTATTGTATAGTTTAATAAATAAAAATTATATAATTAAAATAAAAAAATTAGAGTGCAAATAACATTTTCTTTTTGCTAATGATGTACTGCTGGTGTCCAAAATTCGGGTGAAACTAATTTTGTTAATCTCATTATTTTTCACTCTGATTAAAGATTGTTGATGTTCAAAAAGGTCGTTTTTGGGAGCTGTGAATGGAAAAGAAATAGAAAAAAAATGGAGAGAAAATGAGGGCTTTCCTTACTTTTGGCTGAAATTTTTGCAGTGAAGTAGAGAAACAAATAAGTTTGGTTTTTTATCTACTTAATTTGTTCAAGTATAGAATCAAATACCACCCTCGTGAAGCTAATAGGATAGTTTATATGCATCAGTCCCTAGTACGATTTCTTACCCATCAGACTCATCAGAGGCAACCCCAATAGAGCGATTCTCCAACTTGTAAAGATCATTTGGTTGGGTAAACAACCATTAGTTACTCCAAATCCACCTCTATATCTTTTGATCCAAAAGAGATTTTAAATCTTATAAGATGGGGGAAAAGGGAGAAATTGAGAAGAAACATTTTATGATTACCTGATTAATAACAGGTCAAGTTGATAGATTTAGGATTCTATTTTGGGGTCAAAATTTTATGGGGTTAATTTTGGAGCATTTTAAATTCCAGTCCTTGAATGATCCTTAAAGCTTAAGCTTAAACGTAGGTACATTAATGAAATTCAAAGATGTTACGTTTCACCAGAAGGCTTCTTCAATCTTGTCAACTTGTCATAATTCTTCAAGTGAAGATAAAATCAGAATAATTTATTCTTAGGGAGTATGTCTTTGATATTTAGAGGTCAAAAAACAAGTCAATTATTTTGTGCACAGGAATGAAGTTTCCAAGAAAGAGGTCTGTTTATGGCCCCAGAAGTGAAAAGAACGTCCATGGCTTGCAATTACCTAAAAATTGCTATGGAACTAACAAGAATCTAACGAGCCAAATTTGCACCAACTGAGAACTAGCAGATCCTGCAAAGTGGGAAATAACTATAGATTCAATGACCAACTTTAGCAATGCATTAAACCCACAAGAATGAATTTTGAACATTGGCAATGGATTTCAAGAAAAAGGAGGATGAAGTTTGCATCAAGCGCGAGAGAGGGGAAAGCCAATTCCATGTCTCTTGGTTGGGAATACAACGAATATTATACTACAAACAATACCAACGAAAACAGGCAGTGCAGTCAGAAACTCCTGAGCTTCTTCTGATCTTGATGGATAGAAACAGTTAATCACATTTTGATCAAACATTGCCACAGCACCAAAAACCAGTACTGACATGAATGCATGAAAAAAATCAATGAACTTTATCCTGTATTTTGGAGCATCCTCGGGAGAAACCGTGATTGAACCATCAATAATCCACAATCCACGAAATGTCGCCATGCCATACCGAACTTTCCCTCGCTCATCCCTGATGCTATCTGTGAAGCAAAGCACGAAACAGGAGATCCCACAAAGGCCAAGAAGGCCTAAAGTCAAGGATTTGCTGATGATGGATTGACATCTTCCTTCATGAGTCAAAGCTGGTGACAAAATCCGGAATGCAAGAACTGAACCTGTGGGGAGAAGATTGGCCAAATGGGCTGTTCCCTTGAAGGTTTTCCTGATTGCCTTTTGTCCAGGTGGTTTTTGAGGTTTTAAACCAGGTTGATCTCCAAGGAGGGGTGCTTGCAATTGTTCTTCTAGCGTGGCAAATGCTTGGTTGGCTGTAATATTTTGTGCACTCATGTTTAATTTTCTTGGTTCAAATTCTTGATCTCCGTTTCTTTTTTTAATCCCTTTCAATCTTTATTCCCAGGATGTTTTGAACAAATTATATTTGTTCTAGGGGTCTATTCAGAAAACATAGGAGAAAGATTGAATTGGCTGAAGTTTATGTTCTGATTGAATTATCAGATCAATATGGAATTATGATCAGATGAAGGTTTCCAAGAAAGTTTGATGAGGAGAGGCTTCATGGCTCAAGAAACTCTCAACATCTATATGTTGAAAATCCTTCAAATGAATGAGGGTTTTTCAGGGCAGGCTAATTTCCATGTTAAAAAGTGGTAACATTTATAGGCTGTAAAGCCATCATGAACTGTTAAATAAAATTTATTTTTGCCATGGTGTAAATAGGGTGGAGGTTTCATTTGAGTGCTTTAATTTGTTGGTATTTTCTTCGTTGGAAGGCTGGAAGGCTATTCAATCTTAAGCGCAATTGCAGGGCTATGTTTGTTATCTAATTTTCAGTTATGGTTGTAAAATATGCCAACATTGTGCCTTATCATGTTTTGACTATACAAGAGTATAAAGGTAATGCCTCTAAACAATTTTGCGTTTCTAAAAATTTAAGAGTAAATCTTATATACACTGACAGTATATACACTATTGAATTCGTGACATGTGTGTAAAAGTTGAATTTCAAATTCAAATTTTGCATAATTGTCAATGTATACACTATCAGTGTAAAAAAGATTGATCCCAAATTTAACACAAACACTTCTTAAGGAGTGCCACTCGTTAAACGGACCATTAGTTTAATGACTTGCTTGTATAACTTTCTTATACTTTTATAAGTTGAAGTAAACATCTCAAAATTGCTCATAAATTTTACATCCACGTAACCTTCTTATAAAATACAATCACCACAATCAGAAAATTCATTTTTACCTTGGTCATACTCATAGATGCATGGCTTTAAGTAGCATTAATTACTTTTAAGTACAATTTTGGAGTTCTCCAAATAATTTCTCACAAAAGCATCGATGGCAGACATAGGAGAGGTACTTGTGAAAGAAAACAGATTTGGTTCCATAAACTTCTTGGTTCGTCTTTGTAACTTTTTATGAAGTATCAGATATTGGTTACGATGGCCTCCAATTAGGAGCTTCGAGATTCTGACACAGTAGTTAACTTATGCATAATTGATGATGAACAGAAAGGAAGAATCAATTAAAAGCAATTTTGATGCACCAACACCAAGGAATACATTTTAGAACATTAGAGCAAAACACATATTACTTCCTCAAAAAAAAGAAAAAAAAAACACATAGTACTTCTTAAAAGTCAAGGACTGGAGTGCATTTAACCCTCCCCACCCCCCCCCCCCTCCCTGGCGCCCAAAAAATATATAGAAGAGAAAAATCTTTTTTGGGGTAAAATAAGGCATCTCAACTTTTTCAAGACTCAAACCACTTGCAGGTTACATCCATACATTTGTGGCACTATTTAAAGATTCCACTAATTACAAGCCTTAGAAATGATAAGACACGCCAATTCAAGATCAAACTCACTCTCACATGGATGGAACCTCTCTTCTTTTTTTTTTTTTTTATCAACAACGCGAACTACCTAACCTACTCTTACTCCTACTCCTACTCTATAGGGAAGGGGAAAATCTAAGGAAGCTTGTACTGAGGTTAGGAGGTGAACTATCAAAATAGACAAGTACATTTTTTGCATTTTTTGAATTGTTTAAAAACAAAAAATACCATACTTTTTGTGTAATGTACTAGGTGAGGACCGCGAGGTTTAACCCCGATCTAGTGTATAAAAGAATTTTAGAAGGGTCTTCTTGACCATTGAACCAAGGCCCAATGAAACCTCTTAGGAACACCTTTCCTGTGGATTCACTGAGATATGAATATTATTGAAGTAATTGAGTAACACTTTACGTAATTGCATTGTACAATGAAAAGGGAAAAAAATAGTATTTGATTAAGGTCATAAGCATATTATTTTAATATACATATATTAGTTCAAGATCTACATTGACATCAAATCTACTAACATGTTTAGCCCCGTTTGAACTTGCAATAGTTTATAAAGAACACTTCTGACACAAATAATTTTAACAAAAGTGCTTTTAAATTATCAAAAATTGGTTTCCTTTAGTTACGAGGTTGTGTTTGGATTGCAATTTTCTAGAGTTTTTGTAGAAAATATACTGTAGCAATTTGATGTATGTAAGGTAAAATGGTGATTGAAAAATATATTCACGAAAAATATAGAGAGATTTTTTGATAGAGAATCCCTTTCCAAACAAACCAAACAGTACTTTTAGAACTTAAAATTTTTTTAATAAACACGTCACAACTCCAAGTGGGACTTTAACAACACTAGGTGCTAACACCGTGCTTTGCGCGGTGGTATACATGCCCAGTTAATGTTTAGCTAGTAATATTTGTGAGAATGAAGAATAGGGGTAAAAAACGGAGCTATATTATACAGGAATAAAAGTGAAAAAGCAGTTGCACCGGAGAGAAGTCGTAATTATACAGGCGTTGTAAAAATGTAAAGCAAGCAAGTTCAGTTTTTATCTTGAATGGTTAGGCTGTGAAAGTTTAGCTGATTAACGGCTAATAGATCATCTAAAAAGTATGAAGTTACAATGTTGAACGCAGGTGCTTGAGACAGCCTGATTGATGGAGAAGGGGGTTGAATGCAGCAAATAATTGTTCTTCCGTGCAATTTTTGTGCAACGAGGCTGATGAAAGAAACCGTCTATAAGGATTTTCTTGCAGGATTGTCATTAACAGCTTGAGGGTGGTCGGCCGAAGCTTATCAGAATTTTGAACTCTGTTTGTGAGCTCTTTATCAGTGTCAAAAAAATATAACTGAACTCCCGAGGATTTATCAGACGGAGAGATTAGACCATCCAAGAAGTGATACACCTGGCCCTGGACTCGAAATGTATAAACCCCTTTTGTAATTTTTGTCAGCTCACGATCAAACTTAGCACCATAAGACGTGAACGCCACGTTATTATTATATGTACGGGAGTTCTTCCTAAAGTGCTCGCATTCCTCATCATTACCAATGAATAGGCGCTTAAGAGCATAAGGCATAGCAGGAGCAACAACAGAGATTTCACCTTCAGAGCAACAAAAAGAAGGAGGTTCTGAAGGGAAGCGTTTGGCACCACAGTGTTCACAATTTGGAGTAGGAGGAAGAATAACAGATTGGGTTGGAATATTTTCTAACCGAGATAATCTGGAAGGTACATGCTGAAGATTCCTACCTGGAAATATCCAAAATGAAGATAGAAGTATATACACATGGCTAATGGGAATGATGATTAGCAGGAGAAGGCAGGTTGCTTCTTTGCAAGAGCGAGTAGCAAGGTTTTTTGTCTAAAAAGTTACAAGGTTCAAGAGTTAAGCATGATACAGAATAAAACAGAGCTGACACCTACACAAACAGAATATCCTTTTTTTCAGACAGGTGACAATGAGAATACGAAAGCTTCCTTATTGTAATGAAAAATAGGCAATTTTTCAAATGACATAAGGACAAATTTTAAACCGGAGTTTGATACGGAAAACAAATATGCGAAAAGCATGGAGTGCAAAGGCACAGGCAGCTGTATGCTATACAAGATAAGTCTGATAGCAAACGAGCGAGTTCTAATTAGGCTACAAAAACAAAGCAAATTGATGGCGAACCAAATTATAAGTATACCGCGAGAAAGTTGCGACGGAAGAGAGGCTGGCGTAGGATAAGAAGCTGAAGTAACATATTCTGACTGAGTAGTGAACAGATTTTCCCTATTGTCATTTAAAGATGAAGAAGCTGGGATGGAACTATCCACAGCGCCAACCAAAACAACACCAGTCTGAGTATATCCTAGTGGAGTACTACTAAAATAATCTTGGGTATTCTGGGCAGGCCTTTGAAAACGGATCGTTTCACCAAAAGAAGGCACAACAGTGGCTGCCTTCTTTGAAGCGTTCTATTCCCGACGGCGACGGAGCAGGTCAGCTTTTTGACTATGCGGCATTTCCGCATACCTCTTACGTCTCTTAGCATTTTTATCCATGTGTGGATAATGCGAGCTTGAAAAGTATACAAATAGATAACGGCCAATGTATTTCTTTGAAATGAAAGACACAAAAGGCAGTATAAAGTTGCACACAATGAAGCAAAAGAAGACACATTGCAAGTTAAGCGTGTAAAAAGAAAGCAAACATAGCATGTAATGGAACGGAGCAAGCTTAGCAGTAAGAGAGATAGGGGGGAGAGGTTGGAGCGAACAGAGAAGCAAGCCATAACAACAAGAATAAGAATAAATAAAAAAACCACAACAGGGTGATGCGAAACCAAGCAGAAAGGAAATTACCTGGAGCAAAAGGCAGGCGTAAGCAGAAGAACAAGCTAGATGAAGGAGCTGAAATGGTCCTGCAGAAACCAAAAGGAAGACTGTCAAATTTTTTTTCTTTGATGTGAAACTGAAACCCTAAAAAACCACCAAAGAAAAAACAAAGTAGTCCAAAAGGAAGAAAGCGAACATATGATATACCAAACAATTGCCGAAAAACGATTAGAATGAGGAATGCAAATTTTGGACAACACAACATTGTCCATGCTATAGGAATTGCAGATACTATTTAGCAAAGACCAGAAGATTAATGCATACTCTAAAAACATAAGCACATTGGGTTGTGAATAAATTATGTTTCATGTGCACAGCAAATCATCATATTAAATGTCAAAAAGTTTAAAAATGGAAAGGTATGAAATTTGTAATAGGATTTATATTGGATATATATATATATATATATACACACATACACCAATAGAAGCAATCATGGCTAGAACTTCTTAATACGGCAAATATAGGTTCAAAAAAATTGTTGGCGAGACCAGCAGGGTTCTGCCACATTAAGAACACAGCATTTTTCTTTACTTTTCTTGAGGTTTTTTTTCATGTCTTGTGTGTACCAAATAGAACATTTGCTTGTATATATCTCATTCTATTTTTATTCTATATCAAAATTTAACGCACACGCAAAAGCTAATCAAAACATGATCACAATTCTGACACACCTAATACTATTTTGTTTTGAATAAAAAACCACCTACAAATAGTAGGGAGTCAGGTATAAATCATGACTTGTTTATTAAAAAATTTCAAAAGACAACATGATAAAGCGGAGATGTCTCTTAATTTTGACTCAATAAAAATTTTATGACCTTTTAAATGATCTCAACAAACATGATTTAGTTTTTTAGCTTGAAATTTTGTCGTATTTATTTTTTTGGGCTTTTTTTTCCCATTTTCTGAGGGTGGCTTTCTTTTTCTGCTTTCTCTGAGATCAACATAATGACTTCCCCTTACCGGTTTATAAAAGTGAAAACAGATATCTATTCCTAATTATGTGGCTGTCCCAACTAAATATTTGTTTTCCTTGGAACGTGTTTCATCAAAAGTAACATGAATTGTTGGTCAACAAAATAATTAAAAATTACAGATTATCAATATGGTGATTAACTGAGCCTTTTTTCTGTTCTTAAATTTTCTAGAAGACTATCATCATTCAATATGGAATTGTGGACTGACCTGGTAAAAGGATCGATTAATTTTAAAGTCTACTACTAAAAGGCCTCAATTCCAACACTTTAATCCTAAATTCCAATCATCACTTTATTTTCATAAGTGCAATAATACACAGCTACTATAGTGACAATACAGCGGTACACAACTATACATAATTCAAAATACTTATCAAATCTGTCTAAAAAAAAAAAATTGGGGAGAACAATCAATAAACCCAAAAGAGAAAATGGTCCACGCATATGTAAAAATGAGTTATGGGATAATTGTCGACAAATTTCATCTGGCTCATGGAAGGGCAATTTGGTGGTTTGTTATTTGCTATCTTGACTGGGTCGAGCAGATTGCACAACAATTTAATACATGGGATACTCCTTTTATATGTATACAAAGCTGAGATGAACATAATGTCTTTCCCTTACTGGTTTATAACAGTGAAAAGATCTATTCCTAATTATGTGGCTGTCCCAAGTAAAATTTGTTTTCGTTGGAACATGTTTTATCAAAACTAACATGAATTGTTGGTCAACCAAATAATTAAAAATTACAGAGGCATGTACAAAAACATCCAATTTTTTGCCAAAAAAAAAAACAAGTTGGACAAGAGCTCTGTCCTTGCTTCCATCTTTCAATGCAGTTTTTGAGTTGCCAATACGGTGATTAATTGAGCCTTTTTTTTGTTCTTAAATTTTGTACAAGACTATCATCATTCAATAGGGAATTGTGGACTGACCTGGTGAAAGGATCCATTAATTTAAAAATCTACTACTAAAAGGCCTCAATTCCAACGTCGTAATCCTAAATTCCAAGCATGACTTTATGTTAATAAGCGCAATAATAGACAGCTACTATAGCGGCAATACAGCGGTATACAAGTATACATAATTCAAAATAGTTTTCAAAGCTGTAAAAAAAAAGAATTTGGGAGAACAATCTGCTTCATGGAAGGGCAATTCGGCGGTTTGTTATTTGGTATCTTGACTGGGTTGAGCAGATTGCACAGCAACAAAAATCTAAAGCGGGGAAAATACAGCGTACGGAAGGCTGAGGATCAGGCGGAGGCAGTAATTTGAGGGAGAATTTCGAGGGGGGCAGCGCTAATTTGGGGGCAGGGGGGGAGACGCAAGCACACTAATCCAGTTAAAAACCAGAAAGCGAGGGTGGGAAGAGCGGGGTGAGGGATTCGTCCAAAACAAAGGCTGTAATTGATTGGATGTGCAATTAACAAATATTGCGGGGAAAAGAAAAGGAAAGGGAAACGGAAAAGGCGATAAAAGCAGGTGGAAAAAAAGAGGAGCAGAGGTTACCTGGCGGAGCGAAATAGGAAGCAAGGAGAAGGAGCAGCAGTAGGGAAACAGCAACGGAAGAACAATTGGCCAGTCGCGGGGAGAGGTAAGGAGAAGCAGCTACATCGGCCATCATTGCAGCAACCTAATCCGTCAGCAGCCAGGGGGGAGACTGTTGATCTTGATCCCTATCTTTTGATGTTTACAAAATAAATGGATGTTACTAATGTCTCTTAAAAGATCTATTCAGTTATGAAGCAAATTAGTTCCAAAGATCAAGTACAATTGAAAGATGACAAAGTATGCTGAAACTGTCGGACGCTCAAGAAGTCAGGATCCGACGTCCGATAATCATTGCACAACTTCGGACGCTTGCTTCGGACGTCCGATAGGATCCTTCGAAGTCGACGAAACTATCGGACGCTGAATATGTCTCTACCGGACGTCCGATAGAAACAAGATAATTTCTCAAATCTGTTTGTTTGCTGTCGGACGCACAAAGAGCTTGCACCGGACGTCCGAAAGAATTGAAGAAAATCTCTGAAACTCACTGTCTGTTGTCGGACGCATAAAACAGGGCTATCGGACGTCCGACACTCCAACGGCTAGTTGACTCTTCAGCTACTTTCTATCCGTTGGAAGCTTTAATAAGGCTCTTTCTTGGTCCTATATAAATAGTGATTGGTCAGATATTTCAAACAACTTTTGCACACTGAAGATACAAAAGATCTAGAGTGATTTTAGTGAGAAAATACTCATCAAAGAAGATTTGTAGTCTTAGTGGTGTGAGGTTCATTGTAAGCTTTTCATTTCTGAGTGAATCTTTCATGAGTGTAGCTCTGTGAGGGTTGTTCTGAGGGATAGTAAAACGTCCTGGCTTGACCGAGTGGTGTTCGGGGCAAGGAGGAGGTGAACCTTCATTTGTACGCAAGAGTGATTGTAATTCATCAAATTGAAGAAGCTTATTTGAATTAATCTACAAGTTCAAGAGGAGCTGTGTAGTTAATTGGTTTGCAATTCTTTTCCTTTTATTTACTTATTGTTATATTGCGATCTTTTAATTGCTTATCGATTGGCTTTTCGATTGGTTGTCTTCGATCCTAACAATTGGTATCAGAGCTTGGTCTCCTAGAGATTAAGCTCAATCGGCTTGGGAGGAAAAATGACAACCAATAATGCTATATTTTTTGAAGGACATTCTGTTATTAGACCACCTATATTTAATGGTTCAAATTATATGAGTTGGAAAGAAAGAATGATTATCTTTTTGCAATCTATTGATATCGAATTGTGGTTTATTATTAGTGAAGGTCCATATGATGCCTCTCTTATAGATGAAAATACTCATGCATCTTGACCGAAAACAAGAAGTGAATTGACTGCTGTGGATAGAGCTCATCTCACCTTAAATGCAAAAGCCATGAATGTGTTATATTGTGCATTAGACTCAAATGAATCTATTAGAGTCAAGGGTTGCAAGTCAGCTAAAGAAATTTGGGACAAACTGAAAGAAATTCATGAAGGTAGTGAGAATGTTAGAGAACAAAAGAAGTCCATTCTAGTTACAAAGTATGAATCTTTCAAGATGGAACCTCATGAAAATGTTGATCAAATGTATTGTAGATTCAATGATCTCATTAAAGATTTAGATGTGCTGGAAAAAGAATATTCTCTTGGTGAGAAAAATAGAAAAATCTTGAATGCCTTGTCCAATGATTGGGAAAATAAAGTGACTGCTATTGAGGAGGCTAGAGATTTGAATACTATGCCTATTGAATCTCTTATTAATTCTCTTACCTCTTATGAGCTGAAACTTAAGACTAAGGTGCAAGAGGAAGATGATGCAAAAGTGCGAAAGAATATTGCTCTAAAAGCCTCACAAGATGAAGATGATTCTGCCTCCCTAGATGAAGAAGATGTGGAAGGTGATGACAATGATATCGCTCTCATCATAAGAAGTTTCAAACGAATACTCAACAAGAGGAGATTCAGAAAAGGTGGACCTAGCAATTCATTCCCAAATCAGTTCAACGACTCGAGAAACAAAGGGAAGCTAGAGTTCAACAAAAAGCAAACTGATCAGTGCTTTGAATGCGGCCAACCTGGACACTATGCAAGTGACTGTCTAGTGATGAAGAAGAAAGAAGGAAGAAAACCAAGAATAAACAAATTTCAATTCACATGAAATGAATGCAATTCCGATGGTGAAATTGAAGAGGAAGATCAATCTGCTCAATTGGCTTTCATGACCATTGGAGATGATGAGGTAACATCTTCTAACTCTCAATCTGATTATGATGATGAAACTGAAGATGATCTTGAACATTTCATTATAAAATTGCATGATAGTTTGAAAGAATCTTATGCTAGAAACAAGGAATTAAAACAGAAAATTAGTTTTTTGCTTCGAGATAATGCAAATCTTTTTCAACAAAACAAAAAATTGATTGCTGAAAATGATTACTTCAAAAAGAGTGAGACTGCTTTACATTTTGAGATTGATAGAAAAGCAAAGCTTTGTGATTTGTTCAAAAAGGAACAAGGTGATTTGAAAAGAAAAATGGATGGTCTAAATGAGTTGCTTAAACACAAGAAACAAGTCTGTTTTCAAAAGAATAGGTTGAATTCTAATTCAAATGAGTTTGCTATTCACAGGAGAAGACAAGTAAGATTTATTAAACCTGTTCATGTAAATAACTTTTTGGTTATGTGTAATTTTTGTTGTCAAAAGGTCACATGAATAGTGATTGTTATGTGAGAAAGAATATGAGAAGAGGCATGAAATGCATGTGGATAGTTAGACATGATGCTAATTTTAACAAGTAGGAGGTTTTGTCTAATCATTGCAGTGATTCTTGTTCATAATATTTGTTCTTTTGATACTTTGATCTGAGTTTTCGCTGATATCTTTGAACACTACTGAATCTATATGATGTCAAAAAGAGAGATAAAAGAATAATGCTGATCTCATGATGATTTGCTGTGATTGCTGTCATTTCTCTATTTTTTCTTGGAATATTGAATTCTCTGTTATTGTTGCTGGATTATAGCAGTTGATTTTTACTCTTATGATGACAAAAAGGGGGAGAAATGGATGCAATGTGTAAGGGGGAGTTATTCTGAGATTATGAGTTTGGCTCTTAAAAGTTTTGGTTGCAATGATTGAGGGGGAGCTTATACTTATTCTTGTTTCTTTCCATCCATTGTTTTGTCATCATCAAAAAGGGGGAGATTGTTGATCTTGATCCCTATCTTTTGATGTTTACAAAATAAATGGATGTTACTAATGTCTCTTAAAAGATCTATTCAGTTATGAAGCAAATTAGTTCCAAAGATCAAGTACAATTGAAAGATGACAAAGTATGCTGAAACTGCCGGACGCTCAAGAAGTCAGGATCGGACGTCCGATAATCATTGCACAACTTCGGACGCTTGCTTCGGACGTCCGATAGGATCCTTCGAAGTCGACGAAACTATCGGACGCTGAATATGTCTCTACCGGACGTCCGATAGAAACAAGATAATTTCTCAAATCTGTTTGTTTGCTGTCGGACGCACAAAGAGCTTGCACCGGACGTCCGAAAGAATTGAAGAAAATCTCTGAAACTCACTGTCTGTTGTCGGACGCATAAAACAGGGCTATCGGACGTCTGACACTCCAACGGCTAGTTGACTCTTCAGCTACTTTCTATCCGTTGGAAGCTTTAATAAGGCTCTTTCTTGGTCCTATATAAATAGTGATTGGTCAGATATTTCAAACAACTTTTGCACACTGAAGATACAAAAGATCTAGAGTGATTTTAGTGAGAAAATACTCATCAAAGAAGATTTGTAGTCTTAGTGGTGTGAGGTTCATTGTAAGCTTTTCATTTCTGAGTGAATCTTTCATGAGTGTAGCTCTGTAAGGGTTGTTCTGAGGGATAGTAAAACGTCCTGGCTTGACCGAGTGGTGTTCGGGGTAAGGAGGAGGTGAACCTTCATTTGTACGCAAGAGTGATTGTAATTCATCAAATTGAAGAAGCTTATTTGAATTAATCTACAAGTTCAAGAGGAGCTGTGTAGTTAATTGGTTTGTAATTCTTTTCCTTTTATTTACTTATTGTTATATTGCGATCTTTTAATTGCTTATTGATTGGCTTTTCGATTGGTTGTCTTCGATCCTAACAGAGACAGCAGAAGGAGAAGGCGTGTAAGGGGACAAAGCGGAATAGTAAAGGCTGAGGTGACGCAGCCGGACAAAGCGATGGAGTGGGGAAAAAATAAAAAGAGGAGAAGCCAAGACGAGGAAAAAAGAGGGAATTTTTTAACATATGGGGCAGGGAAGATAAATTTTGGACCTTTACGGGGGCTAAATTTTGGAGCTGAATGAAACAAAACAGAATCTGTGGTCGACGAAGAAAGAAAAAGAAGGCCAGGAGCAAGATGGAGCTGGTAGAGACGAGCTGGCTCGGCGAGCAGAGAGGCAGCTGACGGGGCCAACCTAACGGATGCAGGCAAACAGGACCAACGAAAGACGGGTCTTACAAGGTGAAACTTGAGTTGAGGGTAAAAGTTGAGGGTAAAACTTGAGCTGCAAAGAAGAGTGCACAAGGAGGAAAAGCTTCGAGTTGGTGGAGTTGGTATAGAGGAGACTGACGAAGTGGCAGAGAGGTGACCGACGACCCCAGCCAGCCTCCCACTCAGCAGAAAGAAAGAAAGAAAATAAGAAAACAGTGCGGGGGAAAAAATAAAGAACGCATCCGCTCCACGCCAACATCAAACAAACGAATCCCCAGCCGCCACGCGGAGGACGACCACGTCCGACGTGGATCCCGTGGCTTTGCCCTTAGTCTATATGGTTAATAAATGCCTACTGAATTTGGACCAATGCTTGGTGAAGATATGGGTTTTGGTATTATAGGCCACACTCTTAGAGGTCGTTCCTTTAATAAGGGCCTGGAGCCTGGATGACAGGACCCGATATTTAGACCTACAAAATGGACTCGAGGCCCAGTTATCACTTGCGTGAAGTTGGGTGATTACGGTTTTGCTGAAGCTAACAATCGCTTTTCAGATCCATTGTTTGGATTTGAATTAAAATGTATGGTAAGCAAGAACGGTGCCCATATGTGCTTTTGAAACTAGCATTATGTTTATTTCAAAATATCTAATAATATGTTTTCTTTTTTCTTAACAATGTTTTCTTGATAATCCCGTCCGTCGTATTTAATTATTTGACATGGATGAAAGAAAGGGGAATATGCCTTTATAATATTTACTAAAAAATTACCTATCCAGGAAAAATAATAGAGAGAAACATTTGTAAATTAGGTGCCTATTAACCGATCGAGAGAATACTTTATCATTAATTTCCCAACTCAATTTATACTTTCACCGTATTAAATTCTCAAGTTTGATTTTTTTTTTTTTATAAATTCTACAATTATCTTATCTATAAATGTAATTTCACAAAAAATAATTAAAATTTTTATTATAAGTGCACTTCTCGATAAGGCGTAACAAGTATTCAAGTTTTGATTTTTCTTACTCAAACTTAACTCGATAACCTTGATTCGATAACCTTATCAAGTAATTCGAACTCGATTTGAACTCTACTTAAATTCGATCAATGTCAAGTTTGAACTGAACCTTTTGATTGACTTACTCGCAAGTTTGAGTCAATTAACTTGGTTAATTTACACTTCTATTTATCCGTACCTCAAGTCCATACCAATTTTGGGCTCTAGAGCCGAATTAATAAGATCTTGGACTTTGACACTTGGCAAAAAAATAAAGAAAAATGTAGTCCACAGTTTATATTTTCTTCTCTTTTTTCTACATTATCAATTTGACCGCTCTTATTTGAATGTTGAGCAAGTAAACTTGCCAAAGGAACAAATGGAAAAACTTAGTTTAAATTCTTTCATTTTGTTAATTACCTGGAAGATCAAAATAAAGATACTGAACCAGATCCAGTTTACTGTGATATTTTTATCAGTTAGTACACAAATTTGGCATCCATTTTGGAAAAGGTGAAAAGATTTAAATTTTTGTGTCAGGCTATGCATTTTGTACCTTTCCCATATACAGTGAAGTAGCCAACAACAGAGTCAATTTTGCATTTCTTAGCCGGCAAAGCGTCTTTGGCAATGTGAAACAGCCATAAAAGCCACCCAATTAATTCTCCAAGATGTTCTGTCACTTTCGGCTGCGTTGTTGTTTCTTCCGGGATTGATGCTTGTCTTGCCGAGAGGATTAAATGCATGACCAAACAAGTCCCCTTGATATGAAAGTACGAGAGGGAATTCATGTTGTACCCTACTACTATTTGTTCTTATTGAATACTTAACAAACAAAAAACACTCTAAAATTGGAGATTCTCTAATGGATTGTTGTCTATTGCAAGTTTTGCTATAGTAAAATGTAGTTTGCAAGCCCCCACGTGAATAGTCCCGTGGTAAGCAAACTCATAGGATTCAGTTTGTTTTAGATTCGAATCTTATCCTGAATTTGAACTCTTGTGACTCACCTGGGGTGCGTCGTGTGGAACCACGGCGTATTTCTCTGATTTAGTGTAGATTAATTAGCCCCTATGTACTTAGTTTGCTAATGGATTATTTAAGTTAATTACTAAGATTTACTACTATAAGTTGAATGGTTCACAGCTCCAAGATGTTGGGACTTCCTTCGGCCTCAAACGTGATGGGGACGAGGACCAAAAAACATAACATTCGCAATATGCATGATTGAATGATTTTATCTCAAACCAGTATTGGAAAGAAAAAAAAAAGAGTAGAAACTCAGGATTCAAAAAAAAAAAATTTTTAATGTTTGTTAGTCCATGAGATAGAATTCAAGATTCAAAATTTTTGCGGAATTGCTTGATATGATTTGATGATGGACATGGTGGTGGTGCTTTTTTTGGATGAGGGTCCAACAAAGGCCTCTATTATCTTCATTGACGGTGGTATGGGGCCAATCTTCTTCTAAAGTCGTGTTCATTCCTAACTAATGGCCTACATGAGATTTATTGCAAAATGACGTAATTCCAAGTTGATAGACAAGTTCTACACTTAATACAAATAAATGATCAGATCTACCTTACACTATTGACATGGAGCAAATTGTTCTTTTTTGTATTTTCAGCAGCTAGTCAAAATCCCTCTTTTATCTTGCTCAATGACCTGATCAATAGCAAGACTTTGGATTGAAGTTTTTCAAAGAAATTTTTTTTTTTTTTGTATATTAAGTTTTTATAGTATATTATTAAATTTTTTTTTTAACAGAAACTTCAGAAAATAGTAATCTGAATAAAAAAAAAACTTTTATTTTTCTCTTCTTCAATCATTGCAAGTAACAACCAACTAAGCAAAAAGAAAAATCTCCCAAACATAGGCCAATAAGTCAATGTTTGCTCATTTGAGGATCATCATATGATGCCCTCGCAAACTAAATCGATTCCTAGACTCTGCCACAATTTTCATGTTGTTGACTTGTGATACCCCTCAAAATTTTAAATTTTCTGTTGTTATATAAAGTCTTTGTTTTTATAGCTAGACATTTGCAAATCAGGCGTTGGGTTGTATCCCAACTTGGTTTCATCATTTAAGCTACCCACTCGTTGAAAAATTCTCTGTCCGTTTATATATTATAAGTTATTATGTGGGTCAAAAAGGACTAAAATTATTTTCTTGACTTTTATCTTCTCCTTCTCTATCTGCATAGAACTAAAAGTTTGCGCACTATACCAAGAACGGTTAATTATAAATGCAAATTGTAACACGCTTTTGACTAGAAAACAAAGGTCAAATCACAATCGAGCTTTACTTTTATTTTTTCTTTTATAAGCATACGATTTCTTGATAAGTATTTATTTAGCATCACTTGTTCCATAAGGAATTGCTTTACCGTGCAAAATTAATAGAAGTGGTCTCTCAATGTGAAGCTTTGATTTATATATATATATATATATAATTAATTTTCTATATATTGATAGTGTATACATTTTCACCATTAGATGCATGACACATAATCCGAATTTGAATTTAAAACTCAAATTTTGCATATGTGTCATATATCCAACCATAATAGTGTATATACCGTCAGTGTATATAAGATTTACTCATATATATATATATATATATGTATATAAAAAGAGACCTTTTATTTACTCTTCACACTATTGCCTTTTTTTTTCTTTTTGCCGTCCTATCCTCAAATGTTAGCCATAAAATTCAAACACTAAACTTGATAGCAGAAAATTCTTAAAAGTTCTCCCGCCAAATTGCCACTATATGTGGCTGCCTTCAGTGGCTTTTTCCGATGGAGTTTCTACTCCTATCAGCTCTCTCCTCCCCTAGATTAGGATAGATTAGAATATAAAAATGTTATTACGACAAAAAAGAAATTAAAAAGAATGGCATATGTGTACTTATGTATTTCTACTGACTATTAGTATTATCTTTTGCGTCGAAATGATGTCCACTAAGATCTGTTCAAACTGTTTAGATACATGGTCGATCTACAATCTGGCAGCGTTTACACTTTACAGAGAGAATTAAGGACGTTAAGATATCAGAATATTGTCGCCATTTTAACGTTTAAGATTAAGAAGCACAAGAATTTTTGGGTTTCTCCAACGTACTAGTATTCAAATCACGAAGGTAATAAAACCAGGCATGCATTCCTTCGCAAATTTTTATGAAAACTTAAGATATTCTTCTTATAAGGATTATATATAACATTATCAAATTCATAGTTAGGAAGGGCTAGAATTACACTACTCATCCTAAATTCACACATTTGGATACATTTGTGATTTTTTTATTGGTTCGGAGTAATTTTTAGGTAAAAAATTTCTTGTGAATATATAACATAAGAAGCCCGCTTGCTAATTCGTATGTTAAGTGAATTCCACTTGACATGTTTAATAAAATCAATTGAAACCTTTATATACATTCAATGGTTGAAAAACAACTAGTAGACATACTTAGCAGGTGGTCTACATCGTTGTCACGATATTGTTCTATGGAAGCGGGTGGCAAGTGGCAAGTGGCTCCCAATTGAGCGAGAGGAGATAGGGATTCATCCCAGCACTGCGCTCTCGGGCCATGGGACTCTTCGACCAAGAAGGCATTCTGGTAGGAAAGCCGACCACGATTCCACATATTGAGGTCGGAATGGGATCGGGTGTTTTCACGTCTCATTGTAGTCTCATCGTAGTGCTCAGTTTGTCTTGTTTTCCGATCGATGATCCCGGCCGCTAAAGATCAAGTTGGGAAGCCTGTGATGGGAAACCTTCCCGCATTGGACGGACACAAAATTTTCGTAATTTATACTACTACTAACATTAGAACGGCTAATTCCTTATATTATAGCTGAAAAAAATCGATGAATTGTTGCTCTGACAAAGTTGTTTTCCTATACTATACTTGCCGTGCTGACAAATACGGTAGGAGAGCCATACTTTTTTTTATATATAAAAATGGCAAAGTCTGCCGTGTAGCCAATAATTTGCAGCACTTGATGACGCACTAAATAATAGTACATGATTGATAACAATCCAATTATCAGACTGATATAGTGCGTGTAGAAGAAGAAGAAGAAACATAGATTAGTGAAGGAAGAAGAAGAAGAAACGTAATCTAGAAACAACTTTAAAGTTTTTTGATGCTCTGTTTGGATTAACTGTTTTTGGAGATATTTTTTAAAAACTTGATTGTAGCTGTGTATATGAAAAATTTTTATTATAGATTTTTTTGAATTGTTTTTAAAGATATTTTTAAAATATATTTTTGAGTATTTTTATAATTTACAATTTTTTTGGGATATTTTTTTAAAATTTTACATGATTCACCACTATCCCCTCCCTTTTCCTCCCCCTCTTTGCTTTCTCTCCCTCTCCTACTCCCCTTCTTCCTCTTCATCCTCCTCCCTCTTTCCTATCCCTTCTCCTTTTTCCCCCCTCCCCTCCTTCCCCCCAACCCCAAATCCCTCTCTTGCTCGCGGGTGGTGGCTGTGACTTTAGCCACCACTCTAACCACGACCGTCTTGGTTGCAGCTTCTGGTCGCGATCAGATTTGATCGAGACTAGGAAGGTTGCGGTCAATCAAGGGGAAGGAAATTGGGGGGCGGGGAAAGGGAAAGAAGAAAGGAGGAAGGAGAAGGAGAGACAGGAGGAGGAGGAGGAGAGAGAGAGAGAGGAAAGATGGGCGGAGAGAAAGAGGAGAGAGGAGAGAGGGTCGTGGGTGTGGGGGTGGTAGCGATAAGGTGGTGGCCGTGGTGGTGGAGAGTAATGGGTAGTTGTGTATTTTTTTGTATATTTAGAGTTGTTTTTTATATATTGTATGGATATGGTGTTTTTTAAGTTGTTTTTGTTTGTGTATTACTGTTGCATTGTAAATGAAAAACTTGTTTTTCAAAAAAGTCTGAATCCAAACAGAGCTAGACTAGATTTCTAGGATATCAACTTCTATGAATATTTATTCTCTCTTTCAATATTTACTATGAAAATGTCAAATAATTCCGTAAACAACTCATCCCTGATCAAAAGATTGTCTTTTTATCTATTCTTTTTGCCAAAATAAGGTAAATAAACATTTTTACCAATATCCGAACAGTGTTTAAGTTCATCAAAAGGAAGCAAAATTTGCGGGAAAACATTTAAAATTCCATGTAAGTGAATGCACCAAAAATTTATTGCTAAGCACTATCAAAATAAATTCAACTAATTTAAAAATAAAAAATACAAGATTTGGTACATTTTAAAAGTTCACATTTCAGAGACTAAATTTTTTTTCTTTTCTAAATAAAAGACATCTTCCACCTTTTTTTTTCTTCTTTTCTATTTTTTTCATTTTTATTTTTTGATCTCAATTAAAACAATTTTATATCTTTCTAAATACAAACAATATAATTAATTATGTTAACAATTTTAATTACTTAAACCCTAAACCCTATTAATTGATTAAACAAAAAAAAGAATATTAGCACGTCAGCCCTTTGCAATCAAATCATTGGCTGTCATGCTAACTAAAAAAAAAATGGTTCCCCTGCCGTGCTTCATTAGCACAGCAGCCTTTGCTGTTTTAAAAAAGAAAATGATTCCCTATTGTGCTTCATCAGCAAGGCAGGTATAGTATGAAAACACAATTTTGTCGAGCAACAATTGATCGACTTTTTTTTTTTTCAGTTATAATCTAAGGAATTAGCCCATTAAAACTTATGTGCCTTAGGATGGACGGATATAGATTCAGCCACTCTTGAAAGTCATAAGTTGTAGACGCAACAAATTAATCCTAAATTTTACTTATGCAATAAATAAAAAAGGAAACCGATGAAAGGGCATATTTTGAGGCAAACGTGCTCTATTCCAAAAACAAAATTATGACAAATTGTCGATTACGAGCTAATTTTTTTATTTTTATTTTTTTCACAGCCTAATATCATTCCTTCAAAAAGACCTATGACGTCCATGACAAATTACTAAACTTGGCATTTGGCAAATATACTTTGTTTGGATTGTGATTTTTCATAGAAAATTTTTACATTTTTCATGAAAATATTTTTTAATTATTTTTTATCTCACATATATTAAATTACTACAGTACATAAAAATTCATAAAAATAGCAATTCAAACGAGAACACCAAGTATTTTCCTTTTAGGTTTAAGAGTTTGCCTTTGAGTTAATCAAGCCTTAATCCTACTCAAACCACACTCTAGTGGACCCTCTACCCACCTTAAAACCACCACTACTAGGACCATTCCCATTGGAAAAGAATCACATTAATCATCCCTCCCTCCTTCAAAATCCTTCCACTTCCCCGTAAACCCCACACATTTTTCATCCCTTCCCTCCCAATAAACTTACAAAAATAACACACACTCACACTGTCACACAAGTACACATGTCTTCAATCCCCCCCCCAACCAAACCACAACACCCCATAACGCCCAAAACAAAAATGAAAAAGCACCATATATCCCCCCCCACCTTTCCCTCCCAACTCAGAACACCATAAAAAAAACAAATAAAGACTGCAAAAACCAAGATTCCATGCAAATGGAGCAGCCCTCCATCATCAGCAGTATGCCTCTAATGCTCTCCATTCTTTCCCTCTTATCTCTCCATTCTTTGTGGTCCATCCATGCTCTTAATCAAGAAGGACTCTTCCTCCAACAAGTTAAGCAATCTTTATTCGACCCGGCGGGTTCATTGTCATCCTGGTTCGACCGTGATGCCACCCCATGCAACTGGACCGGGATCACATGTGCTCGTCGTGGTAATGGACGTTCGCCTTCTCCCGCCGTCGTGTCTGTCAATCTTGCTGGTGCAGCTCTTGCTGGGCCATTTCCGATCTTCCTTTGCCGTCTCCGTTATCTTTCCGTTGTTTCTATGTCTAACAACTCCATTAACTCCTCCCTTCCTCTCTCTATTTCCCTGTGCAAAAGTCTCACCTACCTTGATCTCTCCGAGAACTTACTAGAAGGCCCCATTCCTGACACCCTCTCTCAGCTTCCTCACCTCAGGTAAAACTAATTTTGTATAGTGTTCCCCCCCCCCCCCCCCCCCCCCCTTTTTTTCTTTTGGAACAATGTGCAGGATTCAACAAAAAAAAAAGTTCAGCGAAAACCCCATTTTGATTTTGACTTTTGCTAATTTTTTGATGGTTTTTTGACTGCAGGTGTCTTAATCTTGATGCTAACTACTTATCTGGGGATATTCCGGCGAGTTTTGGCGAATTCAGGAGACTTGAAAGTCTTATTCTCACTAGCAATCTCCTGAATGGAACAATCCCTGCTTCTTTGGGTAATATAACGAGTCTCAAACGTCTACAACTGGCGTACAACCCGTTCAGGCCGAGTCAACTCGCTCCGGAACTCGGTAACTTGACGAACCTGGAGGACTTCTGGCTGACTAACTGTGGCTTAATTGGTTCAATTCCCGAAAGTTTTGCTAAACTGAGTCGACTCGCTAATTTCGACGTGGCGGAAAATGGACTCACTGGGCCGATACCTACATTGTTTTTCCAGCTGAAAAATATTGTACAATTGGAACTGTACAACAACTCGTTCACCGGAAAGTTACCTTCGGGATGGGCTAATTTAACAGAGTTAAGACGGTTTGATGCGTCGATGAACAGGTTAACCGGGAGGATTCCGGACGAGTTGTGTCAGTTGCCACTCGAGTCACTCCATTTGTATGAAAACAAGCTAATGGGTGCACTTCCAGAGAGTATGGCCAAGTCTCCAAATTTATACGGGCTGAGATTATTTTCAAACCGACTCAACGGGTCATTACCGAGTGAACTCGGGAAGAACTCGCCTTTACAAACTCTAGATGTTTCAGGGAATCAATTTTCGGGAAAAATCCCGGAAAGTTTGTGTGCCAAGGGGAAATTGGAGGAGCTTCTTTTGATTTTTAATTTATTTTCAGGGAATATTCCGGCAAGTTTGGCAAAATGCCAGAGTTTAGGTCGGGTCCGGTTACGGTTCAACCAGCTAACTGGAGAGGTCCCGGCTGAGTTTTGGGGTTTACCTCATGTGTATTTGCTAGACCTTGGTAATAATGTGCTATCAGGCCACATATCACACATGATACAAGGTGCAAAAAATTTGTCAACCCTTGTAATTTCGAATAATAAATTTTCGGGGAATTTGCCGGATGAAATTGGAATGCTAGACAATTTGATTGACCTTGAAGCTAGGCATAACAAATTTAGTGGGAAAATTCCAAGTTCATTGGTTAAATTGGAGCAATTAAGTAGGCTTGATCTCTATGACAATGTTCTTTCTGGGGAAATTCCAGAGGGAATTCGGGCTCTGAAGCAGCTGAGCGAACTCAATTTGGCTAGAAATAAGTTGTCTGGTGAAATCCCTGATGAAATTGGTTATTTGCCGGGGCTTAATTACCTTGATCTTTCCTGGAATAATTTCTCAGGAGAAATCCCACTTGCATTGGAGAATTTGAAGCTAAATGAGTTAAATTTATCATGTAATCATCTTTCAGGGACGATACCTCCACTTTTTGACAAGGATGTTTACAAGGACAGCTTTTTGGAGAATCCAGGTTTATGTGGTGGTTTTGCCGGCTTATGTCCCAGAAAAAGAAGAGGCAGGGATACAATTTATGGGTTGGTCCTAAGATCAGTTTCTGTGATTGGTGCATGTCTTTTGATTGTTGGACTCGTTTTCCTCATCTGGAAGCACAAGAATATCAAGAAAGTTAAGAAAGGAGTCATCATGAACAAGTGGACATCGTTTCAAAAGTTGGGATTCTCTGAAACTGAAATCATCACTTGCATTGATGAAAATAATGTCATTGGAAGTGGAGCCTCAGGAAAAGTATACAAGGCTGTTCTCAGTGATGGTGAGGTGGTTGCAGTGAAGAAGCTCTGGGAAAGATCAAACAAAGACGACTCCAGTTTTTCGAGTGTCGATTCTGAGAAAGACGAGTTTGAAGTGGAAGTTCAGACATTGGGAAATATCAGGCATAAGAACATTGTGAGATTATTGTGTTGTTGCAGTAGCGGGAGTTGTAAGCTTTTGGTGTATGAATACATGCCAAACGGGAGCTTGGGTGATCTGTTGCACAGTAGTAAGGGTGGATTGCTAGATTGGCCGACTAGGCTCAGAATAGCATTGGATGCTGCAGAGGGGCTTTCTTATCTACATCACGATTGTGTTCCTCCAATTGTGCACAGGGATGTCAAGTCAAATAACATATTGTTGGATGAACATTTGGGATCAAAAATATCGGATTTTGGGGTCGCCAAAATTGTCAAAGTAGCTAACAAGGGTGTTGAGTGCATGTCTGCGATTGCTGGTTCTTGTGGTTATATTGCACCAGGTACGGCATCTGATTACATAACCATTCATTTCTCTGTTTGTTATCAATTTTTCTTGACAACATTATTGCCATTCACAAAGAGCTCCTTCAAATACGTTATCTTAACATTCTTGGGCTTTACAGCTGTTTATAATGCTAGCTATCACCTTGTCTTCTACTTCAGGTTGTTACTTCAATGACGCGCAACTTTGTTGCTTTCTGTCTATACTACTTTCCAATCCTTTGGATTTGCTTAATACACAGTCATCAGTTACAGAAAACTCTCTGCTTTAGCTTGCTTTAGCTTGTTTTATCAATCCGTAAATTCAGGTTGATGCAAATGCAACTTTTGTCCTCAACTTGCAGAACTTCTTCTAATTTTTGTACTTCAAATAGTCAATTAAATCTACATTTTAGAAGTCGAATTTGCATGCTGTTTTTCTGATGAATTAAGCTAATAAAGGTTTCATCTTGCCTTACTGCAGAATATGCATATACTCTGAGGGTGAATGAAAAGAGTGACATATATAGCTTTGGTATTGTCCTCCTGGAATTATTGACTGGCAGAAGACCTGTTGATCCAGATCTTGGGGACAAAGATTTGGCTACATGGGTCTGCACAAAGTTGAACCAGAAAGGAATTGATCATGTGATTGATCCCAATCCTGCTTCCACTTACAAAGAAGAAATTTGCAAGGTTCTTAACATTAGTTTACTTTGTACTAGCCCTCTTCCAGTCAATCGACCCTCGATGCGCAGAGTGGTGAAAATGCTGCAAGAGTCGAGTACACATTGCAAGACTAAGACTGCAGAAAAAGAGTGTAAGCTATCAACTTATTCTTATCAAGATAATTCCAAAGAGAGTAGCATTGTTTGAGAGAAGTAGAGAGATGCTCTTAAGTTAGGGCCTATCAACATGAAGAACAAATTGTAGTAGTATTATTATAGTTTCAGTGCCTCTTGGAGCATGGGACAGATGGCCCTTAGTTTTGAAAAAGGAAAGGGCTGGGGTATTTCTCTTCTTATATTAGAAATCAGAATTTCGAACATTATAGGTTAGAGTATTGATTAGTGCAGTTGGAATTGGGAAGTGTTACTTCTCCAGTAGTTGTGAATATGCCATGATATGTATATGTTAGTCTCAATGCACCTTTCTATTGGCCATCTGCTCATCCATGGCCATACAAAAAAGGCACTTAGACCAATTCAGCAGAGATCACAACAAACATTTCTGCTCACTCGGGCCTAATTTAGGCTGTTGCTTTATGTGATATAAGTAGTTGTCTTCCTCTGCCGGCCAATATTTAGTGAACTGGGGTCCTAAGCTGTAAATGAGTCCAGAAATCAGTTTTTCTCAAGAAAATGACTAGAGCACATACATATGGACCCCCAATTCAATTGACCACACTAGTTGAGGACTCAATAATCGGTGCCAGTGGCTACATGCAATCCTTCCTGTCCACAATGAAAGTTAGATCCTCGTGCAGCCACGAGTCAATCCCAGTTGAGATAATGTAGTATGCAAAATTGAACTGTTTCAAAAAAGAGTTTCTATTAAAGAAATGCTAAGAGATGCAATCAAGTTGTGGTTGGCAAATGCAGTGCTTGGGCAGTGAAGAGCGGTTGCTCTTGTTTTACCTCTTCATAGTATATGAGTCTTACAGCATCTTGGCCTGCAGCTTTTGCACTGGATTTTCCTTTGTGCTAGAATATTTCTTTAAACCTTTCTGCTTTTGGTAGTTTTTGTCTTGGCTGCTGCTTGTAATCGGTGTTGGTAAGTTTTGTAATAGGCTTGTTGGCAAGAACAAGAAAGGTGCCTGTCTCCAGCACTGGCAGTACTGATTTTACTGGTGCATTTGATAAAATTAAAGTCTAAAAATTGAAATCTGAAGTCTAAATCTATTAAGTTATTGAATTGTTAAATATTAAATCAAATACATTTGAACGTATATCACATTCATGATAAGTAAATAGGTTATTACTTATTTTTTAGAGCAAGTTTTGTCTAAGAAATTGAGTGCCGCTTAATTAATTGAGATGTTCAATTTTTCGTTATTAAACACGTCTAAACATATTAAACTCTAAATCTATTAAATTTAAGTGTTGAACTGGATTATCAAACAAAACTTCTTTTGCTGTGCTTCCTATAGAATGTGATACTGTACATACAAAAACAGGGAGCTGAGAATTAAATCAAGTTTAGATTGAATTTTGGTGTACCATATAATACATATATCGAGATCTTTTCTATGATCATAGTGAATTTACTATTCTCAAAGCCATAGAGCAAAATCATATACCTACCACACACTTTTTGGCGAGTTGGTTGCTTTGCCCAGGAAAAGAATTTCAAAAGTTCTCGTATTTGCTTTTCCGGGAAAAGAAATTGTATTTCATGAAGCTCACATCTTGGAGCCCCTGCCCTCAAAGGCGTGAGATCTTCAACCTATGCAAAACCACGACTTAAGATAAAGATATCTAAAACTGTACATATATCTCGTGGTAACAAAAATGGATTGTTCCGAGGGATATCAAGGTTCAATCTTCCGTTCATATTTTGTCGACCAATCCGTCCTAATTCACATCTTTGTAGAAAGAATTTTTTTTTTTTTGTAATTTCTTACATAAGGATTTAGAAAATACCGAATCTCCGCCTCCACAAGCGAATTGTTTATAAACTCTAAACTGGCATTTTCTTTTGACCTAATTTTTTTCTCTCCTTCTCATTCAGAAAAGACAAAAAAATTTCAGGATAGCAAATATTCTCTAGAATTTCTCTTAGATTCAAACCCATAGTTGATGATAAAATTAGAATAGATATTTTTTGTTTCCTACTCACATGAGCCCATATCCTTGCTTTTCTATCAATCTTTAATTCCGATCTTACTCCCCAATATGATATTATGGTACCGTTATGGTCCAATTCTAACCTGTAATAATACCAGGACTTTACAATATTTGATTGATCAAAATTCTATATACTCCATTCACTATAAAAGTTCCTATGAAATTCATTAGAGGAATGTTGCCAATAAAAATTGTTTATTCTTGCATATCTCTGCCGGTTTAGGAATGTTGCCAACAATAACTATCGAGTACAGATTAGGACGGTCAATGGTTTGGGTTTGAACCCAGATCCGACCCGCACTCAATAGTTTTTTTCGGGTATGGGTTAAGAAATAATTCGTTATTTGGACCCGGACCTAGATCCGTACTCATTTACTCTCACAAAAAGCGGGTTAGATATAGATATAGGATTCTGACCCGTATCTAACCCGGAACCGAATAATACATTAATAATTATAAAATATAAAGATTTCAAAATACAATAATAATTCTTTTATCAAATTACCAAACCCTAATCTTGTTGGGGCTTTATTTCTAACTACAATAATATTTCTAAACACAATAATATTTCTAAATACATTATTTCTAAGTACAATAATATAAATATTTCTAAATACATTATTTATGTTGGGCTTTATTTTTTTCGGGTAGACCTGGACCCGTTGGATCCAATTCCAGGACCCTAAGCACAAGACCGTCGGGTTTGGAATTGGTACATTATGACGAGTTTAGGTCCAAAATTTTTAATTTCGACCCGAACTAGACCCGTTGATAGATCTAACGCAGATACATATAATTACAAAGAATATGTGAATAATTCATACATAGCATAAGGGTAAATTACTTATTGTCTTGCTGTAATTTTACAAAATTCCAGATGACCTCTCTAAAATTTTAAAATATTCATATAACCTCTATGTGGTTTTTTGTAAAGTGAAAAGTGGATGGAATGCACAATTAGTTACAGCATTTATATCAAATATTCTTTAAAAAACACGTGTGATAAAATCTTAATATCCATATAATCCCCTTATTAGTTGTATAAGTATTTACTTTACACCCTTATGATTTTTGCTTTTATTCACGTAATCTCTATATACTTTTATACAAGGTGGTTAAATCGTCGATTAATTTAGCATTTAAGTAACAACACTATTGGTATTTCAACTAACAATATTAGTTATTTTCCGTCAAGTTTCCTCTTTATATAAAACCATATGGGGTGAAGTGGACATTTTGAAATGTTAGGAGAGTCATGTGGCAACAAATGAAACCGCAAGGGGTTACATGTAATCTACCCTCTTTTTTGAGCAAAATAGAAAGAACTTCATTAATGATTTGCAAAGTGACACATGCACGAGGAAATCCTCAAACTACATCAGCAAAATGGCACTAAGCATTATAAACTAACAAAATTGCTTAAAATCTAAGCCCCACTCAACAGTTAGAATCCAATTTTCATGAGTTCGAGGAATTTTTCCCCAACTAAGAACAATGTTTTGAGCCTCTCGAACAATAGCAGCTAGAATAATTGCTGAAGCACACTTAAGTTGGAAAATTACACGGAGTTTTTTAGCCATGATTGTTCTGTGAAACGAAAACTAGACAAAGATAAACAAATGAATAAATCACACAAACGCTTCAAGCATTTACACTTTCCATTCGTGCCTTGTTTTTTCTTCTTCCATAGGGCCTAACTTCAATTATATATTATGCTAATGTATCGAAAAGTTCTCCTCGACCAGGATCATTGTCGAAATCACCTAATAAAAAACCTTCTTAGCCGCACATATGCGATCAAATGCCTCTCAAGAATCTTTGAAATAAGCTTGCAGAAGTACTCCTCCAAATTTGCGAACAAAAAAGTTTGGTTGTTGTGCGTCTAATTGCATATTTGTAGGTGTGATGACATGCCCTTAAGGACATAATTGATTCAATAATTTGCTATGATTTTTCTCTGAAGAGTCATCCATGTGATCTTCCAAAACTCCATTTCATTTGTCATATTAGTAGAATTTGGTGATTGGATGCCCGGGATGTCTTACGCAAACTAGAATTGTCCTTCTCATTCTATAGCAGATTTGTGTTACACAAATTCACCGATTGCTGCTATTCCCTTTTAGATTTCTTGTTTACTTTCCTGATGTTGCTTTTTGTACATTAGCCATCATTTGTTTAGGCATCTCCATAGGTACACACCCCAAGCACATAAGACAAATATGTAATGTATAAGCTTCCCAATCACCAACTCAACAGAATTAGAACTTTCATCCTGGGGCAGCTTACTTTATGTATCTTTTTCGATTTCAGCTCCTGAATTCACAAATAATCACTAATATGTTAGAAGAAGATTATTCTTTTTATTTTTTAATTTTTTTTATTGCACAAATTTGGAAAGCAATTTCTCATCCTTTCTCCCATGAAAATGTTGGATGTAACAGGCCTTCTGGTGAGGATGATCACTGATGTTTTCCAGGCCACCAGCAATCAAGAAATAGGGTGTGTACATATATAGAGACGTAGAAATACAGTAACACTAATTTTTTGCTTAAGCTAAGAATACTTTAATGACTAGGCAACAGACATGGCCATGATAAATACACTCAACTACTTTGCTATAAATCCCTTTGAAGTTAGAACTAAATATTTTACTTGTAACACCAAAAAAGATGGAAATTAATTAAAAAAAAAGACTGATATTTACTTATACAAACATATATAGAAAGTTTATGGCTTCACAATTACTGTTCTTGGTGAGTATGTCCATACGGGAGGGGAGGGGGGGAGGAGGAGGGAGGGAAGAAAATAGTTTCAGTTCCAATGTCGCCCTAGAGTGCAAATGAAGCCATGAAATATGAGAGAAACAGTAAAGAGAAGTATAAGTAGAAATTGACAACGAACTATATTTTTATTCCTTTGCTTATACTCCTCATGCAATGCAAGAAAAGAAATCTGTCTCTCACAGTCGGTTGTCCGATCTACACTCAATACTTCTATTTTGTCTTTTCTTTCTTGGTTATGATTTTTAATTTCTCTTATCGAGCAGTAAGTATCTTAGTATCTATTCAAACTTCCCTTTAGGTATCGTTTAAAGAACCCTTAAGTACATTTCTTGCTGATGAGGCTTTCCTAAAACAATGAGTTTACCTAAACGTGAGCTCCAAGCGATCTCTTTTTCTCTGTTTGGAACCAATGAAATCCCTAAAGAATTCCTACCAAAATAACACACACACACACACCCCACAAAAAACATCATATTCACACACGGGCACAATAATTTGTAGTTAGATATAAGAGAGTGAAAAGGATTACTCTCTATAATTGTACAATGGCCTAAAAAGTAGAACGTTCCAGGAGAATTCAATACTTTCCCTACCCTGAAGAACATAGGCATGATGCACATGCAATCCAAGAGACAAGTTACTTTTTCTTTTTCCTTTTAACCCTTTATTCATCTCTGTCTTTCTTCTAGGAATTTTGCTTATGTTAGAATTGTCTGAGAAGAATTCTTAAAGTAGACATTGGAATGATCTTCATAAGAGGAATCAAGGAAATAAATCATCATGACTTGTTGTAGTGACTGTAGTAACGAGCGAACGGCTTCAAGAAGGCTGCCAACTTCTCCGGATCATCATGACAATGCTAACAATCATGAAAGCCCTAAAAGTAAACAAATGATGGCTTGTCCCTCCTGTGGTCTTACACTCCAGTCTCCAGAAAAGGTTTAGAAAATTGATTTTTTTACCGTATCCAGGTTTAGATAGGTGGCCTTGTTCTTCTTTTTTCTTCTCTTGGTTTGTTTAATCACTTGCTTCATTTTTGCTTGGGCTCCTTATATCTTTAGGCTGGAATTCATGACCTTCCAGGATTACCTGCTGGGGTGAAATTTGATCCTAGTGATCAGGAAATTCTTGAACATTTGGAGGCAAAGGTGAGATCAGATGTTCATAAGCTTCATCCTCTGATCGATGAGTTCATCCACACACTTGAGGGAGAAAATGGAATTTGCTGTACGCATCCAGAGAAATTACCAGGTAATAATAAAGCCATATTGCCCAAATCCTATAGTTTAGGCTTTCCAACTTAGCATCTACCATGTAGTTATGACATAAAAATGCAGCAGGGAGAAAATCTATCATCAGAGTTCATTGGCTTCTTCTGATCACAATGCTAAAATATGGTAAAGGTGGTGCATCTGTTACACAATGCAAAGTTTCTGACTAACTACGCAATAGGTCTTTCATTATCATGAATGGATTGGTAGCACCCCTGTTTTCTCCCCCTTTCTGTACTCATATTAATTATGGTTATGTTATCTATGAAATTAAGAACATCTTTGTTTTAATGATAGATTGATACACGTTTCTAAAACTTCTTTGCATTGTCTGGGCGGCACAGTTGCATGAAATATAGATTTTAACATGGGAAGAAATATTTGCTTATAAGAAATTCATGTTATTCCGTGGAGGTTGCAGGTTGCTATTGATTATGAACTCTTTTCCCTCGCTATCTAGGAGCCACCTTTTATTTTTCAAGGTTTAAATTCATGCAAAAACGTATTTACTTTGATATTATATATTGGCCAATGACAATAGCCAATATTTTATTGGGACCGGAAAATGGCTGAACAAACCTGCCTTTTTCTTCATACTGCAGGAGTAAGCAAAGATGGTTTAGTCAGGCATTTCTTTCATCGCCCTTCAAAAGCATACACCACTGGGACTAGGAAAAGAAGAAAAGTACACACGGACATAGATGGCTGCGAAACCCGGTGGCACAAAACAGGCAAGACTAGGCCAGTTGCTGTTAAAGGAAAAGTGAAAGGGTTCAAGAAGATACTTGTGCTCTACACTAACTATGGGAGGCAAAGAAAACCTGAGAAAACAAATTGGGTGATGCATCAGTATCACCTAGGCAATAATGAAGATGAAAAGGAAGGTGAATTAGTGGTTTCCAAGGTTTTCTACCAAACTCAACCTAGGCAATGTGGTTCCTTGATCAAAGACTCTCCTGTGAAAGGAAATGGGCGAATTGGACATGAGGGTTCTCATCTCAACAACTCTACCTTTGTCGAATACTACAATTCAGCTCTCATTTCCTTTGATCAATGTGAGGAAGTCTAGCTCAACACCTAATTGGAATTAGAGATAAAGATGGTTCCCTTTTTTTTTTTTTTTTTGGTCTATTGTCGATGTGAAGAAAAAAATAGCTTAACTTCTAAGCTTTTTTTCTGGGCTAACATTCTTTAATGTTTATGCGCAGGATCCAGTTGGAGTAATCTAATTCTACCAGAGGGGGAATAAATTATATGCTGATTTAGGAGAAGCTGGAAAATAAGACAAGTTCCATAGCTGAAGGCCAAGGGACACATCATACAAACCCTTTAATATGGAGGATATATAGCTCATGCTTAAGTTTTTAACAGGAAACTGGAGTATTTATAATTTCTGAAATTTTCGATTACTTTGTACAGGAGAGGCTAACGTAACTTCTTGATTCATCATCCTTCTAACATTCTCGGAATGATCAGAAATAAAAGTTCAACTGTACAAAGATAAAATTTTCATTTAGAATTCAATGTTGAAGACTCCTTTCCATTTTCTTTTATGTTATTTATGGAAATGGAATCAAGTTATGTTATTAATCCTGCGAAAATGTTTGCTTCATATTACATAAATAAGGTTATTGCTTTTTGTCTAGCATTATACAAGTTTTGTTCTTCCAAGTCTAATGATAATAAGTCAGATTGCTTTTTTTTTTTTTTTTTTTAGGATTAACATCACTTTGCTTCCCCAAGCTTATATCCTATTTTCACTTAATTTTGGATAAATTGCACTCTAATCTCTATTACTTGTCTCACGTAAGTCCAATCAATAACACCATTATCAAAATTGACAAAATAAAAGACCATGCAGACAATTCGATTTTTTATATGTCTGACAATTCCTGCAAGGGTAGTTATACTGGGTTTTGTGGGGGGTCGTCACTTCTTAGTAGCAGCGGGCCTACTGGCTTGCCCTTGTGGGGTTGCCATCCCACATCGGTTCTTGGGGGGGTTTGGGGTTGGGTTTATAAGTCCTTGGGAGGACCTCAAAAGTTGCCGGCTTTTGAAGTTTCTTCTGGGATTAGGTTTATATTTTTAACTTTCGTCAAAAAAAAGATAAGGATTGTGAAATGATGGTAATGCACTACCACCTAGTAGAGTGACTGAAATATATGTTATGTGCATAGTCATGTATCTCGTGAACAGAGTGGCTATGATAACGTTCTGTGCACAATATTGGTTTTGCTAAAAACGTTATCAAATAGAGCTAAATAGGACCAATCTGAAAAGCAAAAATGTAAAATATTTAAAATTAAAATTTAAGGTGCAAAATGTGAATTAGGTACAAATTTGGGGTACCAAATGAAACTAATCTTAAGTTTAGATCTCATACTTCACTCAAACAAAAAAAAATTATATTCTCAAATTAAATTGATAAAGTTGTTGTCTTCGACAACTATCTAATGTGAAAACTATTTCAGAACCAAAGAGTAAGTTTAGATTTTGACAAAATTTATTTTGAGAATTTCTAGATATGAGAAAACACATCTAAGAAATCTCGCATATAACAAGAAGAATAAGAAAAAGTAAAGAAAAACTCTTACAAAGAAATCCTACGAGGAGAAAGTCCTAAAAGAGGAGAAAATTTTCACTAGAAAAGATCTAGGAGAAAACTCTTACTGCAACAATTATGGTTGCATTGATTCATGTATTAGTGGAAGATTTTTGGAGCTTCATAGTTATATTTTTTATGATATTTTAGATCTGATTTATCTATATATCTATATATATATATATATTGCATATTTGATGTATTCTCTATCATTAGTGCAGATTGATGACAATGAAATTGCTTTGTTTATCCAAAAAAGAAAAAATGATGAAGTCTTTGATAAGTGTTGTAGGGTTATTAATACCCAAAGAAGTATAATGGACCCTGGTACATACAACAGGTCTGTGCTCATGTCCCCATCATTAAGAATTCTTCAAATGAAACTTAAGAAAATTGGACAACAAATTGGAAATTGTTATCATCAAAGCACGTCTCCAAATGAAATTTGAGAAAATTGGACAAAACGGAGCAAAGAAGAACCAGACCTATGAAAAAATTTCCATTTATCATTGATCGGATTTCTGAATAAAACAGATTTTTTTTTATTTTTCTTTTTGAAATTATCATTCCTTTCCTCTCTACACCCTTTCCACCTCCAACTATCAAGTTTAGAATTTGAACTCCAAAGCAGGCAGTGCGAAAAACTTCAAGAGCCTTTGCTCTAGGAGTGCATAAACTCCAAGAACCTTTGCTCTAGGGGTGCATTCAAATTGAGTCGTACTATACTCGAAATTGAACTCGATCATTGATAGTACTACTCAAACTTACCTTGAACTCACCTCGAGCAAGTAGTATATGAGTTCAAGCTCGACTTGAATGAGCTTGAAGATTCTTGTGAGCCATATCGAGTTTGTGTAGAGTTCGGATTTTTAGTGATAAATTTCACAATTTCCATACTTACAAATGTAATTTTACATATATATTATTTTTAATTAAGACAACCTAATTACTCCAATAAACCCGTCAAGCACTCGAGCTTCCTTCTCTAAAACTCGTGCTCGACTTGAATTCACAAACAAGCTGTTCGAGCTTAACTCAACTTCGATTTTGATCAAGTTCGAGTCGAATTGTTGACCAAATTGCCCGCCCGAGGAGCTTTGAATCTCTTGCGGCCTTACTTTGCTCCATCATCAAGTATGCCTAAGATCTACCTGTTTCATTTCAATAAACAAATTCACAGTTACATACGTCCCTAGATGTCGAATATAGAGAAAACCATACTACAGTCACCTAGCAACCTCTGCTCTGCGGTTCAACTTAAATTGCAAACATAACAAAAATGACAGAAACCACACTCAAATCCATTGAATCCCTTCCATGCTTCATAGGTTCATCACTCTCAATATACATCTACAAGTAAAACTTTATCTTATGATTAAGAGCAATTCAATTGTTATAGCAACTATGCTTTGTACTGATGCTAAATAAACATAAGACCTTCCTTCTGTGCATGACACATTTTGCATTATCATTAGTTACATCCAATTATAGACCAAAAAAAGAAGCTTTTTGCCTAAACAATATATTTCAATTTTCAGTAATAGCTTATCCCGAATAAAAAACACATCACTGCATAGCTGAATTCACACTTCAAACTTAAAATTCACCGCAGCTTCATACATGAATTCAACATATCTGAACTCTACTGTTCATAAACAAAGCATGTTTTTCTTGTACTTTTTTTTTCCCAAATAGTACATTATTAAATTGATATTACTACATTTACTGTATAACTCAATACAAATTTCAAACTCAAATTCTCACCAGAAACATAATTTACTACCCAAAAACTACAAAAAAAAAAAATGACAAAAATAAAAATAGAAATTAAAAAAAAAACCACGGGGTCCCACTACGAAGCCTTCTTATTTTCCACGGAATTCTGCTTCTTCTTCCTCAAAACATAAACATCAGTTTCCTCGTACGCATACTCGGGATGCAGATGCTCGTGTGGGATTTTCTCAATCTCAAAAACCTCCCCACATTTTTCCCAAAACAACAAGTGGGCTTCGGGGGACCTCACCTGGTACCCCAGCAAAACGACGCCGTCCTCCGCAACCAGCTCCACCATCGTCTCCACCAACGGCCCAACTGACTCCTCGATGTAAACCACGTCAGCAGCCACAACAACATCAAAAGGCTCTGGGCCTAAGGCCTTCATCTGGGCCTCGTTGGCCCAATACAAATGGGCCGTTTTCAAAGCCTTTTTCAAAACTGGCTTGTTCCGTTTCAAGTTGTGTTTTAAAGCCGGCATTACCGGAGCTATATCAGTAACAACGATGTCGTTTAAACCGAGTAGAAATAAACCCATTGAACCGACCCCGCATCCTGCTCCGAGCTCTATGCCGCGTTTGCCCGTGAAGTTTAGGAGGTCGGCGTAGGGGTTGTTGTTCCCCCCCGCCGCCGCCATTGAAGGGTGCCAGCGCTCGGCGAATTTGACGAGGACTAAAGAGCAAGACCAGACGGAGGTTCCGACGTGCATGGAGCCGTTGTCTTGGTGGAAAGAGAGGTGGCTATTGAGGACTTGGAGATCGATAACAGGGGAATCTGTGAACTTCATCCTTTTTTTCCCGATTTTTCTAGAATTTCCTGTTGATTTTTTTTGGTGAAGGGAAGAGAAGAGTGGCTTTAATATCTAAGGAGATAGGTTGCTGTCGTTTATATTCTGTAATTGGACCAAATGGATTCATGGGTTGGACCGGGACGTGCCAGGGTTGAGAAAGATGGTTAGTTGCGAAAGATGGAGGCCAGGGTTGAGAAAGATGGAGATTATATGGTTTGTTGGACTGGAATGCTGTTGGGCCACGATATATCGAATGCTTTCTCAGTAAACACTTCCAACATTTTTTGTTTGGTTAACTTGTATTTCTATCCCTGTATCGGGAAAAAATCCAAGCCCAACACCTATCTTACACAAGAACGGAAAATTTTAATGCAAAGTTAATAGGGTACCTTGTGAGTTTGTTCGGTCAAAATTCGAGTTCGAACTCACATTGATCGACTTCAAGTTCAAGTTCAAGCAATTCGAACTACCTAACAAATCAAGTTTGAGTTTAATATGTGAAACTCGAAAGTTCATCGAGTTTAAATCAAGTTCAATCAAACTTTATAATATATATATATTAATTTATTAGTATGAAATTTTTATCCCTTGTTTAAAATTATACAAAATATACATTTTATATCTTCTAAACTCGATTAGATTCGATTAAGTTCGATTGAGCTCAAATTAATGCAAAACAAAATCTTGAACTTGACGAACTCAAATTCAAGTTAAATTCCAAGTTTTCTAAGTGGAGTGAAACTTGAATAATATACTACTCGATCTCAATTCGACTCAATTGCACCCCTTATCATAAACCTAGTCTAAAGTCCTACTTGTGAATGAAAATAGGCACAAATTTTCTCACGTCACTTTTTTGATTTATAGCATCGGCATTGGTGAAATCATACCTCAGATTTATAGCGGCATTGGTGAAATCATACCTCAGATTTATAGCGGCATTGGTGAAATCATAGCTTAGATCTACCTACGAAATTTTCAATAATAAGACACATTCACCAACGTCGTTTGTGATATTCTTTTATCAATTTTTTAAAAGTCATAAATGCATGCTGCCAAGAGTTGAACTTTCCTAAAATTATGTAGATCTATAGTAACTCAGAAATACTTTCATTTCAAATGTGAAAATTACATGCCCTTCGTGGTTCGGTTCCGTGGTTGTAGTCCCAGTTGGAGGAAAGCCACGTCCAGGGATCGAGTCCCCGGGTTTACTTGGTCGGTGATGTTGGGCAGCCTCTCCCGGCCACGCAGTGGGATTAGTTGGGTCGTACGGTAACTAGTTCACGGACCCAGATACCCACTGCGTTGACAAAAAAAAAAAATGTGAAAATTACATGCTGGCACGTTGAAGAATTTTGTGTTAAAAGTCTTGAAAAAGTGATAACTTTTACTAAAGAGGGAAAAGACATTGACAGAGAAGAATATTGCTCCCTCCTTTTGGGCAAGTTTTGTGAGAAAAGAAATGTGAGATCATTTTGTTATTTCTATTGCATGTTAGTTTGACGTATCTTTTGCTATTAGTGAAAATTTATGAGATTGAATTATGAAATTTAATTGATATAAGAACATAATACAAAGCTCGGCCCTGTTTGGATTGTCATTTTCTGTCGGAAAATTACGTCGTTTTTCGTGATCACATTTCCCTATTACCTTTTTCTTTTACATACATCAAATCGCTACAGTAATTTTTTCATAAAAAATCATGGAATATGCAATCCAAACGGAGGTTGAAGGTTATTTCATAGTCATCAGTATTCAGTAGCAAACTTAGTTTCACTCGGTCACTTGGACGTTAGTAAATTGCTAAATGTTCTTTTGTAGATAGTATACACATGAACAACATGCAAAATGTCCTAACTTTATTTTTAAAAAAGTGAAACCACTCAACTATATAACTAAATCCTAGCTAGAATATGTAGTACTTTAAACTTTTAAGAACACAAAATATTTTTAAGTTCAATATTTTGAGAATTCCTTGACTATCTGGTGCAAGCACATGATGTTTGTACGAACAGATTTGAAAAGTTAAGTGACTCTCACCTTGCAAGTTTATTTGTTTTAGATAATAGTTTTACCTTTCATTTGTGCCTTTTAGTCTTTCTCTTCTGGACCTCAGTAACTAATTTGGTACCACAAAAGTGGCAAGTAAAACTTTTTATGCACTTCAAGTAATAAAAGTCACTTTTATAAAATAATAATAATAATAAAACTCACAGACACACAAAAGTTTTGTGGGTCGTCAAAGAATTTTTAGATGGTTAAAATCTCATCCACCAATAATTTAAGTTGTAATGAGCCAAAAAGATAGCAAGAAAAGGTTTTATAATCTTTTATCAGGAACACTCAACCGAACTAAGGAAGAAGTCAGAGAAGTAAACAGCTCTATGAATGATGCTAGATCCATAGCGATAGTCATTATGTACAAATTTGCACAAATTTTATCTTAACCCGGATAGGCTAGGCCTACAAGAACTTGATTAGACCTTTTTTTGCCACTATAGTTATCTTTTCAATTTAAGCTTGACAAGATAATAACCAGAAGAAACAGATTTTAAACATATAGCAATAATGGAGCTGAAAAGGCCCTCTTTGCTTTGTCCCCACTAATCAAACTCCCTTTTATCAAAATAATAGGCACCATTTTAAAGAGAATAGCTTTGAGGATCCAACAGAATGTGCATGGCTAGCTAGCCAGCTCCCCTTAAGGATTTACATATTTTTCTTTTCACCGCCTTTTAGTTCTCATCAACCACTCAATGCCACCTTTTCCTCTCTGCAAAGCTTTGCAAATTCTAAAATCCTTTCCCTTCACAACCCCCGCCCTCCCCCCAAGAAAACTTGGACCCCACTTTATTACCATCTTTTCACAACCCTTTTTGGGATACTAATTTCTACGAAAATCCCATATCATTAGGATCATCATCATATCCATCCATTGATGGATGATGGATGGCAAATGGACTGTATCCCAACTCCAAGAAAATCCCTAGTTTGACCTCCTCCTGTAGTTGGTGTTGAATCTTGATCAACCTGTATGTGGCGGCGCTTTGAGGGGTACATTTGCAACTCATTTAAAGTTGAGAGATGATCAGTTACTGAACTCTGCAGAGCTGTAGCTACTGAAGTTGCAGTACCACCATACGGACTACAATATCTGTTCCCATCTTGAATTTGGCTATCATTGCACTTCAATCCAAAGCTTCCAAGGAATGAAGGGTCAGTTGTGGTAGCTCCCATTTGGGCAGCTTTCTGCAGTAAAGCTGTGGCAGACATGTTTGCAGTAGAATGTGTTTGATGAGATTGATGTTGGGTACTGAACAAAGATGGTACACTAATGACCTGACTTCCACCATCTTTAGCAACATTGCTTAAAGGAAGAGATGAACTATTATTTGTTAATTCTTCTGAACTGTTGGAGGAGGGTTTATTTCCAAAATCCCAGTTGAGTGGATAATTTATTGGTGGAGGATTAGAGCATGGAACACTAACAAATGGATCAGTGGTGAAAACTAGCCCTGATGAACTCACAGCTGGATTAAGCTGATGATGGATTTCTTGAAGATTGTTATTGCCGATTGATTCTTGAGTTTGGGATAATCCATGGGCCCCCATCCACAGTGAAAGACCTTGTCTTATTGGATTCGCCGGTGTCTCGTTGTTGGTTGAGATCGGTTTGAACATGGAAGCAAAATGTTGCCCCATGCCAGGCCCTAGTGATGCTCCCACAAAATGATAATTGATGCTATTGGCTGCTACAACATTGGATGCTGCAGTCACCCTTGCTGTTTCTTCCGCTAAGGCATCACAGAAGGCCCTATGGGTGATAAAGCTATCTCGCCTGAACATATATGTGCAAAAACAATCCATTAGTTCAAAGAGAATAAAAACTAAATTAGCAGAGATTGAGGATAGCAGAAGACCTTAGCACAAAAAGTTTGCATGAACAAATGGAAGAAGATCAGTGTGCAACAGTACAAGTTAGAATAAGGAATTCCTTAACAAGTAGCTAGGATATGGTCTATGGTGATAGGCATGGTAAATGCAATAATTGACAAGGCTATGAACCTTCAAATACAACATTATTCTGTGAAAGAGTAGAAGAAGAAACTAGTCTCATTTTAGAACTGGATCATAAAGTAAAGAAGAAATAAAAAGCTTCAAATGACCCTCAATTTTTGAATATACGAGAAGAACAAAATTTTTAAGGATTTATTTCTTGTTTTAGAACTAGAGTTGCATTATGCCTGTCCTTATTGTTCGTTCGTTTCTCCTTTCCTTTTCCTTCTTAAAAAAACAACTATTTGTCTTCTATGCAACCCCATGGCTCATTCATTTTGTCCTAAGGCCACATATCCAAATACAAGAGGAGAAAAGGAGTTGTGGAAAGGGAGAAAATGCATACACTGCTAATTACAAACTAACACCAAGACAAACACATCACCATCTGTAGATAAACATTCTAACTAATCAACAAAAAAAATTCTAACTCATAGTTTCTTCTTTATTAGGGGTTCTCGAATATGATAGTTCATCTTTTGCATGAAACATTTTAATGAAACACTACTACTCTAGAGTCTCGACTCTATTAAAGTCAATATATGATATTCAAAGTGCATACTGCATAGTCTAAGTAATAATTTTCCTACTACCTTGAAAAAATAGTCCCGCAGTCACATTTGTATTCCCTAGTGCCACAAGTCTTTGAGTGGGCTTTCCAATCTGACTGCACAGCATACCGTTTAGAGCATTTCTCACACTTCCACTTCTTCTCCCCATGCTTTCTACAAAAGTGCTTCTTTATACCGGTTAAGTCCCCAAGTGCCCTAGAAGGGTGGTGGTGGACGCAGGACTTTTCAGGGCATACGTAAACTCGCTTTCGAACTTCCTTACTAGTTCTTTGCTTAAGTTTCCATGGCAAATTATGCCCTCTTCGATGAAGTTGCAAGTTTTGATCCCTCTGAAAACCTTTTCCACATATCTCACATAAAAATCTGTTGGTGGCCATCAGAGTCTTTGGAGACAAGGCAATAACTTCAGCTTCAGGATCTGCATAAAAGAAGAAGTTGATAATCAGAAAATATAACAATTTGGTCAGGAAATTATCAGATTAGTAATGAATATCCATGAATATTCCTTTATGCTACGAAAGCTAGCTAGACACCGAAAAAGAAGGTAAAAAGGAAAGGAATATAAAAAGGCAGAATTCTTTGCCTGGTGTTCCTGGAAGGTTTCTCTTCTTCTTTAGAGGAGGAGGATTCGCTTCGCCGATTGGAGTTTGGATGAAACCACTTGAGATTACTTCCTCTGTCATCTTCTGAAGAATCTTTTGCTTTTTGCAGAGCTTGATTCAATCTACACAAGAATTAAGCAAAGTGAGTAAGCTCATGTATATGCAAGAGATGAAGAGATGGGCACAACTACGGTGAAAAGAAGCAGAACGACACATACCTTTTTGCTATGATGTCAACCTTAACCAAAGAAGCTGAAAAATGAAGAATTCTCTGTGTTTTTATGTGTTTGTGACATCCAGTGATGGGAATAAGTAGAAGTGTGAAGGAGGGGAGAATTCAGAGTAGTACAAAAGTAGTACCTAAGTTTACAATCTTATATTAGAGAGAAAGGAAGAGGGGGGTTAGGGCGTGGGGGGAATAAGATTTCTTTCTCTGGCTGGTTTGTTGTTGCAGTCTTTTATTAACTGCTTTCTGTCCAAATAGAACGCAATTCTTTCATGGGAGGCGGTGAAAAGTGAAAGTTGGAGCCTGCAAGAGAGTTTCCCTTTGCTCTTTTCTTTTCTTGTTTTCTGAGGGAGGGGAGTTGGTTTATCAGAATTGACATAACATCCAGCACTCATATATAGGTGCATTATGACACATATGATGAGGTCTGGAGAAAGGCAGACTAGGAGCCTTTCTCCTTGGAATGATTATGCCATAATTGTTTGCTTTTTGTTTCTTACAATAATATTATCTAACTATTCTCCTTCCAATGAGAACACTTGGATACACTTGTTTCACCATAAAGCAAGAGCATAATAATTTGCAAAAAACCCCACATATCAATATAAAACACAACTATTGTTTTTTGTTTTCTTCTTCTTTTTTTTTTTTGTTTTTAATTTGTGAAACACATATACCTATTGTTATCTTAATGATTTAAACCCGTTTTATGTGATAGTCAATATATATATATATATATATATTTACCGTACTACATCTGTAATTTTCTTTGTCACCGCATTGATATAGATTTTTTAGAGGAGCATTAAATTTACCTTGTATATACATATATAATTTTCCCCTTAAATTCAAAGGGCCTGGCATTTTATTTTTGGCTAATATAATAAAGGGAAAATGACCTGTTTCATCCCTCACATTTCGCAAAAATATTCTTTTTGTCCCTCACTTTTAAAATGAAACAAATTCGTCCCTGACATTTAAAAATTAAAACTATTACATCCCTAAACCTAATTTTCAATCTGAATCAAACCATCCAATAACCTAGTAATAAATTTCGAAAATAGAATTGATAGATCATTCAGTCAACTTCATCATATTCACATGACATTTATTAAACCAAAAAAATAAAAAATTATAACATAAAAAGGCCATTCTTTGTCTTGGAATAGTAGAGTTTTTTTTTTGGTAAATCTTTTCATGCACCGTTAGTATATCCGCTTGCGAATCTAGATGTGTATCATAAATATAAAATTTGGTGTTTAAATTTAAATTAAAATTATATGGTGGTACATAAAACCGTCAGTGTATACAATGATAATGTAGAAAAGATTAATCTTTCTTTTTTATGTTATAATTTTTTATTTTTTTCTTTTAAGGTTAATTAAATTTCACATGAATATCAAGTTGAGTTAACCAAGTGATCTACCAATTACACATCCAAAATTTGTAATTAGGTTGATTGGTGGTTTGATTCAGATTGAAATTTGGATTCAGGGATGTAATGATTTCAGTTTTTAAATGTCAAGAACGAAATTGTTTCATTTTAAAAGTGAGGGACGAAAAGAATATTTTTGTGAAATGTGAAGGATGAAACCGATCATTTTTCCTATAATAAAATAAGGGAACATATTTGTGACTGTAACCTGCCATCTTAATTTAACTTGCACGAGTACCAAGTCTTAAATTTGTTTCCTGCATTTTGATGTATTCAATGTACTCTTTGGCCCTCGATCTAGTGAATAAATTGTATAATTGAATTGGAAAAAGTAATTGTATAATGTTACCGGTTTGTTAAAAAAAAAAAAAAAATTGGAAAAAGTAATGCAAAACTACTTCACTATATTATTCTGTTACTAGCAATTTCATAAGCTGACGGAACATCAATTTACTAGATATCCAAGATGGCAATAACACAGGACTGGCTAGCTCGTATAATAATTATAAGTTCAAGATGTGAGATAACCAACCAACACGCTAGCTGTCCTATTAATACAATTGATGGGAAAAAGGCTTGGTCCAATAATATAGGCATGTTTTCGGTTAATTGATTATAAATTCTGATTTTGGATAATCAGTTTTTGTGATGTTTTTCAGTTGTTTTTTGTATTCTCATTATATATATTTTTTAATGATAAGAAAAAGTTAAAATCTATAATCAATCAAAAAGTAGCTTTTACTTATCCTAATTACTCTCTATATATAATCATTTTTATAATCTAATTTTGTAAAATCTAAAACAATAAAAAAACAAGGCCTATATCATATCAATAAGAGTTGAGGAAAAGTAAAAGACCTCACAAATTCTTCCCTTTTTTTTCACTTTAATAACATATATATTACCCATTTTTCCTCTCTCTCCCTTTCTGTTATATATTCACTTGACTATGATATATTCTCAACCAGATGGAATAGTAAAACTTTTTTTTACAAAGGCATAAAGAAATATATTACCTCTCTCTCTCTCTCTCTGTGTTTGTGTTTTGCTTGTATTCTTTGCGACATATAAAAGCCATGCATGTGCCCAACTGTCAAATTGCAAGATAAATCCAAAGAAAACGACGAGAAATCTCTCACAAAAGGGAATAATCGTCCATAGGATACTAAAACCATTGCAGTCCCACATATCATCCGAACACTGCAAAATGTGCACATTCTAATGTAGATCTTAATTTGAAGACGTTTAGATGGCTTGTTATTTTCACAACTTTATTTGATTGTATTATTATAAATACGCTTTTCAATCTTTTAGTAAAATTTCATATACACATCGCATCAAAAAAAGTATTATAATATTTTTTTATTAAAAATTATCTCAAATAATCTGTTTATGTTATACATTCGCTTGACTATTACATATTCTCAACGAGAGGGAAAGTAAAACTTTTTTACAAAGGCATAAAGAAGAGCATACATGTTAGATGCAATGATAACGCAGGACACGAAGGACTTTGATTGTTGGATGATTTCTTGAATGGTAGATAATGATCTTTCAGACTTATTCTTCGGGTACCACTTTATTGCTTTTCTTCCTTTCCTTAAAGCAATCTAGGGATGCGTGTTTAGAGTTACTACAGTATTGAAATTTGCTTCTTCTTTTTTTTTCTCTTTTGAGTTAGTAAAACATATCGGCTTTTATTTGATCAGAAGAAAGTTACATGGGAAAATGAAATGAAGAAAGTAAAGTAAATGAAAGAACATCAATAGTTAGTGATAATTTTCGAGAGTATTGTATGGAGTTAGTACTTTCTTTCTAAACTTTGCAAATGTTGCAGAGCAAAAAAATTTGGTGATTCAAATCTTTCCCAAATCAATAATATCTATCAATGTACCACCTTTCACATTGACTTATAAAAAGCGAATTAATAGAAGAAGGGAAAAACTCAATCATCCCATGATTGTTGCTCATTTTCTGTATGATATTGATATCCATGCATTTATATATCCTAGGGCTTTTTTTTTTTTTTGGCCAAAGCTATAATTTAAATTTCGAAATCTCTAGGATCGTGAACAAAGACTTAACAACACGTGACATGATGTTCAAGGTATTATGCCTCGAATAAGTAGCTGAGTTGGAATGCTGGTTAAGAAGAATAGTAAAATTGAAAGGCAAACATTTCTTCTTAGCAGTAGCACCACGTATTCTGTAATACTAATACTAGAAGTAGTACTCACAATCAGAAGTAATATTTAAGGAATTAATTAAAAGACAGAGAACTGACAAAGGCAGTGAATTTTTAGTAATGTGAGCGGTCGTCTCCTTGTGGGCTGACTTTTCCTGGAAAGCATTAATCATAATCTAATGATGTTTTTGCTTTCTAACTTTGTTTAGCATAAAAACTTTGGAGTTTTGCTGTTGAACTTTGGTGGCCCCAGAATATTCTTCCCCTCCCCAACACTTCCCCAAAGGCTTCAACTTTCAAGGTCCAGCTCTTCTTACCCCTCCAACTAATATTAGTATTAGATTCCTGTCTCTTACAAATCTCTCTCTCAGTGTGTGTTTGTGTGTGTGTGTGGATCTCTTGGTTTCATGCTAACTAAGTATATAGTAATATATTGTAGCATACTTGACTAAAGTTAGAAAGTAGCACATACAGGGCATTTGAAATTTTGAAGAGGGGTTTGGGAAAAGTATAGTGTTGTCACCAAGGGTATGTTTGTTTCTTTCTTTGTCTTCTACTTTGTTGTTGTTGGAAACTAGTAGTAATTCTTTTATTAGTTCTATACTTAAAAGGGTGTATTCCTATTCCTAATCTTAATCCTAGTAATGTTTTAGGAGCATTTCCTCATTCCAAGAACTAAATGTCTTTAATTAATTGATTGATTCCTCGAAAACCAAGCCAAATTTCTTGTGGGATTTTGTTGCACTTGCTAATTCTCATGATCCATAGGTTTTATAGCCAAGAATTTGGAATGGAATATATGTCTTACAGCATAACCATGGTAAAAAAAAATGTAGAGATATGTTATTGACTTATTATGTGGGACTCTTACAAAGACAAAGAATCAAACTTGCCAAATTATTGCATGCATGGGATGGTTTTGATTGAGTTGCGGCTGAGGGAATTGAATTCCTTGTATCCTTGTCAATTTTTGCTTTTCTTTTCTTCTTTTGCCCTTTATCAGAGGCTGGGAATTTGGCAAAATTTGTAGAATTGGATAGTCTTACGTTTAGTCAAGGCTTGAGATCGTCCTAATCCATGGTTAGTTCTAGATTTGGATCTGGGAAATCCTAAATGAGCCCACTTGCAGCTGTTCATGAAAAGCTGTAGAACAGTGTAGAGTATCTTTCTTTTTGGAAACCCTAAAGAGTATTAGTTCTTATATCTTCACTTTTCAGTTTTCATATTGCCACAAAAGAAGGGAAAAAAAACACACAAATTTGTTCTACTGTATAATTTCTTTGCTTGTTCTAGTACTAGCTTTCCTGGGATCTCCTTTAGAACCGACGACCAAGAAATATTTTCATTTTAAGGATGCATTATAAGTGTCTAATTTCTGAACTTCTTTTTCCTCAAATTAAAAAAAATGATAAATTACTCTAAAGCCACTTGAACCTTTTCTAAAGGTTCTTTAATCTCCACAAAGCATTTAAAAAGTCATTTATTAAGTCCTCAAATGTTATTAAACAAATCAATATGATCTGTTATCTTGTCTAACTCCCTATCCTTCATCGTATTACATGACTCCCTTTAAAAAAAAAAAATTAACTACACTTCAAAGCAAGAGCCTAGGATGCAAAAGATTCAACCACTTATAAGTTTCAAGCTCAACCACTATTACCTGAATATGATTTTCATGCAACATTTGTACATACTGAACTGAGCAATAAATTGTCGACTAAATGATACCCTTTTAACAGTTACAAGACTTCAATGCTAATTTACTCAAAAAGAAGTTTTGCTTAAAAAAATTTTTTTTTTAGACATGATTAACTCATTCTTAAATTAAATTAAATCTTATATATACTGACGGTGTATACACTATCACGGTTAAATATACGACACATATACAAAATTTGAGTTTCAAATTCAAATTCGAATTATATGTCATAAATCTAATGATAAAAGTGTGTACACTATCAGTATAAAAAATTAATCCTCGAATTATCAGAAAAGTAGGAATGGATTGGTTCTAGAAATCTAGTACTAGTCCCTTTGGTACTGGAAGAGATTTGGTAGCATATATTAAAACGCCTTGCTTATGTTCCACCATCGTCCCTATCAACTGCACTTTAGCACTTTGCTATAGTATTCCTCTGTAGTTGAAATCAAATCGTTTCCGGTTTCAGGATTATCACCATATAAGGCAATTGCATCTGTTAACATGAAAATTATCAATCCACACTCCAATAATTAGACTCTTCTTCCATGTCCATATGGCTCTGTAAGCATGTGGGGCTGCCATGTTTTCATGTTTCATTTTTATACAATACATCAAAGCATTCATGGTGCTCACTTTTTCTAGGATAATCCTCAAAAAAAAAAAAAAAAGTAAAGGAGAGAGTTTTTTATTCCAACCCCCCCCCCCCCCTCTTCTCCTTTCGGAGGCAGAGGCTGTTGTTAGTCAAATCAATTAAGAAGATGAAGTTCCTTTCTCAAAATTTATCACCAGCTAGTGCCTAACCTCTTTTCTTGCCCGGACTAGGATTCAATGTTTGGCCCCTTAATTGCTGCTACAAGAAATTTGCTATCTTGACTTTATAAAAAGGAGTCTCTATACATGATTTTATAAAGGCTGTTTTTGTGTAATTCTACGTACATAGGGCCTGTTTGGAACCTCAAGTTTTTAGCAAGTTTGTATAATACTAGTTTTTTAACAACTATTGCCACAGGAACCCCAAAAAACTTATCAAAATTTTTAACCTACACTTTTCAAAATAATACACAAAAAACTTTCCCTTCAACTTTTCTTCTTTTTCCTCCCCCACCCACCCCACCACGTCCTCCGTCGCCGGCCACCACCTCCACCACCACTTCCGGTGCCGGTCACTATTCCGGTTGTTATTGCCGGCCTTCCTTTTTTTTTTTTCTCTCCCTCTCCCTCACCCCCTCTTCTCCTCTCCTCTCCCCGTTTGACTGATTAGTTGGTGTATGTCTCTTTTTTCCTTTGTTTTTCTTTCTCCCTCCCCCGCCACCTTCCCCCTCCCGCTAGCTGCGATCTGGTCGGGCGACCAGATCGTAGCTAGGGAAGAGGGAAGGTGGCGGGGGAGGGAAGGAGAGAGGGAGAGACAAAGCTAAAAAAAAAAAAAAAAAAATCCATGGCTGCAACAACTCTGATGTCGGAGGGCGAGGGGGAGGGGAGAGGAGAGGAGAGGGAAAGGGAGGGGAAGAGGGCAGAGGTGCCAGGGGAGAGAAAAAGAGGGGCAGAGAGGGAGAGCGAGGAAGGGGCAGAGGTGCTGGGGGAGGGGGAAGAGAGAAGTGCCGGGGGAGGGGGAAAGAGGGGCAGAGGGGCAACTGATGCAGCGGAAGGAAGGAAGAAAGGTGCCGGGGGAGAGGGAAGGGAGAAGAAGAAGAAAGAAAAGAAAAGAAAAAAGAAAGAAAAAGAAAAAGAAAGAAAAAAGTTTTTCAACCTAAAAATTTTTCTTACAACTTCTACAGTAATCTACAGTAAAGTTTTAGACAAACACTCAAAAAACTCACCTTCCAAACGGGACCATAATTCTGATCAGTACACATTCTTTCATTTTTTTTCCTCCTTACATGCCGAATATTTCAATAATGTTAGGATTAGCTTTAGACACCTTCGCCACATGTCCTATGGGTTTTTTTTTTTTTAATAAAAAGTTTGTTCAATTTCGATTTCATTTATCACCATTGGACAAGACAGTTTTTCAGAAGCACAAAACACTTGTGGAAGTACTTATAAATATATATATTATACATCAGTACAGCTCTTATATTGACAATAAAATTCAAACACGCGACTTTATGTAAACAAATGATCAGTTCTTATCAGCTAAATCAATACGCGTCGGCTGCAGTAGAAAAGAGTGCTAGAAATGGTTTAAGACTTTTTTAAACTCTTGAAAGTGTGGTATGATCATCATTATAATAAAGTAGAAAAGGTAGATTCAAGAATCAGTTGAAACCTTTTATTGGAATTAAAGGTTTGATAGAGGTGAGATGTGAATAGGTACGTGGTCATGTCCTCTAGTGGGACGATAATGGATTCCTAGTTTTCTCACCTTGACCACTATAGTAAACCAGGCTCTCGACCTCCCTCCCTCGTTAGCTTGGTCAAAATGCCCAAACATTATTTGGTTTGAAAATTAGTTTAGAATGATGGTGTCACTGTCATTGGTTGAGCATGACTGTAAAGTAAAATAATTTCAACAAAAAAGGCAGATCTTTTGATCAAATTTGAGTGCTGGAAACTAACTAACAATTCAGATGAAAATTTGTGTGCGTGCCCTCGAAAGATCTTCCATTGTGGAGCACATCAATATTGGTTACTATGGCCAAATATGCACAAATTCATTAATTTGGCACTAGTTCACCACGTTCTTTATCAAGATTGTGAAGTAGTATATTTTATAAAACAGGAAAAAAAAAAGAAAGAAATTGGACCGCACTCTTTCTTGATGTGCTAATGGCAGTGCGCATGGGTGCGGCAACCAAGCAAGAAGCAAAATCTTTCTTGAACATTTAGGAGGAAGATGATAATGCCATGAGCTTATTCAGCAATGCCCCCATGCAATGTAATGCCATGTACAAGAAGATTAAGATTCCCTTTTGGCTTTAGAAAACAAAGTCAATAAAAAAACACCGCCTCCCTAACTTTCCTCTTCCCAGATAGATTGGATGGTCCCTATTGATTCCCTAGTAGTCTATGAATCACCTTTATACGTGAGAGAGTGAAAGAGAGATAGTGATTGATTAAGAAATGCAGAGAAAATTAACAATGGAAATTGCTAACCTAAAAGTAACGTATCATTGCATTCGAGTATACAGGATCAATTCCACTTGCTAAACATCTAATTGGTGGTTAGGTTCAAAATAGATGATAGGCATTAGTCATTCGAATGATTGATTGAGGAAATGGATGGAAGAAAAATGGAATTGAGATTAGTTTGGAACCCTGATGGGAGTTTTCAACGTTCAAATATTAAGTAAGGTCCACTTTACACTCCCCACTTTGGTTTGCCACTGAAATAGCTATTAAAACAAAGATTGAGATATGAGCTTTTTGGAATTTTTTTAAGCCATATATGGCCAGCACTATTCGATGGTGGCCTAAAGTGCAAATAGGTTTATGTTACTAGTGACATTAAACAATTAGGCGAAGATATTTGCTCGACGTGTTTGCTCAATGGAAAGAGCAGAAATTTTGCTGTACTTTTTTAGCTTAATTTCCTTGACGTTAATCGTAGCCAGGTATTGCATGAGAGGGACAGAGCCATCTTTATTTGAGGGTTTGAGGGGGTTGCAACTGCACCTCCTCAATTTTTTGATAACTATAAAATGGCCTGCAAGAAATATTTAATTTTCAATATTACTTCACTTTTGTTCCCTTGAATTTTGAAAATCTGCCATTTAAATCCACAATTGCACCCCAAAAGTGCTAAAATTATTTATAATTTTCTCCATCATTTCTACGGTAGAACCTTGAGTGTTATACTGCTTCTACTAAGTTTTGTTTTCTTAATATTAAATTTTTTTTTATGCGTCCAACCACAAAATAAATTGGAAGTGAACCAAATATTCTTGTGAAAATTTGGCCATGTAATCACTATGTGAATCTTGTGTGTGTGTATATATATATATATATATATATATATATATATAAAAGAATATACATCTTGTAACCTTATGTATTCTTTTGAGTGCTTCGTGATTTTATTCTATTGCATGGCATGATAACGGCCACACTTTATAAACCACAAGTTGTATCAGCTTGTTATTTTTATAATTTTTGTAATATTGAAGAAATTGGTTCGTGCCTATTAAAGTTGTAACAAATACCTAGTTGTCACAAAATTTCACAAATCATGCATTGTAAATTGAAATTAGAATTATTGCACCACTTGAACAAAAGTCATATTTTTGCCACCGCCGCATCAACTATTGCAAACTATAATTAGTTTATTGAATGTAAAAGTAGCTCATTTACCCCCTAAGCTAGTACTACATATCTTTAACTCTCCGAAAATGAATATTCCCAATTTTGTCATGAGCAGTGGATTTTTGGCACTCTTAATATAAATCCAAAAAATGGGTACAATTTTTGTAATGTACTTTAAATGAGGCTTTTACCTTTTTTTTTTTTTTGTCAAAAGTCTTTAAATGAGGCTTTTACGCATAATCTCATAGATGGTCTAAAATCATGCTAATTTTGTCTCGAAAATGGTAGAAAAGCGTAAAATAGATCAGAAGACGCCCTTTTGGATTGAACACAAATTAGGCTAAATAACCGAATCCTCCATTGGTACAAACCTCACCCTTTGGGCCTTGAGAAAGCCCATACAGAGGGTCCAGTCCAAACACCAAACACCAAATCCAAACTCACAGCCCAATCTTGTTCCAGTCAGGGCTATGCAGTATAGTACTTGAGGAAGAACAAGGAAAGAATTGAGAACAAAACTGATTCTTGATTTATGTATTACACTTGTTCCTTTGATTGATTATCGAAGCTTATTCCAGGTATAAACCTTAATCTCTTTACCCCTTCTATTTGTTTCTCGAATACTTTGTATATCGAGTGAAGATATCAACTCTGGTGCTAATTCCGATTGTACTTGGATGAAAAAGATAGTTTTGACAGTTGTTGATGGTTTATATCTTGTGATAGGATTAAATGGGGCTGAACCCAGATGAAAATATATTGTAGTTTGTCCCTTTTTTAGTTGGAGTTAGGATTAATGCATGTCTGGGCAGCCAAGAACGAGCCCCTTGTTCGCTGATTTGAGGGCCATTAGGAAATTTTTTAAACCTGTTTTGGGTAGTTTGGAGAAGCGTGACTCTTGATTTTCGTAGTTTTATTTCATATTTGGGGAATTGAAGTTGATGGTGGGATAAAATGGATGGGAAAGAAATCCGAGAAAGTTTGGTACTTGGACTACTACACGACTGGAGGACAGCTGAGACGTGTCTGTGTTTTCCTTGTTGTATGATTACTTTCAAGACTTTTTTTATTTTTTATTTTTTTTGAAAATGTGGATGCATTTGTTGGCCAGCAAAGATATGCACAAGGTAGTTGAGAAAATTAGACATAATTTGTTTGCAACTGGTGATTATGTGCATTATGACTGCTGTCCGAGTACTTTTATGCTGTTACTTTGGTGTTCCGAACGAACAATATTTAGGTTTATCTTCATGGAGCTTTTGAGATATTATTTGTTTTTGCATACTTTGGATTGCTTCTTGTGACCTTTTGAACCTAGTGCTGGCATAAAAATTGACGTGCAACTGAAGAGAAAAGCTTTCCTTGAAGAAATACGAAATACATACTTCGGAACTTTTATCAGTAAAAGAGATAGGATGATGACTGATGAGTAAGCTGAACCATAAAAGAACATTGAGATAGTAACTTCTGTGGCTTTAGTCCACTTGGAACTGTCAATTTGGATACAAGATAATGACATGGAATTCTATCCTATCTTTTTATTTTTTACTATATGATGATTATTATGTCTTCTCTCTGTCTGCATATATACTTGCTATAGTCTTGTCACCAAGTGACATCTATTCTGATTCTCAAAAAGTGGTAGAGAAGAGACATTTGGTCTCTGTGGTTTGTGCATTGAATTTGCAGTCTGATTCAGTCAGATTTTTCAATTTAGTACTGCAGGAATTGTTGGCAACTGACTAAAATTTCAGTTCAATCATGGATGCAAAAGCTTTGGCAAAATCTAAAAGGGCTCATTCATTACATCACAGTAAGAAGCATCACTCAAGTCCTACATCCAAAGCAACTCCTAGCTCAGCTACATCCTCCAGTGGTAAGAAGCCAACCAACAAACAAGCAAGAGATAAACCCTATCAGTCTCAGAGCTCTAAAGCACTCCCCACAAATTGGGATCGGTATGAAGAAGAATATGGTTCTGGCTCTGAAGACTCACCGCAAGTTAGTACCGGTCAGGCATCTGATGTTGTTGTACCAAAAAGTAAAGGCGCGGACTATGCTTACTTAATTTCTGAGGCCAAGGCTCAATCCCAAGCAAATTCTTCTTCCGAAAGCTTTGGCTTGTTTGATGATTTTCTGGATGGTATGTTCCTTACCTTTCCCTTTTTTTTTCTTTTTTTTTTTTGGCGCATTTCAACATTAAAGGGCTATAGACTAATTTAACATCCATAACATTCAGAAGGTTAGTTGCTATGGGGGTATGATTTTTCATGAACTTCTTTTGTACTCAAAACTGTCATAATCGTATTTTGCATGCTGAAGGTAGGATGTAAGCTGGTATTTAAGCCTTTTTGTTTGAGCTCTATATCAGGGTCATTGAGGACATCTAATGAATATAGGGCATATATTTATTTGACTGTTTCAACTGAATAACTCTCGCATTTAAACCAAACTGAATCTTCAGTTTTGTATATGACTTGGCAGTTTGATGATGTAATTGAGGTTTTAGTGACATGAGGGGTGCTGGAGGACTATTTATGTTCCCCTTCTTTTATCATTACTCTGTTACCCATTGTTTTTTAATAGTGATGCTCGTATATCTCTAATTTTGTGTTTCATAATAAAGATTCTTTTTTTTTGGTATTTTTAGGCTTAATGCCTTATATTTTACTACTCTCTTGAACTTTCAGCAATGTAGAAGCTTTAGGATCTGTAGCAGCTTTGTTGTTGATAAATCTCTATCCTTCAGGACGTTAGAATTTTTAATTCCCTTTTCAACCTGTGTTTCATGGGGCATAATTAGGAACAACATTTCCTTTAGTTCAAGTTTTGTCTTTTTTCTTCTTGCTGTAAATAGTGCCTTTTGTGCACTATTTTCCCCAGAGCCCACTATCTAATTGTCTCAAATCTACTACTAGTCGTATCTAATCTCCTTGGAAGCAAGTGACATGCCCCATGAATAAGTATTAAGTGACCTCATAACATGTAGTCATTGATGTTTATACAAAGATTTTTGGGAGATCTGAATTTTGTATGTGTGAAAAGATTGAGCTGATAAGTTTACCACCTGCACCACTTACTCGTCCATTTATAAAACTTATTATGTGGGAAAAATTTATTCATTAGTTCAATCTTCAGCCCACGGTGCATTTTGGTGTTTATCTATGCCTGTCAATAATGAATGTTGGTAGTTTGGCATCAGATTTATAGTATCTATGAGGTATAGGTATGCATATGCCTGCTTATATGTATAGCTGCATATGCTTATTTCATTTGTATGACTTTTTAACTTGATTATTTAGCTATTTCCAAGCTATTATAGTTTTCATGGTTAAGAGGAGTGGTGTTGACTTTGAACTTTCTTAGGATTCAATCAAGGATTAGGTCCATTGCTTTCTGTCAGAGGGGAACACCTACTGTCAAGGATATCAAATGACGTTTTCCCATTTGATGATAAGGGAACTAGTAGCCATGAGGTAATTTTTTATCTGTATTAGTTCCAGTCCATTGCAACTTTTTTTTTTTTGGTTGCATTTGTTTTCTTTGTTCTCATTGTATATTTATTTGATGTCTAAAGACCTTGTGCATATGAAAGTTTGCTCTCCCACTTATAGGGCAATCATGTGCAAATTCTCTTTTGGGTGTCATTTCTAAATAAACTTTCCTTTTTCCCCCCGTTTAACTTTGGAAAAGTACAACAGTAGTTCTGAAGTTGTGTTAGCCATGGTGGGGAGATACTTCAGTCAGTACTTAAGTAATCACAGGACTAATTCTGGTGATAGCGTTTGAAATTCAAATAGAATCATAAATTGTGGTTGAGGACAAAGGATCGTCATGGAAAGTAAACCAGGTTATGAGATGGTTGTATTATGCTGACCAGGTGATAGCATGTGCTTCATAATAATCATATATAATGAAGATGGAAACTAGTTGCCTCCAGTTATACTGACTGTTTCCAAGCACCGGTTAATCAGTTTTTGTATAGTTGATCAGCACATATTGTTTTTAAGTTTCACCAAATCTATCTTCTATTAACTATTTCGTTTTTGGTACTAATTTACATTAATCTTAGTAGATGGTCATTGCATCAATTTTTCATATGAAAGTGGCTTATATAGTCAAATTGGCTAAGAGAAAAACATGGGGTTGCATAAGCTACTTATTTAAAGAAGATCCAGATTGCACTTATAAGGGGAGAGGGGAATGAGGAATGAGGTCAAAATTGCTCTTGGAAAAATGGAATTTGGAACAAGATTGCCTTTGAGAGTACTCATTTTATTATTTGCATTGGGCTAAAAGATAATGCCTAATTTCTATGTTCTTTTACCTTCTCATGCTTGCAGGCATCATTTCTCTCGCTCAATCTGCACTCTCTTGCAGAACAACTTTCAAAAGCAAACTTAGCTGAAAGGCTTTTCATAGAACCAGATCTATTGCCTCCAGAAATGGTATACTTAATTCTTTTTGTTTCCTTCATCAGTTTATTTGCCAAGAATATTCTTGTTGGTAGTCTTGGTAACAGATTAATATGTAAATATAAAAGTTTGAAAAGATGAGTTCAGTGCATTTTGCATACAATCCAACCGTCTTTTCTTCTGCTTGTTTACTTCTTGTTGCTATATCCTGTCTCATCAGTGGAACTGGAAATAAATGGGTTGGACAAATGACGAGTGCTTTTCTTCTTCTTCTTCTTTTCTTGGTGAGGGAGGGTCTATCAATGGAAAAGCTTAGAATCTGTAAGTGACTCATGTGCACATAAACTAACACGTCTGTAGATATGTCTAAGAGGACAAGAAAATGCTTTAACATCATGAAGAGGCAGGGGGTGTAAGTATTATAGTACGTGTATTGCTACTTTGATCCACTTTCTCAGTTAAACTGAGCACAAAGAAAATCATGTAAAGCATCCAAGGTGCAATTCAACATATGAAGAAGTAAATCAGTTAATAGCAAAGATTTAATAGCCAGAGACAGTAATTTGCTTCGTGCAGTTATTTCCTTATTGTCCATTTAGGTCATGTTTGCTGGACTTTCGATTCTGCTTCCTTCTTAACTCACTTTCCAGGGTTCCCTCCACATTTCTTTCTGGGCTCTTAAAAGCTTCTACATTGTTCTTTTATGTGTCCAAAAGTTGTTGGCTTGTTTACTTCCCTGATATATTAGTTGAATTAGCTTATTTGTGCATTACATTTATAACAGATTAATGCCAATGCTTTGTGTATCTTTGGTTGTAATTTACATTTTAACCATATTCTTCCATATAAAACGTTCTCACTTATTTGATTGAAGATATTATTACTGATCATCCCTTAAACTTGAAGTGTTTTTTTCTGAAAACCACAGCAAATTGTTAAAAATTGCTTTTGTTTCAGGTCAAATAACAAAGTAGAGAATGGTTGGTAGAAAAGAACAGGAAAAAATGGCCTTTTTTTTCCCCAATTTAAGTAACAAGATGAAGATGATTGTTGGAAAAGCAATTTGATCCCAACTTAATTGGAATATCTTTTCTTTTTTCTGTTTCTGCACAAGGTAGTTATCTTCAAGTATTGGAGGAAATTCTTTGGTCCTCGGATATTTTAAGAAGCACCTTTCCTCTATTAACTTCTTAGCAGATCTGCTGCTTTTGCTATTGTGGTTGATTATCTTGGTTTACATTGCTTTGGTGTTTAGTGTTTTCAGTTTCCATGTAACAAACAAGTTAATATTCCCATCTCAATCAAATTTATCCGAAGAAAAGCAATTCTGAAATATATGCTACGATAAACTTGACTATTGACTCAATGTACAGCTGCTATGAGCATGAGATCTTTCCTCTATCTGTTTTTTTTATTTTCAAAATCTTTTTAACTTAAAGTGTACATTCTGTTGCTTACAAAAAATCATATGTGGCAGTGCACCGAGTTATATGCCAACAATGAGAAAAATCCTGATGAGCTTCAGGCTACAGGTAGTACTAAAGCTACAGAAAGCGAATTTGCTGGACAACCTTCCAGTATTATCTCTAAAGAAAATAGGAACATCCTTCTGTCTCAAGAATACATGTCATCTAACTCCAGCAGAGTCAGTCAGTTTTCTGTGCCAACTTCTATAGACCACCGAGTAGATGACCTCAAAGAAATCAGTGGAAGCACGTCAGTAAAGTTGACTTCAGGTGTTTCTATAGATTCCAGCTCTAAAAAACCATCAAGATTTGAGGCTGCAAAAGCAGAAGCAGAGCTTGATATGCTTCTTGACTCGTTTGGGGAAACAAAGTTCTTCGACTCCAGTTGGATGGCAGGGGAGTCCAGTCAGAGATCGGGTCAAGAAGAAGGTTCAACCTTTCAGTCAGTCTCAGTGGCTGCGCAACATGTGAGGGAAGGGCCTGATGCGACCTACTCTGGAAGGATGGATGCCGCCCTTGATGATAGTCTTGATGACATACTAAAAGATACATCACATCTCATAAATACGAAAGCAGTATCACCATTAAATGAGGTAAAGGCTGCTTCCAATGAAGCCCCCACTGCCTCTCAACCTCATTCCAAGTCTAAAATTTTGGATGACTTTGATTCCTGGTTAGATACAATCTAGTCATTTTTGGAAAGAAAGTTGGCTTCCTGTAAACTTCTTTGTTGCATTTAGTTTGTAGAATGATGTAAAAACTGTGTGTCTAGTGTCGTATTCAATTCAAAATTTGCTTGATAAACAGTGTCAATAGCTCACGGTTACCAGTTTCAACTATTTTTGTAGAGGGACTACATAATAGCACCTTTCCAATAGGAAAAGGACAATTTTCTGACTTTATCTAATTCCTCACCTCATATCCCATTGCCACTGTATGATAATTTAATTAGTGGGCTCATGGTCAATAGTATTTGTGCAGAAATTTTTTCTGCGTGGTAGAATATCATCTGCTGACAACCAGAAATGAAATTGGTTCTTTTTGTTTTTTCCCCCAGCTCTAATGCTTGCTTGCTGTTTGCAGATCAAGAGGTGCTTGATAGATCTCATATGTGAATTTTCTGTGCACTGATTACACCTTTCATGTGATTGATACTTAACAACAGCAGTTTGCTATTTGTTTGATGTCTACGTATATGTCCACAAAGAAAGCTTGAGTAATATGATGTGCTTGATTTTGAAGATTTGGTCTGTTCAAGTTGGCCAATAGACACAGGATCTGGATGAGATATGGATGCCAATGGTGAACAAATAAATACATCCCACAACTCATAAGTTGAGGCCATCATAGTAGTTAGCATTTATTTGGATAACATGTTTGACCTACCTCAGCCCAGATGTTTTGTCAGATTGCATCTTAATCTGTTCTTGCTTTCTCTTTCCTCTTTTTCTTTTTTCGTGGACAACTAGATAGGATATGAAACTCCTATCCCATTTTGATCTCTCTCTTTCCACCAGGGAATGGGGGTCCAATTGGCATTTTATCTCCAGATTGATTGTAAATACGTATTAAAGACAATAACGGATAGCCGAAACTTTTTAATGTGTTGTTGTCAGTGGACTTGAAAGTTGATTCCTCCACCCGCAATCATCCTGAAGTAGAAAGAAATTTGGAGTTCTTTGTGTCTAAGACTAGTTTTCTATCCAATTTTGGATGCTAATTTAATCCTGAAGTAGAAAGAAAATTGGAGTTCTTTGAGCCTAAGACAAGTTATCCATCCAATTCTGGATGCTGAGTGGTGTCAAGCCTGATTTCTTATCCTTGTAAAAGTCTATCAACTTAACAAAAATAAAAAAAATCATTTCAATATTTAGCACTTATCGAGATGCAATATATATAAAGATAAAAATATATTTAAGAAAATGAAAAGATAATTAAAAAAAAAAGTGTCTGTAGACAATATTTCGAATGAAAAATAAATAAATCAATAACCCCTATCCAAAAGGACTAGGGAGGGGATGATTGGTGAGTTGGGATCCTTCATCCGTTCTAGATTATGATAGCTTTTTTACATAGTTTTTCCACTCTAAGATCAACACTTAGAGGGGAAACTAATCTTCTTCTTTTTTTCCCCCTCCTACCCTTTCATCCCTTCTCACACCCTTCATATTTTTATCTGTTCCATCTATAATTTGAACACCGAATTTGATAGTAAAGAGAACTACAATAGTCCTCTCTTGGCCACCGATCACGAGAAACTAATTTATTGTTCCTTACATCTGTTAAATTGCTTGATTTGACTTATTCGTTTTTTTGAAAGTATCTACCTAGTTATTTTGGTGCTTTGTGTTAGGGAATCAAGATGAATCATGGCTGGTTCTAGAACTCGAAGGTGATAGGCTTGAAAGGGCAATTGCCTGTTCTATAATGCAGTCGTGACTCTAAATAATGCAGACAAGAAAACTCAATAGATATGAAATGATCTTGTGACCATGTCAGCAAATAATACCGCAGAATAGAAACCGGCAAAACCATAAGGCTCTCCTGGTGGTCGTGGCCAGTGGCCACCAGCCCTGTGAGTTGCCGGTTTACTTCTTTTTCTACAAATTAGTTAATTGAACAAGATTAGTGGAGTGGATGCACTTTATATTTTTCTATGTTGAAAATTATTTCCTTTTTGCTACAATCAAATCAACAAAGATTGTCCTACCTATACTTTTATATCATAATATTAGTAAACGAAAATAAATAGGTCAATGTTATTGGCGCGGTATTTTTTTTTTTTTTTAATATCAATCTATTTTTTTTATGTGATTTTGCAAAAAACTACAAAAGAGATAAAAGTGTCATTAACAATGCTTAAATACGGATTAATAACCTTTACAATTGCAGTGGTAATAGCATATGTAGTCACTATCAAAACAAAATATAGGCACTAAACTTATCAATTGATAATCAATACATATTAGCTTCTTTTTTTTTATAACTCGAAACATATCCGACGCGAAACCTTTGGACCGAGCCGGCACACCAAACTGGAGAGGGAACGTCGCAGTCCACGCAACGTTTTTCCGGGCGAGTCACAAATATATTAGTTTTTCCAAGTGAGATTTGTTGTAACTAGGCAATATTAAAAGCCGCCGTGCTCTCGTCACTTTGTCAAATGTCCAAACCAAAAACAATACTAAGTTAGCAATTTGCAAGTAATTAATCAAGTATCCCGAAAGCAAATTTAGGATTATAAATTAGTCCTTCTAATTACCGAATCTAAGCAAATCAAATCCAGTTCGGTGGACTTTGTATTACTGGTATTGCTCAATATCCCAAAAAGTATGAAAATAGAGAAAAATCCATTAAAATTTCTATTTTCTGTAATCAAATCTCAAAACTATATAGTCCAAGTCAAGCTGATCTAAACTTTCCATCTCCTCCATTCAATTGATGAAGAAAGGTGGAAATTTGCCAGAATTTGAAGAAAAAGAAAGAGAGAGGACAATTGTTAAAAGTATGAATAAACATCAATTACAAGCAATCAAAACATCACGAATTAAAGCCACAAAGCCCCAGCCTTTTTCAAAATAGGGGTCAGCTCCCCAGTAATATGAGTAGCCATAATCCGATCCAAACCTCCGAACAACTGACCACCGATAAACACCGCCGGAAACTGCACCCGGCCACGATCTTTATCATCTCCGCCGCCGCCGTTGATCCTCTCCAGCTCCTTGATCACCTCATTTTCGTCCTCATCATCAACCTCGTACACCGGAGGATTCACACCAAGGCCTTGTAACAAACGTTTAACGACATGGCTCATGCAACAGCCGCGCTTCCCAAACACGATCACAGCGTTTTCTTTGATCGTATCCTTCAACTCCGCCTTCGAACTCTTGAGATAATGAAATGATGAAGCAGAATTACCATTGCTGGTGGCTTTACCGATTGAAAGGCTTAAAAGGCTTTCTTTTCTTGGCATTGGTAGCCATGTTTTGTATGGAAGTGCTTCTTGCATGGCTTTTTCTCGGTAGTGTGTGTACCTGAGCGTGCGGTGGTGTGTGTTTTGGAAGAAATCTATGATAGTACTATGATAGGATTGTGAGAATGCTTGTGTTCAAGGAATACATGGAAGTTCTTGCTTTATATATACATCAGGAAATGGAGATGCCCGGAATCGGATCGGGTTTGGTTTTTTAGTTTCTCTTGGGTGGGTGTTTGGAGTGGGGAGGGGTGCTTTGTGGTTGGTTCGGCTGGGGTGGGGTATGTGAGTGCTGAGGTGGGGGGAGGTGACTTGAAAGAGTCCAACGTCAACGGCAGTTACGCTTTCTTACGCGTTACATAGGTTGTGGCTTACGTTTCATTATCTCACAAGCAATTTTTTTTCTTTTTTTTTTCTTTTATTGGGTAAATTATACAAACGGTCTTGAAGGTTTCCGAAATTATGAAAGAATCCCTAAGGTTCTAAGAACTATTAAGGTCTTACCATGTAAACATTCATCGACTCGTTTTTGTTTTTGTTTATCATTACATATTACTTTAACTCCGAGTGATCATGGGCTACACTTTCCATTAAGGTACAAGAAGGGCATTAAGTAGTCTATTAGCAAACATTTTATGTTGACATCCAAAGTAATGGAAGATTATATAGCGTAATGACTTCGTTTAAAAAAAACTGTGAAATCCCATTTCTAACTCTATGAGATTCATCAAAAATTGTACTTAGTACATGCAAAAGTTATGGTTAGCTGAAACATCGTGTAATTCTATCAATAATACGGTCAAATTATCACTCTCTTAAACTAACTACTTTCGTCAATTTTTTGTAAGTGTTTCTTATTTCGACTTTCAAACCATCAGTTTGAAAGGTATTACCAAATGGAGTAACTGGAATTGGTAAGAAGCATTAAGATTGTGACTTTAAGAAGTTAAATAGGAGGTGATTGCAATTGTAGGAAAGCTTAGGAAGGTTAGTATAATTTGCATGTTTCCTTGTCTAGCGTATCAATCCATCATTGGTTATCCCATGAGCAACGTCCCACTGATTAGGATATTCCAGCCTCACCACCTCATCTAAAATGGGATTTTGTATTAAATGTAGACTTTATTTGTACATTGCAATGGAGTCGGGCCAAAGCCGAGCTGCTTGGGTATAGAAAAATCTTAAAGCAGTCGTGATTTCAGACACACATTCGTCACCAAATACAAGAAAACGAAGCCTAATAAGTAGGCATGAATCATCATGCTTAAGTGGGCAAAAGATTATCTCCTCAATTTCAGAAAGCCACCCCATCAACCAGATATTTTTATTGGCAATTATTCCTTTCTTTCTACGTTAATTACAATGCTTGTCTGTAGAGTAAGAATTGACCCATGCTCTGTTTCCAGCTCTCATATATCTTTACTAATATAACGTAATAAGAAGTTCCGCAGTCAATTTTCCAAGGGTTCCACTCAATTGTTTCCTTTGGTGGTCCAATGCTTGTATATATATCAAAGTTTCTTATTTGTTCTTCAAATTGCATTCAAAAGCAAAATATCAATGATTTGCCTATAAGAAAACTAAAAAACAAAGAGAGAGTGAAAAGAAGTGAACCACAAATTTTCAACAAAGTGACTTCTATAAGGTGAAAGCAAGAATAAAGATTCAATTCATGCATACAAACATGATATAACTGATTAACTTAGCATACTCTTGTTTAATTTTTTTTTTTTTTTTTAACTAGGGATTGAGGTTTAAGAAGCAGAGAAGAGAAATAAGAGAATTGAATCGAATCACTTATAATTTTTAATTTTTGAAATTTTAATCTTAACCATTAGACTGAAATCTTCCACGTAGACTGTTACGTAACTCGTTGGCTGTATATTGACTGAGATCAATTTGATTTTCATATCTAATTTTTTGAACGTAAATAAAGTACAGAAATTGTAACTAAAATTTTACTTGATTTTGAACCGAGCAAATTAGATGACAAAGTGAGATTATTATTTTTTTCACCTTACTTATGGAAATAAACAACCATCTTCACCATTTTCTTTCCTTCTAATGGTGTAACAATAAAATAACAGTCAAGCAAGAATCACGCATAATATTAAAAAATTCCATTCCACATGAGCAACTCTGAACTAAGCAAAAAAATTTTTCAACAAGGCCCAAAAACTTTGATTAAATTAAGAAAAGGACACATGCGGTGATGTAATGTAAACGGACGAGAGCAGACAAAAGAGCCGCTCGCGGACGGTGCGCAATGACGACGTCAGCTAAAGGACAACGTTGGAATCAAGAAGACGTCACCAACCCCTACAACTGACGTCACGATAAGTGTAAAAGCGGGTCCCAGCAGAGTTTCGGGGGCGGGCATTGGTAATGACGTCATTCCGAAGAAGTAATAGTGTGCGTGTTTTCATCTTCCACGTGGAGAATGACGTCTGCGTGACAAAAGACAAAGAGCTTTGAGCCACAGGATTGCCGGAGGACGTGTTTGTTTGAGGTCAATTTTCTCATGTCTCCGTCTATTAGATGTGAAAGTATTTAAGATTAGATTCGGCGTTGTCTCGTTTCTTTCATAGCTAACTTGGCATTTCCCCAAACGGCCAAACCCACCACTCCATTTCTCTTATACCCCTTCTTGAGGTTTCTTTTGATATTATTGAAATGTATGTCCAAATTTTCCAACTTTACCAATTGATAATTTACTATGAACAATATCAACTTTATCATTAGAGTGTAACGAATTTGCATTTTTTGAAGTTTTTATTTTTTAAATTTTTAGTACTATTTAACAATTCTGAAAACACACTACTATTTTCAACACTAAAAAAATTTAGTTTACTACAACTTTTTCCACTAATTTTTGCTTAAGTATATTGATTAGGGTTCATTCACAATTTTTCAAAGCCATATGGAATTAATTTGTTGTAAGAATGTTTAAAACTAAACGCATTTCGTTATATAAAATTGTACATTTTCTCAAAAAACTAGAGAAAAGGGGATTTGCAGGTCCTAAATTCGTGCTGAATGATTAGTGTAAAACCAAAAGTGGCTGAAATCTTTTTTTTTTTCCTCTAATTTTTTCTTATTGGTTTTTTTTAAATGGGATTTTTTTTCTTATTGGTTATTTGTTCTTATCTCGATGGATTTTTTTTTGCATTATGCTCAATGTAAAATCTATTTTATGTCATGTCAAATGCACAATTGCGTGGAAGATTTGCGGGTTAATCCATGGAATAGAGAAATCCATAATGTTAATAATGGCAAATCTTTCTTGTCAATCACATCTAATGAAAACTTCAACTTTCTCACGGAGTCTGCGATATCAATTGATTAAAGTGGATCGTAAAGTCCTTAGCTGATTTTTCCTGTTCTTAGTGCTACATTTTCGTCACCAAAATGTTTTAATAGCCTGTAATCGTTTGTTGGTAAATAATAAAGCATTAATGTTTCTAGAACCTTTAACAATCTAGCTTGTTAGGTGCTTGTTTAGAGCTAATCTTATTCAATCTTCATGCTTAACCAACCATAATTTTTTTCAAATGAATAGAATAAAAAAAAAAAGATAGGGGATTACAATTTCTTGATCTTCTTGAGTAATCTGTCTGAAATGTCCCATTCCGTGACACATGAAAAAAATTACTTGTAGACAAGAAAAATGTTATGAGGGAAACTTGAGTGGTTAATCATTTATGCCTGCAAACGAACATAGACATGAAATCTCCTTGTTGGCCCTTGCAAAATTAAAGGGGTTTTGAGAATTTTAAGCTTAATTGCTAGAAGACTAAAAATTTATGACAGGTGTATCAAACGAAAGCAGCCACAATCATTAACTTCCCATCGTGTTTCTCGTGCTAACTTTAGCAGCCTCAGTCTTCTGAGATTTGTGTACCACAAAATATGTTAGTGATGTTCAATCTCTTCGTTTTGTTGTTTAGTGGAAATCAGTGGAAAATGTCTGAACCTATGCGACTTTGATTTGATGAATATTTCTGGAATGTTGATTTTTGGGGAGTAGATATAGACAAAATTAGTAATTGACGTTTGATTTACGATTTTCATGCTTAATTTGTTTCGATCTTCGAAAGGAGTGAATTATTGAAAATCAAGATGTTTAGGGTTAACATTAAATCAAGATAAAGAGTTGAAACATACGATTCTCGACGAGTATGAAATTAACAAGAAATAAAATACAAATCCCTTCAATTATCTTTTCTCAAAAATTTCTCATCTCATACTATATACAATTGCCTTTCCCCAAGTAACTTTTTGTGGGAAATGATGGTGATGCATAATACAAATTCTCATTAAGAAGAGAGGAAAAAATTCTCACTAGAAAAACTCTACAAGAAAAGAAAATTTTCATTAGGAAATTGAAATTTCTTTTTTTTTTTTTGGAGAAGACAATATTCTCACTGAAAATTTTAGAAGAGTCTTTATTACCTACAAATGCACAAAAAAAAAATATTGAGAGGAGTGGGAAGAGGAGAGCCTCCAAAGAAAACTAAAAATGGCTTTTTTGTTGGAAGATCAATTTTGATTTGTGTCACACACATCCTGTTGAAAGTGCGGCCGAGGAAAAACAGGAGGAATATAAATCCAGGACACCTTTCAAAAAGACAAAGAGAAAAGAAAAAAAATATCCACGACAGGCTTTACCTACAATGCAATGGAGGACCATAACTAATCATGGACCTCAAGGGTCCAGGCCTTCAGCCACAGATTCCAATAGTGACTTTGACTTTGGATATTTGCTTGTTACACGCTAAAACCACCCACCGACGGACCTCTTTTTTTTTTTTTTTTTTGGGTAATAACCTATTATTATCCCTCGCCGATCGCTTGAGGAGATTTTTTTTTCCTTAAATTTTTTTCCTTTTCTTTGAAACTGAGGGAGCTTCCTCAAGACATATTTATGGTGTATGATTAACCACGTAATTAATAACCTTAACCACGTTTCTGCCTATTATCATCTTTTTCATTAGAGGCTTAATTATCTTAGTGCAGATGTTGAGTGTGATTGTACATTCGTCCCAAAAACTTTCCTTGTTTGGACAGCAAAAAGAAATTGCTACGTTTTCCGTGAACACATTTTCTAATCACATTTTTATCTCACATATATCAAATCGTTATAGTAATTTTTCTACAAAAAATTCAAAAAAAATGCAAACAAGTTATTTGCACTTAAAATTGTGTATTGGTGGATAATATTCTCCTTTTTATGCCTTTTCTTTTGAGTAGTGAAATGATGTACTCGAGAAAAGGCAAACGATATTTAAATTTTTATTTTGATGACAATTCTTGTTAAAATGATGATGAAATTATCCCTTTTAAAGTCCAAATTGCATTTATATTTGGAAGGACAATTTTGGCATTTAATTCAATAATGGCTGCAGAAGTAAAATTCAAACAGTCGAATTAACATCACCCTTGAGAACAGGATAAAAAGAAAAAATAATTTTCTCCTAGGGATGGCTCGAAAAGTTAAATGTTATGCAAATTCTATACTTGAGCCGTTCAAATTATTCGCATTTGTCTCATTCGCATGAGGTCAGGGGAGCAATCATTCAGGCCTCTAGTCCCATCTTTGCCTTTGCATCAGTGGCAATTCACAGAAAAACATGCGCATTTTTATCCCTAAACTTACGATTTTCATTTTTCTTGAAAAATAATCAAAAGTAAAACCAGAATAATTGTTGGAAAGGGATCTGTCCATCTCTTTACTTTTGCCTTCAGTTCAATTCAAAGCTTGAAACAGCTAAATGAAATAAAATATCTAGTTCCTATCCCTTGGATCAGTCGACATTCGTTGGCATGTCAATGGGTAGGATTTGAATTTGATGCTTTAAAGTTTAAATTTGATTCCTTTGATTCAAATTCAAATCCATTAAATTTTATTAGATCCAAACATTTATGAATCTGAATAAGTAAATCCAGACTCGAACTCTGATGAATTTAAATATCTCATGAGTATTCTTTTTTAACATACAGTGAAGAACTAAAGTAAAATATTTTAAAAATATATAGGATTCAAAAATAATATAAATACCATCTAATTTTTATTTTCAAATAATAAAATTAACATCGAAGAAGTTGAATGTGAAATACGATGAATTCAAAGAAAAAACTATTATCAACTACTTTTTATTTGTTTTCAAAACTGCATCGGCATCCACATTCAATCAATCTAAGTTATTTTACAAATGTACTGAATAAAATCCGACCCATTGATATTCCTAGACACCGCAAGTACACAGTCAAAGGCCATGCGCTGTTTCCTCGGAAGGAAAAAAATGAAAAGAAAAATGTGGACTTGGGCGGTCCACGCTCCCAAGATTGGAAAACATTTAACATGCGCGCATGTTTATCCCTCATGGAGACAGCGTTCGTTCTAAGGTCGGAAAAAGCTCTGATTGATCATCACTACCGTATGATGAAAGGCATGCAAATTCCGCCACATACTCGGGCTTCCTGTCCCAGCCAGCCACCGTCCAAACACGTATACTCGGGCATTCTATCCCAGCCAGCCACCGCCCAAACACACACGTAAACAAACACACACGTAAACAAACACTTGCTCAAGAGAAAAGTGCGCAGGAGGACCAACATGAGAAATGGATCTTTCTCAGTTTAGCAGGGACCAAGTGCTTTGGCTCGCAAGAAAGAACGATTCAAGAGACAACTTGCATCAACTCTCAAGGGAGAAATGGACATAGTTTTCTTTTATTTTGGTCATATGCTCTTGACAGAAACAATTCAAGCCAAAAAAAAGGGAAGGAAGATTTGCAAAATGTATAGCAAACTACTGAAATTGACTTGATCACTTCACATCATCTCAAAAGAGTTCCCTTTTGCCTCTGCCACCGCAAGTAACTACTCAAACGTTAAATGATTTACCAATTTCTGAAAGTTTCAAGAAGAGTAGGTACCACTCATATGTCACAGTGAAAACCCTGTTGTCTTTCACATAATTTCAGAATGGGTGCTTCGCTCTAAATTGGATCCCAAAACACGTTCAATTTTAAGGGTTACTTCTTCCCTGTGTTCAACTTCATGTCGTGCAGATTTAGCAAGAGATCGTCTGAGCTCAGATAGACCTTGTTGTTAGAATGAGAGAGGATGCTTGCAATTTCTCTTGCTGCTTCAATTCTCCTCAGTGAGATGAAGGCTGGATTGTTTGAGATTGCTTCACCGATCAGCTGAGCACTCTTAGCCTCACCCTGGAAGTCAAAAGAGTGATAATGTTCTTCAGCAACTTTAACAATGGGCATGTATTTTTTTTAACATAAGGCCAATAAATGTGTATGTTGATACCTAACATAAGGCCAATGTGTATATTGATACTAAACAATCTCCCCAACACCCACCTCCCAAAAGAGAGAAACAAGAAAAGAAGCCAAAGCACCGCTTACCTGTGCTCTGATAATTGCGCTTCGCTTGTCTTGCTCAGCCTTTTCCACAACAAACTTGGCCCTCTCGGCTTCTTGTGCAGCAACCTGTTTAGCTTCAATTGCAGCTGTGAATTCTTTCCCAAAAGTCAGGCTTGTGATCGACACATCATCCAGAGCAATGTTGAACTGGGCTGCTCTTTCTGTCAAAACTTTCCGTATCTCCCTACTGACAGCCTATGGAATTTACGAAACTAAATTTGAGCTCAAAATTTTAGATGACTCCTAGTCTCCTTGCATGCAAGTGCGGTGGTACCAAAAAATAAATAAATGTTTATCAAATAATACACATTGACATGATAAATCAGTGTACTAAACTAGAGCAAAAACTCAGAAGGAAACATTTGGATCTATAGAAGCTTTAAAGTTGTTCTGTAACTAGCCAGATATCAAATCTGGCAAATGTCAAGCATTTAAACAGATGAGACCCAACTATGTACCTCTCTCTGGGTGATGAGCTGGCTAGCATTGTATTGGGCAACCACAGCTTTCAATGTTTCATGAATTATAGAAGGTAGGACTCTTTCGTTAAAATTCTCACCAAGGGTTCGATAAATAGTAGGCAACTGATCTGGCTCTGGACGAGTGAGCACTCGAAGACCAATCTTCACCTGTACAACAAAATCCAAGATTTTTCAGCAAAACCACAATATGCTCCAACGAAATTCAATAAAGAGCCCGAGAACAGACAGCATAGACTGCAAAAACTCCAACTTTAGGTGTTAACTGTATGTGAAACTCCCAAAGAATTATTTCAACTGTTTGGTTTTGGCCAATACTGTTCTCAACTGGTTGGACTTCGTTTTCCACGCCAAAAAAAAAAAAAAGGCACTGGAAAAAAGTATCCACCAATGCTGACTTAACTCACAACAAACTTAAATTTAGGCAATGAACAAATAAACATAGAAAAGAAACTGAATACAAATCAAAAGTCCTAATACATGATCTGATCCATCCAACAGCATTCAGCTATCCAAAATGATCTCAAATTGCAGCATTTGGCATTGACAAAATCAAGTTCTATGTACTGCAGTTGTATTCAATATAAATGGATCTTCTAATAATACCCAAATCTTTCCAAGAGCTTGAAGGAAAAAACAAGGATCTCTATACTGCCCATTCAAGAGAAAAAGGGATAGAAGCAATAAAGCATCACAGCTTGGTCTCAAAAGCCATGGACAGTTGATCCAAGTATTCACCAATATGTTACAAGTTATACAATCTGGCAGTTTACAACCACATTATGCTCTTCTTTTGCTTGAGAAACATGCACATACATGTAGTAGGTGAGGACTTACCATTTGCAGGTCACGGCTACCTGATGTACTCTCAACTAAATTAGGTCGTGCACGAACATCATAGATGGTTGGCCTCTCAAACCATGGGATCATCAAATGTGTGCCTTCAGGATAGACCTACACAAAAAGTAAAAAAGCAGCATATCAGCACATATAAACGTGAATTCATACCTAGAAGGTACAGATGAAGCTTGAGACACAAATAAAAAGCTACAATAGACCATTCAAACCACACCAGAAATAGCACAGACATAAAATGGAGCTAAAGAGATCCATTGCTGCACACAATAAATATTATGCTCCCCACTGGTAAATTTAATGCCCTCTTATTGACATAGCATGAGCAGACGTTTAGAGAAGTCAGCATATGCCATAGTGCTATATCATATAACAACAAACCCAAGAGGCTATGTATGTTAGCCTGACACCTACAAAGCGCCCACCATTTTTGTCCTTTAGCACTTCAAATTAGTGATTAGTGCTACAAGGATCGAGAAAACCTACTAAACCATACTCAAAGGCACCAAAGTATCTGCCATTAGATCGCCCAGCTGCCACTCTCAAATCAATTTTCAATCTGTAGAACACAGAACCGGTTGAGGATCTCAGTAGTCAAATTGGGGCAATTTAAAAAAGCTCACCACTGAATCCTTTACGCATTTTGAACATACGCTTATCGAAGCAAAGAGCACCCATAATATGAATTTCCCTCAATAACTTAAGCCAATTGCTCCACACCTTTTTATACAATCAACCATCACCGATCCTCTTCTCAGAACAGATGTTTAAATGAACTTATACAGTATCCTAGCATATACACCACATTATTGCTGAAGATTAATAACAGCATTTGGATCACCCAAAAATTCTCGCCTGTTATAACATTAGTAGAAGCTCTGAAGAACAAATTGACAGGCTACAGTACCCAACTTTATGTTTTCATCAACATGGACACGTCCATTTACTGAAACACTTAGTAAGAGAAGAATTTTGTTCTTCATTGTCCGGAACATTCACAGACAAACATGAGCCCAAGTTAGCGTATCACTTCAAGGGTAAAGCAATAAGCTCATAAAGAACCACAACAAGCTTTAACTCCTTTGAATCCCCTGAAACCATAATCCAGATAGGCAGAAATATACAACAGCAAAGTAATCATGAGCATCAGAATTGGCAAGTTTTACAGCCACTCAAGAGAGACTGTAGTCTAAAAACCATTTGATCAAGACACTGATGGCAATACCATACCACATATATTATTCATAAAGGAAATAGTAGCACTACTTATAGCAATACTACACCCATATGTTACAAAGGATATCATAGTCTTCAACTGTGAATTTCACACAAACATGTGGCAAAAAGAAATTCAATGTTCAAGAACAAGTCTAAGATACCCTTCGGCCATGCTTGATTCAGCATAAAAAAGATCACACATTTAAACAATGAGAACTGTCAATGACAATAACATTCTTTTCAGAAATATCTGAAAAGGCTGCTACATGAATGTTGCACAAACATACCAAGTACCTAGCTTTGCAGAGTAATTACCAATAGCTATACCTAGGAATAGAATTCCTTATCATTTTCAGAACAGGATACAAAAGTATGCCATGTGCAATTCTAAACTGCTTCAGTTATATTGCAAATTAATGATACAGCAAACTCATCCTCCTACCATTGTGTAATAAGCAGATAACGCAGCATTGGGGGAAGTGAGGGGTAGGGGAAGGAATTAATGGAGGCACCAAAGAGTCAAATGATTAAGTGGGAGGAGGAGAAAATTTGTACAGTAATAAGGAGGATTATATATTACACTAGATCTATACAACATTTACAAGATAAACCAGACTCCATCCAAATGAGATTGATATGAATAGTGAATAAGTAACTACACAAAATGCACTAAAGCATTGAAATGGAATAAAAAACATCACATCTGCCCAACCTTATCCTTAACACCAACTACACGATTGAAGACGATGGCCCTGTGCCCTCCCTCAACATTGTAGAGGCTGTTAGCAACTCCATACACGCCAAGCCCAGCAACAAGTCCTAACTTAATCAAGGCAGAAGCTGCACCACCACCAGGAACCTTGGGGACCTTCATGTTGTTGAAATTCATCTTTGCAAATTCTGACAACAAGTAATTTAAGAAATCATCAATGATATCCAGACCGAGCAGAACCATGGAAAATGATTATTAAAGCATTACAAATTGATCATTCTCGGATGGATTTCAGCTGTACAAATGACACTAAACTTATCTACTACCATTTTCATGATCAAGAACCGATTCACAACTCATAAAGCAGTATCTTTTTACATCAAATCAGGAAATGACAATTAGCTTACCAGCATCCAATAACAGAGAAGTGGCAATAAACTACATAGAGAAGTAGAGAATCATAAAACCACAGCTCATACAGCCCAAGGGCTGTGACAAGGCGGCCCTAAAACCCAAATCTAATTGACAACAAAGATGAGAAGATTGCATTTTCCTTAAACCATGCTTGCAACTCTTAGTCAGTAAAAGATTAATTAAGCAAGAACACACAGAATAGTTTAATTAACTCCGGCACAAATGTACTATACCAATTTTGTCGACTATGTTTCTCATGTTACAGAATTATTCGAGCACAACCCATGAACAAAAAAATTTATCTAACTCCCAGGAGAACCAGCACCTCTGCTTCAGCATAAAAAGGGGTTCATACAAACTAGGAATTACAATGAGCCTCCAAAAATTCACCAAAAATAACTGTAACAAGATAAAAGAACATGAGCCCACAACTTATGATTTTTTTCTAAAGCAAAATCACAAGAAAATGAGCCCATCTGCAAATACACTATAGCCATTATTCAGTAAAAATCATAAAAATTGACAGGAGAACAGCCTCAAATGACGATAACAGAATGAAAGCATACAGCCCCAGAAAACAACAGAAAAATCAAAACTTTTCACCCTTTTCTCATTTTTGCAAGAACCCCAACATAGAAAATCATTTAAGTCTCCGATAGTTCCTAATAGAAGCAGTATATTATACCCAACAATCGAGGTAAATGTTAGAAACGGGGTAAATAAATGGTGGAATTACCTGCTGGAGACGGTGCAGAAAAGAAGGGTTTTTGGAGAGGACGAAGACTGAGGGAAAAGAAGGAATACTTAATAGAAGAGGGTTTATGGAGAGAACTTGGAGAAGGGTATACGAGGGATAATTTCAGAAACCTCCCCTGAGGTTTCTGACAATTTCACTGACCTCCCCTGAGGTTTCCACAATTACACTAACCTCCCTTGAGGTTTCTGATTTTGTAACAAAATCAGCCCATGACCACAAAAGTAAACATAAAAAAGTGTTTTCAGGAAAGAGAGGAAATTTTGTTCCCATAAATGCCCTTAAGGTAGGTGTACAAGTTATATTAGTGAATTAATGAAAACTAATAAAAATCAGAAATAAATAAGAAAAAGTGAGAGGATGGGTATGGGAATCATAAAATTTTACTTATGGATATAAACAATTGGGTAACGCAACCGACCCAATTAACCCATCTACCACCACTCAGGTCATTTCACAAATACATTCATCAGACAAAGCTTTCCTCTTGTCACAAAAATTCAAAGCAATGTGGTACATGTTCACAAGCAAGCAGGTTAAAATCCCGCCTGCATAATAACGTTGAAACCCGCAAGCGGGATTCTGTGTTTTTTTCTATTTCAAGGTTAGCTCGCATGCGGGTTAATGTTATATTTGAGCGCGAGAAGAAAAAATTGGTAATTAGGCTCTTTGGGCATTATAAGTAAATATTTAAATTAATGGCAGTTTTATTACACCAATATTATTGTATTATCATTATTATGATTATTGTATTATTTCTTATGCAAATATAACATTTAATTATTTAAATTTGATTTTATTTTTACAATTTATAAAATTTTTATCACTTATATAATATTTTTAAAACCCTAATACATCTAAATTTGATTTTATTTTTCAAATTTATAAGATTTTTATTTAAAAAAATGGGATACGGATAAGATATCCGGTTGGTTCGATTTGCATAGGTGCATATGAGAATATCCGAATACTCTTTAAACCCGCATGCGGGTTTAAGGAGATTATGGCAACTCTCTGACACACTAGTTACCCGTCCAACTTGTGTGTATTAAAATATATTTAAATATTATATTTCATATTTTTGTTATTTAGAGTTTAACAAAACATTAATATTGGGTAGATTTGAGGGATATGCATAATTTTGCATATTTGTAGGAATATTAGAAAATGGAAAATTTGGGTAAATTCCCAAATTTTGGAGGTAAGGTGTAATCCAAGAACTAAAACAGTCATTTATAAAACATTAACAGTAATAAGGTGCAAACCAAAACTGCAATCCAAGAGTAATATCATTACAAATTTCATAACCATACATTAAATAAATCGAAATGCAATCCAATACTATCCAAAAACACCATCTGCCTTATCATATTTTAGTCCTATAATAACACAAAATGTCTTGGGTATAATAGTAATTTTGCATTATATGATGTCAGCAATTGGGTCCCAAGTTCTGCCAGGGGAGGTCAGTGTAATTGTGGAAACCTCAGGGGAGGTCAGTGAAATTGTCAGAAACCTCAGGGGAGGTTTCTGAAATTATCCCGGGTATACGACTATCCGAGTGAGGGGTTCAGTAGGGATAAATTCACATACCCCCCTGAGGTTTTTAATAATTTCAAAAAATTTCCCTCAAGTTATAAAAATTACATCTACAGCCCCTATTTTCATTGTTTAGGCAACATTCTAGGCCCAAAAGGCTAAAATTTTCTCAATAATCCTCTAATGTCTTGGGTTATAATTCACAACAAAGTTAAAAAGAAAAAATATAGTTCACTGTCTCTATTTCATTTATCCTTATTTGTTATCACCATTGCATATCCCCGTCAACATCCAAATCACCATTAAGTAAATACTTACTTTTGTTCTAATGTTCCTTTTTTATCTTAAAATTTTCTATGCATACCATTGTATCAACTACAAATGCCATATCAGATATTCAAAAGTTTACCTACAATATCAAATTTTGCTTAATACACAACAATATTCTTAAATTTCAATCCATGATTGCCACTTTTCAAATACAAAATAGTTTAAGTCATCACCTACAAAATAGTTTAAGTCAAATACAAAATAGTTCAAATACAATATTCTTAATACCATTGTATCAACTACAAATGCCATATCAGATATTCAAAAGTTTACCTACAATATCAAATTTTGCTTAATACACAACAATATTCTTAAATTTCAATCCATGATTGTCACTTTTCAAATACAAAATAGTTTAAGTCATCACTACTAATATCAACATCCAATATACTCCATCCACACAAAGTTCAAAATCAATCAAATTCTCTCTATAGGAATAACATCATTAATAATTACAAATAAAAAATAAAGGAAAAATGATCGGTTTCATCCTTCACATTTCACAAAAATATTCTTTTCGTCCCTCACTTTTAAAATGAATCAATTTCGTCCTTGACATTTAAAAACTAAAATTATTACATCCCTAAACCCAAATTTCAATCTGAATCAATCCACCAATCAACCTGATTACAAATTTCGGGGGTGTAATTGGTAGATCACTTGGTTAACTCAACTTGATATTCATGTGAAATTTAATTAACCTAAAAATAAAAAATTATAACATAAAAAAGAAAGATTAATTTTTTCTACATTATCATTGTATACACTGACGGTTTTATGTACCGCCATATCATTTTAATTTAAATTTAAATATCAAATTTTATATGTATGATACACATCAAGATTCGCAAGCAAGCATACTAACGGTGCATGAAAAGATTTACCAAAAAAAAAAAACTCTACTATTCCAAGATAAAGAATGACCTTTTATGTTATAATTTTTATTTTTTTGGTTTAATAAATGTCATGTGAATATGATGAAGTTGATCGAATGATCTATCAATTCTATTTTCGAAATTTATTACTAGGTTGTTGGGTGGTTTGATTCAGATTGAAAATTAGGTTCAGGGATGTAATAGCTTTAATTTTTAAATGTCAGGGATAAATTTGCTTCATTTTAAAAGTGAGGGACGAAAAGAATATTTTTGCGAAATGTGAGGGATGAAACAGGTCATTTTCCCAATAATAAAAACAAAATGCAATTATAAATTTATCAAAAACACTTTTTTTTCATAAGAACCACAACAGTATAATATTTATTTAGTCCATATTCCACTTCCTATCCTTAATTTTTTTAATTTTTTTTCACTGTCACTGTTTTCACCTCCATCTAATTTGATAATGAAATCATTACTTAACTTGTCAATTAACAATTTCAATTTGCTAATGCCTATAAAAAATTGGAAATAAAAATGGACACAAAGAAACTATTTAATAATAATAAAAAGAGAGAATCAGAAATTGACACCAAAATAGGTAAGCACTGGTGGTTGGTATGTATGACGGTTTTGTTAGTGGTAGCAGTACACATTTGATTGATAAGAATAAATAAATGAGTTTGGAACGAAAATAAACGTGGGAGAAAGAGGATACACAGTTAAATAGGAAAAGACTGTAATTTGAATTATTGGTTGACAATAGACGAGAGAGTTTTAATTTTCATAGAGTTTTTCAATGAGTTAACAATTAAAGAAGGACATTGTTGTCTTTTTATCACATCAAGGAAGGTTTTTATAATTATGCAAACCTCAGGAGAGTTGAGCGAAATTGTAAAAAATCTCAAGGGAAGTTTTTGAAATTATCCCGATTTTAGTATGAAGAGTCATCGATTTAGGGTTTTTGGGAGAGTTTTTAGAATTTTAATATTTCTAACCCCTTTCACTTATTTTCTTGGATCAGGCTCCCTTCTTCTTTTTTTTGGGGTAACATTTCGATTAAGTCCAAATAAAAGATTCCAATAAGTTAAAAAAATTTCTAATTTATTTAATGCTTTAATTTTCTATTCCAAAAAAAATTGCTGGATAATATTTTTTCATGTTGGAGATTTTTTATTCTAGACGCCAAATGCATGTGTTGGACACAAACTTTTGTGGGTCCAAAAGTTTTGAAGAGTGAGCCCATGATTTAGCCCAAGATTTTATTTGCTTGATATGTTGAAGCCCTAGTTTTGACTTGTATTGAAAGAATTTTTATTAGGACAATTTGCATTTATTAACTACTCTTATAAAGCTATAATCCATAAGTCAGTCCAAAGTGGTGGTTCTTGCATTATTCAACACGATTCTTGTTCTCTAGTGATTTTGTAATACTTAAAAAATTTGCTATGAAAAAATTCAGCAATATTTTATATAAAGTATTTTCACGTTTTCGTCAATTTATGAACATAATCCATACGTCTCGACCAAAAAAAAAAAAAAGAAAAAGACTAGGAATTAATCGAGAGATGTATTAAAACAAATGAAAAGTCAATTATGGTCAAAAGAATACAAAATTATTCTCAAGGGTAAACGGGATTAATTACACGTAGAAATAGAAAACTTGATCCTAAATTCATGCATGGCCAGTTCATATTCATGGTGGCGAAGACTCTTAGAAAGCTATGATCCGGAGGTGAGTCCGGAGTAGTTGATCTTGCTTTGCCTTATTCTGTTGAACGGTAAATGGTCTTCTTGTCTAAGTAGTTATTCAGGTTCTGTGATGATTCTGAAATACTTGAAAAATTTATTGTCAGATGATGCTGCAACATCTTATCCCGAATTTTTTAAATTGAAACTAATTAATTCGGTGAATTTTGGACCAATCAATATTTGCTGCATGAATTTTTGTAAATATTTGTATTCATAGTTGACAATTTATATATGATCCCTCCAATACACCAATTAATATACAACAACAACAACATGGCCAGGAAGGCCATAATAATTTGTATCCACCCTCTACTTAGTCAATATATACACACAAATTATGCATTTTTTTTATAAGTGGAAGGTCTTGAACGCAGAATCTCCTACTTAATATACACAAATTATGTGTTACATTAATTCGCTTATTATATATCCTGAGCTAATTACCCCCACCCTGGCCATTTGCTGCAATAATATCCAAGCATGTAATGTGTTACATTAGTTGTCCCTATAGCTAGTTAGCAGATGGTTAGGAAGGCCTTTCATAAAATTAAGAAGCAGATGTTAGGTGATATATCAAGTGTTGATACATTTAAGGCCAATAATAGCTTTGTTGTGTCATCTGGTATAATATCATTGGATAAAGTTTCTTTATTGTGCATGTCATAGGAATATTATTAAGAACTTTAATTTGCATGGTGGTCTTAGGTACTTTTCCCCTTCACTCCCATTACCTTAATATAGTGGAGAGAATTGGAAAAAGAAAAAACATTAAATCATGATTGTATTTAAGTGGAGAATGCGTTACATCGGAAATGGGACAAAGAAATTGACAGATGAAGAATGAAAAGAACTCATTGTAGCTATAGCTTTTCCGAAGCTACATTATTTGTTCTTTGAATTATTCGAACGCTTAGGTGGAAGCTTTTATTAGACATGAAAGAGACACTTGAGCTGATGAACATATGAACAAGACGATATTTTCCTGTTTAGTCATCCACTTTCGGCAATGAATTAGACCTCTTTCTTTTCTATTATTTTCTTTACTTTTTATCCTGTTAAAGTTAATTACAAAACGAACAAGGTGATGATTGAGAACTTAAGAGGATATTTCCATTGTCTTTTTTGAAAGAGTTTTTGTAAAAAAAAGATAAAAAATAAAATCATTGTAGTATTTTTTGAAATGTGATGTACGTAACATAAAAATGTAAATGAAAAATGAATTAAGGAAATATTCAAAAAAAAAAAAACTCAAAAAATTTCCCCCATTAAAAATTCATCTCTTAAAAATGAGGTGTTTTTGATGTTGTAATTAAGATGATGGAAATCCATCACGTCCTCTACTTGCTTGTATAATAGTGGAATTATTGATAGTCTATACTGTAGAGGCATCATTGGAGTCTTTCAATTGCATTCATTTCAAGACTGATCATCATACATAAGATCATGAACAGAAGACTAGTGTATGAATTCAATTTGTGACTTCATTAGTGTGTGCCAGCCTCTAGTTCTTGATCTCTAATTTTAAGTCTCAATTACACCACAAAATATGTACAATATAAAAATTAACGTATGTCATTACATGACACATCCATAGTAACATACAAAATTCAAATCGGACAATCTTTGTCACCAACCCTATTCTGGGCTTGTTCTCGGTTGATTGTTTTAACTGATTATAGATTTTGATTTTGTACCATCAGTTTTTTGTGATTCTTCGAATATTTTTGTATTCTGGTTATAGATTTTTTTAATGATAAAAAAGTTGAATTTTATAATCACCTAAAAAATAGCTTTCACTGATTCTGATTATTCTTTATAATCAGTTTCTGTAATCAAATTTTGTAAAGTCTAAAACAGCTGAAAACAAGGCCTCCGTAACTGGTTCTAAAAAATTGTAGTGTGCATGGGTTCTAATTTTTTGTACAGTGCATCGGTCATGATGTTTGAAGTTTAGAAAAAGGCTAAATGAGCACTAGCAAGTTTACAGTAATTCTTACATATTATTACTAATGAAGAAGACTCAAGACAAGAGTGCTCCTAACTCAAGGCTCAAATCTTTACCAGTTGAGCAATAAGACATTGGCCACTAGCAAGATGGCTGATAGGGAATGAATATAATAGCAGAGGATGTATGACACCAGTGGACCAATGCTCAAAATAGAACAAATCAGAAAGCAAGTAGACAGATCAATCATAGGCATTATAAAACTGAAAATGTTCTTAGTGGTTGAAGCCATGCCTTTTGAGCAGATAGCCATAGCCCATATGCCATGTTTAAGGCCAGTCTGTCAAAAGTTCTACATTGCATATTCTTTTCTTGATTAAATCCCATGTTCTATCCCCTGATGTCTGAACTAGAGTTGGTAAAGCTGTTGGGTCCAGATCATGTACAGTTTATCGCCAGCCTCAAATTTATACAACTCTGATGTGCAATCATTGACCGGAAGCTTGAGGATAATATGCAGTAGAATTATGGAACATGCGCCCCTTGATGAATATAAATATTCATCCCTGTGGCTGTGGGTTTTGTCTACTGAACATGGGAATTTGCACGTTCGACGTCTGCCAAGGCTTCCAAATGCGCATTTGAGAAGAAAAAAAAATACTACTAGCATCATTCAACAGTTAGATGATCAGAAACTTGTGTTGAAGCATTCTCAAGTTAAATTGTTTGTAACTTTTTATCTGTTATAGCAATACGACTGAAGTGTTTGATGTATCCAACTTCAACGAATGCAGTCACCATCAAAAGTATTATTCAATCAACGATCCATAATTGTGCTAATTTAGACCTCTTAATAGTGCTCTGGACGTGGTTGTGCGTTGAAATTTGCATGATCACTAGTTGATGGACTATTACAAGTGGTGTTGATCCAATCTTGAGCTGATATTTCTACCATATTATATATTTTTTTTAGATGTCCATTTCTCTCTTTCTAACAAGGATTTGTCTTGATTCAAATCCATAGCCAGCTCATTCCAGCCAAACTTCTACATCTTATCCCATAAAACCCCATCTCCTATCAATCCGTTTCTTGCCCATCACCACAACCACAATGGCTCAAACAGCTCTCTCTCAACTCCTGGCACTCGCCCCATTTCTCTTCCTCCTCCTCCTCCGCATCAATGCTCAATCCTCCACAGCTCCAGCCCCAGCCCCAGAAGGGCCAATCAACACAACCGGCATTCTTGACAAAGCTGGCGGATTCAGCACTTTAATTCGCCTCCTGGATGAGACACAAGGAGGCAATCAAATCGACAACCAACTCAACAATTCCCATGACGGAATGACTCTCTTGGCACCCACAGACAATGCATTCCAAAACCTCCCAGCAGGTGCACTCAACAAGCTTTCAGAGCAACAAAAAGTTCAACTTATTCAGTACCACGTTATACCTAAATACTATACCTTAACGAGTCTTCAGACAGTCAGCAACCCTGTCAGAACCGAAGCTTCCGGCCAAGATGGGGGCGTTTTCGGCCTGAATTTCACCGGCCAAACCAACCAAAACCAAGTCAATGTATCATCTGGGACGGTTAACACTCCAATCTATAATGTTGTGAGGGGAAAATTTCCTTTGGCTATTTATCAATTAGATAAGGTTATGTGGCCAATGGAATTCAATGAATCCAAGGCTTCTGCTCCTGTCTCATCTCCACCAACTTTGAACTCAACCAGGAGTGGTTCTGGTGATGGAAATACTACTGCAGAAACGCCTTCTACTAAAAGTGATGCCAAAAGTACGACTGTTGGCTTGAGTCTGATTTCAGGGCTTTGGTTGCTTTGCATGGGGGTGCTGTTTTGAGGAGGAGAGATACGAAAATATATACTTCTGAGGTCTGATTGGCTACAAGGATTCGTGGTATAAGTTGCTTGAGCTGGGCATTTAGACCTTATATATCTCTGCATATTTTCAATCTGTATTCCATTGTTTCTTTTCTTCGGCAATTACCTCTGTTTTCATTGTTTTGTACATTGTATCTATCTGATTTTGCAAAGATTTTTTTTACTTTATTGGTGTACTTACAATGATCAATATTTGTTTCAGATGCTTGTAATAAATGCAATTCCACAAATTCTTGAAGCAAATTGCGTCGTAGAAATTAGATCCACTTAATCCCAAGATCATACACTACATCTTTAAGTGGCTTTGGAAGTGAGTGCACTAGTTTAGCTTTGACTGAAACACCAATTGTATGCGGATCTCTTATTTTTGTTAGCATATTATGACTCAAAACAAGCTTCGTGAAGCACCGAATTATTCAGGGAAAAAAAAATGGAATGAAGAAGCATCTAAATTTATTTCCACATTAGCTACTAATTTTTGCCATTAAGCTTGACTTTCACCAAGACATTTTCTCTAAATTAACCTTTGTGTCATTAACTTGGTTAATCACCATTATCTAATTTGTCATTGTAGGGGAAGTCTTACTGTAACTGTAGTTTGCTAGAGGCTATGGTGAATGGCTTACTCTTTTTTTTTTTTTTTTGACAATTAGAAGTGTTTGGATAGCAGATTTCTCCAACATTTTCCAACTCACATTTTCATATTTCCAACCACCTTTTTATCTCACATACGTCACATCACAAAAAGTGCTACAATAATTATTCCAAATAACACTCTATCCAAACAATTCAAACCGGAGATTTTGAACACGTTGAAATCCAATTTGTAGTTTTTTTGAAAGGAAATTAACTACATTAATCATAATTTTTTAAACCTTTTCACTTATAAAGATGATGATAAAAGTATAATGTACTCAAGAATAATCTACTAAAATTGGTATGCATTAGCATATGAAAGGATTTTTTTTTTTTTTTTATAAATATTTTGTGAAAGGATTCGTTTGGAATCTTAATTCATAAAGAGGCATAATTTCAGTTATACACTAGGAAAGTTATTTGCACTTTATATTTGATTTTTTTTAAATAAAGGAGTGGTGGAATTTAGAAAGTATGAGAGGGAAAAGGCGATTAGAACCTAAAATCTCCCATTATTTTGCGGTTATTTTTGTTAAAACGTACAACTTTCTTTGCACACTTAAATAAGATATTGTATACAAGTGACTATCCATCCATGCTTGTAGTATAAAGTCCAAAATTGTGGCATCTCCACTAATCCACCTTTCCAATGCACCCTTTGCAGAATTTTTCCTAATCACACTTCATTCTTTCCTATTTCTTATCTCTCTTGTAATTTTTCTAGAAAAAGGAAATATGAGGCACGTATGAAACTTTTATCTTCTTATAACTATTTATTTCTTACCAATTTAACTTTTTTTTCATTTGACAGATGACAGTTCAGATATTCACTTCTACAAATTTTAGATCAGAAATCTCAACCGTGAAAGAAAATTAGCTTTAATTAGTATAAAAGAAACCTCTATCCTTAATTATATAAAACCTCTAGATGAAATGGACAGATAATAATAGATGGCTCATATTGCTTAATCTAAAAATTGCTAACTCACTATACTCTTATTAGGTGAAATTTGGACATTATATCACTTTTTTGGGCCAAATGCCTCCCAATTTTTTGGACAACATGACACAATTAATACTAGGTTTTGTTAATCATTATGGAATGGAACCTTGCTTAAAAGTGGTTAATTAATTAGATAATCCATTTACGATCAGAACCACTTTTAACTTTAGTTAAATATTAATAATTACTATTTTTCTCAAAACCAGCTGACAATAAAACAGCAACTTACTACACGTTGTCCTAGACCTCTTACGTTACCATTTTTTCTTCTTCATTTTCTCTCCCATTGTATAACTATAACACCTCTGCACCTCCTCCATACACGGTGGCTTTAGGCGGTGGCAACGGCGGAGTTGGTGGATGGCAAGAACCAATAAATATTCCTCTATTAACTTCAATGACATCTATGAGAAAAAAGTAGGCAATAACAGCTCTTCTTCATCATCGTTTCCTTCTCCGTCATCTTCTCTTTCATCGTCAGCCTCATCTTTGACAAGTCCCAATAAAACCATAATCTCAAATTCAAGAATCCATGGCCATATGCTTGTTTTGAGCAAACCCGCTACTCCAAAACCGAAACCCATCGTTGTTCCGCAGAACCCAGCTCCGAAAACTCCAGCTTTGACGAAACCGGATAAAGTTCCAGATCAAACCGGATCTGAACCGGATAACATCTCGCTGCGTCCGCAGGGTCGAACCGGATCCGGTTCACCCGTCACTTTGTCTCCTTTGCCGTCTCCCGGGAAACCCGCTTCTCCTTTGACCGCGCCGTTGTTGAAATCGGACCGGTTTGTGCCGCCACATCTTAGACCGGGTTTTGCGGGCCGGGAGGCGAAGCTACCTGGACCCGAGGCTGTGAAGGGTGGACTAGGCAGTGGAAGAGGAAAAGGGCAGTTTGGAGCTCCGAATCATTACGGTGAGGAAGGGAGACCGAAATCTGGAGGCGGCTATGAGAGGATGAGAAGGATTGGTGCTGAACCTGAGGCAATGAATTTCACGACCCGACCCGGTTCAAGTGGGGCTCGCCCGAGTTCCAGTGGGTGAAGGTATTGTCCAGATCATTTATCACTTTTTTGTTCTTTTTTCTTTTGGGGTGTTTGACAATGGATAAAATGGTTGTTCTTATTTAAATATGTTCCAATGATATGTTAGAGTTTGTTCTTGAATGTGTGAATCATTATATTTATTTATAGCTGCTTTTGTTTATATGTTCGGCCTATGGGTTAGGAAGTTGGTTGTTTAAGGAAGACAATTCTTTAAAATTTATGTGCTTTCTCTTTATGAGCTTTCGCTTGTATTATTTCCTGAATACATGTAGAAGTAAATGGGAAAAAATACGTCAAGTTCTTGGTGTATATGGTGATTTGTTTTCACCTGTTAATGTGGTACTTGTGTATAAATTTCTGATTGGACTTTTCTTGTTTTATAGTGATTTCTACTGAATTAGCCTCTGTCCTCACAATTTGTGAGGAGAGTCAGTCACCAGAAAAACATTTGTGCATTCTTCTTTCCTTCAGAGATATTAGAATCGTCGTTGACATGTTTGTATTTTTGCGGAGTGGTTGTTTGTAAATATGCAGCGTTTAATTTTCTTATTGGTATATGTGCATGGATTTTTTTTTTTAATGTAAGACTTGCCAAAGAAGCCGTAGCACGTGCACATTTATATTGGTCCAGAGATGGCAGGATCTAAAAAAATTTGAGTGGTTGAACAATAGCCCTGGGGGAAGATTTGTTGCTTTATGACAAGTGGTGTCCATTATATGGGCAACATATCTTTTGCCGCAAATATGGTTGCGTGTTTCATTAGGGAAGTAGGCGGCATGGTTTCATAACCAGTCTCTTTATATTCATTTGTCTGTCATTTTTAGGTTTCTCTCCAAATTTTGTGTTTAAAGTACAGTTAGACCATGCAAGAAGATTAAGTGTAGTTCAGCTGGGTGAATTTGTTATTGGCTCAAGGGAAAGTAAATTTTTGGAGATTTGCTTTTGTTTGGTGATGATTGCTTTTGTCGTTATGTGTAGTGTACAATTCAAATCTTGAAAGAGCAACTAACTCGTTCGTAATTTTTTTCCAATTAATTAATCTCATAGTAAACAAGTTATGCGCAATTTTGCATGCTTGAGTTGTCAAGCATTGGTGATCTTTTCTTCTCTATTTTATTCTTTGGCATAAAAGATCTAGAGAAAATTCATAAGGGGAGAAGGGAAGTGAACCGATTAAGATCTTTGTGTGGGTCTTTGTGTCTTTCTCTTGATTCCTTTTAGGGCTTGGCACAAGAAGTCAAGATATTTTGATGTTGACGTTGCTGTATCAAGTGGATGGTGTTCAATTGCTTCGAATATTTTCTTTTCAAAAAATTATAACTGGAGAATTTAATGGAAGAGTAATTTTCTGATTTAGTTTGACAACAATAATTTCTGCTTAATCGTTGATGTCTTTGATCTGACTCTGCTCAGCATTTTCTTTCGATGTACTTCTGAGGAATCAGATGCGGACCATAATGTGCTTTTCTTTAGCCTAGGTTGGACACTTCTGAGTGATTGGTTTGTGCAGTTAGCATTCACAAAGCTTTGCATAAGGTTGGCATGACTTCTTGAACTGGCAAATGGCATCTGTAAAACTGAACACCAGTTGTAGAATTGAGAGATTTCAAAAATTTCTTGAGACAGTATTGGCTTTTATTCAACATCTCCTTGTGTCTGCACTGGCAACAATTGTTGACATGACTGGTATTCAAGACTATAAATTCTGGAATTTAATACTACTGTTGATTGTAGAAGTTGGAAGTTGAGCCCATAATCGTGAGAGTTTTTTGTTCAAAATAGGGGCGAAGATGCACTTCCTTTCTTGCAATGTGCCAGGTGAACCTTGGTGTTTGTTGTTGAGCATTTTTTGCTCGAGCAGTTAATGGTTCTAGAGGCCCTTCAATCTGCTGGAGAAGTTGCCAGATGAGTAAAGGCAAAGCATGGACATGGTACCAATGGGGCTACAAGGTTTCAATATGGGGAGAACATGAATAGAAAAGCCCTACAGTTATCGAACAAAGTGAGAAACGAGGGTGACTATTTTGTTTGTAGCTTCTCCCAGAGAAAAAAGGTTTTTCAAACTTCTGTACATGCTTGGATGGGCTCTTAGGTTGCCTGTACATACTTGTTTGACCTTTTCCTATACAGGGTTAGTTCTCAACAGCTTATTGTATGAGCCACAAGCAGCTTCTTTTCCAAATTAGTAAAAGCTGATTCTGAAAACAGGCCTTGGCTTTTAGCTTCTCAAAACATTTACTCAATTTTTTAAAAATGTGATGGCAAAAACATTTACTCAATGTCATCATCAAATTTCCAAGGTTAAAAGATTCAATTTCAAATAAGCTGCATGTAGCTTATCTACAGCTGTTGAGAACAAGCCCACAGTTTGTTTGAGGGTTGAATGGCATATATTTGATGAAGCATCTGGAAGGATATAATCTCTCTCGCATCAACTGAGCAAAATTATGGTAAGGCCTTTTGTTAAAAAGGGCAGAATCGCAGAATTTGCTATGTTTCTTCCTACTGCCATGCCTGTCGGACAACTAGTGGAGCACTGCTAAAGAAAGATTCCATCGGGGGTTGTATAGAATTACATGGTTGCTGTTGAATGCTTGAATAAAATTTTTCTTCCTCAATACCATTTATATCTAATTGTCTAAGGTATTGTGACATTCTAAAAGCAATCCAAAAAAGTGACTTTCTAAATAAATGTAATATTGGTAAAGGTCAGCCTACAGCTATATTCTCTTTCCCTTAGAAAGTAGAGTATTTTTATAAATTAGTCGGGGTCTCTGATGCTTATGTCAGAGCAGATGGGGAGGATGATATTTTTAGCTCAAGTTATTTACAAGAGATGATAATTTGATTTAATGGTCAAACTAAGATGCAACCTGACTCTTGTGGGTTTACTGCTAGATGATCAACTTGTTGCTGATTCAAGCTAGTGCCACTTCAGGCTCTTGAACTGAACTCCTGTTCTCTCTTCACATAGGCTAAGGTGCATTGTAGAAGGCTAGTTGTATTATGGCTTGCAGTGAGGCGTTTGGCCATAAAATGATTCTTGGTGCAAGGAATGCACCAAGGTTTCGTGAAGACTCACAGAGTTGCCATCTCAACCATTGGAACAGTTTGTGTGTCATATACTCACAAAATTGTTTTTTCTATATAATTGAGATATCATTATCAAAATATATGCTGCCTCAGGACGGTCACTGTTTTTACTGATGAATTTTGTGTCTGGATACGTACTCATTACCCCTATCAACCTTCACAATGGTTGAGGGTTCAATTGTAAGGGCTCTTGATAACTTTGTTTGATCTACTAATAACTGAAAAGACAGCCACTATTATTGGCTGGTAAAAGCATTGAAAATGAGATGATGATGTGCCTGCACATATTTTCCCATCTATCCCTTTTCCTTTTCACAGCTAAGTGATGGCGTGCATCAAACTATTCTCACTCAAACTTGACTTGTACAGAATTCTGTGAAGCTGAGATCGTCTTTCCTGGGGCAAGGATGAATGAAGTCTTGAGAATTCGGTCTTTGCCAATGGATGATCTTTAAAATTGGATCTCACAGTTGTTTTAGATGCTCAGTGGATGCTTGTGTCATGGATGTTGATTTTGACCAGGTAGCTCCTCTCCGCAATAACACCGGGTGACAGGAAGGTTTCTTGAACTGGTGCCATTTCTTAGAGGCTCGAGGATCAAAGCCTTACTTTCTTACTGTTGACCTTGTTGCATTATTTTCCAGTTAAATCAGGAAAGAAAAAAACGAAGATGACAAAGGAATGTAGAATCTGTTTGTATGATTTTCTTCTTTTGTTTACTTTGTGCTCCTCCTGTCTTAGAGGAGCATGTTATGGTGGATTCCTGAATTACTTCAATTTACTTATCATGGCTGTACTGCTCTGCAGCATCTCACTCTGTTACAATTACAACTCTTTACTTTTTTCTTTTGATATTATTCTTCGTTTTTACACTTCTGGGGTCGGGGGATCATCCATATCATATGTTTCTCTTGTACCATATCATTGGCTGATACATACATCTGCTTGTGACAATTATATGAGATATGGACATGGGGAATATGTGGAGAAACTCCAACATTCCGTTGCCAAAATAGAACTGGCAAAAGTTTTGGTTTGCAGTGGTAGACTAGTACTAGTTGATTTTAGATTTGGAGATGTTTGTCCCATAACCAGATGGGAACAGCCGAACAGGACAATATGACAAAAGCATCATCCATCAAGTGAAAGGCTTCCCTCTCCATCTACATTACTCGCCTGTCTTCTTTGAAGGAAACAAGAGTCAACTTGCATATCAATACTCGGTGCTTGCATTATCGGAGGTCAGTTGGCTATTGAATCTCAATCCAATTAATTAAGTTTAACTAATACTTAAAAAAGGTAAATTCACAGTTACAGCTGTTTGAATGACAATTTTTTTTCCTTTTACGTCATTGTTTACAAATTTCGGCTGGTTAAACCATTTTTTTAACCAAATTTTATTGCATTGTTCGGTGCCTTCTGGATCCAATTCAGCTTGGGACCGGGAGTTAATTGGCCAACCAGCTAGGGAGTTAATAGTTAACACCACCAACTCGAGTTAAAGAGTGTGTAGTTTATTTTCTACTAGTGTTTAAGGCACATTCTCTGTCTGCAGGGGCGAAACTAATACCCTATAGTAAGTGAGGTCAAATTTTAGTACGGTAAAACTTATTTTTTTAACAGTACATTATAACTTTACAACGCAAAAAAAAAAAAGTAAAAATTACTAACATTCATACAAATTATAGTTGTATCATATGAATACTCATTTTCTGAAAATGTTGCAAAATTTATTCATTATCAATTTGGTTAAATACATTTTTTCAATCTAAGCAACTGAAGCACTTGAATTTTTTCAAAAAAATTTTGCGAATTACCGTCAACTTGATCTTTTTTGGTTTCTTTTAAGAAATTTTTCTATAGATTATTATAAATAAAAATCATAATAACTTAGTTTTATCTTATAAATAAAAAAAAAAATTAGCATCGACTTGAAAAATTCTTGTTTTTGGAAACTTTGAAAAAATTGGTTTGAAGAATTCATTTTTCCACTCCATTCAAGAAAGCTCATCCCTTTTTTTTTTTTGTTGCAAATTTAGGAAGAATTTATTCTTGAAATAACTTCCATAAATAACTTGAAATAAATTCAAAAATCGTGATGGTAACAATTATGAATTTTCAATTGTATAGGCTTTGACAATAGCACTATACAATTATGAAAAGTGGTTGTTATTATAGAAGACTATGCAGGGGTGCTCCCAATTTATACATTGTGCTTCCACCTTATGTATTGTACAGATGTATAGATACTAGAAATGACTCTTGTTGATTCGTCTAATCCAACTTAGTTATAGACATTGATAGGCGAGTTTCTCTGATACAGGTTTACAGATGTAAATCATCTAGTTGTATTGCATGGTTCCTGATGTTTGGCTTTAAGTTTGTCTCAACTTAGATGTAAATCATCTAGTTACACATGTCAAGCGATGAACAAAAGACAGACACAGAGCCTGAGGATAGAACTTCATCCCTCAGTAATCAATTAATCATACTGACAATTTTGAACAATGATGATCACACTCCACAAATTGCAAGATGCACAGAAAACAGAATAGTTCTATTGCCAAAGTGGCGATTACTGGCAGAGCAAAGGATATTCCAACCGTGGGAGACAAAGGTTGAGGGTAAAACTGAAACCTCAATTATTGTAGCAGTACAAATTCTGAACTTTTAGTCTAAGGATAAACCTCAATGAGACAGCACACACCCAACAATGGAAGTACTTTGTAGTCACTGAAACCAGCATCTTGGAAAAGCTTTGCCCATTCTTTCTCACTTCTTTCTTTAGCACCGTAACCCATCAACATCTGCATGTTCACACCAACTTGTGTTTCAACTGACTCGTCATCTTTCATCTGGCTTTCCATAATCATGTCGATAATAATGACTTTTCCCCCTTTGTCTCTCCCTGGAATAGCCTCTTTGCAGTTCTTGAGAATCTTCACACAATCTTCATCACTCCAGTCATGAAGAATCCACTGTTTTCCAGTAAAATCACAAAATTTAGAATACAGAAATTAGCTGTGTTGGCGTCCTAAATTAAGATTATCACACTCCATCACTGCCTCACGCATCGATTAACGAGCGCCAAGAACTCCAGTTTCTATAGCAAATATTCTAGCCTCTCAAGCAAAAAGTTTGCATATGATTATTACTGTTATTCTTTCATACAACAGGCGTCTATGTTAGCGATCATACAAATCAACTATTAAAGCTGGACGTTCAATTGTTTATATTTTAGTTTATTGAAATCGTTGTAGACATGTATATCAACAACGGATTTCATAGAAAATGTCCTTAATTACCTTGAGCAAGATTGCATCAGCAGCAGGTACCTTCTCTAGCATATCTCCTGCAACAAAGTCCAAGTTCTCAGTTCCCTCTTGGCCGGCAATCACGTGTGGGAGATCACACACAACACACTCCATGTTGGGGAAATTTTGGGCAATGGCCCTAGCAACTGCCCCTGTGCCACCCCCAACATCCACTAAAGATGTCAAGCCGTCAAACACAAACTTGCATTCGGTCATCATCACCTGAACGATTAAAGTAGAATCATTGGCCATGGATTCATTGAAGAGGTTTGCAAAATTAGGTTCTTCAGCAGCATAAGCCCAGAAGTTTTTCCCATGCGCCGTATGAAATGGAGAGGGATCATCATTCCTGAACCACTCAGTCAAGGAATTCCAGGGCTTCACTAAAACAGGATCGCTCATATAAAAGATAAATGCCCTTAAATTGAAAGGCTCCTCTTTTAAAAGAAGACGGCCTGCAGCTGTGAGGGCATAGCCTTGATCTTGTAGAACAAAGAAGCCGGCATTTGATAAGAATCGCATCAAGCGATAGATGTGGTTAGCCTTCGAAGGGTTAATTGGAAGGGCAGAAACCAGCTCAGAAAGTGTGATAGGCTTCCCATGTTGATTGATGGCATCAGGGATTCCCAGTTCAATTGCACATTTTAGAGATGCAGACTTTCTGAAGTTGAGCATTTGGTTGCCTACATGATGTTGAGCTGCAAGAAGCTCAGTAAGATCCTCCACTCTTTCCATTCCTGCAACTTTTCGAATCAATGATTTAGGCTGCTTGATTATTGCTTTACAAGTTGGGCAAAAATGGTTTCCAGTTTTATAGCGGGTGAGTACAGAGACCAACGGCATTTGCCTGCACTTAATATAAGTCTTTCATTTTTTTTTTTTTGGCTGATTAGTAACAATTAAAAACATTTGAACAAGTTCCGACATGTCTGTTTTTGGCTTGTAAAGTTGAAAAATCAAAGGTCTTTTCAACAGGTAGTGTTGGGCTGTTTCATAGGTTCAGCCGGCTTCAAATCTTCAGTTACCGAAGTTTTCGATTCCAATTCAGTCAGTCGCTCAAATGACACACTGCAATGTGGATTCCACTAAATCAGGTCACATGTAAAATTAAAAAAAAATTGTCACGTGACGAGATTAGTGAATTTAACATGAAATGGTCCTTTACATTCACAACTAGATTGCGACCGAATGTTCGCGACCGAGGATTTGATGCCTGGTTTAGCCTTTTCAACTTAATAACGTTGATGTTGTACTAAGAAACGAATAAAATGAGCCAAAAAAAAGGGCTCTCGATTGTCTTTTTAGTTGTCGAATCACGAAATTACGAGCAAATGAGAACGCATTTGTGCTCTGTTCATTGTTGATAACCTTCTGAGCCAATAATTATCCTGTAAGCCAATTGCAATATACGACTTGCATCAGTGCTATAATCTTGGAAGCGGTTGCATTATCAAAAAAATTAAAAAGAAATAAAAGCCAACAACATCAAAGTTTTTTTTTTTTTTATATATATAAATATTTTTAAAATAACAGCAAAAAGTTTTTTTTTTTTAGGTAAAATTGGGCTTTTATTGAATGGAAAGTTTTAAAGTTTTCTTTTTAATGTTTATCATGTTTTATTCTACAACTGTCTGAAAGGTTTTTATCCTCATTATAACAAGACATATCCTTCCCTTCCCATTTGATGCCCATCGTGTATGTTAAATAATCCTCATCCTCATCTGATATCAATTTACTTTTTTTTGGGGGGGGGGGGGGGGTACGCATCTTCAACAACTATTATTTTCTTATGCCTACGATTAAGCCACTTCGCATTGCCAAATTTTCTAATAATCCAAATTAATCAACGTAAATAAGTGTTTTGGAATTCCACACTAAATGGAAAAGGAAAAAAAAATCTCAAAAATATTTAAAAATGTTATATTACTAATCACGTCCACGTTTTCTAGGACAATTACAAAGAGCTCTCCTCAAGTTTTATAAATTACACCTAGCTCCCTTGTTTTTACTATTCATGTAATAATATAGACCCAATAAGTTAGATTTTTTCCTCAAGAATCCTAAACTACCCTTTTTTATACAAGTACTTTATAAATCACCTTCATTTACATTTGCACCAAACCAATAATACTATCAAGCCAAGCAATTCCGTCAACATCGTCATAAAAATCGTTTCTTGCAACCCACATGTTAAACTAGATCCGACACTGAAAAATTCATTCACTCCTTCAATAAAATTCTATAGGTCCCATGGAATGGTCAAACTCACAATCAGTTACCTATGTTTTTATAATCGTCAGCTTAGGATGTTAAGGTCTGGTTCCACACAAATTCTTGTACATGAGCCATATTATGGCCATAAAGGGAATCCTCAGGGAGTTTTCTGGGTTTGGATGGAATTAATTAGGTTTAAAAGAATAAAGTCATCCCTATGACTATTTAGATCTTTAACAAATTCATTTTGCCAAATCAAAATTTCATTCACGACGAATCATACCTCAAACTTCAAATCCATGGAAATTAAATCAGAGAACATACGAATATCAGTAAATAAAAAAAATAAAAATAATCAATTCGATCTCATAATTTTAAATGAACCAAATCCTTCGTTATTCCTTGACTAGAAAAGAAGTGTTTAGTTCTGTCTCCATGAAAAAAGCCATGCGCGAGATATTGGAGTTTATTGCCGCGGCCAATCTCCAAAGAGTGCGATGAAAAGTATCGAATTGCCTAGAAAAGCAAAACGTCTCTTTGTTTCTCGTGAAAAGAAGAAAAACTGCCTACTACTACTACTACTACTGCTACTAGTCTCTTATTCGGAGAAGGGAAAAGATAAAGAAACCGGCTCCTCCTACTGTTCCGCTCCCTAATACTACTAAACTACTTCTACTTAGCAAAAAAATTCAATTTCCAATCGGCTTTAGCTCTTTTCAAAAAGTGAAGACAGTAAGAATGGACTAGTGTCCTGTTACAAACGAAAGACTATTCATTCGGCCAAATCCGATCCTCACGACTTTGATTCAGAGTTGAAAATCTTCTTACGTGTCAAATCCTGTGTTTCTGGACTTACAGAATTAGACCTTAACACGCCCATGTTGATTAACATAAAAATTCAATGAAAATCACGTTTTTAATCTCTTTTTGCTTCAAATTCCTACAACGAACACAAATTACCAAATATAAGTAGAATCCATCAATTAATACAATATTTGATAAAATAAAAAGAGGAAATAATCACCAAATTAATGACAAAAATGTAACCTATCAATAGTAGTAGTTTAATTTCTTTTTATATAATCTTCAATCCAAATAGACCCATTGTGTTTTCTTTTGTGTTTTCTAGATGCAATATTGTTGGCCCAGATTCACTAAAATTTAGACTATATGAACAACAAATGAACTTTTGAGACTGATTAATATCCTTGTGTTATATGAAATATTATACTTAAGTTAATGTAAGGGTTAATTACAATAAACCCAAGTTAATGTAAGGGTTAATTACAATAAACCCCCTAAAAAAACCTTTTTCTCACATTCTTCTATGAATATTTAATCGAACCAATTTACTGCTTATGCCATTACAATTTTCTAGAGGTGGCAAAATGGGCGGGATGGGCGGGATTTGCTTGGGTTTGAGATGGAACCGAGTCATATGGGTTTGGGCCCAACCTTACCCATATGTGTTTTGGGACTAATTTGGGCGGGATCATTTTGGGATGGGTTTAGATTGATCCCGCCCAATACCCAAATCCATTTTCTACATATTTTTTTTCCTTTAATTCATTTTTTTTAATATAATTTTAATATTTTTGATTTATTAAATTTCTTTTAGTTTTATTAAATAAACATGCAAGTGCTTTATACTCAAGATTCCCACCAAAAATTGGATTAAAAAATAAAGGAAAAGATAGATATATAGCCATATTCCAACATATATCAAGATGGCCAAGATCCTTAGGATGTTGAATATTTATCCTTATCATTGTCCAAGGATGACAGGTCTAAACTAACTGAAATGCTGGAAATTCTTGTGGATAATGACTAGGAAGACTACTAGATTATATTCGCTGGTATGACTATAAAAATTGTTAAAGATTATTTTTGAATCTAAGATTCCGTTTGGATTGACTTTTTTTTTCAAAAAATAAGTTTTTCAAATACAATGTTACAGTAATATACAATCAAGAAACATCCCATCCATATTAATATATCAAATATTTCAAAAAAATTTTATAGTAAAATTTTTTCATATACACTGCTACAATAAAATATTTCAAAAACACCTACCAAAAACAGCTAATCCAAACGGAGCCCTTGCCATTTGAGCCCAATGGGTACCCAAGTATTTCCCATCCTTTCCCATTCATTAATGGGTATAGTTGGGATGTGTCCCAACTTAAACCCAATACCAAATTATAATACCCATCCCGCCCAAAGTTCCTTTGGGCATGGGTAGCCCATTGGGACTTGGGACAAATTGCCAGCTCTACAATTTTCTAATGAGATACAGTAGGACCAGGAAGCCTGATTTTTTGCCTGCATGGTCTCGTGAAGTGACTAAATTACCGCACAGGTTCTTAATTACCAAAATTTTTTTAATACTTACTACTGCAAAATGTATTGCAAAAAAAAAAAAAGGATTGTTAAGCACATTATACTGTTTATTGTATTAGTTCAAAAGTTCTTGCAATAAGTATAATTATCTAGAGTTCGTTTTGGCTTATTTTATTAGTTCAAAAATTCGTCCAAGACTTTCTTGTGAAATTTTATGTAGTATTAGGAGGGTAATTAGTCAATTAATGAAATTATGTATGTTATACATGATCAATTCGGGGCAGCCTGACCTAATTGCACCTAAGTGGAAAAATTGTATTAACAAAGGAGGGTGGATTGGTTCAATTAAACATTCAGGGGGCAATAAGAGAATGTAAAATTTTTCAAGGGGGTTTATTGGATATAACCTGTAATGTTTTACGTTGCTTTCCAATCAAAAGTAAAGATCCATCTGTAACTCCGGTTTATCTCACGGATGGTTAAAAAATCCCACCATCACCAAGTTGGCAATTTTCTAAGCAAACAATTAGTAAAGAAATGAATAATTGAAGAAACATTGATAAAACTAACACGTTGTAGCTATTCTTCCCTGTAACAATACTGGAATAGAAAATGTTGAAGAAAGTTTACAAGTTTGCCTGTATCAGATGCAAATGGCAGCCGAAAGAAGATCATTTCTTGCCTAAAATGCATGCAAGGGAGCAGTCGAGTACATTTTTCAACTAGACCTCTTAATTGAATAGATCGTGTTACAAATTAACGTCATCAGTTTAAAGAAAGAAAGAAAAAAAAAATCAAATCATTATCATGAACAACCCAAAACAAGGAAATCTTCAACAAGAATCTTAAAGTAAGTATATCAGCTGTTTACAATTACATTTTGGCTATATTCGGATTGAGGGATTTGACGAAAATTTTAAAATTCTCTCAAATCTCTGTACATTGTTTGGATTATTTGAAAGATATTTAAGTTTACAATCTACCAATTAGTAAGTACGTAATGGACAAAACATTAACTTGATCATTTCCGTTTCTTAATGGACGGCATAACATTTTATTGACTTCTATTATTGAAAGCCGCCCCAGAGTTTCAAACAGTATATCAGCCTGCTGATTCGCTTCGACAGTCGAAACAGACAAATTTCATTTTCGTATGATCATTGACAATAGGACTAAATAATAATCACTGTGCAAAAGGACATATACAACATTAACAACGTCAGTAAATTTAAAATTTTTAATTCTAGACATAAACAAGTACTAATCATTGTTCAATAGTAAATTCGAGAGCCCTTTTTTTTTGGCTCATTTTGTTCGTTGCTGACATAGTATAACATCAAGGTAATTAAGTCGAAAAGGCTGAACTGGGCATCAAATCCTCAGTTACGGACACTCCGTCACAACCCAATCGCGGACGTAAAAGATCATTTCATGTTAAATATACTAATCTCATCGTGTGACAGTTTTTTAATTTTATATGTGAGCTGAGTCAGTGAAATTCATGTTACAGTGTGTCATTTGAGTGATCGAATTGGGATGCGTGACCAGGAGTGCAAACGAGTCGAGTTTTGGTCTAATCAAGTCGAGTCTCAACTTAATTTTACAAAACTCGAATTCAACGAGTTTAAAATGTCAAATTCGAGCTTGAGTTTAAAAAAATTAAAAAATAATTATTTTTTTTTAAAATATAAAAAATAATTATTTTATTTTTAAAAATGAATAAAATAATAATTTTTTAAATAAATAATAAAATATTAGGGATATATATATATGTAATTTTACTATTAAAATAAAAAATAATATATATATATGTAATCGAGTTCGCAAGCTAACGAATTTAGTATTTTTGAACTCGAGTTCGAGTTCGAATCCGATGTTGATCGAGCTCGAGTCAAGCTCGTACTCGAGTCACGCTCCTACTTGAGCTGCTCGCGATCAATTCATTTGCAGCCCTATGCGTGACTAAGGATTTGAAGCCGGCTGAACCTAGGAAACAGCCCAACACTACTCGTTGAAAAGACCTTGATTTTTTAACTTTACAAGCCCAAAACAGACAAGTCGGAACTTGTTCAAATGTTTTTAATTGTCACTAATCAGCCAAAAAAAAAAAATGAAAGACTTATTGTCACTATTAAGTGCAGGCAACTGCCGTTGGTCTCTGTGCTCACCTGCTATAAAACTGGAAACCATTTTTGCCCAACTTGTAAAGCAATAATCAAGCAGCCCAAATCATTGATTCGAAAAGTTGCAGGAATGAACAGAGCGGAGAATCTTACTGAGCTTCTTGAAGCTCAAAATCATGTAGGCAACCAAATGCTCAACTTCAGAAAGTCTGCATCTCTAAAATGTGCAATTGAACTGGGAATCCCTGATGCCATCAATCAACATGGGAAGCCTATCACACTTTCTGAGCTGGTTTCTGCCCTTCCAATTAACCCTTCGAAGGCTAACCACATCTATCGCTTGATGCGATTCTTATCAAATGCCGGCTTCTTTGTTCTACAAGATCAAGGCTATGCCCTCACAGCTGCAGGCCGTCTTCTTTTAAAAGAGGAGCCTTTCAATTTAAGGGCATTTATCTTTTATATGAGCGATCCTGTTTTAGTGAAGCCCTGGAATTCCTTGACTGAGTGGTTCAGGAATGATGATCCCTCTCCATTTCATACGGCGCATGGGAAAAACTTCTGGGCTTATGCTGCTGAAGAACCTAATTTTGCAAACCTCTTCAATGAATCCATGGCCAATGATTCTACTTTAATCGTTCAGGTGATGATGACCGAATGCAAGTTTGTGTTTGACGGCTTGACATCTTTAGTGGATGTTGGGGGTGGCACAGGGGCAGTTGCTAGGGCCATTGCCCAAAATTTCCCCAACATGGAGTGTGTTGTGTGTGATCTCCCACACGTGATTGCCGGCCAAGAGGGAACTGAGAACTTGGACTTTGTTGCAGGAGATATGCTAGAGAAGGTACCTGCTGCTGATGCAATCTTGCTCAAGGTAATTAAGGACATTTTCTATGAAATCCGTTGTTGATATACATGTCTACAACGATTTCAATAAACTAAAATATAAACAATTGAACGTCCAGCTTTAATAGTTGATTTGTATGATCGCTAACATAGACGCCTGTTGTATGAAAGAATAACAGTAATAATCATATGCAAACTTTTTGCTTGAGAGGCTAGAATATTTGCTATAGAAACTGGAGTTCTTGGCGCTCGTTAATCGATGCGTGAGGCAGTGATGGAGTGTGATAATCTTAATTTAGGACGCCAACACAGCTAATTTCTGTATTCTAAATTTTGTGATTTTACTGGAAAACAGTGGATTCTTCATGACTGGAGTGATGAAGATTGTGTGAAGATTCTCAAGAACTGCAAAGAGGCTATTCCAGGGAGAGACAAAGGGGGAAAAGTCATTATTATCGACATGATTATGGAAAGCCAGATGAAAGATGGCGAGTCAGTTGAAACACAAGTTGGTGTGGACATGCAGATGTTGATGTGTTACGGTGCTAAAGAAAGAACTGAGAAAGAATGGGCAAAGCTTTTCCAAGATGCCGGTTTCAGTGACTACAAAGTACTTCCAGTGTTGGGTGTGTGCTGTCTCATTGAGGTTTATCCATAGACTAAAAGTTCAGTTCAAAATTGTCTCATTCAGGTTTACCCTTAGACTAAAAGTTCAGTTCAAGATTGGTACTGCTACAATAATTGAGGTTTCAGTTTTACCCTCAACCTTTGTCTCCCTCTGTTGGAATTTGCTTTGTTCCGCTTGTAATCGCCATTTTGGCAATAGAACTATTCTGTTTTCTTTGTATCTTGCAATTTGTGTAGTGTGACCTAGATCACATCATTTTTCTCCTGTCGGAATATGTAGTGGCAAAAGATTCACGCATTGAAAAAACTTTCCTGCTATAGTGCTATTTTCCTAGTAAAGCCAGCAATGATGTGATAGTACTTTCAACTAGTACAAAGAAAGATGTGATAGTATGCCTACTTTATTTTTAAGGCATTTAATGTGGGATAGCCAATAAGTACACATTTCTTACAAAAATCAGGTTGGCATGGAAACATGAGGAATTTATTAATACCCATTTAATTGAAGTTTGGCTCACCCATTTAATTGAAGATTGGCTCACGCACTGGTTTGTTTGAATAAATTATTGGGCCTGAATTTGTTTCCTTTGTGGATTTCATGTTTTTGAGGCTTATTTTTTGTAAACTAATTATTCAGCACTCGATGTATGTATGTGCAACTAATAAAATTACAACATTTGTAAAAATATTTTTCTCTAAATTTGGATAATTAAGAGGAAGAAAGTTGAATTGGTTGGGGTGATTTAAAAATTGGAAGAAATGAAGAAGGTAAAGAGAAAAGAAATATGGCTAATATTTTGTTTTACATTTTAGTATCTTTATCATATAAGTTCAGATTGAAATGTTAATACTTTCAATTTAATGTGTAATTTTGAAAAGGATAAATATGGGAAAATTGTGGATAAACATTTTGTTTTACATTTTTACATTTTTCTCCTGTTTTGTGGTAGTGGGGTAAGAGGATAGTAACAAAATGTGTTTAGGGAATGTCTCAAAATTTAAAAAAAAAAAAATCAATCAACTCTTGTCCAAACAATTCTTTAACTCCTTTGTTCCCTAAGTTACTTGAAATGAACTTGCAGAGGTTCACTATCACTGGCAATTTCACCATCAGCCTGAATATATGATGAGAAAATTCTTAAATTGTGATGAAAAAAAAAAGTTATTCTACAAAAGGGGTAATTTTTGAAGTTGATTCCAGACTTGTGATCTTCGCATTTGTGAAATGCGAGTTCAGATACCTCGCATTTCACAAATGCGAGGTAAGTGTTTACAGAAAAAAAGAAAAACAAGACCGCATTTGGAAAATGCGAGTTTAATATAAGCTCGCATTTGGAGAATGCGAGATTGAGTACCTCGCATTTCTTGAATGCGAGGTACTCAATCTGAAAACAATCAAAATTCCCAATTTCATCGTTGGTGTCTGTCTCACTCTCCCTTCACTCTCTCTCCGTGCAGCCAAAACTCCTCACTCTCAAAATTATCCTGGTCACCGCTTTGTCATTGGAAATCTTGGTCACAGCTTTGTCGTCGGAATCTCTCAGCCTTGTCCTCAGAAGCTCTTCAAATTTGTAGAGCCGCAGCATTTCTCCTCAGGCGAAATCAGAAAGGCGGCACTTTCTCGTCCGAAGCTCTCATCGAAAGCAGCGGAGGCTCTCGGCCATTGCAGAGCTTCCCCTTTGGGAACCCATCTCTGCTAGCTAGCTGCCCCTCTCTCTCTCCTCCCAATTTGCCATTTTTACAACCTCAACAGGATACCCCCTCACTTTTGAGTCCCATTTGCACTGCACATTTTATTTTCTCTTGGCATCCGACTTTCTCCATTTGAGTCCTTTCACCAGAAACAACATAAGAGGTAAGAATTAAATTTTTTTCTGGGATTTTTTGTTTTCCGACTTGAAGTGGCTTTTCTGATATGGCAATTTATTGGACATTGTTGTTGTTTCGGTTGGTCTCTTATTTGGTAGTATAACAGCATCATAAAAATTAGATTTGCTAGATGTTTTGTTGATTTCTTGAAATTTCTGTTTGGCATACATAGTCACATACATGCTGCCTTATTGACTTACGAAACAAACCTTAATAATTCCAAGTTTCCATACTTTATTGACTTACAGAAAAAAAATTGGTGCAAAGTCTCTGTCATAATTAGAGATAACGATGAAGTACACATGGGATGGGTTACATCTATACCCATATAACCTAAATCCAGCCCTCTAATGCATTAATAACTTGTACTAAGAGCATGATAATTTGTAATAGGAGCATTAAAAGATATATCAGATTTGAATTTAGACCGCAGTGGTGAACCAACATAATAATACCCAAAAGGCCTTTGTTTGGAAAGCCATTTTCCTAGAAACTACCAAGTTTTAACCCATGCACAGCACCGGGGAGTATAGTCAGTACATTCCATTTGAGGAGAGAAAATGTAATTAGTCCAGTTAAGATTTGATTGGTTAATTAAGAGAGAGAATTCCTGAGGTGATTTTTTATTTACCACGATGCATTAGTATCTTTGATTGCGTAAAAGGTATCCCGCTTTCATTTGAATATAGCTTTAGTGGTGGTCACATTTTCTTATCTTTATGTCAGAGGGCCAAATTGGTAGTGCAAAGGAGAAACCGAATGCAATAAACTCAACATTCTTTAAAATCAGCAAGTATAACAGGAACTGCAACCTCACAAAAACTCTGCAGAGAATTCCAATAATAACGAAGCAGCCCTTACTTCTTCTATTGATTTACCGATGATACCCCAAGAACACGCCTAATTTTGAGTAATAGAGTGTGACAGACCCTACCTCAGGAAAGCAAAAATGTTATTAACTCTTAAATATACTAAGGTAATTGGGTTTTCACTTTTTCTTTTAGTGAGTTCACAGGTATGACAGAAATAAAAAAAATGTCATATCTGTATGTACCTCAGTCACATAACCGTGGTTGATTTGTTAATTGTTCTTTTGTGTGAAATTGGCTATATTATTTCTATTATCAAATTGTGTTGAAAAGTCTACTGGACCAAAGCCAGCTAATTAAAGCAAATTTGAAGATATATAAAAATGTGAAACAAGTAGCTTGCTTTTCTAAGGCTTCCTGCTTTTTCTATCCTTTTCCTATAAGTTAAAACCTAGGATACTTTTCAACATTCAACAGTCTTTTTCTATCCTTTCCATTATTTCCCCTGTTGCTGTCTTTACTTTGGAAAATAAATGGAGTACGAATTTGTTTACGCAAGCACTTGATGCAGGTCAAAGTACCCAAGCACTTGATGCTAGACTTGAGTCACAGATTACTCAAGTCGATATAGTGATGCCAGCCCAGCCACGTCGAACACAAAGAGTACACAAACCCAGAGGATGTGGCACTCATGGAAAACTTGGACATCATTGATATTCAAAACTCTAATTGTGTGCTCGTGTTATGAATATTATTCTAAGTGTAGGGGAGGAAATGTGTGGGACTTTTAGTAGTTTTATGTTTAATATTTGGACAAGTTGTTGGAAATATTGTTTAGATTAAATGTTGTCTATTTTGGATTTGCTGGCAGGGAGTTTAGTCCACTTTTAAGGGGAGATTCTGTTAAAATTTTTTCAAAAAAAAAGTAAATGTATATATATATATTTATTAATCATAATAAATTACAATAAACAAATAAAATTTGGAAATGATTATTATGGTGGATCTTTATTTTTGCATTTATAGCAAAGTATATCTTGTACTCTATAAGATAAATAATCACGTAATAATCATTTGATAAAGGGTTAATGCAAAAAACCCCTATAAACTATATACCCAGTTGCAGTTTATCCCCTAAACTATAATAATAGGCATTTTGCCCTCTTGAATGATATGTTGGGTTAATCGCACTTTATCCCCTTTAAGTATAGGCCGTTTCTCACTTTACCCCCCAACGTTTGTTTTTCTTCAGTCTACCCCAAAAACTAACAGTCAATTCTAATGGACATAAATGGAATATTGAAAAGACAATAATATCCTTATGAAAATACTGAACAACCCAAAATATCCATATATGCTGGTTTATGAAATGCAAGTTTCCAAAATTACCCTGGAATAATAGAGGAAAATTTCCCTCCATCTGGCACGGGACCAAAAAAAAAAAAAAGACCAGCTCTTTATATACCCATTGTTGAATAAAAGACCAGCTCTTTATGACTTTCGTCCATTATATTTACAGAGTACCCATTTTCCTTAAATACTAATTTATTTGTCGGGTAACATAAAAATAAACCCGTTGTTGAATAAAAGAGCCCCACTTTTCAAAGTTTTCGTCCATTATAAGAATAGAGTACCCATTTTTCTTAAACAAAAATTTAGTTATCGGATATAATAAAAATTAACTCGTTGTTGAATAAAAAACCAGCTCTTTATAGCTTTCTTCCATTACAACAGCATAGTACCCAAGGTGCCATAAATAGAAATTTATTTATCGGATAAAATAAAAATAAATCCATTATTGAATAAAAGACCAGCTCTTTATGCCTTTCGTCCATTATACTCACAGAATACCCAAGGTGCCTTAAATAGAAATTTATTTATCGGATAAAATAAATTTAAACCCATTATTGAATAAAAGACTAGCTCTTTATGACTTTCGTCTATTATACTCACAGAGTACATTTTTCTTAAATACTAATTTATTTGTCGGATAACATAAAAATAATGATGGGAAACTGAGGTACATACCTCGCATTTGTTAAATGCGAGGTCCATGACCTCGCAAGAAATGCGAGATACATGACCTCGTATTTAAGAAATATGAGGTCATGTTTTCTTTTTCTTTTTTTTTTTTTGGATTTCGGTGGCTGGAAAATGGGGGACAATTCGCATTTAGCAAATGCGATCTCAATGAACTCGCATTTGACAAATGCGAACATCCCTTTTACAGAACATGACACCCTAAACGTCCCCTTTGTAGAATTTTTTTAAAAACCATCACCACATTAGAAATTTCTCAATGTATGATCCATGAAGAATTCGCTTTGGGCAGGCCTCAAACCTCAATAGGCAGAAAACTGAAATCCACTGTCACCCAAAAAAAAAGTTAAAAAATGAATGAATCTTACTAAACCAAAGTCAAAAAATCCTTTGAATCTAATTTGAATTTAAATATCAAATTTTGTATATGTGGCATGTATCTAGACCCGCTAGTGCATATACTGTCAGTGTATAAAAGATTTACCTTTGTCATTAAAATCCTTTCCTACACTATCAGTGTGTACACTGACAAGGTTGGATGGATGCTGCATCATCTAAATTTGAATTTAAATATCAAATTTTATTTATGTGGCATATATCTAGATCTGCTGGTATATACACTATCAGTGTATAAAAGATTTACCCTTTTTATATGGTATATAGAATTCCTTTGATTGGATTCTTTTTTATGATTATTATTATTTTGGTAGACATTTGTTTTTATATCAGTATGCAATTCCAACTACTCAAGCAACTTGCAGGTTGAGTATTGCTATGAAAATGGCGAAATAGCTGTCAAGGATGGAGCTCTAATTGCTGCTGATGCCATTCTCCATGCTACCGGGTATCAACCTACACATGGTTTTTCATTTTTCCTTTTAATCTGGTGACCACCAGTAATTAAGGCCTACATTTCATATGCCGAATCCTAAAAATTGGTGGAGACCCTTCTAAGTTTTAAGGGGCAATAGCCTAGAGCTGGACAGTGACATACAATAATATCGGGGTTTACAATCTGGTATGGACAGGAAATACACAATTGTACGTTTCAAGAATAATAAACCACCAGTCTCTAGGCTGGTGACCATCACCAAGCCTAGGGTGGTGGCCATCACCGTCTTCAAAAAATTCAGATGGGTGCATAGTGCACCCGTTTGGTCCGGTGATGATGCTGTCCCAATCGGTCCCTCGTAGGTCTACTTGGACCTCTCCCTTAGTTAGATTAGGATAGAGTATGATATAGATAAAAAGTGACGATTGACAAAAAAAAGAATAATAGAATGATTTCGTTAACGGGTGCTTGATGGTTACCTAGTTAAAAGAGTTTTAAGTGTTATAATTTTTTTAAAAAAGTATTATCAACTCGGCAAAGTGTTGAAATGTGATGGATGCATTAATTGTGACTATGCGTATTATTATAGTAAGATAGATATGATTTAGGTATGTTAACACTACCGAATGAGTATTTGTTAAAAAAATTCATAATAAAATTGACTACAATTAAGATGATATGGTTGATATTGTTCTATGGAAAGAGGACATGAGTGTTTACAAAGGGGAATAATATGATATGATTGCTAATTTTTTAAAGGAAGAGGATATAACTATTTGTAAAAGGGATTAATGCTTACTAACTGTTTTACATCCTCCTAAGGCTGTGTTTGTAAGGACAGGTAGCATTTGTAATGCATTTTTGTGGGATCAGAATGTTGATAATAAGTGGGTTCATTGGACATCTTGGGATAATCTTTGTTTTCCTTTGGAAGAGGGAAGTCTGGGATTCTGTTCTTTTGAAGATACTTGTCAGGCTTTTTCTTGCAAACTTTGGTGGCGGCTCTATTTGAATAACTCGGTTTGTTCTGCCTGCATCATCAAAAGTATATCAAGGGGGTGCATCCGTCTCTAGTCAGAGTTCATCGTCCTTCTGCGGCTTGGAGAAGACTCGATGAGATCCATTTAAGGGGATTGTGAATTTTTGGCATGATCGTTGGCTACTTTCGGCTCCAATAACTAAAGTGGTAGCAGTGCATAACCCCTCTCATATGCTGGTTGTGGATTTTTTATACGTCGGGTGGATGGATCATATCAAAATTGCAGCAATGGCTTTCAGCCCATTTGGTTCACCATGTTTCTTAGCTTTCTCTTTATGCTGACCTAGATGACGTGATAGGATGGTTGCCATCGGCTGCAGGGTGTTTCTTGATCAAGTCAGCGTGGGAAGGTTTGCGCTCCAGCAGGAATACAATGTTGGTTAACAGGTTACTTTGGTGTAACATTCTGCCTTTAAAGGTCTCCTTTTTTACTTGGTGTGCTTTGAGGAACTTATTGCCTCTAGATCTGACTTCGAGAAAGCGCGGCATCTTCTTAGCATCTAGATGTCATTGCTGCCTGTAGGAGGAGGAGGCGGTGAGTAATTTGCTGCTTCATGGGCCAAGTGCTACAATTGTCTGGGACCATTTTACAAGATGACTTGGTATTCTTGATGTCATGAAGTCCTTACTTTCGGCAATGTGGGTTTCTTGATTTTATTCATCTTCAGAAACTTTGAAGGATCACATTTGTAGTGCCATGCCCTCTATTATTATTTGGTTTATATGAAAAACGCGCAATCGATCGAGATTTGAGGGAGCTAGGTTTAATGTTCAGGAGGTGATTGCCAGGGTTAATCATTTTATTGAACAACTGGAGAGTTGTAGGATTTTCTTTGCAAATCATTTTTGTGGGGACATGGATGATCTTTGGGCTGGCTTTGCCTCCTCTCGACGTTGTCATCACTCAGTTATGATGATGAAATGGTTTCGTTCCCCTCAATTTCACGTCAAACCTAACACGGATGCCAGTGTAGCAGTTGGAAAAGAAGCGGGGGGCGGAATTCTATGGGATTATTACGGCGAGCTCATCTTTGCTTTCTATAAAGAATTTGGAGACGTTGATGTATTGACAGATGAAAGTCTCTCGCTGATGCATGGCTTGTTGCTTTGCCAGGAAAGGGATTGTAATCATCTATTGGTGGAGGTGGACTCTTAAGCGCTGGTTCGCATGGTTTGTTTAGGAGCGCTAGCCAAATGGCCATTATGTAATGTTCTGCGAAGGATTAAGGGGCTCTTGCAAGAGTTGGCTGCCTCAGTTGTTTATGTTTATCGAGAGGCAAATGCTACTGCGAATAAGCTAGCGGGCTTGCAACTCAATGAAGATGTTTTTTACAATTCCCCTCACCAGCTGCCGTTTTGAGTCAGGGCATCTTTAGTTTTAAATAGGGACGAATTCCCTTGTATTTGTCGCCAGATTGTAAGGGAATAGATTCTTTAGCTTCTTTTACGCATGTTGTCTTGTTGACACTCTTATTTTGTTTTTTTTTTTTGCTCCAATAAAATAGGTGTTGACACCCCTTTCCCGAGTTTGGGGATTTTTGCCAAAAAAAAAAAAAGTTTCAAATATGATTTCCATTTCTGAAATGCAAAGGGGATTGTTACTATTGATGACAACCAAGTTCATCCATTTTACAAGCACGTCTTTCCTCCACAACTTGCTCCAACTCTTTCTTTTATGGGAAAAGTTCACTTTACCTCCATGTGATTTAGTGTTTTTTTATATAACCCCCCTATGGTTTCAAAAACTATACATAACTCCCTCATGGTTTGGATTAAAGTGTCAAAGTGACGGAAATGATCATTCGTAATGGAACTTTTAAAAATGTCAAAATTACCCTTATAAATACATGATACACTAATCTTGTATGGTTTTATGTTTTACTATATAATTCTCTTATGGTTTTCAAAATATACACATAACTCCCCTTGATTAATAAATAATTTTCAACTTTACATAAGGATATTTTTGACATTTTAGATGACTCCGTTACGAATGATCATTTTCGTCATTTTGACACTTTAATCCAAACCATGAGAGAGTTATGTATAGTTTTTAAAACTATAGGGGGGTTATGTAACAAAACACTAAACCACAAGGGAGTAAAGTGTAATTTGCCCTTCTTTTATTGGAATACGGAACCGGGTTAGTCTTAATATTGTTCTTGTAATTAAGAGAGAAAATGATTTTACTTAATTAATACTGTAGAGTCAATTTTGATCAGCTAATTTTGACATTTTTGTTTTGGACAAATGGACAATAAATTTTCTCATGATGGAGCTACAAGCCAGGAGGGCAGCTGGCGTTTTATCTGGAAAAGTGAATTTGCTACCCATAGACAAGATGCTGGCCGATGTTGAAAACTGAATTTGTACTTCTTATACTGTACTATATATATATTTTATATTTTTTTAATTTTAATAGTAAAATTACATATATATCCTTAATATTTTATTATTTATTAAAAAAAATATTATTTTATTTATTTTTTAAAAAATAAAATAATTATTTTTATTTTTTCGAGCTCGAGCTTGAAATTGTCAGCTCGTCGAGCTCAAGCTCGAGTTCGAGTTCAATGAAATTATGTCGAGACTCGACTCGATTAGGCCAAAACTCGACTCCACTCGGCTCGTTTGTAGCCCTAACTAGAACTACTCATGTCATTCTTTTGAACAATAATAGAGATAAATTGAATCTCTGTTTAATTGTGTTTTTCATTTTTGTTACATTTCATATAGTAAAGCGCTAACGTAATCAGAGGTTAATATTTTGGGAGAGAAGAGGGGAATGGGTGAAGAGAGGACAATATTAGGAAACTTGTGCATTTAAGAAGGTACCCTCGTATATCTTGAGAACTTGGGGGGGGGGGGGGGCGGTGAACTCTAATATTTACATACAATAATACAATATTATCAAGTTTTTAAGGGATCTTGAATGATCAATAAAATCTTGAAGGCCAAAATCTAATTTCTACTAGGCACCCTTGTACATCTTGAAAACTTTGGGCGGCGGACTCTAATATTCACCTCAAAAAAAAAAAAAAAAACTCCATTTTGCGCGATAATTTTAATTGAGGGGTTCCGTTCCAAGTCTAAAATTACTCTATCTTTGAAATGGATAATATAGAAATGGAGTTGTCTGAAAGGCTAGCTAATTTATATAGTCTGTAGCAGTATTATTGTGGGTGAGAACAAGGACAAAGCTCCCCGCATGTAAAGAAAAATTTCAATCGTTATCTCACCACATCAGCTGCTAAGATTTGTTACTGAAAACTTTTTTAAATTTATCGAGTGTTTTCTCGCAGACGTGAAATAAATAAATAAATAAATAAATGGGCTGCTGATTTCTGGTAAAAAGTCGAGTAGTTAATGTGCTAAATGCCTACTCACTTTTTTTTACTATTGGATGACAACCCATCACTAAGCAGAAATTAATCCTTCACAATAAATCTAGCAGCGCTTTTACGGTGCACCCTCCACGATTCTAAGAATCGTATTAACCTTTTTCCTCATTTCTGACCAAAATTCGCGTACAAATTCTAATGGATTCTACAATCAATGGAAGAGACTGTGGATAGGTTTAATTGGCATAATGGAAGACTTTTTGCCCCTAAAGAGTAATTTAGCTATAAATGAACGTTTGCACCTTTAACTGTTGGTTCAATTTAAGAGAATACAAGAAAACTCTCAATGTATTCAGTGTTTAGCCACCTATACATAAAAAATACTACTGTCCGATTCTTCTGCCTTTTACTGGTAAAAGAAGCAAAAGAAAATATTAAAATTTTCTAGTTAAGCAATGAACTGGATATTTATATTGAATGCGATGATTTACATGAGAGACACACACTCTTGTTACTACAGGATAACAAGTTCAACACAACTAAATGCAGCAGAGAGGGGGAAATATGATGGGATTTGTATCTCAGGGAAAAAGAAAAAAAATCCAAAGCCAAACACTTTCCATCTTTTTCCATGGAGGGGGAAACATGATGGGATTTTAGACATGCAGATTTCTTGAAGTGGAACATTGCATTCCACACATGAGTTTGAGCTTCAATAAGCTCACCTAAATTCTCAGCTTTTTCCATCTTTTGTTCAAATCAATGGCATTAATTCAGTTGCCTAATTAAACAACAAATGGTCTCGCAGGACTGCATTTATATGCTAGTAAATTATGGGTAGCAGTGCATATCTGCTACTAAATTATGGCCTCCTGTGCCTCCTATGAGGCTATATTTGATTGGTTTCTGCGATTTCAAAGTATCTAAATAGGTTTGGCAGATCTAGAGGTGTCAAACTTCACCAAACCAAATAAATACACCCAAGTAATTCGATTAAAATATCTAATCGCTGACGCAATTGCAATTATTAATTAGTATCTGAGAAAATTCAATACGAATGAACCGCGAGCAAGACTGAGAGTAAATTGAAGCAGCCACCATTGATGGTGACATAAAAGTTGAAACAAATGGTTATGGGGGCTTGACTAGCTTTTCGAGGATCGCCGGGGTAGCATTTGTTTTGCCGTATTCTTGATGGTAGACCTCTTCCATGTTACAAGCATTTACAGAAAAGGAAATCCAAAAAAAGGATGTCATCTTCCTTGTTCACTACAATTGCTGGAACTTTATATTAGAAAATCTCATATTAGTGTCGGGGTGCTTTTTAATCTTGTATGGGCTCACAAAAGGTCGATTCTTTAATTTTGACTCGTCAAGGAAATTTTGTTTAATGTGGCCTCTCACATAAAATAGCAGAAGGCTAAAGCCTAAAAGTTGTATCTCGTGTATAGTATAGGTTTTCTTATGCGTACTTGAGGGCTTTTTCTCTTGAAAAAATGTTGTTGCAAATATTAACTTAAGTTTTACAGTTTGGCGTAAAAATAAATTATTGATTAATCTGGGCCCAAATGCATTAAATTTGAATTTTGCGAGTTGGGCAATTAGGCATGCAGATTTTGCAATCTGGGACGTGGAGACCCTAAGAGTGGTTCTAGGCATAGTTATTAAAACTAACCCGGGCATCAACCCAATAGGAGGACTAGGTTGGCGGATTAGTGGTTTAACCGACGGATCATACTATATAATAAAAAAATAATATAATTAAATAAACATATAAATTATAATATAAGTACGGAAATTCTTAAATGTTAACAAGTCATAATCTATTCATATTTCTTAATTTATACACACAAGCTATACCCATACATATTCTTTAGTTCATGAATTCATATTGATATTATATACAAACATAAATAATAAATCTAAATGTCAAAGAAAGAAAGAAACCCTAATTCCCAAATTCCTTTTCAATTTTTCTCATCTAATTGTCAAAAAGACGACAATGCCAATGCTGGTGTGGCTAGTCAAATTTAAAAAAATGAGTAAAAAGGTAATTTCAAAAAAATTTTCAAAACCAGCTGGATTCATAAAAAACTGCCAGATTTAACGGGTCATAGGTTGACTATCTGGATCAAACGTATCAAAACGAGTCATCTGCAACTCCAATTCAATTTGCTAAATCGATCCTATTTCATGGCCGGTCCACCGATTTGACCGATTCAACATCGGGCCGGGCCGAGTTTAATAACTATGGTTTTAGGCAAGAAAGTGTGGCATGGATCTTCAGAAATTAATTCATTTACAGAAAGAGCTCTCTTTTTCTTTATTTCTGTTTTTTTTTTCAGAGCTTCACTAGTCAATAGTTAGTGACACCCTATTTTATTCATCTTCAGTTTTCATGCACAATACGCAAAGTGGAACGGAGTATAACCGACATGTAAGCACATTTGACGGTTAGCAACATTGCAACAAGGAATAAAGATTACGAGCAAACCATGAGTTTCAATCCTGGTCATGTATGTCTATCTATGAAATAAAAAACTGAATTTAGAAATCTTCAACTTTGCCCCGTGAACTTACAAAACTACTCGTACATCATCAAGTCTCCCGGTGTTAAAAGCAATATATATAAATACAGTGAGAGTAATCCAACTAGAAAAGATTGTCCATCTCTTTTTAAAGTAAAAATTCACGTTGAATATATGTTAAGAGTTTGACATGAGCTCCTACACGTGATGTTTTCATATTGGATGAAGGGAAGCTGCAAAACTAGTTAGGTAATACTAGTGCGAGTGATGTTTGCTTGAGCTCCAAAAGCTTTCCTTTGAAGAAAATTAAGAGGTTGTTTGAATTGCATTTTGAGGAAGAGATTTTGGGAAAGAAATTACTATTATACTTTTTGGATGTAATTTTCAAGAAATAAAATGCAATTTTGAAATTACACTGTTATGTTTTTTTATCACTGTCCTACATTTTCAATCAGTACAATCTTGAACATCAACCTATTTGGTTGCACCTACAACTTTGGGTATTTGTCCAGCTACTCTATTGATTTTTCCCCCGTCCAATTTCTGAATTAATTGGGTTGTGTAAAATGTTTTCTTTATGTGCTGTTTCTTTGCTTATTTGAAAAAAAAAAGTGAAAGGAAAAAGTAACAAAAAGGTTAGACGTGTTGTAATTTCATTATTGAGTCGTGTAAAAGCTATTTTGATAATTGAACATACATATAAAATTTATAATACCTTACTCTTGAAATTCTTGCCTGCTCGTGTGAAGGTGAAAAGAAATTAGTGCATAGTTATATTTTGATAAATTGTATAAAACAATAAAAAAAGAAACAAGAATAAGGTTTTGATGAGGAAAATTCAGAAATTGAAACCGTACGATTAGGGTTGAATGATGAACTAATCTATTCGATACTTGAACTAAATTTAAGAGCTCGTTCGAGTTTGATTCGCCGATTAGTCAAACCAAATTTGAATAGCATTTTATATTCGATAACATTCAAATTCGATAAAAACTCGTTCAAGTTCGATTGAATAAATAAATAAATCAAACTTAAATAAAATTTTAAATTCGTTAAAATAATCAAACAAGTTTAAACATCAGAGTGTTCATTTTGATTTAACTCACTTACATTCCCATGCACAATGGGCTAAATGTTGGGTCTCAGTTTTGGGCTAAGTTATCTACCCTGTTGTCTGTCTCTTGTGGTTAACGAATGATTCCTCAAATTCTTTCCCTGGGACGGGCCATGAAAAGAAATGAATACTGACGATCATCCTAGGAGCTGAGCATGTAACTTGCATGTCCGCCCGACAGAATTGCCCTGCAGAAAATTCTTGCATAGCTATTTTCACCTCCCAAAAAAAATATTGATTTATTGAAAATGAAAAGAAAATGCCACAAAAGATTACAATCGTAAAAGAAGAAAAGATAAACATGTTGACCTCATACACATGTCTAACAAAAATAGTCCAAAAAAACTATCCACTACTCCTAATAATAAACTTCGATGAGGGATCTCAAGCCCAGTACTGGAGTTATCTTATAATCATTGAATCCTGCCTCAGAAAAGAGTTTTGCCCACTCTCTCTCATTTCTTTGTTTCCCTCTGAGAAGGACCATCATCATCATATCAAAGAAAAGTTGAGTTTCAATTGCCTCATGGTCATCAGCTTCTTTTTGTTGGTCACTCAGTACCATGTCTATGATTATCACCTTCCCTCCATTTTCCTTGCTAGGAATTGCTTCTTTGCATTTCCTAAGTATTTGTACACATTCCTCATCATTCCAATTGTGCAATATCCACTGTTTAAATTAACATTCATATCGCAAAGAATTCAAATCAGTCAGGAACACTGTTAAATTTATTAAAGAAAATTGAAATTGAGAAGAAGTACAGAAGCCTCCCCCCCTCCAAAAGATTTGCTAATGCCCTATTTGTGAATAAACTTCCATGACTGATCCAATGCTTTACTGTAATATAGACATGGTTGTAATGAATCAGAAGCATGTATAGATGTGTTCAGAATCAGTGCTAAGAATGACTTTAACAACAAAAAGGTGAATATGGATCCGTTGCATCATCTTGGAAAGGTGAACTTACCTTCATTATAACAGCATCTGCAGGAGAAATAGTGATAGACGATTTCCTGCAAGCGCATAGGGTCGATCGTAGTACTAATTAACGTGGAGTATTCCAGGGTTGAACCCATAGGAACAAATCAAATTTCTCCACTTTAATTATTTTCACAAAAGAGTGAACGAGAAGAGATTTTATATTATCATGGAAGAATTAACAATTAATTTGATTAAATTGATAAGAAGCGAGGGAACAATAGTTAAGCAAGCCTAGGGTTGAGGTTTTAATCCAGAGGTTGAATTGATTCTCCAATTACTTTTCTTGTCAAGTTATGAACGTCTCACACAATTGTATTTTAAATTATCTTTTGATACATCTGAAGTGTGCTTAATCAAATTCTACGCATCTCTTGAGACTGTAAATGTTCAATTAAGCCCCTTTGGAACCTTGGTAACATAAGTGCGTCATGTAAATCCTAACTTACTCTCATGATTAGGCTAAGTATGTTTATCTATTTAGTGCATGGTTGTATATTCCTTCTCAATTCCATACAAACCCTAAAAGAATGCCTATGGTGGCCAATCACAAACACGTAATTAAACCAAGATAGATAAATCATAGCAAAACGCAAGAATTTTAATTGAAAAAATTAATTAATTCTCCTTCATAAGTTTCAAATCATGCAAACCAATTCCAAGCAAGAGAAAAAAAAATCTAAAAGTTAATAAGAAAATCAGAAATTCAGTGACAAGATGGCTTTAGTTACCTTCAGCAAGATTGCATTAGTACGGGGTACACTTTGAAACATATCTCCAGCTAAAAATTCCAAGTTCTCAGCTCCTCCTTGATTAGCAACGACGTGTGGGAGATCATATACAGTACATTTTATGCCAGGAAAGTTTTGGGCAATGGCCCTAGCAACTTTGCCTGTGCCACCCCCAACATCAGCAAGAGTTGTCATGCCTTCAAACACAGACTTGCATTTGGTCATCAGCACTTCTACCGACAACTGATTATCACTAGCCATGGCCTCATTAAACATGTTTCCAATTCGAACTTCTTGAGCATTGTAATGCCAGAAATTATTCCCATATGCGGTATCAAATGGAGAGGGATCATCATTCTGGAACCACTCGGTCAAGAAATTCCAGGGCTTCAACAGGGCAGGATCACATGATAGAAAAATAAATGCCCGAACATTGAATGGCTCATCTTTCAAAAGAAGCCGGCCTGCAGAGGTGAGTGTATAGCCTTGAGGGTCTTCAACAAAGAATCCAGAGTTAGCCAAGAATCGCATTAAGCGAAAAATGTGGGCAGATTTAGAAGGGTGGATTGG